>NC_081372.1:42473601-43077816 GCF_030684315.1 Stegostoma tigrinum | reverse complement strand
AAAGCTAAGGAGAAAAGATATCACATAGAACAGGATGCGTAGTCAGAATGCTGTCAAAAGACAGGTGAAGCAGAGCCTTTAGATGTCTTGAAGACTAAGCTACATTGATTCTTGAGAAGCCAGGGAGTCATTGTTTATCGTGGGCAGACTGCTACACTGTCTCTAATTTTTCCTGCCATTGCACAGCTCTTTAAGGTCAATGTGTAGCAGTTGTTGACTTCTAGATCCAGACATCAAAGCATCTGCAGGGTGAACAGCATGGGCGGACCTTCCCAAGTAGTTGTGTGGGCAAATAGCTCATTGATAAGCAGGAATGAGGAGTAATTGGATCTTATTGATTAATAGAACAGGCTCCAGGGGTCGAATGGCTTCCGCCTGCTCTTGATTTATATATTTGTATGATGAGGAATTTGTTTGAACATCACTGAATAGTATGCTTTGGATAATGGTTACAGCTGGAACATTTATAAGCTTTGTTTTGTCCTGATGTGTTATTTGAATCTAAAGCCCATGGACATTGCAATAACCTATAACCCATTTTACATATATTATGATAGTGATCATCAAAAAATCAAAGCACCGAATTTTCCCAGCTGCTAAATGATGCAGTCCTGGTGCATTGGTTGTGAACATAATGATGAGATCAAAAAATTAAATTCTCAACTTTAAACAAAAAGAGTTCAATTTTGCACATAAGCTTTGAATGGTGATTTGAGAATCTCATCGTAAGCAGAAGGAGGCATATTTGTATAGATATCTCACTATTACCTGCTTTTTTCTCTTTTACCCTGCGTTTCTCTCTTTTACTATTGAGTTTACATTTTCTTGTCTCCATCACAGAGAGAAACTAACCAGCGACAATTTTCAACATTGAAAGTCAGATTGGGTGCCCGCTTGCTCCAGTTTACCAGTTGCTTCTGCAGGCATCCATCTTGACCAGCAATGCCTAACATTTTGGGGCATGCTCCATGGGTAGTGACTGTCCACTGTCCCATCCACAGAGGTTGGGATTGGACGCCCACTAGCTTCATCATAACATCACAGCATATCGCTGAATCACTCAGAATACAGTTATCACTGTCCACTTCAAAGTTGCACTTTGGAATGCACTGATACTTTTTGATGTAATGCTCCTGCCAGTCCAACTTGTGCACAGGGGCAGATATCCATCTCATTTTGAAGCACATTGCACCTTAATGCTCATTACATACACACTCTTAGTGCTCATTCTTTCCCTATCACTCTGTTTCCTATGAAGAGCTATTAATGGCTGGCAAAATGGTGCCCAGCTGTGTTTTCAATAGGGTGGCACAGATCCCAGAGGGTCCCAGGAGTGGTGAGCCCTTCTGCAGATGGTGCGCACATGATTGTGTAAGCAGGACACCATAATTGAACGGTGCATACGATATAAGGTAAGCAGTGGAGAACTATGTAAGTTCACTCACTGGGACCCAGAGAGAGAGACCATGAAAATCGCCAAAGTTGACACTTGGCCAATATTTAGTGAGGTTCAGTTCAATATGTTTGTGCTATAAGTAGCACTCTCATGTACTTTGTAACCTGGACTCAGCTCAAGAGTCTCTGATGGTAAACACAACCAGTATAACTTTGTGTTCTAAAATGGGGTATTAAGCGATGCATAAATAATGGGCCCTTGCCAGTGATGATGGCAGCTATGCAATTGTACTATAGCAAGAAATAACTATCATCAGAAGAGGAAGGGGTTGAGAAAACCAAAAAACAACAAAGCTATATCTTCAGCAAGAAGCTTCTAGATTTTTGGAGTATGCGTTCTGAAACTTGGCATTGTTGACAAAGCTAACGTTATGTTGCAGCTTTGATAAACAGAAATCCATCCCTTTGTTCATGATTTCAATTCTTAACATTTCACCAACATTTCCTGTTAATAAATATTGCAATTAGAGATGTGGTTAAGTTTGATTTGGCTTGTTTAGTCAGACACATTTCAACTTAGTTAAAAATGTATTAAATAATTGCTTTCTTTAAATATAATTGAAATTAATGGTTTGTTTGAGAGTATATTTAATGGAGAGGTATGTGATTTCAGTAATTTTAGATAATTTAGACAAAAAAAGGCTGATCCCATGAGCTGATTATGCAGGAACTAGAAGATACAGGTTTAAGATTTTGTGTAAGAGATTCAAGGGAAATGAGAGAGAGAACTTTTTGTGCATTGAGTGATGATGACCTAGAATGTGTTGTGAATGAAGGCGGTGGAATTGGAAATGGATCATTTCAAAAGGAGAAATCAAGTTTCAGGCCTATGCTGGTTGACCAATGTGTGAGGTTGAGTCCATTGCTGAACAGAGAACTCGTGTGGGCTTGGTGGGCCGAGTGGTCACCTTCTGAGCTGTGATGACTCTACCACAGGCACTGTACGGCACAATATTCACCCAAAGTGGTTAATCCTTTGCAAGAATAAGATGAATAAGAGGTTAGGCTCGTGCAATCAGCTCCAATTCGTTGATTTAGGTGCAACCTGGTCCACATTCACAGCTGCCCTGATAACATTGTCACTGAACCGTCAGGAGATTGAGGTGTTGCTTCTTCAAGCATTCTTCATCAATATGAACAGAAATGAGACTGTTCCACTATTTCAGTAAATGATGCTGATCTGTATTTCAATAGCATTTCATTCCATGTTATTTAATATCCTTATCTAGCACAAATTTATCAACTAACTGTTGAAACTTTCAATTAATTAAGTCTCTACAGCATTTTGGAGAAGATTCCAGATTTCTATTACTTTTTGTGTTTGGATTGTATGTTGTTTTAACAATCACAATATGTGCCATCCGTTAGTGTCTAAAATCATAGATGATAATTCAGGAGAACCAGTTCAGGATGTAAGTTGCAAACTTCTTTTTGTTTAGTAAATGTTGCTTTTAATGCAAGCAATCTCTGATTAAAACCAAGCAATTTCATATCGACAAAATGATTATTTAGGAAACATCAAATGAGAAATTAGTGCAGAGATAAAATGTAATAATTTAACAACATAATCATAAACAACTTAAGGTTGCAGGTCATCTGCTGAAAGTTCAAAGTGAGAAAGCTTCGTTCTATTGCAATGACTGTGGAACTTTGTCATATCATCGTCCCACACTGTGTTCTCACTTGGCCTGAGATCTGACGTCTTTGAATGAGTTGAGTTACAGTCTAGTCAGAGTTGAAACTGGGCCAAACCCCTGCATGAAAAGGAGCTTAAATGAGAACAGGGATGCTTACGCCCCTGATTTTAATATTGTGAGAGAGAACATTATTTATTGTAGGCATGTACTTGGTGATCCAAGCATTTTACGAGAAAAATGTTGGTGACTATCTCATCTCACATAAAAACTGTCCATGTTATATTTGTAAGAGTACATTAATGTTATGACTCAGCTGTAACAATCATTGAAATCACCTTACCTCTTACTGGGAAGTAAGCTCAGTGTTAGAGAAAATTTATATTTTTCTTTCGTTCATGGACTGCAAGCACTGGCATGACCAGTATTTGCTGCCCATCCCTAAATGCACTTGAACGTAATGGTGATCAGCTCTGGAACTGCTATAGTCCATCTGGCTTAGTGTACCTACAGTAGTGTCACAAGAAAATGAGCTCCAGCTCTCTGACCCAGGAACCGTGAAGGAAGAGTGATATATTTCCAAGTCAGGACAATGTGTGACTTGCAGAAGGCAGTGCATCTTCTGCCCTTGTCCTTATAAGCAGGGCCACCAGTTTGGATAGTGCCCTCAAAGAAGGCTTGGTGAGTTGATGCATTGCATCTTGTAGATAGTGTTGAAATTCAAACTGAGATGTGATGGCCATTCATCACTGAGGCATGATCACTCTCACACTGGCCAGTTTTAAAGTACGTTATTATGTGGCCAAATGGCCCAACTTCATATTAGCGATCATTGCATACAGCATTGTACAAAACAGTTGCATTATCAACCCATTTTTTTTTCCGAGCAGCTCTTCCACTAACTTAGTTTTAATATTTTATGAGCGGAAAAAAAAACCTCCCAGCAGCAGATTCCCTGAGGGAGCTGCTATTTTATTTTTTGATTTGAGTCTGAAGAATGGCTGTCTGCTCTGACTGAAGCCTGTATTGTATACAGCCGTGGAGCAGTAATTGAACACTGCTGGGCCCGCCCTCATTTGCATTTGCCTGCCTTTGAGTGACAGCTGTACACGAAATGCCACATCAGTTGCCAGTATGTTGTGAGTCCGCACTAACAATCCCATGGCTCGGGGGAGACCTGCCATATTGTGATTTGGCTATCAGGCATGAAGGAAATAATTTCAAGTGCCAGGAATATGAGGCTGAATAAATGTTTCAGTGCTTCTGTATGCTGGAGGTGACAGTTCTGATTTACTGTAAAGTAATGCCTTTTTATCTATGGGATTGGCTTTCCTCGCAGTATCCTCGACATTTGTAAATTAAAAGTGAATATTAGAATGATTTCATGCCAAGACAAAATCACATGACTGTACTTGTACTCTTAAAACAATTGCCCTTTTTGTCATAAGTAGGCAATAATTTCAAATGATCTAAATATGCAAATGAATACAGCAGCATTTAATAACATATATTCCAGTCTCCTTAAACTCCAGGTAACTTGACAGTCAAGTATTTCAAATGCCAGAGCACTAGAGGTTTAATCCAGTTATGGTGGACTGGGTATGGTGCATTAAGAAATAATGCTAATATTTGGATAAATTTTAACTCGAAATGTCTAAAGTTTCAAATTTCCAGAGTTCAAAAATTCACATTTACAATATAATGCGACATGAGCAGAAATTCTACCCTGATTATTGGCAGCACTATTGTATAAATATTACCAACAATTAGATTAACACTTGACAAGATATAGGCTTTGGAAGTACTGCCTTTAGAAAGGGCTTCAATATTGACCTCTGCTTTGATTTGCATATTTAACTTATTACTGGTAAAACTAGATGGTAATGTGTTTGGATTGTCATTATATATTGGAATGAGAACGTTAGATAATTGATTTAATTATAAAGGTCGTGTTTTTTTATTTGTAATTATACCTCAAACATTAGTTTTCAATAAAATAGTGTAATTATGGCTACATTGTGAGACATACACCAAGCACAAGACCAGTGGGTCTAAACAGCTTTATCAATTTATTCTCCCACCTTCAACAATTTATACCTCTTAGTTTCTCTGAACATGCATCTTTTTTCCAAGATTGGATTTATTCATTTATACTTTATCTTGAAAAGGACATGAATTATCAAGTGATTTCACATAGAGTAATTCCTTAGTCAGGAATAGGTTGCTGGTGAAACATAGCAACATATTCAACACTGAATATAGAAATCCCTTTGGAAGATCACATCACACGTCCTACCAACCTGAGCACAAGGATCCTATTTTTAAAGGGTGGATGAGGGAAGGCTGAGGACATTTGGAACTCAGGAACAAGCATTAGTCGCAATTCCCACCTGTAGTCAGTGAAATAGACAATGTGGTCAGCATCTGAGAGGAAATGTGATCAGCAAGTGATTGCAATAGGAATTACTAAGCAGGAGAGGGAAATAAGCCGAGGGCTGACAGGATGTGATCAGGACAGGAGAGAGACGTTGGTAATTGGGAAGTTAGGAGTGCATGGAAGGCTGAGGTTTTCCTAAGATTTCTGAGAATGAGCACTTCTGAACCACTCAGACTTTTGAAAAAGGCATTTTCAAAGGAGGGAGACATCAGTTGTGCAGCATGTTCCCAGCAAGCTTTCTTCCAGCTCAACCTGTTCTTAGCAGTCTCCCCTCTAACTGAACCAAATAAGCTAGAACCTCTTCAGGCTAGTCACTGTTCAAAACAACCCACGTGAGATCTACAGCAAAGCAAGCAGTTATCACCAATCTTGTGATTTACAGGAAGCCCTGCTTAGAAAAAAAACTCTCCAATGTCCATAGTGAACTTTTAATGACCACTTTGAAAGAAACCACTCAAGGTGTTTCCACATTATTTAAAATACATGCTTTTTCCACAATCTTTCAATACCTAAATTCTGCAAGCAATATTAAATATAACCCATTTTTGTGCCAAATAATGTTACCATTATGGAATGAAGTATTCATGTAAACTTGAAAATCTAATTTATATTTTCAAGATAAAGTATAAATGAATAAATCCAATCTTGGAAAAAAGATGCATGTTCAGAGAAACTAAGAGGTATAAATTGTTGAAGGTGGGAGAATAAATTGATAAAGCTGTTTAGAATGCAGTGGTTATATAAACATAAATATTGGCTATGATTTAGTGGTTTGTGCATTACGTGTTGGGCAGATGAATTCAGGAACATTTAGTACCCACCAGTGAGAAAGCTCACCAAATCAAGCATCAATTAGCAGATGAGGTTGGGGGAGGGATTTTGGAATTGGAGTGGGATGTAGAGTGAAAGCTCCCAGGGAGAGATTGGATTTGGGAGGAGGTGATGTTGTCAAGTCAGGATGCCACATGGTGAGCTTTTATCCAATCAGGAACTTTATAACTGAAGACTCAACCAGTGTGAGCCTAAGAAGTTATACAGCATCTCTGGAGACCCTGGCTGCAAAGCCTTGAAACATCTGCACTGTTGAGCAGATAAATATTTTTCAGGGGGCTGTGAATTGGTGATTATAGGCAGAAGGGAGTCACGAGGGGTTGAAGGCAAGGGCAGGGAGTTGTTTTCAGGAGTCATTCCACTGCCTTCCATCTCTGCACCCCAATTGTCTGCCTGCCAATTGTGATGAGTGCCTGCCAATTGTGATGAGTGAAGGCTTCTCCAACCAAGAAGCAAGTCATCCTAGATGGAAAGCAGCCAGTTTTCTTATCTCAGAGATAGTAGGAACTGCAGATGCTGGAGAATCTGATAATGAGGTGTAGAGCTGGATGAATGCAGCAGGCCAAGCAGCATCATAGGAGCAGGAAGGCTGATGTTTCAGGCCTAGACTCCTCTTCAGGGGTATAGGCCTGAAACGTCAGCTCTCCTGTACATATAATGCTGCTTGGCCTGCTGTGTTCATTCAGCTCTACACCTCATTATCTCAGTTTTCTTATCTGTCAAGTAATTTGACATGTAGCAAATTGAGGCCTGGACGAGTCTAAATACTTTCTAATCAGCCTGTTCAGTAATGTTATTAGATGCCTCCATAGCAGTTGGGATTTGAACTCCGACCTCCTTTTCCAGTGTCAAGGGACTACCACAACACCACAATAAACCTCCTTAATGTGTCCATTAACTAACAACTTAAGGGCTTTTGTTGTTGGTGAGTCGGGAACTTTCACTAACAAAACTTAGCTGCTGAGGTGGTGGGTCGGCCTAAGTCTCTTCTTTTGGCTAACTTACTCAACTATACACTCTTCCCACCTCCTTCCCTGCCATATCCAGGGAGGGAAAAGAAAATTGCACAATAGAGCACAAAAGCAAAGAGAATCTTGAAAATATCTATAAACTGTATTGGCCCTCAGATAGAGTATTATATCCAGGTCAGGATGCCAAACTTCAGGAAGGAGCAGAATGGTACCAGCCATGAAAGCCTCCAATTGTGTTAGAGATGAAAGAAGCTGGGATTGCTTTCCCTAGAGTAGAGAATGTAAAGTAAGATTTAACAGAGATGTTCAAAATTAGGATGTATTTTGATAAAGCAACTGGACAGAAATTATTTCCAGAGCCATGAAGTTCAATAAATTGAGGATATACATTTAAAATAATTGAAATATGTCCATTGGAGGAATTGAGGCTGTTTTTGACACAGCTGGTTGTTAGGGTCTGAATGATCTTGTAGAAACATAGTCAATAGTAATTTGAAAGGGGAATTGGATAATATAACTGTAAATGGGAAAACTGTGGAGTTTTGGAGGAAGAGCAGTGGAATGGATCTCATTGGATAACACTGAATAGTTGACACCATACGGTAAGGTGAAGTAGCCTCTTTTTGTGCTGTAAATGCCTGTGACATTGTTGTCATTAAGTGCCTTCTCTCTACCTATTTCAACTAAATTCAACATGGAATTCCAAGCTTTAAAGTTCAGATTTAACTCTGAGCTTCCAGTTGTATGAGGCTTAAAATGTAAATTTTAGATTTCTCAAATGCTTTTCTAATGTATGACATTGTTTGAAAATGTGCATGCATTTTCTTACTACAACTGAGTGGTGAGTACAATCTAAATATTATGTGTCCTTCTCAAACAGCTCCAAGTCATGTTGACACTGAGACTAAATAGGAACAATTGCACACAGTATTGTTGAACTCAGGAACTTTCTGACAATTCCTCCACACACGTTCCAGCCCTCCCCCTCATTTCCTTTATTTATAATTCTATGTTGAAAGTTAAGAGCACATATCATGCATTTCAGAGTAAGTTAGAACAGGTTTGGAAAATTATTTTGTCAGAGTATGATATGCTGCAACCAATGCTGGACATTTCTACAATGACTGAGTACAGTGTGATTTGCTGCTTTAGTACCATCATTGTGTGTTGAAAACATCAATTTATGACCAGAGCTGAGTGATAGAACTCTCAAGTCATGTACTAACAGCAACTTTTAGTATAATGGGCACACGTATCAAATTCACTGGCAGCCAACTGAAAAATATAGTCTGTTGCCGTTTTAGTTCTGACCTCAGATCCATAAACAGTATAAACAAATGTTGAGGTACCTATGCACATAATGTTTTATAAAGTAAGCTATTATTTTGTCTCTTGTGCCAATGTGATAGCAAAATCAGCAAATGACAAATGTAGATCTTGTAATTTGAGCAAAAAGGTGATAGCTGCCGTACTGTTGTAAAACTCTACTAGTTCACTAATCTCCTTTATGGAGTGGAACTTGCAATCCCTATATTCTTTGGCCTGCAGTTAATTCCAACCCCACACTGTGTGTTCATTCTTAATGTTCTCAGGACAACCAGGAATCTGCAATAAAGACTATGTTATCAGTGGGTATTAGTTGTAAGCTATAGCAAGTTAAGTTTGGAGCAGCCCTCTCACCTTGAGTAACTGAAGAACTTAGGATTTCCTCCCAGCTCTATCAACAGTGACATATAAAGGTAAATGCAGTGGAACTCTTAGTGCATAAGAGTAGGGGATAGGAATTTTGATATTATGTATTTACTCTGAGTGCTGGATATCTTCCAGTACTATTAAAATTTACAGCCTGGAAATTCTTGCATGCAAACAGCGTATTCAGGCTCCAACTGTCGGGTGATAGTAGGAACTGCCAATGCTGGAGGATCTGAGATAACACAGTGTGAAGCTGGATGAACACAGAGAGGCCAAGCAGCATCAGAGGAGCAGGGAGGGAGGGTCCCAACCCGAAACGGTAAGCTTTCCTGCTCCTCTGATGCTTCCTCCTTCATCCAGCTTCACACCGTATTATCTCCGACTGTCATGTGCTGGCCACCATTGAGGTAAACAAATAAAAAGAGCATTCTCCATCTATGTACGATGAAGACATCGCATTGTTAATCATCCCAGATTGTCCTAAAGTCTTCAAGAATTAAAGATTAATCTTCATTGCATTGCTGCAAGTAATCAGGGGAGAAATCAAAGCACATCATTTAACCTATGTCATCCATTATCCAGTCAGATAACCTGTAGTCTTCCACTATCTAGTTGGCATGAGAAGGTGATGTACTGTGAGGTTGTCAAGACCTTAAAAGAGAAAGTGTTATTAGTGTTGCAAATATAAACCCACCAGCATCAGTAACCTGGAATGGGTATAAGGCCCTTTGCATTTTTAAGCTTTTTTGAAGCCTCTGCTGCAGTACTAGTTTCCCTGAGGTAGCTGTGTACATTGGTCATATTCAGGAAAACCCGGTCTGCATGCAGCCTAACAGGAGATTTTTATACAATCAGCAAGCTGAGCACAAATTATATTCAGAATTATTTCTGCTCAAACATATTTGAATATCAGCAAGCATAGAATTTTTAATGAACCAGAACAATTGAGCCATGTGGTTCATTGCAAGTATTTTTGCATTAAAAATGTGGGCCCAGATTTTCCATTGGCCAGCCAATTGTTATTCCTGTGACAATTGGATTTGTGCATGAGGAGACCCTGTAGCACACTCAGAGGAAATTGAAGGGCACTGGACAAATCCTTGACCCTTGGAATTATCGGAAATATCTATTCAAAGGGTGAATTCAGAGGGTTTCAATGAAATTACGTACATGATTACTCGGGAAATGTTAAATGATTAAATACATAATATATCCTTGAGTTGCTAATAAACATATTTATCTCACATAGAGTAGACCCTGAACTGACACTCCCACACCTTAATCTCTCCCTGGGAGCTGTCACCCTACACTCTACTCCCAATTCCAACATCCTTTCCTCCTCCATCTGCTTCTGCTCTACCCAACCAAACTCACCGGTAACCCCTTTCCCCTGCTCCAGTCCTGATAACCCGATCTGCCTCCATCCAACACTCACCCTCCCCTATCCACTGCCAGACCCACCCATATCCGGCCCTGACTAACCCAGAAGCTGCATCACTTTCCTGGCCCCCTTGCACCCCTCTATTCATATGGCAGCCTACTCCCTGGCACCTTCTCCCCACCTCCTACCAACTTGACTCAGCGTTCTGCACCCTTACAAAACCATCAGAATGACAGAACTGCTCTACATTTCTGAGGACCCCAGATTGGAATGGCCTGTCAGAAATGTGATGCGCTTCCTGTTTGTGGAACAAAAAAGGAGGGGCGGAATGGTAATCTGTGGAATTGCCAGTATTCCAATAGCCCAGCCCTGGAACAGTTTTATTAATATAGTTGAAAATTGGTTCATCATAAAGAAATCACTTTCACATAAAGTTAAATAATTAAAAATGACTTTGATGAGTCTCCTTTAACAATTTACCAATTTTATTGATGTATAAATTAAATGTTTACTCATTTAATATTTAAATCGTACTCTATGTCTCTTAACATCTAAAAGAATATGCAACTTTTACAACATCTTTGAAGGCCATCAAACAGGCACAATTATTGGTATGGCACAATGGGGACTAATGCATTTGATACGTCCAGCTTGTGGATGGGGCTGACTTCAACAATGATGTTTTGCAAAATAGTGAAAGAGATAATGGAAAATGATTTGATCTGAATGTAATATCCTCTCGAAATTCTTGAAAATTGGCCTGCTTTGAGAACATAGAAAATAGAACAGTAGAGCACAGTACAGGCCCTTTGGCCCACGATGTTGTGCCTACCTATTATCCTACTCTAAAATCAAACTACCCTGCATACCCTATATTTTACTATCATCCATGCACTTATCCAAGAGTCGCTTAAATGTCCCTAATGTATCTAATTCCACTACCACTGCCAGCAGCGCATTCCACACACCCACCACTCTCTGTGTAAAGAACCTTCCTCTGACATCTCCCCTTATATCTTCCTCACATCACCTTAAAATTATGCCCCCACTTAATAGTCATTTCCGCTCTGGGAAGGAGTCTGGGTATCCACTCTATCTATGCCTCTCATAATTTTGTACACCTCCATCAAATCACTTCTCATCCTTCTTCTCTCCAATGAGAAAAGCCCTAGCTCCCTCCACCTTTCCTCATAGGACCTGCCCTCCAGAATAGGGAACATCCTGGTAAATCTCCTTTGTACCCTCTCTAAAGCTTCCACATCCTTCGTATACTGAGGCGACCAGAACTGAACACAAGATTCCAAGTGTGGTCTAACCAGGGTTATATAGAGCTGCAGCATAACCTCACGGCTCTTAAACTCAACTCCCCTGGTGAAGAAACGTAATCACTGTGACCTAGGGAACATCAGGTCAGAAAAAACAAGGCAACCAATGAAATTAAACGTATATCAACTATATTTACCCAAATGTAAAGGTTGGGTTCACCCAAATCCACATTAAAAACATTTACAGAGATAGTAGGAAATGTAATATGAAGAAGGGTCAACAATGACCATTTTCTGAAGAAGGGTCTCAACTTGAAACGTCAGCTTTCCTGCTCCTCTGATGCTGATTGGCCTGATGTGTCCATCCAGCTCTACACCTTGTTATCTCACATTAAAAACATAGTCTGTTTCCAGCCAATGTGCTGTTGATTGCCGCTGCCAATATTCCCCAGTTTCATTCCAAACATTGTCCAAAAAGTCAACCGTTCAGCCAATGCATGCAGCCAACTCTAATCACACTGTTGAGTAGCTATAGGCCTTATCAAAGTCCTTGCATGTGAGCAAAGCTAGCACCACTTAAAGTTAGTCTGTGGTATTTAAAATATGCCTGTGCCTCTGAAACAAAACACGCACTTTGATTGGTGCAGGTGCTGGAACAATTTCCAAAATGATTTCTTGTGCAAAAGAGAAGAATGAATTATGATACAACAGGGAAGAAGCATATTTTAAAATTCTTAGACTTTGAATTAGAGCACTTGATGGTGGTGTTGGATGTGAGGAGAGATATGATCTACCCATAGTGTGACAAGAAACGTTCCAAAAATTTTTGAAAAGGCAGTAGCACCGGTAACTGTGGTGATCAGGCCTTCAACGCGTGGACGCAACATGCAAGATGTTCAACAGCCTCACTCAAGGGCCGAAAGTCATTAAACACATCTTCAAAAAAACATGGCCTCTGTCACTGCTCAAGTGGACACACCTCAATTGCTTATCTACAAATAATTTATATTAATCAGGATTTATTACCAAACATTCCTAGGTTCAACAACCCAAGGGGAGGTGATGGCCCAGTGGTATAAGTCTGAATTGTTAATCCAGACACCCAGGTAATGTTCTGGGGGTCATGGGTTCAAATCCCTCCCCAGCAGGTTTGATTCAAAAATAACTTAAAAATCTGGAATTAAGAGGCTAATGATGACTGTGAGATTATTGTCAATTGTTGGAAAAACTCATTTGGTTCATTAGTGCCTTTTAGGGAAGGAAAGTGCCATTCTTATCCACTCTGGCCTGCATGTGACTCCAGACCCACCAGAATGTGGCTGACTGTCAACTGCCTCCTGGCCAATCAGAGATGGGGAATTAATGCTGACCTAGCCACTGACACCATCATTCTGTGAATGAATTTTTAAAAAACGCACACACTTAGTAGTGCTACAGCCCTAATACAGACAGTTTACATGCTACACAAACTGCCAGTTATTCACCAGTGACAGCCATATCACCCACACCAAAGTCACTGACATTTTTTTGTCTCTCTAGAAGGATAAGGTGCAACATAATCAGAGGCAGCAGCATCTAAAACTTGGGATCTAACTGTGACTGCATGCCCCTACTTGCATGGAAGAGAGAGTGCTAGTCATTATTAGAACCCTCAGGGTACAGAGGCCATGATCAACAGTAGGGCTGAAACCACCGGAGGTGATGGACCCTCATATCTAACTCCACTTTTCATATCTTAATAACCTCTGTCCAACAATCTCTTCTGATTTACAGTTGAAAGATCATGCAAGCATGCATCTCCTGCTTTCTCCAGCTCCTGCCTTTTCCATACTATCCAAGAGTCTCCTTTCTCTCGTTTCTTATACACTGATCCTTGTGTCTGATATCATCCCAGTTTTGCTTCGATTCATTTTGCAGTTCACAATAAAATGTGATGGCAGTTACAGGGTTCGTCATGACTAGAAAATCATACTGCAGTGAAGACCAAGAAACAGACTTCAGATCATCAACAAATGAGAATGTTAAATTTATTTCATTATTTCAAAAAATCCCAAGTCCAACTTTAGGACTAGAGAGCAGCCAGAAAATCCACAGAGCCAAACTGCTGTGAAGAAAACATCATGGAACAGAACTGTCACTAGAGAAAACACAAAACACTCAGTCTCAAAAATGATTTTGTGTCCAGTAATAGAGAAAACAAGCTTTTAAAAAATAATGTTATCGGTAAAAGTACATTCATAGCCAACGGGAGAAATCAATGTCACTATCTAATGAAGAGAGATCGGTTATTGGACACCCAGAACAGATTTGATCTCTTAAGGGAAGAGATAAAACAAAAATCATGTTTGCTTGAAAATTTAACAAATTTCTGAATGAAATGAATAGCAGCAAGTTAATTCTTCAGATACATATTTTTTTAAAAAATCAATTCAAAGCAGAACAACAATCGGCAATAAAAATCATGATTGGAATTCAAAGCATCAGAATATCAGTAATAGTGACATTCGTAAGCTCTTCATTATTTTGACAGTTTGAATAACAAATTCAAGTCTTGGTCAGCTCAGTTGTATCTCAGTTTGACAATCAATTAGGCTTTGGATACAATTGGGCTCCTCTTCCCAGAGGAAGCTGGGACCGCAAACCAGGTGACAGTACAACCTTGTGAATAAGTGACTAACTACTGTTAACATCCCAATTACAGTATGTTCTGTATCCACTTCATGGAAACAGGAAAAGCAAAGAGTACACCTGCCAAGATTACATGAAGCATGTCTGCAGAGCCTGGTACACCTGTATGTCAAAGACCATGTGAAATTCTGATAGATCTCAGGTGATTCCAGGCCCATTGCCCTGTGGCTTTCTTCTGGTGGACTGCAAAATGAGTCGAAGCAAGCTGGGAGAATCAGCCCTGTCCTCATCTAATGCATGACTTGAAAACTTTCCAGGAACAGTTATCATATTGCATAAAAACAGAAATTGCTGGAGAAACTCAGCAGGTCTGGCAGCATCTGTGGAGAGAAAGCAGAGATAACATTTCAAGTCCAGTGACCGTTCTTCAGAATTCACTGGAGGCTCTGAAGATATTTGTCACATGGGGAAGATAAGTTCATATCCACTAACTTTGCTGTCTAATAGCTCAACAAGTACATCTAGTGGATGGTTTATCGTTACATAGCAAGTCAGTTCAGGTTTGAACAATGCTGATTTTAGTGGTGTGGCTGGAGATGACTATAGGAGCAATCAAGTTGGCTTCCTTGTCCTTCCGTCAGCCAGAGATAACACTAAATATGCATTTCCAAACATAGGCTGAGGATAGGATTGACTCAGCTACAGTATCCCCCGACTGTTCTTGCTGTAAAGATTCATGAATGGGTGGTTGCCACTTGGGTGAGGTGCCAGATGGTGTCCAGTATCCAAGAACTTTTTAGAGATAAGCAACAAAATGTATAAAGGAGAAAAATCTTTAAAGCTTAGAAAGAAAATAAAGTAAGAGAATTATTTAGGATTCAGGTAATGTGTGCAATGATATCGTGATGTCACAGAGGATGTCTCATTGCTTCAATATAATGGAAAGATTATTGACTCCATAGCAGCAAAGTTATGAATACAGAGAATCATTATATAGTATCGGGCTTTTGATTGGTAGCGGAGTGATTGCTGAGGAAACATCTTCTTCAGTGCTTCATTTTCTGCAGTTCGTGGATATTACAGTTATTATACTTAATGGGGTCCGCCAATCTGAATTGCAGTTGAAAGCAATTTTTTTAATGGTACGAAAGCTGCCTGTGTATTTAACAGACAGCTGCAGAATAATAATGAAAAAGAAGCTCAGCATTACTTCCTGGCGGATATTTTTGCTGTTGCTCTTACAGATTGAACAACACCTGCTTAGTAGCAAAAGCTTCTCTTCAATGGTCTGAACATGGCTAGGCAGCATTAAATCAGCCACATACCAATCGCCTGACTCAATTAATTAGTTTATGATGAAAATGCATTAAAATATAACAGGAAATGGTAAACTACACAGTGTGATGACATCTGAACCTACAGATAGTACATCTTCCGGTGTGTATTGCAATATTCATAGCTGGAGATGCCTATTTCATGCTGGGCAGGTTCCCATTCTCAGCCAGATCACCTCGCAAAGCATTCTCACTGATGGGAGAGGTAAAGGAGAAGGAGAAATTGAGGTGGAGATATCCTCCTCTCTTGTAGAAGCTGTACAGATATTGCACGTTCATATACTACATTCCTGACCTTCTTGATAAAGGAATAGAGTATGGTAGGGGATCAGGAAGTGCAGTGCAGGAAGAGAGAAAAGAATTATCATTATCAGCGCATTTCTGCATTAAATAGTAAATTCTTTAGTTTCAATTTTGAGAAATGGAAAATCACAGAGGCACTTCCCCAAAATTATGATATTTGTGGTGTTAGAGTTCATTGCTAACAAACCCCTCACATGTAACGGGTCCTTTTTGTCTCGTATGACAATGTGTTTTGGAAAATGGTAATAATCTGTAGATTTGGTTTTGACCCTGTGTGAAAACAAACCAGACAGTTATCCTGATCCATTTCTTCACAAGCCATCAAAACTGCCCATTGATTTGGCTGTTTATTTTTAAGATGCCAAAATCTAAGGGCAGGACTTTGTAGGCTTCTGGATTCTTATATTGGGAACAAATCGGTGTCCTGTCCGGAACCTGCACTTGCCAGCTGCAGGCCTGGCTTAGTTTCCAGGAGATGGCAGTTTAATTGGCCTGCCACTCCTGATGCTGCTATATTAAGCATGGAGGGCAGGTTATCAATTCAATATGAGGGTGCCCTTGCTGAGTTGCACAGCATCACCAAACTAAATATCGTAATCTGGGACACCGGTGGTTTGGGATAAAGGTGAAGCCCATCAGCTGGCATCACACTTCATAAAGTGGGAAATGGAGACCCCGGCTTAAATAAACCTTCTGTTGGCTACAAGGAAGTGGCCCACACTGAGGTGCTCAATCCATGTGTGGTGGGGCCTACTCTTGCCAGATGCCGAACACCTGAAAAGACACAAGTTTGCACCAAACTGGGGTCTTAACCAGCATAATTAGCTGCTCGCTTCCATGGAATCAGCAGCTGGTCTGATTCTAAGCCTGTCCTTAGGAAGGATCAGGTGGCAGGGATGTGTTCTGTGAGTGGTCCTGATTCTTTTCTCCCCTCTCCTAAGTTCTTGGCTCCCCATCCTCCAATAGTGCCAGCACTGGATGGGGACAATTTAGTCCTTTGTACTGTTACTGTCATCATGATAAAATGAGCAAACTTCAGACAAACTTGCCATCTTAAAAATACTTGCATGTTTTACCAGTCACTGTTTTATTATAATGTAACATTTAATATTCAGGTATTACTGTTTTCCAGTATTCTGGACCATTAAACTTGTCAAATTCCCAAGTTTACTTGTTCAACGATTCAGGAAGTTTTCATGATTTCAATTTGCCCTTGCTTTCTATTCACAGATTAGAACATAGAACATAGAAAAGTACAGCACAGTACAGGCCCCTCGGCCCACGATGTTGTGCCGTGGAATAATCCTAATCCAAAAATAAAATAACCTAACCTACATTCCCCTCAATTCACTGCTGTCCATGTGCATGTCCAGCAATCGCTTAAATATCTCTAATGACTCCGCTTCCACGACTACCACTGGCAAACTATTCCATGCGCTCACACCTCTCTGGGTGAAGAACTTCCGTCTGACGTCTCCTCTATACCTTCCTCCTAACACCTTAAAACTATGACCCCTCGTGGCAGTCAATCCTGCCCTGGGGAAAAGTCTCTGGCTATCGACTCTATCCATGCCTCTCATTACCTTGTACACCTCGATCAGGTCACCTCTCTTCGTCCTTCTCTCCAGAGAGAAAAGCCCGAGCTCAGTCAATCTCTCCTCGTAAGACCAGCCCTCCAGTCCAGGCAGCATCCTGGTAAACCTCCTTTGCACCCTCTCCAAAGCCTCCATAAGTGGGACTAAATAACATATGTACAGTAATAATTAGATTAGATTCCCTACAGTGTGGAAGCAGGCCCTTCGGCCCAACAAGTCCACACTGCCCCTTCAGACATCCCACCCAGACCCATCCCCCTATAACCCACACATCCCTGAACACTACGGGCAATTTAGCCTTGCCGATCCACCTAGCCAGCACATCTTTGGACTGTGGGAGGAAACCGGACCAGCCGGAGGAAACCCACGTAGACACGGGGAGAATGTGCAAACTCCACACAGACAGTCGCCCGAGGCTGGAATCGAACCCTGATCCCTGGTACTGTGAGGCTGCAGTGCTAACCACTGAGCCACCGTGCCATCCCTAAATTGGAATTTAATTTGGCTAATTCGTTTCAGACTCATGTTGCCAATTCAGTGTGTATTCCTGGAGTTTCAACCTACCAAGATCGAGCATGCCCCACCAGGGTCCTGCTATTGACCAATACTCTTTTTAACCACATATTGCCTTCCCCTGTTTAATCAGATGGTTATTTTCTTCCCATCTCCAATTTCTTTTTTTGTAATTAACAATAGACGATTTCAAAGAGAAAGTATTTTTAACAAAAGTATTTTGTCTCCCAGGTTGCTCCCAGCAATCATAGAGCCCCTATAGTGTGGAAAGCAGACCATTAGGCCCATTGAGTTTACACCAACCCTCTGAACAACGTCCCACCCAACCATCCTACCCTATACCTATAACCCTACATTTCTCATGCCCACCTAGCCTACACATCCATGGACACAATGGACAATTTAGTGTGGACAATCCACTCAACCTGCACATTATTGTTCTGATAATTGATATCAAATTCCTGGACATTCCAGGATAAAACTGGAAAGTTGGAAATCTAAATGCATATCTAAGACGTGCAGTTTGAGTCAACTGTAGAAAGTTTTTTTTGTCCATAGCAGAGATGTAGAGAAAATTACCCAAAACAGCTATATCATTCTTGAAAGAAGGACCTATGTAAACAAACAGATTATTTCATTAACAACAAAGTATTTATTATGATGATATGAGCTGTGACGGTGAGGCCTTGTGACCATGATCCACCGTGGAATTGCAAGCCTCAAACATTCTATGAGGCAAAAAAGCTAAGTGGAGTCCAAATTACAATAAGTTTCCCTCACTTGCTGCTTACTAATCAGAAAGCAGCATCGATAGAAGGCTAGGCACTGTAGAAGTTGAAGTTGGATTCTAGCAAGGAGACAGACAATGTACCCATTATGTCTGCTTATTAACAGGTATGTATGGGATAATACTCAAAGTGCTTCATTTTGGCTTTCATTCTCTTTCGAATGCAGTTTTAGATTCTACTCGAAATGTACAACTTGCAAGTGTTTTTGCAACCAGCTTTCCTGAGCTTTCAAACCGTAATCTGAGTGGAAACTTATTATTCACCAACTGCTTCAGACCAGCCACAGTGGTTGGTATGGATCTAAGTCCCTTACCTGTCCTATTATTATCTTGCACAGTGTGCACTTCAAGAAGTTCAGAAGAAGGGGAATTGAAATGTCTGTGGAAAAAAAAACGCAAATAACGTATTGGTTGTCTTGCTAGATAGTGTTGTGTAAGTTAATATATTCATCATTATTTGTCAAAAATCATCAGCTACCTCGTTAGGAGTGCCTGATGATTTTTGACACTTTTGTTCATGATCACAGTTTTTATGTGGGTGTGTAGTATGCAGAAGATACAGCGTCTAGTGCAACAAGGATCAGCTGTTTATTGCAGGTTGTAAATAAAAAACAGCATATTTTCAAATACATTTGAATCCTGTGATAGGCAGAAAGTTAAGAAAAACAGAAACGTACTGCATGACAGAGAGGGAGTTGAAGGAACAGCACTCAGCAACAATGTTCATGCACTTTCCAGGCTTTCATTTGTTTCCTATTCCTCTTGATTGGTTAAATTGGCTTTCTCAAATGCTTTCTGTGTAAGTTATATAAACATGTAAGTTTGGAACAGGAGTAGACAACTTGTCTCCTTAGACCTCCTCCACCATTCAGTATGACCGTGGCCAATCTGATTATGAGCTTAACTCCACATTCCTGCCTTTTCCCCTAGAAATCTTTCACTCCCTTATCGACCTCAGATCTACCTTAAAAATACCCAAAGACTCTGCTTCTGTCATTTTTTTAGGAACAACAGTCCTTATGACTCTCTGTGAGAAAGAACATTCTCCTTATCTCTGTCTTAAATGGGTGACCCCTTATTTGTAAACAGTGGCCCCAATTTCTAGATTCTCCCAGGAAAGAAAGCATCCTTTCAAATGTTCTCTGTCAAAACTCACCAGGATCTTATTTATTTCAATCAAATCACCTCTTACTCTACCAAACTACGGAGAGTATAAGCCTGGTCTGTCCAACCTTCCCCCATAAAATAATCTGCCCATTCTAGGTATTAGTCTCATAAAACATCTCTGAACTGTTTTTACAACATTTACATTGTTCTTAAATAAGGTGACCAGTACTTAACATAATACTCCAGTTGTGTTCTCACCAAAGCTCTACACAGTGAAGCATAACCTCCATTTTTTTTGTATTCAATTTCTCTTGTAACGTATGACACATCTATTTGCTTTCCTAATTCTTTGCTGTACCTCCATATATTAACCTTCTGTGATTCATGCACGAGGACAACTAGATCATTTTGCATTTCCAAGCTGTGCAACCTCTCACCATTCCACCATTGTTCCTGTGAAAGTGGACAACTTCACACTTACCCACATTATACTGCATTTACCAGGTCACTGTGCATTCATTTAAGCCATCAACATTCCTTTTTAATCTTCATATGTTCTCTTCACAACTTACTTCCTTGCCGGTCTTTGTGTCATCGTCAAGTTTAGCAACCATAGTTTCAATGCCTTCATCCAAGTCATTAATCATAAAATGATGAAGTCCCTGCACTTTTTCTCACACTACTTGGCACATTCTGCCAACAAAAACACAACCCATTTATGCTTACTGTCAGTTTTCTGCCAGCAAGTTAATCTTATATCAGTGTCAATATGTTACCCACTACATCAAGAGCTTTTACTTTTGGTAATAAGCTTACCAAATGCCTTCTCATAATGTAGAACAGTACATCCACTAGGTACGTTTTGTCAACAGCACAAATGAATTCCTCAAAGAACTCCAATAAATTGGCAAATTATGATTTCCCTTACAGAAAACCCTGTCTGATCACTGCAATGTTTTACTAAGTGCACTCCTGTAATGTCTATAATCACGGCTTCTAACATCTGCCCTTTGACAGAACTAAGTGACTAAACTAAGTGACCTGCTTTCTACCTCCCACCCTCAAACTAAATTGTTAATGTTTTATAAATTGATTGAATAATCCCCAAATTGAGGGAATTTTGGAAATTTGAAACCATTGCATTGACTATCACAAGAGCCACTTCTTATAAGAATGAAGTCCATCAAGACACAGAGACTTGTTATCCAGCAGCTCCAACAAGTTGTTCAGTTCCACTTCCCTAGTCATTTCAGTTTGCTTGAGTTACTCACCCCCTTGCATTTCTGATTTACAACCAGTTCTAGGACCTTACCACAATCCTTTACATGGAGACCAATGCAAAATACCAGTTCAATTTGTCAATGTTCTTCAGTGTGTATCTCCATTAAGACTACCATGATTGCAATGTCAGTTTCAAAGTAGTCATGTACGATAGCTTTGAATCACTCTCGCTAGCCCCAGCTGATGCTTGATTGTTCTATATGCATTCTGTTCTACAGTATGAGATAAGGTAATGAAAAAAAATCACTTTTCATTATAATCATACAATTTTCATTATAATCGTAGTGAAAATAAAACTAAGATATGCTGTGGAATCCTGAATGTATATTTAACATGTTATGTTAGACTAAATCATAATGTTCCTACTTTCAATTTTGATATTACCTTAATAATTTCTGTGAATGATCAGCAATCACACTCCAGTCTTCCTTTTCCACTTTTACTAACAGGTAATTACTCATTGTGTGTACATTTATCAAGTATGCTGCATGAGTGTGCATTACCTTACATTTATCTACACAGCAAAAGAAGATTGAGTGGGAGCATGATAGGGGTCTCCAAAATGCTGAGAGGGTTGGATAATGTATGAGTAAGCAGATTATTTAACTCTGACTGTCATTGCAGAACAATGAAACATCAGTACAGTAAATGGAATTTAATCAGAACATCTCAGCGGAAACTAATTCTTCACCGATCACATGACATAAATAAAAACCGCGAACTCCTGTTTTCGGTCTTCTCAGACTCTTGACATTTTAGCCAGCTATGAGACTCTGCTTGTTGTATGTTGGTAAAACAACTGGGTCACACAGCTGGCTGAAATGTCAGGAGGGACATAAAGGCAGCCATCCCATCTGACTACATGGTCTAGCCACTGCATGGACTATCATTGAAGACAGTCCATTCGTAGCTGGCTAACCATCCCTTTAAAGCTGATGTCAGACTTTTCTGTCGGACACCAATCAAATATGACATGGACACATTATGGATTGGTAGGTTTTATTATTCTTGCACAATGTGAAATCTCACTTCAGGAAAGTGCCTGGATTAATTGTGTAACATGCACTGGTTAAATGAGTAGGTAGAAATGTGATTGCAGATCATACATAAAGGCATAGAAGATCAAATGTAAATAGCTTCAGTGTTACCCAACTCATCAACATGTCATCTGTGGAATGTCATGGGAGGAACTAAGTACAAAGAACAAAGAAAATTACAGCACAGGAACAGGCCCTTCGGACCTCCAAGCCTGCGCCGATCCAGATCCTCTGTCTAAACTTGTCATCTATTTTCTAAGGGTCTGTATCCCTTTGCTCCCTGCCCATCCATGTACCTGTCCAGACACATCTTAAAAGACACTATCATGTCTGCGTCTACCACCTCCGCTGGCAATGCATTCCAGGCACCCACCACCCTCTGTGTAAAGAACTTACCACGCATATCTCCCATAAACTTTCCTCCCCTCACTTTGAAAGTACTTGCATGACATATGGAATTTTGTTTAATTTTCTTGCAGTATGGAAAGAAAACACATTACTTTATCTTGGAAGCTTACAAAAGAATAAATAAATTGAATAGAGACTCATAGTAGTAATTGTATGTAGTTTGATGAGATTTGGTTTGTATTTTCCTCTGAAACAAAGGGTGCAAATTTGAGCTCGTTGGGGCTCACTGGTTGGGTACACCAGGTGCTATTTGAAGTGGCTTCTGCTCGATTTTGGTAAATGCACATGCACAACTAACTCCTGACAGAGGTGTGCAGAGCTGGTGGGTCACAATGTCAGTCAATACACAACACTGATATCAGCACAGCACTATCATTTTGGAGGTCCATACGCCAACTGACGTCCCTCAAAATCACACAGCTAACTGTGCATTAAGCAGCAGGAAGTGATCCGCCAGCTCAAACAAAAAAAGTTCAAAAACTACTCACAGATTAATTGCTGGTTGATTACTACTGGTTGTTGCTACAATTCTACATATGTTGGGTACTACACATTGATGATTCCAATTGTAAAACTCTACAGGAAATGGTGTGGCAAATGCCGAAAGATATTTCACAGTCCTTGAGGCTTCTGAATCAACCAGCATGCTCATAGACACATAGGTGCATTGGAAGGAGGAGGAAGAAATGTAGAAGATTGAAGCAATACAGAAAATACTGCAGAAACTCGGCAGGTTGGGCAAAATTTGGTGAGAAAAATAGAGTTGATGTCTTAAGTCCAATATGACTCTTCTTCAGAATACAAGCCTTGGATTCTGCTAAAAAGTGTAGAAGGGTTATCAACAGGAAGCCATATCCACGCATATATTCAAGCCATTCTCCTACCTGAACGTCAGCAAAAAACAATATTTGATACACTTGTACTTCAATAAAGACAGTCACAATTAAATTTGCCACCTGCAATAGACACACCTCCAACCCCAGAGCCGTGAATGGATGGCAATGCCGTTGGCTGTTAAAGTGAAAATGATAAGTTAAAATAAAGGCTTAGGCACGTAGTCCCTTCCAGGAAAGTGCTGGGAATGCTGTAACATTTTGAACTCTATTCAAATGAGTTGCCTACAGTTTATACAGGTAAAGCAAGCTCGATGATTTGTGAAAATTTTAGATTCTCCCATGATGTAGGGTGCCATTGGATACATGTAGTTTCTCAACATAGCATGTTAACTCTGCCAGGTACCAGAATATTTTAAAATTCCACTGCTTCACTATCCAAGCAAATGCGACTGTAGACAGCGCATCATGTGGGTCAATGCCTGCTATCCTTGCAGCAGTTATGATGCCTTTAATCTACAGTTGTTCACTTTGTCAGGTACATTTCAGTGATCAGGGCAAACCCTACTGGATAACAGGGGCCATCTGATGTAATAAGTTGATCACGTAACTCATAACACTGGTTCAGTACATGCACACACATGCACTGAACTACAGCTTTGCTGCCATAAAGAGTGTGGTAGAGCAGAGCATTCACATGTTGAAATAACAATTCTGCTACCTACACCATTTTGGAGTAACCCTGCATTAATCAGCGGACAAGGTCTCAGGAGTTCAGGTGGTTTGCTGCATAAAGTACATTCTCATCATCATGAGCAGACAGCCCCTACCACCAGTAACTGTTAGATGAGTTTCTGAGGATCAGGAGTATGAGAGTCAGCAGGGTGGCAACCAAGACATTTCCTTTCTGCCAGAGGTGTAAATGACAAGCTAAATTAAGTATGATGACAATAACCACAACCCCAGTTCACCATCCATCAACTGTCCTGCATTCTTTGCCCTTCTCTCGGACGTGATGCAAGAATGAATGGCGTGATGAAATTGTTACTTTGAAACAAATCTAAAAATTAAATCATGCTAATGTATTGAAATTATAAGTAGCATTCATTTTGATCATTTTCTTACTGCCTTTTTCACCTGTCCTTCTGCTCCTAAATATTTTCTGGTCAATCTATTCAGAGGTGTTACCGCGATCATGTAGGACTTGAACCTGACTCAGAGGCTGGGGCACTACCACTGTGCCACAAGTGCCATGCTCTTGCTTGGCTCCAGCACCTACACATTTTTTGTAGAGTGGGTGCTGGACTCCTTGTTCCTTGATATTGAATACAAGGTTTTCATTGATCTTCTACCTATTGTTGAGTATGCCCATTAGACTTCAGTCTCTCCTATCCATCATGTCACACGCCTAATATTCTTATGTTTCATTACAACCTCACACTCTGCGCACTGGGCAAGCTTCATACTCGCATGTCAAAGCTTGCACATATACTGCCAGCTCTTCAAAACTGACAGCCACATCTCACAAGCAGATAGCTTTCCCTATTGAAATCTTCACCTGAGTTCTGTGCAGCAGAACTCCTGTATACCTCGCCCTACAGTGAATTAGTACCTACACAATTCATTCTCACCACATTCACTGCAGTCCAGAAATGTGGTGTCTCATTATATGATGATCTCATCTTCCTAATCTACCATCTACAATGCATGTACCTGAGCTGATGAATGCAATTGTGGGGCCTAATGGTCGTGTTACATCATCTTCACTCCCTTCTACTTATTCCTCCACCACCCACGTTATTATTTTTTTTCTGATTTTGAAAGGTGAATCCAAAAGGATAAGTGGGACTTGAACTCGGGCTTTGTGGCCCAGAGGCAGGGACAATACCACTACACCACAAGAACCCTTAGGTAAGGGGTCTGTGCTTATGCCTTTTGCACCTTGGGAACCAGAGGGGATTAAGAAATTATGGGAAAAAAGAGGCTCATGAATTAGGACAAGTGACAGTCTTCAGCTGATTCAGCCCAATCTCCTGACTCAATCCCATATTAAGGGAGATATTTTCAGGATAGCAACAAGTAACTAGTGGAATTCCACAAGGTTTAGGGCTGGGGACACAATTATTCACAATATTGATGAATTGGATGAGAAGGTGAATGTGCTGTAGTCAAGTTTGTGGTTGACACAAAATTGTTGGGAAGGCAAGTGGTGAGGATGACACAAAGAACCTGCGTGGGGATATAAATAGACTAAGTGAGTGGGTAAAAACTTGGCAAATGGAATATAACATGGGGAAATGTGAGGTTATGCATTTTGGCAGGAAGAATAGAGGCGCTGAATGTTATTTAAATAGAGAAAGGCTGCAGAAAGCTACAAAACTGGTGGATTTGGGAGTCTTTGTCAACGAATCACAAAAAGTTAGCATCTAAGTTTACTGCGTAATAGGTAAGATAAATGGAATGTTGGCTTTTATTTCAAAGAAAACAGAATGTAAAAGTCAGGAGACTTTGCTAAAGCTGTGCAAGGCACTTGTTAAACCCACCTGGAATTCTGCAAACAATTTTGGGACCCTTATCTAAGGAAAGATATGCTGACATAAGTGGCAGTCCAGGGAAAGTTCACAAGGCTGATACTGCTTAAAGTGGGACTGTCTTATGATTAAAGTTTGAGTACGTTGAGGTTTAGAAGAACAAGAGGTGACCTTACTAAAACAAATAGGATTTTTGGAGGACTTTACAGAGTAGATGCAGAAAGACTGTTTCCCCTTGTTGGAGAACCTAGGATTACAGAGCATAATCTTAGAACCAGGGGCCATTCATTTAAGATAGATAAGGAGGAATTTCTTCTATGAAGTTTGTGAATCTGTGCAGTTCCTTACCACAGAACACTGTTGAGACTGGGTTATTAATTACATTTGAATCACAAGATAGACATTTTTAATTAGTAAAGGAATCAAGAGTTATGAAGAAAAGGCAGGAAAGTGGATTTGAGGATTAATAGATCACCCATGATCTCATAGTAAGACAAGGCATGGGTTGAATGGCCTAATTTGCCAACATCTTATGCTCAGTCAACATCTCCAAGGTATGACTTTTAAAGGAAATATAAGCCAGGTATTGCATCTGATTCCCTTACCCAACACAAAGACCAAAGTTGATCTGTTAGACTTTAGTCAGAGCCAGTGTGAGCAGTTACAATCAACAACTAAACGATCTCATAAAGACATTAAAATCTATTTACCTTATTAGCATGTGCTGGCCTATGGCTCCTCTTCCCAATGTGTTGACTTGTCCGCAACACCATAATGATCAAAAATTGCATTTGGGAAAAGGGTGACATTATGTGAGCCTGGCCTGAAATTTTGATTGCCTGCTTGTACAGTGGACAAGGTTTAGTATTTGCCAACTTTATTTGAACTCTGTGCTCATGTTTGTGTCCCACAACAATGCACTTTTTTTAAAAAAAGCACTCAACATATGAATTTTGTAACAAAACAACTCAGCATCAAAACAATGAGCAGCATTGTAAAATTACATATGACTGAAGAAAACAAAAATGTTGATGGTACTGAGATTAATACATTGTGCACTCACATTCAGAATCCTCTTTTGAAAACAATTCAAACTCTTAGTATGAAACCTAGTTTTCAGAAAGGCCATGAAGATGTTGTCTGAAATTACACAATTGGTGGAGCTTCAACCTATAAAATTACATTTAGGCATGCTCTCCTCATCCATTGTATGGAAAGTCACATGACTATGCTTCATAGTGTATGAGGGAGTCAGTCGTAAAGATTTGTGTTCACCTTCTTCTGTGTGATTGGACTGGATGTTATTCTGGATAGCATATTCGGATGCAAGTGCTTTATTCTAATATACAACTTTTTCCCCTGGCAGTTTTGTGTCTCAGGAGACTGTTTGGGCAAAATTGGTCTATGGCAGTAATGCAAAGTGGGATCATTGTAAATTAGCAGCCTGTTTTACAATGTATTTGATTTCTTTTTTATTGACTTATTGAATGGAAAAGAAAATTGGCATGATGTAAAACAGCCTGATGATTCATTATGAATTCATCTTGTGCATTATCATTTTGAACTAACCATTCAAATTCTTGGAGAGAGAAGCGTCTATTTTATCATTGGAAACTTGCTTTATGAGGATCATCTTTGGGACTTTATCATTTAGATATGCCTCCCTGATGAGTGTCTGAAAATAGGTTGGATTCACCCACTTAATGATTCAGCTGCATGATAGCAGTAATTTTCAGTATATCTCTCTCATTTCAATGTCAATGATGATGATATAAGCTACCAATAGCTAACAAAAATATTTTAGTCCACAAAAATAAGAGAATTAGACCTGAGGTAGTTTAATAATCATTCTTAACATAATGAGAAAAGGTTTCCATTCCATATCAAACTCTGGAATATTTTTAGCCTGTCTTCACAGTCATGGCAATTTAGAAAGTACATGAGAATTGAGAAAAAAAATTCAGATTTGGCAGCTATGCTAGATATAGCTGCTAAGGAGTAATAAACATTTATTAAGTATCAAATAAAATAAGTTACTCGGATACTGATGCTTTACATGTGCATAAACTGTAAAATTCCTAATTTTGAGTTGGCCTGCAGGTTTAACATGTTCCTCTTCACACAAGATCATGCTAAAACTATTCTTGGTTTTTTAGTTGCTATCTAGAGGACTCTGAAAAATTCAGGTTCATAGAAATTGGAGGAACTGAGAACAGTTATTGAAAGCAAACCTGAAAAAGATGAAGGTAGAGAGATCTTGTAGCTTAAAACATTTTGAAGCATCAAAATGAAGGAAATCATAACGAGTATGGTCTTCCATTGCCATTACGGCAGCCTATAGTTCTGACCACACATGCAGAGTCAAATCAGACACAGTATAGCTTGACGTTGACCGAAAACAGAAATAGCTTTTGACTTGTGACCTTCAGCTACATGAAACAATAAATGACCATTTAAAATAGAAAACAACAGAAAACTTTTAATCAAGGTGAAAAACCATGCTAATTGTAATGTGTTTAATGCCTTAAAACTGAAGTGTCACAAATTTAAAACAGAATAACACAAATAAGGACATGACAAATGCACTGTAAATAAATTTCGCACTAAACCATGAATGCTTTGAGTTCAAATGTAGCTCTGATTGTACAGTGTCATTTCAGTACTTGGCTGTCTCAATTCACATTTTTATTTTACTGTAGATAATTAAGAACATGTTCCTGACGATGGTCTCCCATAAGCATCTACTTAAGACATCAACTTTCCCAAGCCTGTCTAGTACAAAAAGTCTAAATCAAAGCCTCTGGTTTTGGCACTGTGCCTAAATAAATCATCTGAGTCTTTATCACTCCACACAAACACATGCCTTTGTTCATGGACTCTTCTTCCCCAGAATGTCTGCAGCTTAATTAATCCACTGCAAACATTTTGAGTCAACTACATTACAGTTGATTGCTGTTAATTTTTTAAAAATCCTTTTAAAAAGTACCACATTGAGCTGGACTATTGAAGAAATGCTATGTTGCTAAAAAATGCTGAATCTTGTTGTAGAAGCAGTAGAAAGGCTTCTGGAAACTATTTAACTTGCAAACTGGCCTAAAAAAGTTGAACCTCGATTGTGTAATAAATTAGTGTTATTTATGGAACAGTTCAGACCTGCAGGGCTGTAATGTAAAGGAAGTTCATCTTTGTATTCTGTTCCAGGACACTACAAACCAGCATGATTTCAGAGAACTAATTATATCTATTACCTTGCTACATTTTACTGGAATGTTATCCAAATAATGATAGAGCCATTCAGAAATGTTAAAATTAAATGCCAAAATGCAAAATATTTTATGTGAGAAGGTATATGCAAATGAATAGGTACACAAAACAAATACCACAGTTATCAATTAACTTTTGTTATTCATTTTCAATGAAATTCAGTCCTGAATATTTGAGCTAAAAAGCCAGTATTTGTGGATGAGGGAAAGGACCACATAGGATATTGATTTTTATCACAGCAAAGTCGAGCACAATTGACCAAATTTTCACATTGGAATGAAGTGGTTGAATTTCTGGGGAGTTTTCTGAATAATCGACCATAACTTCAATGGATGATCTGAGGAAAGCTGATGAGAAATCGCATCTGAGCTTTTATTTTACTGCATTTCCCTGCTTTTCACCTTGCAAGGTTACCCACAGTGTATTTTAGAGCAATTTTGGAAAATAACTAGTAAGGGCAATCCAAATCTTCAGTACACTCAGTACAGTTCATTGGCTGAGGCAATGTATGTTATAGCTGTATAAAGCTTTAGTTAGGCCACATTTGGAATGTTGCATGCAGTTCTGGTCACCACTCTGCCAGAAGGACATGGATGCTTTGGAGAGGGTGCAGAGAAGATTCACCAGAATGGTGCCTGGTCTGAAGGGTAGTGGGATGTGACAGCTATTAGCTGTGAGCATACCATCATCTACAATGTTGCCAAGTCCCCAGTGACTATAGTCATGGCTGCTGAATGTTGAGCATTGCCTCTTCTATGTGATTGAGGACTTGCTGCCATGATTGCCACCTTTTGGTTGAATCTTGTTGCCTGCATTGATATTGCAAAGAGAGATTTATGACAGAGAGTGTGGTGTTCTGTGTTTGAGTCCTCTACCACTCGTAGTTAAATAGCTGACAGTGTGTGCTGCCTGAGACATGTCATTCTGTGGTTTTCTGCAGTGCAGAATTTGCGAGGTTGAGGGGAAGCTGTGAATGTGAGAACTAGCTCACGTTTGATAGATATTGTTAGTGAGTGAGGACAAGTGGTGCATTGGGCAGTGTCTAAGGTTAGTTGTTAGTCATTTGTAAGGATTCTGCATTTGTTGGTACATTCACTGGCCTTCAACCATTTGTACAAGGCTGTTATACTGTACCCACATCCAGGGAATTAAGCTCCTGCCACCTATTTGCTACCACTGCCTTCACCTTCTGAAGAACTTGCTGGTGAATGGAGGATACTGTCTTCATGACCACCACCTGTACCAAGGCCTGCAATGCTGCCAGAAATGAGAAACAGTAAATTGGCTGGAACATATTTGAAGAGAATGCTCCCCGCACCCTACCACAAATGTTCAGAATAAGTCCTTTTCTGTTAGGCTGGTTCTTCCTGCTCTAATTTTTTTTTATCTAGCAGCTTTTTAATCAGTGAGAGGGAGGATTACAGGAAGTCTGCATTTGGGGGCCAGCAGTTTTATGCCACATAAGGATCAAATGCTGAACTCTTTCTCTCTGGTTGGGCATATTTAGAACAAGATTAGCTATATCTTATTGTGCAGCAGGGAAATGTTATCATGCCCTCCAAGGGTGGCACTGCTGCCTCACAGCACAAGGGACCCAGGTTCAATTCCACCCTCGGGTGATTGTCTGTGTGGAGTTTGCACATTCCCCCTCTATCTATGTGGGCTTCCTCCACGTGCTCTGGTTTCGTCCTACAGCCCAAAGATGTGCAAGTTGGGTGAACTGGGCATGCAAATTTGTCCATAGTGTCGACGGATTTCGGGGCTAGGTGGATTTGACATGCGAAATGCAGGATTACAAAGATGGCATAGGGGTGCGGATCTTTGTGAGATGCTCTTCAAGGGTTCTTGTGTACTTAATGGCCTGCTTGCACGCTGCCGCAAACCTATGATCCTCCAGAAAAACCAGTAAATTTATTTCTTATTGATTAAATACCAGCTACTACAATTATGGGAGGAGTCCTGAGCAAAAGAGATATGAATGCCTCCGAATCCAGGTAAACGTGAGATCTCATGGACTAGGTTGGCAACCCTGGGGTGAGGGGCATGTTATATAGGGGAAGGGAGATAGGGAGAATATAGCAAAGCAAAATTGATGAGTCCCAGAAAGGAGGAGCCTTTCCCACACTCCTTTCACTAAGTAGCAGCTGCAAGCCCACAAACTAGGCATGTGTTTCTTCTGCCATCTGTTACATTGGAGTGGTGGTGGCATGAAGCCTTTAATCGTATCACCCTCAATTGGGCCATAGGTGCAATTGACCGTCTGCACCTTCCTGCAACTTGGAAATAAACTCCCGCAATGCCATTCAGGAGGGAGTTCAAATAGGTGAACTGGCTGTAGCTTTGTATCAATGTCTCTGTATTTTAGCAATTCAGCTGTAATTTCTTCCTTCACCACTGCTTTCTCATCCTCAGATAAGCCTTGGCTTATCTAGTAGCATTTCTCCCTCATTCATTCGCTATGTTTGAGCATCACTTTAGGACAAAATCAAGGTTGACACTCCAGGGCATGACTCAGAGAGTACTGCATTACTGAAGTTACCGTTTTTCAGATGAGACGTTAAACTAACAACCCACGGCAATGTTCTGAAAATGAGCAGGAGAGTTATTCTTGTTGTCCTGGGCAATGCTTTTCCATCATCAACATTAACGAAAAATAATTAACCAATCGTTGCTGCATTGCTGTTGTAAGAGCTAGCTCTGTGCTGTCTCAAGTCCAACATTTCAACAAAGACTACATTTCATTAGCTTCGTTAGTTGAAGGCTCTTTGGGATGTCCTAATGTGCTATGTACTTTTTCCTCTAAAAATGCCAATTCATTGCTGTGTTTAGTTCTGAAATAATCAGGTGCCATCCATTGCTTTAGACACGTGACTGTTCATGTGCGAATCTTGAATTGTGGAGGAATTTTCAACTGTAACAGCATTAGAACGAAGATCAAACCAATGTCCATCCACAAGTCATCAGAAGCCAGCAATTTAGCTGCCTTTGCACTCAACAACTCAAGGACTGTAGCAATATTATAGTACACTTATTGTTCAGGAACTAAGATTATTTCAACATGGACACAATGTCAAACTGGGGACTTTTCTTCTCCAGTGGGGTTGAAGTGCATGTTGATTAATTTCAGCAATCGGGGAAATGTTTTTCTTGATAAAATCAGCAGCTAAATTATATGACGGACATTTGAATTGTATATGTAGGATAGTTCTGCAGTCCCAAATTCTCACCAGTGAATTGTGCTTACACAGGTTGTTGATTGGTGAAAGGGCTGCAAATTGTAGCTTTGTTTCTTCGTAGCATCCTCCTTGAGAGTACATTTTCCTATAGGGAGTTCAGGAGAACAAAATTACATGTATGATTCTTTGAATTTCTAAAGTACTGCCAGCTCTGTTTTGCAAGCAAATACGAACTTAAGGTATAATTTCATAGGATTCGGCAAGGTGCTACACATAATTCTTCAAAATATGTGAAGATGAAATCAGCTAGCTACAGTCAGAAGACTATTTGTCAATATCAGAAAATTGAGCAAAATAAACTATTCAAGTCACACGTACATGAATGAGAAAGAAAATGAAAGGTTTGATCCTTTTCAGCATTATATTTAATAATTGGTAAATTACTTAATAATTGATCAGTAAAAGAAAATGAGGAGGAATGGACTGCTGTTGTCAGTGTCCGAGAATGATTCATGAGCCAGATCGCTGAGGACAAATAATGATGTTCCAAATGTGTTGTGATTATGGACCAGGAGTACCATTAAGAAACAAAAGGTTTCTTGTGTCAGAGAAATGACTGTTTTCCGTCATACTACAGTACTAAATGGATGAATTGTTAACAAAATACACTGAATATTCCATAATGTGTTGAGAAAGTTGGAGAATAATTGGTCACTGTGCGGCATAAGAGCAAATCATGAATGCACACTGCTGTACAGCTTAGTGGTGCCGATTTTAAACAATACTTCTTGCACTGTTTTTTTTAAATGAGATATGGTCCTGCTTTAGTCTGAAAGTAACACACATACAAAAAGCCAAAGCAAACTGTTTGGGATGTAAAATGAAGGGTCATTACACTCTTTTCTCATGAATAATAATGAAAGCAGAATGCAGAAATGTCTTTTCTGGTCTCTTATGCTGTTGTTGCTTCTCAGTGGGAGTGTATACAGGATTGTGTTTTAGTGCATAGGATGTGCGTCCACATACAGTGCACTCAGAAGGGATCAAACTTGATTTCTGAGTGTGATGTAGGGGGCAATAAAGCCGCAATGTTTAAGGATATTGAAATTCAGTGGTTCTTTTCCCATGTTGTTTGACATGATTAAACAATAAAGCATGAGGAATTCAGAAACCAGAAAGATGCTGTCCATCATCCATATTTTACAAAGTTAAAACGCTCTCAGAGGGCATATTTATTAAAGAAAGAACTTATCAAATAGTATTCAAAACAAAAGATTGCCAAGGTCTTATTAGTTATCACATTAATCAGGAGGGGTCATCAATTTTGAAGGAGAATATTGCAGGACATTAATCTTAAAGTGGAAAAGTGCTAAAATGGCATCTGGCAACTTTTGAAGATCCCATTAATAACCTGAAATTACTGTAGAACTAACACCTGTACAGATAAAAGTACACACGTGGAATGAAGATTTGGGACTTAAAAAGCAAAATGTTCCAAGATTTGACATTATATTACTGCATTGTTTGTATTTTTAAAGATTCTAATTCAAAACATTGTGTTCTCAATTCACATGCATTTTAGTTATGTGTTATCCAACTACATATGGAGAAACAAAACACCTTTTACAGAGAGTTAGTTGTAAAGCTGAGTTTTTGTTTATTTTACTTCTTATCATATCAGTAATGCTGAAAGAAATTTATGACTGTGTCTTTTATGTGTGGTGGTCTGGAGACAGTGACTTGACTGGCTTCTGTTGAAAGGGAATCAGTGAAATTGTCAGTTGATTACTTTGCCTTGATTAGCATTTATAAGAGTCCTACAATACATATTTGCATTCCTATTTAGCTGAGATTTTGTAGGGCACAAATGATTAAACTTGTCACCCAGGCTGATTGACAGGGTCAGATCTTTGCTTTATATTCTTTTGAAATTAAAAACAAATGTGTCAGCTTCTTCATGCGCCTGAGTGCTGAGAAGCTTGGCTGCCTTGTCATCGGAGATAGGTCAGGAATGTTTTAATTTTAGGGATAGATTCTAGTTGTCAAGTGAGTCTGATGGCGTGTAGTTCTGAAGACAAGATGTGAAGGGTGTATGGAAGATGGGGGAACAACAGACAAAGACAAACACCCTCACATCATTACCAGAATCATTTGGATTCTTCTCTGACAGATTTAATCACTCTGAATGACTACAAAACTCAATCAAGCTACCGGATAGTGATCTTGCTGGTCAACTTAACCCCTTGAGGACAGAATCAAACAGCAGCCGATAGCCTGCTGCATTAGCTTATTCACTATGCATTGTCATTGAGATGTCTCTTGCTATCTGATTTCTTCTTTTCACTGGCAGTTGGGCATATTTGCAGGGACAAGAACTTAACTAGGAATTATGCCAAATGGGAACTTATGTAACAAATGATTTAACTCCTTCACTGACACATTTATTCTTGACATCTGTTGAAATCGAGCAAACTAAGGAGAATGACTCCATTTGATTTGTTCCAAATTGCAGGAAATCTGTCAAGTCCAAACCCGTTACAACAAAATAAAGGCTCAGTGCCCAGGATCATCACTTTCCAAATTGTCACTAGAAAAGGCGATCTGAGTCTTCTGAATAAGTCAAAAATGATGAGATTAAGATTTTGCTTCCTTTGATAGGATACAGAGTTATGAAAGTGACAATTATAATTCAATATTTGTATTTTTGCTACTTAACCCCTTTTTAAATATATTTATTGAATTTCAGAAATTGGTTACAGCATCATCAAGCACCTAATTATGAAACATGATTTATATGATTTTCCACCTGTTCAGATTGCGCAGTGTGGCTGCCAATCATTTGGCTTACAACGCAACTCAACTACCTCCCCATGCAAACTTTCAGTACAGTTTTTGTATAACTGTTTTTGGGCATCAATAACTTGACTTCTGCAACCACCAATAGTTGAGACTGATCCATCAATTTCATGGGTGACTCCACATATTCAAAACCTGATGCAGAATTGCTATTAGAATTTAGCACATCACAAGCTTTGTTTTTGAAAACGTCTTGCAGGTGCTACGTTAGTAGGTTATGTATTTCAAAGTGTTGAGCGTAGTCCATGTTCAAATGTTCATATTAATCAATTTTCTTTAAAATGATTTCTGACAGGGCCACATGTGTGTCTCAGTTCAGCACAGTCATGTCGACTTTTGGCATTTTCCACTAGTTTGAGTCATTTGTCTTCCATAATAATTTACAGGATTTGAAAGAGAAATTGTTTAATTTAAACAAACAGTTCAAAGCTACCAGAGTTCAAATATGCTCAGCAGGTGGATGTGGAATCGGCACGCAGGTAACAATTTAATTTCAAGAAGTCTGCAGCTCCTCTGAAATGCAAACTGCTTCATTCAGATTATTGTCCAGTCAAATTGACCAAAATTAGCAGGTTTCACCTTGTGTCTTTCTATAGAACCAAGCATTTCTTGGGAATTGTGGTCTGTGTTCTCCACCGTTGCGAGGGCCACAAGATGTACAGGACTGCGAAATGGCAGTCAGCCCAAGCTTAATATACTGGGGTGTAGCAGAAACCATAAACTGGATTTTCAAAGTGGGATCAGCAACCTCACCCAGATGAATTGACCAGTGTGATGCTGTTTTAAATGTGATTGAGGTGATTGGGCAGGGAACAAACTCAGCACCTACTTCGAGGCATCTAACATCTCCAGAAGGCTGGGTCTCCTGTGTGCTGTCCATGACATTGTTATGTGGCAGCCACGTCATTGGCTTTTATGGCCTTACTGAGTCAGCTGTTCATGAATGGAGATAATGGGAACTGCAGATGCTGGAGAATCCAAGACAACAAAATGTGAGGCTGGATGAACACAACAGGCCAAGCAGCATCTCAGGAGCACAAAAGCTGATGTTTCAGAGATGAAGGGTCTAGGCCCGAAACGTCAGCTTTTGTGCTCCTGAGATGCTGCTTGGCTGCTGCGTTCATCCAGCCTCACATTTTGTTGTTCATGAACGGACACCACACCAAGGTATAATGCTGAGTCAAACACTAGTTGAACTCACATGTTGCATTAACGAAAACCTTTCTTTTGTCCTGTAGTGGTCCATAGGCATACACAAACATGCATCAAACTGCTCAAATTCATGGAGAAAAATGATTGAAAATTCCATTAAGTTTTGAATAGGATCTTTAAAAAGATCCTGAAGAAATTCAAGGAGCTGGTGGTGAGGAGGTATCCCATTTCCTCTTCCCTGCAGGTACTTTGAAATTTTCAATCCATTCTGGAGGCAGCGGAATCCATCAGTGTTTACAAATTGCACTGCCTCCATTTCTGCCCTAACCAGGAAGTGAAAATCTTGCCCTATATTCTTGTCATAAGAAATACCCTTATGGAAAAATACAAGTCGTTGAAGTTAGTATATTGGGAAGTAATATGCTTTGACCGTTGCAAAGGAAGTGGAGAATCATTTGGTGTTCACTTGGTGATTTGAACAGATGACATAGGAAGATGATAATGCATAAATGAGCACAGTTTCCAAAGTGACATATAATTTAAAAAAGTAATTAACACTTGCAAAGAGTTGATTAAGATTCTATAGCCTGGAAACTCTAGAAGAAAATTGGACAACACGAAGGAGTCAGTGATCACTAGCCTACAGAGTTCATCTCAAAGTGCCTTTGGTTGTTCACGATATCCTCAGTTTTCCTTACATTTTGCAGAGAAATAGTTAATACTCCTACTGTGAGAGTTACTTTAACATTCTGTGCTGTTTATTGTTATAGAGCAACTTCCATGAAGCCATAGCATGTTCCATTGTGTCATGTGAAGAAACGGAAGAAAAAAGAAACACTGTTAAAGTAACTTTACAGCCGAATATATTAATGCTGATACAATCCTTTTATTTCTTCCCCATCAAAAAACTGCAAGGAAGCATATCAATATTCGAATTTGACTCCTATTATAAGCATTTGTACTTCAAGAAATTCATGCATGTGTGTAGTGTGACTTTAATTATACACCAGTTCTGTTTGGAACAATGGTGTGTACTGGCCTACAAGAGAGAATTCCCTGCTGCAGTACTAAAGATTCCCAAAGGTTATGATTGTAATGAGTCACCAGCTCCATGCCAGGAAAAGCTGGACTCAGCCCAGTGAAAATGGATGCTGGAGTGGTGAGCCATCAGGAAGCTAGAGTCAGTTTTTGTGCCAGTCATATCGTACCCTACAAGCTGTGTTAATGTGCATTTGTAAAAATTGGCTACCTATCATAAACATCTGAGTTTCCATGTGAATAATTTCCCCAATTAAATGTATAAAATTAGCAAAGTGAATCACAGTGCCCCATACATCCCGCTGTGAATTTTCTTTATTCATTAATGGGATGAGGGTGTCACTGACTAGACAGCATTTATTGTCCATCCCCAACTGCCTAGAGGGCAGTTCAGAGTGGGTGGCGGTTTCCTTCCCTAAAGGACATTAGTGAACCAGATGGTTTTTTTTTCCTGACAATCAACAATGGATTCATCATTAGATTATTAATTCCAGATGTTTTATTGAATTCAAATTCCACCATCTGCCATGGCTATATTTGAACCCGGGTCCCCAGAACATTATCTGGGCCTCTGGATTAACAGTCAGCGATAATACCACTAGGCCATGCCCCTTCCCAATTCAGATACTAACAATGACCATGGCAATGGAATCCCCCTTTGTTGAATTTGGAAAAGGATTCTATTAACTGTCTATTTTCAAAACTAAAATAGAAACAGAAAATGCTGTAGAAACTCAGCAGCATCTGTGGACAGAGAAACTAAATGAACTTTTCCAGTTGGATATCACTCTTCAGAACAGATGCTGCCAGACCTGCTGAATTTCTCCAGCATTTTCTGCTTTTATCTCAGGTTTTTGGAATCAGCAGTATTTTGCTTTTTCGTAGTCAAATCTAGTCTTATTCAAAGTAGAGCTATTAATATTTTCAGCTGATCAGAAGTAGGTCTCAAAGTGTTACCGCGTCTGTAAAATCACCAAGAAAGCACGTTCGCTAGGCAATTGCCTGGAAATTCTTACTTCAGAACGAACAATGTTTAATAGGCTTCTGTTATTGATTTTGGTAGCTCAAATTGATTTCTAACGTAACTAAAATAAAGAGAAAAGATTAAAATCTGAACATGCCAGAACTGTAATAGCAGTGTGAGCACAATAGCAGCAATAATATTTATTCCTTTCATTGTTGAGCAAAGCCAAGACCAAGAAATCTCATGGATAATATAGTTAAAACAAAACATAATCAAGATCACTGGAGAAGAAGTGAAACTTGCTGTGTAGGAAATTGTATCAACAAAGCAGGAAAAATGAATAAAACAAAAAACAAAAGCAAAATGGAAAAGAAAGGCAAGGCAAGAGAAAGGGAAGAAAATACAGAATATTATTTTTGGAAAAAGTAGTTTATGGAAATAGAAAGGATGATCTTCGTTATGATGAAAGCCAGAGAGAGAGACAGAGCGGAAATGAAACCCACCAGGCTGCCCTCAGGAATTGCATTGCTCCAGGTTCTTTTACTTGCTATTGCTAGATGTAGCCAAGTAAAACTATGGGGACCATACTTACCGTATCAAATTCCAACGTTAAAGTAACGCATTCAAAAGATCAAGTATCAAACAATTGGAAGTATTATTGAAGGAACCCCAATGGGCTAAGCATTTATAAGAGCGAGCCTTAGATATTCACTCTCCACATGTGCCACCCTCATTCTAGACTCATGATAGAATCATTGTATTTTAATGAATGTGCTCCACACTTGCTTTAAATTTTGGAACCTATTGAGGTGTGCACAATTAAAGCCTGTTAGCTGAAAGAAGTCCGGTGCTGTCTGGATGGACAAATGTTCAGTTTAAATATTTAAATTGTAATTGGAGATATTCAACCATTTTTGAAAATTAGTTAGTGAATAATGAATATTGCTGATAAGAGAGACATGTTGCCGAAGCATTTCATCTTGCACTCATCAGGATAAATGCAAATATTCTGAATTGCAAATTAGCATTAAGACTTTTGCTATAAGAGAATGCTGAGAGATTGTTCCCACTGGTAAGGGAATTTGAAAACAAGGAGCACACTGTAAGGTAAAGACCCAATCATTTAGGACTGAGTTGAGGAGAATGGTTGTGAATCCTTGTGCCCCGGAATATTATGGAGTCTCCTTCTTTGAATACATTGAAGGCTGTGAAACACATTTTTTTTTGACTCTATGGTATCATGGGATTTTGGGAGTGTTGAGGAAAGTGGAATTTCTAGCCAAAGATCAGCCATGACTATGTTGAATGGAAGACAGGCTTGGCACATCAAATGGTCTAGTCCTGCTCCTATTTCAAAAAAGTGCTCAGTGGTTGATATTTCAACTGTAATTAGTTTTCCTGTGGAGATAGCAAAGGAAAACTATTCTTCTGGTAAGGACAGTTTAAGCAACAGTTAACTATGGGTTGAAGTTCTTGATAAAATTTAAATAATCTATGTGTATCCTTCATGGTTAAATAAAGCATAAATTGATGAAAAATATTTTAACAACAGTGATCTAAGTTGGTGTTATTTAAATGAAAGAAAATTAGGATCAATTAATAAATGCTATGGTCCTCAATTATTAAAAAGTATAATTGGGCTGAATCTTTCCATGTCTTAGAAAACGTGCCATTTTTATTGGGTTTCACAGACGGTTTCTGTCCACAAGGGCTAGCAAAGTTTCTCATGCAACTGTTCCACACGACCTTATTAACTACCTACTGCACCTACTTGTCATTTCCAATGCTAGCACAATTCTCCTGTTCATCATAGCTGGAAGTACTTGCCACCCTCAGGATATATTGACATCCTCGCATCAAACACTTGGACACCCAGTCTTACTCCCAGTCAAGAGTTGGCAGTTTGGAATTACCATTCACTCTGTACATAGTCAAACAACAGCCACAAACCAACACTTCTCAAAGCACAGAGGGGGCATGGCTGACACTTGCTTGCAAATACAACTGCAAAGTCCTACACCTGTTGCTATTTAAGCACTAGACGACACAGCTCATCAGTCCTTTGTCACATCTGATCTTATAACTGCCTCTAACCTTGCTACTCTTTCCACAACATCCACCGTGGCTCAGAATCTTTTCATTGTTCAGTTTGGGCATGTACTCATTGTAATATAGAAGAATTTATAACAATCTTATTGTAATGCACAAGATTCTTAAGGAACTTGACAGGATAGATGTGGAATGTTGTTTCCACTGATGATAGAGTCTAGGCCTAGAAGATATAGTCTCATAATAAGGGGTTACACATTTAAGATGGAAATAAGGAAGAATTTCTTTTCCGAGCGTAGTGAATCTGTGGAATTCCTGACTGATGGTGGTTGAGGCTGATGCCGCTGAATGGCTATTTCTGCTCTTATGGTCTTAACTGTGCATAGTTGAGTGTAAACTACGCAGTGTGGGTGGAGTTAGAACACTAGAAAGAACACTCGAGAGTTGGGAACTCTGAATCAGACCAGACTCCAAATGGACATTAACACACAAAGAAGATAAATTAGACCTTAGCTGTGTAACTATGAGCCTGAACCTTTTATATCTATAATTGTCATGCATCATAGTTCTAATTCATAATAAAGAGTGTTACTTTGAAGTGTGAGCCAAAAGACAGATTTACTTTGCCTTCTGTTTGACCAAGTCTGTAATAACCTAAAACCCATTGTGTGTCATCAAACCATATAACAAAAGTTAGGAGACATGTTTTTGTACCTAGTCACAGCTGATCACTGCGAGGATATAACCAGTTATGTCAACAATTGGCCTCAGCTAAAGAACGAGATAAACCAGCAATCAGTCATGATGATAAAGCAATCGCTTAGGTTAAAGAGCTTTGTTATCAGAAAAGCTTTGATGTGGATGTGTTGTCCTCTGACGGTGACAGTCATGCCAGCTCTTTGACTGGGGTCACGTAAAAGGAATGGATTCCTAAGCTGGTTACCTGAGCGCACAGAATGGTTTCTTAGTGTGAGTTACCATCTTCATGAGGAAGGATTAAAATTGCAAAATTGGAAAATAACACCTGTGTTGTTTGGACAGATCACCTGTTATAAGTGCCACTCTCTGTTATTAAACTAAATGATGCCAGCATTGTGTGCTGTTAAATTTTAAAAACAACTGTTCAACTGTAATTCCTACATCATACCTTGGGACTGAGCTGAAATTGCTCAGTTTCCAGATGCCTGCAATTATATAGAAAATACTCAAGGGAAATTTGTTCAATATGTTGGCCGAAGACATTATTGAGCTATTTTGGTAATGTCCAAAAGTGAGCTAAATTCCATCAATTTACCATTAATTTTACTTGTATTCTGCTTGTCCATATTTTTAACTGAAAGCCAATTTGTTTTCTTTGCTTCAAATCAATTTTAATATGGTCTATTGTAATGAGGCCGTTGTAATATCTTCCAGTATATGATAGTACAAAGCCAAGGCCTTGTTCTCAGCTATGCCCAGGTCCCTTCATCTCTGCCTGCAGACCCCGTGGTTTGGGTTGTGTTGCTTTTTCCTTTGTTGCCTTTGTTCCTCTCCTGTGGCGTCCTGATCCCCAGAGCTTTACCTTTCTTATCTAGGCTGCTCTTTTCCCATTTCCAATGGTCTTGATTGTGAGAGGGAAAAGGGTAGAACGCCCACTTCCAGCTATTCCTTTCCTGGCTCTTAGATTGAATTCAAACAGCCATTGGCACTGGTCTGGTGTTCACGTAATGCCAGGAAAGGGGTACCTAACTGAACTGTCGAAGGTCTGGATGCCAGCCACACCCCTGACCTGTGATGGATTGCTACAACTTTTCCTTCAAAGAAAGGCCATTACGTTGATCCTCCAAAATGTGTCTGGCCTCCCTGACTCACCCCTAACAAGTTTAATGCCTGCCTGAAACTTGAGGCAGAAAGTTCCTAAATGCCAGGAACCTCCACAAAATTCAAAACCATCATTCTATCTCTGACAAATCTATAAAATAATGTAAACCAGATAGAAAGGTGGGCTCTTAGCTTGCCTTAAAGATCTTCAGTGGCTACAATGGAAATGTGACCACGTTTGTAGGCACACTCTCCCTTCCGTACACATGAGTAGAGGTGAGACATTGGAGAATATGGTTCACTGCACCTTCCTTGTGCCAGTGACTGCTTGCACCTGAGGCAGTTCCCAGAAATCTGATCGGAAATCTTCTCTACCCGAAAAGAATTTTAGTGTTTTCTAGATGGGCAGAGTTACTGACAACTCACAAAGTTAAGGGCAGGCATAGCACCAATATATATCTGCTCATTACTGACTTGTGCTGGTGTTGTAGTACATAGCTCACTAGCAGCTTCAACATTGCAGATGATAAATAGATTTTGAATGTTATAATATGACCTTTATGATTAATGTCAATGATGGAAATGTAACTCAGCTCTTCCCTGACTGAAAGATTTTAAACCATGTAAGAATGGCACTGCTGCCGCACTCTATCAGGGGCCCAAGTTCAATTCCAGTCTTGGGCATCTGTCTCTGGAGAGTTTGCACATTCTCCCTCTGTCTGCATGGGTTTCCTCTGGGTGCTCCAGTTTCCTTCCATAGTCTGTAGATGTAGATTGGCCATACTTAGAAAAATTACCCAGGGATTTGTTGGTTAAGTGGGTTAGCCATGGTAAAAACCAATGTGGGTTTGGGGGTGGGTCTGCTCTTCAGAGGGTTAGTGCAGACTCATTGGACTGAATTGCTTCTTTCTTTCTACACTGCAGGGATTCTATGATATTTATATTAACCTAATACTTGGTGCCATTAGAGCACAGATGTAGGCTTTTTAAAAGGCTTTGGCAAGTTATTTAATGTCTTAATTATTTTACAGTTTTGTCAAAGATAGAATGAAGATTTGGTGAATGCAAGTAACTTGTCTCAGTACCAATAGACAAATAAATTAACCCAGTGAAAGACCATTAAATAAGGAAAAAAAAACTTGATTCAAATGTCTGCCCATATATTAAGAACAGACTAATTAAACAAATTTGATACCAAAGTTCCAGTTTGACAGTAGGAATATTTTGTTCACAGATGGGTACTGTATACATATTATCCATTGGAGGAAGCGGGGTGCAGTGCGCTGTGTTTGTGTGTGAGAAAGAGAACGAGAACTAACTGTATAGAAATCAAATTTCTACTGTAAACCAAACAGAAACCCTTAAAAATTAAATGTAGTGCCAGCAAGAAATTGTGCTCCCCGCACAGGTGAAGCTGAGCTATCCTGTCAAATTGAAGGCATTTCATCCTCTCAACTAATGCAGCAAAGACATACAAACACACATACATTAGCTTACATTGCCTTTCCAGGCGCATATGAGACAATAAGGGAGAGAGGGAGAGACTCATAATATACTGCAGGGTTAATGACAGTCTCCAGACTTTCCCTTAATGACAGGTTGTCGACAGGTTATTTACTCATTTTCCCCCATAATACGTTGTTAGAATTTCACTTTCACTGAATCTGACTGTGAAACCGTGCTGTTCTCTGAAGTAACATTTCTCAACAGATGGAGCTAAGACACGCTACTTAAATACATAATACTGCCAAACTTACAAGGTTCACAATCACGTAATTAGCTGTAATTAAGGAACAGTAAGTGAAAAATAATTTACAGTTTAGTTTATTTATCACATTAGCTGGTGTCAACTTTTACTCACACAGAACAGCGTGAATTCAATTATTTTTTTCCTTTCTACTGTGTTAATTTGAAATGTAAGACTTGCAAGAAGGTGGGAGTACAGTGGGATTTTATCTACAGAAAATGAATAATTAGCATTTCAGTTGAGATTGTTATATATTTTCTGAATGTATATCCACAATGTTACAATTTAAGTAACTAAATTTGCTGCCGCTTTGGGGGAGGGCTTAAATTCATTTGTAAAATACTTTGATTGTTACCTTGAGTATTTCTACCAAATTAATGACTACGTTACAGATTTTATGTGATAATTTTACTGTATATTTTAACATGGAACGGAACATATTTCTTTCTTTGGAATTTATTGTCAGCACCAAAGATTGCCAAGTCTGGTTTAGCTCACACCGCTGCACTTTAAGATGCCCTCTAAACCCTTGCCACAGTGTATGTTCATTCAAGTCTTAGAGGAGTATCCCCTGGTGAACTAATCCAGATTGTTCTAATTTTCATGTTTTAGAGCCAGTTCTTCATATGTTTTCATAAAAAGATGGGGTTTCCAAGTAATGCTTTTCATCATACTTTATTCCTTGCTAATAAAATTGTAGAAGTGCACTGATTTTGAAATGACGGCTTCCTGTGAATGTAATTTGAAATGAAAAATGAGCCCCAAGCTTGAACCAGTTGTTATAATGGCTCCAATAATTCCTTGCAAATACTGGTAATTTCACAAGAGTTCTTGCATTGCACTGTGAGTGACTCCACCTCTGGGTCAGAAGCGCTAGCTTCAAGTTACATGCCAGGATTTGTTGATCGTTGAAGGTGTATTTACAATGTAGCCATGGTAGTTGATTGCTAGCCTGTAAATTCTGTCAACCCACCAATGTAAGGGTTAGCATGAGTCTGTAAGAATGACAGAGTTGACTGGTCAGCCAGCTGCAGAAGGTAGAGGCAAACCAGTGCAGTACTTTCATGGAATCAAAGAATCTCTACAATGCAGAAAGATACCTTTCAGCCCATTAAGTCCACACCAATCATCCAATGAGCATCCCACCCAGACCCAACTCCCCACCCTATTCCCATAACCTCAAATTTACCATGACTAATCCACCTGACCTACACATCCCTGGACACCCCAGACATTTGGCATGACCCAACCACCTAACCGGCACTTCTTTGGACAGTCGGAAGAAACCAGAGCACCCAGAGGAAACCCACACAGACACAGGCAAAACATTGAAATTCCACACAGACAATCACCCATGGCTAGAATCAAGCTCAGGTTCCTGGCACTGTGAGGCAGCAGTGCTCACCTACAAGCCACCTAATGCCATCCTTGGTGAACTGAGCTTAGGAAAAAAGATAAACTTTCATTTTATGATTGTTGCAAGGGAAGTGGGTATCACTAACAAGACCACCATTTGTTGTCCATCCCTTGTATCCTTTAAACTGACTGGCTTACCAGTCGATCACATTACTGTATATCTGGAATCAGACCTAGGCCAAGCTAGATAGGTACAGCAAATTTCCCTTGCAAGGAAATATCAGTGAAACAAATGAGGTTTATGGATGACAGCTTCATTGTCACCACTACTGAGGCCAGCTCACTCTTCAGATTTTTAATCAATTCCTTGAGTTTACCTTCCACCAGCTGCCAAGATGTGATTATGAACCAATATTGCGAGCATAAAGATATTACCACTATGCAACTGTTTTCTATAATTTATGAGGTTACATATCAAATGGAGCTGTTGAAAAGGGATTTGGGATATTTGTGTCCAAAAGACAGAAAGCTAGTACACAGTTGTAGCAGGCAATCAGGAAGTCTTATGGAATATTGGCCCTTATTTCAAGGGGTTTAGAGTATAACAGTAGGGAAGTCTTGTTGCAAATGTACAGGGTGCTGGTGAGATCACATCTGGAGTGCTGCGTGTAGTTTGGTCTCCTTACATAATGAAATGTGTGATTTCATTGGCAGAGTTGCAAATGATTCAATAGGATGATCCCTGGTATTCAGGAATTGTCTTATGAACAAAGCTAAACAGGTTGGGACTCTACGCGTTGGAGTTTCGATGAATGAGAAATTATCTTATTGAAACCTACCAAATTCTTAAGAGGCTTGACAAGGTAAAGGCTGAGAGGGTGTTTTCCCTCATACAGTACAGGACCAAAGAGTCTCGGAATAAAGTAATGCCAGTTCGAGACTGAGTTGAGGACAAATTTCTTCTCTCAGAAGGTTGAGAGTCTTTGGAACTCTGCTGCAGAGAGCGGTGGGGTCAGAGTCCTTATGTCAATGTATGATTCGTGATTAATAGGGAAGTCAAGGGTTATGGAGCAAGATGAGGAAAGTGGAAGTTCAACTGAGACTGAATTGCCTAGTTTGGACAGTGGGTACTCAACGATTAATTTTTCATATATATGTGCAATTGTGTTAAGGATTATTTACAAATTGGATTATTGTAAGTGTCACTATTCATAGTATACATGTGAACAATGCAATTAATTATTTATTATTAAATAGCATAACATTGTTTTTCTAAAAATGTGCTAAACTAAAGATGTGACTTTAAACACAATGAGAGAAAAATGCAGCTGAGTTGATTTTTGAACCAGGGCTTGGGACTGTATGATTTGATCATGCCCCAAACTAGTGGTCCAAAGCCTGAAGGCAATTCAGTCTCACATTTCTTCTTGAAGCTAAAAGTTTTGCAATGTTCTTAGTGTTGCGACCTCATCGGTAATATCACAAATGCCAGTCTTCAGTCATTTGAATCACTCTACATGATGTCAAGACACAGTTGGAGTCACTAGATATTACACAGGTCATGGGCCTGGCAACATTCTGACTATAGTACTGAAGACTTATGCTCCAGCACTTTCCTAGCCCACAACCAAGTTGTTCCAGAACAGTTACAACACAGGCACCTACACAACAATGTGAAAAATTGCTCAGGTATGCCCTGTACATAAAAGGCAGGACTAATCCAACAATGGCCAATTACTGCCTCATTAGTTTACTCTCGATCATCAGTAAAGTGATGGAAGGTGTCACCGACAGTGCTATCAAGCAGCACCTGTTCAGCAATAACCTGCTCAGAGATGCCGAGTTTGAGTTCCGAAAGGGTCACTCAGCTCCAGACCTCATTACAGCCTTAGTTGAAACACAGACAAAGAACTGAATTCCAGAGATGAGATGGAAGTGACTCCCCTTAACATCAACGCTAGGAGTGGTCAAGCGTGGCATTAAGGAGCTCTAGCAAAACTAGACTCGGGCAAACTCTACATTGGTTCAATTCATGCCTGGTATATAGGAAGATGGTTGTGGTTGTTAGAGGTCAGTCACTCAGTTTCAAGACATCTCTGCAGAAGTCCAGGGGAACATCCTTCACCCAACCAGCTTCAGCAGCTTCATCAATGACCATCACTCCATCTCAATCTGGATAGAAATGCGCATGTTTACTGATGACTGCACAATGTTCAGCACCATTCTCAACTCTTCAGTCCATATCCAATCGCAGCAAGACTTGAACAATATCTATGTCTGAGTGGACAAGTGGTAAGTAACATTTGTGCCACACAGGTGCTTGGTAATGACTGCCTCTAAAAAGAGAGAGTCCATCCATTCCCCCCCCCCCACTTTGACCCTCAATGGCATTATCATCACTGAATCCCCAGTATCAATATCCTAGGGGCTACCATTGACCAGCAACTGAACTGGACTAGTCATATAGAGAAAATGGCTACAAGAGTAGGCCAGAGATTTGACAACTTGTATCAGGTAACTCAGTTCCCGATTCCCTAAAGCTTGTCCACCATGTACAAGGCACAAATCAAGAGTGTGATGTAATACTTCCCACTTGCTTGGAAAAGTGTAACTGCAACAATGTTTGCGATGTTATTCACCATTCAGGGCAAAGCCTCTTGCTTGATTGGCATCACATCAACGAACATGACCACCGATGCTCAGTAGCAGTAGCATGAACTATCAGCAAGATGCACTGCAGAAATTCATCAATGCTGCCAAGACAGCAACTTCCAAACCTACAACTGCTACATCTGGAAGGACAATGGCAGCAGATACTTGAGAACCCAACCAGCTGCATGTTCCCCTTAAGCTGCACACACTCCTGTCAATATATCATCATTCCTTCAATGTCATTTGGTGAAAATCCTGAATTCCCTTTCTAATGGCATTATGGGTCAACCTATAGCAAAAAGATTGCAGTGCTTCAAGGAAGCAGCTCATCACCACCTTCTCAAGGGCAACTGATGATGGGAAATAAATGTGGTCTCGCCAATAATGCCCACATCACCTGAATAAATAAAAATGTTTTAGCATATTGCCTCAATGTAAGACCAATACTGAAATTTGGTCATTTGTTACCTGAAATCTACAGAAGTGAAAATTGAGCCATTGCTGTAACAACACCAGGTCTGATTTTCCACCTGGTTGGCAACTTGAAAATCAGCATAGCATTTTCTGATTTAAAAACTACATCATGACATGTATGGCCTTCTCTATTCTAGCTTACTAAGAATTTTCTGCCTGATTCTGAATTAAAATGAGTTACAGTTTAAGGGGATTGGTCAAACTTATTTGTTTACAAATGCACAATTCAATGTAAATCACACAGGAATGTTTTCCTTGGATTCCCTGCTTATAATATTGGGGTGAAAGTAAATCCGCATATTGGCTTTCTCCTTTCCCAAACATATTTTATTAATGATGCATTCTGTTGAAAAGTATTTGTTATGAATGAATTATAATTAACTACAACTGTTATATTGCACCCGGTTCATGTTAAATTAGATCAGAGAATGATCACTCGGGAGTTTGGTGTCCATTTTAAAATACACACAGATGATTTATTTTCACTGCAATTCTGCTCTTTGTGTGTTTCCTGCACATTTTGATGATTTGTTCTATAGCCTGTCACCATTCAATCCTACAATTAGGATGTCAGATTTCTTTTGTCAGTCTTTCTATGCTTAAGAGTCATAGTCGATGAACTGCCATTTGAAGACTGGAGTGCTCAGACAGTCCCAGGTTCTGAAGTGTGTTCTTCTTTGCTAATGACACAGTTCTTGTTAGTTTTGCCACAGGAAGGTTGGTTGTACCCAGGGGATTGAATGTTCCCTCCAACACTTTGTCAAACACTTTGCCCTGTGGCAAGAAGTTGATGTCATGATGGATCATATCTCCTCGGGTTGCTTCATCACAGAACAAGCCACAAACAGGTCAAGATGTGGCATCTATGCACTTAATTAGGTAATTTTCTATCCTTTTACTGCCCTTCCTTGAAACTCCTGTTACAATTTATTCCCTTTTGGTTTGTTTGCAAGATGTTGTTTGCAGATGAATAAGAATAATTTCTTTATCACGTCTAAATTTTCCTTCTGTTTGATGGTTACCTGCAGTCAGCTGCTTTATCATAACTTGTTAACCTTTTCAGAGGCATGTTTCTTTCTTCTCCTCAATTAATGCAACTTGTTACCACAGTCCTACCGTCAGGGGAATGAACTGTCCAAGTGTGTTTCACAGCTAGTGCCTCCTTTGGCAGTCCCTCATGGTCGAGGATGACTAGCCTCCACAGCGGGGTTTGGGATGAGGGTGGGTTCATCAGTGGCTGAATCGTCCAGTCCTGGAGCCACAGACTCTGCCCCAGGTCAGGCAGGGAGTGCAGGAAGAGGTGGCACACTGTGGATTCTTACACCGTTTCTGCTGTTTGTTCTTGGCTTCCACATATACCACTTGGTGACACTCAAAGTGGTTAGCGCCTTCTCAGTTTATTTCTCCTCCAGTTTGTGCATTCTAGGCCAGGCAACTCCCATGCAGGTGTGGGAATGTTGCATTTGTTTAGGGAGGCTTTCAGAGTGACCTTGTGGTGTCTCCTCTGTGCCTCTCCCCTTTACCATTTCAGAGCTCAGAATAGAACACTTGCTTACAGAGTCTTGCGCTAGGCTTGCAGAAAATGTGGCCTGCCCATTGTAGCAGGTCATGCAGGACCAATGTCTCAGTAATGGGGATAGTGGGAATATTGGTGATGACCTGTTATGGATGGACAGTCTTCTGAGGAAAGACTAAACAGGTTAGGACTCTGCTCACGGGAGTTTAGAAGAATGATAGGTGATCTCATTGCATCATATAGATTTTTAAGGGCTTGACAGGGTAAATACTGAGGGGATATTTCCCTTCATGGGAGAGTCTAAAACCAGAAAGCTTTGTCTCAAAGTAAAGGGAATCCAATTTAACTCTTAGATGAGGTAGGATTCGTTCTCTTTCAACAGTTGAAAAACAGCAAGGCTTCCAGCACAGATGAATCTCTCTGCTGAAGGATTCAAATATGGCAGAGAGGCATTCTTGACATGAATCCATGACCTCATCGTCCTTGCCTGTAAAGAAGAGAGCACACTGGGAGATTTCCAAAGTGTCATAATTGTGACCATCTTCAAGAAAGGAGACAAGTCCAACTGTAAAATTTGCAGAAGGTTCTCCCTACTGTCCCCCATGGTTGGGAAAGATCTTTGCAAGAATCCTTTTCAGCCACCAGGAGGTGGTGGATGAGGAGCTCCCTCTGAGTCTCAGTGTGTCTTCCAGCTGTCAAGAGGCATAAGGGACATGATTTAAATTGGTGCCAAATCCAAGAAAAGTGCAAGGAACAGCATCTACTTCTGTACATGGTCTTCTTCAATCATACAAAGGCTTTTGACTGTCAACTGTCAAAGATTGTGGAATATCTTCCTCAAATTCAGCTATCTGCAGAAATTTGGCATCATTCTCTACCTACACTACCATTTGCCTCCCAGACCACATCAAATATTAAAGATCATTACAATTAGCCATAATTCAATTATAACCTGACAGCACAGAATGAAGCCAAGGCATATCAAGAACAATGGACTCAAATTCATTCCTTGAAATACTGAATCAGTTAATTTCACTTCTGACAACAATGCAGTGACTAAGTGAAGAGGCGGGAAATTTGAAATAAACACAGGGAATGCCCACAAAAACAGCAGATTTGGCAGCGTCTTTGGAGAGCATTAGAGTTAACATTTCGAGTCTGGTACGACTTCTTCAGAACCTTTATGCAGGCACCCAATGTCCACTGCACTCCTCCTTTCTTTCAACTGGGACTAAGCACCACACTTCTTGCCAGCAATTCCAATCCCAACTCCTCTGTGGAGCATACCTAAAATCAGGATAGTCAGACCACACCCACTTTTTCAGCAGTGTGCTGGGTTCTGTGATTTAAATCACTGCATGTACCAGCCACTTTGACAACTGCTTAGGGTGGCAGCCAGTTAAGGATTTTAGATAATAGATGGGTAAGGTAGCAGGGTACACAGCTAAGTGAAAGTCTGCTTGGGGAGGGCAGCAGTGGGTCTGGCACTGGGGGAGAGGGGAGTTGTCATAGGAACATAGCGGTTAGGAGCAGGAAGAGGCAATTCAGCCTTTTCAAGCCCACTCTGCCATTTAACATATCATGACTGATCTTATCCTTGTCTCAACTCATTTTTCTGCGTGTTGTCCAGAGCATTTATCCTGCTTTTCATCAGAAACATAGCTTTTTTTTTGAATTTTTTGATTGATTCTACCTCCACTGCACTCTGTGGCAGAGAATTCCACAGATCCACAACCCACTGAGAGAATTAGTTTCTCCTCATCTCAGTTTTGAACCTACCTCGTCTTACGCTACATCTGTTCCCTCTTGTTCAAGACTGACCCACAAGGCGGAGCACCATTTCAACAGCTACCTTACCAAACCCATTTAGCATTTTATATACCTCGATCAGATCCCCACCCCCTGCCTCATTCTTCTGAAATCCAGCGAGTAAAAGCCCAGGCTATTCAATGCTCCTCATGTGACAGCCCTTTCATCCCTGGAATCAATGTGGTGAACCTCCTCTGAACTGCCTTCAGTGCCACCACATCCTTCCTCAAATAATGAGACCAACATGATATTCCAGGTGCGGTCTCACCAACGTCTTATGTAATTGTAACAACACTTCTTAACTTTTATAATCCAATCCTTTTTCAATAAATGCCAAGATTCCATTTGCCTTTCTTATTATATGCTGAACCTCGCTTTCTGCAATTTATGCACAAGGACATGCAGATCTCTCTACTTTTGAATGTGCTTCCTATTTAGATTAAAATTTGCACTTTTACTTTTCCAGGCAAAAGGGATAATCTCACACTTATTTATATTAAACTCTGTCTGCCAGATTCCAGCGCATCCTCCTCACCTATCAATATCCATCAGTAAACTCTTTACCTCCTCATCAGAGTCTACTTTCCCACCTATCTTAGTATCATTCATGCATTTTGCTATGTTACACTCTGTCCCTGTTTGCAAATCATTTATATAATTGTAAATATTTGAGGTCTGAGAACTGAATCCGGCAGCACCCCACTCGTTACAGTTCGCCATTCAGAGAAAGAGCCATTTATCCTGACCATCTGCTTTCTATCAGTCAGCCAATTCTGTGTCCAAGCGAGTACTGCATCCCTAACTTTTCCGGATCTAATCTGTTGAGTCTAGCTGCTGGGTGTAAAGTCGAAGGGAGAGACTGGGTCGTGAGATACAGTGATGGAAGTGTCACTTCTGGCATTATGGGTAGAGTACTGCCCAATGGGGAGGTATATGTTGAATCCAATGGTGGGAGTGTGGGGTGAAGTTCAGTGAAGACAGCAGTGTTGGATCCCAGGAGTTCAGTTTGGCAGCTGGGCCGTTGATAATTGAGAAGGAGTAAGTTGATGGTGCTGTTTGGTCGCATGGTCACCAGGGGTCAGGGGATCTTTAGTTGGGGGGTTGTTGGAGGGCATGAGCATAATCATTACCCAGGGGTTAGAGTTGGGGCAGAATCTTTTAAGCATTTTATGGTGACATATGTGGCAGAATTGGGAAACAGGTGCAGTGAAGCACATAACAACATCGGGAGTAACACCATCTTTTAAGCTTTTCACAAAGCAGTGTGATGAGATTCTAACTAGGCATCAGTGAGATACAAATTAATGGTCATTACAGCTAATTAAATGCCTCGCATTGAAATTCAGATTGCCTCCCATTTTACCCACCTTGCCAAACAACTTCAATCTCAGGGAAGTTCGGCAAGCAAACCGGGCAAACGTCAGATTCTGCTCACTAATTGCTCCGTGTTGGAAACCAGGCCACCAACCTTTCAGATACAATTCATGAGCACCAGCCAAATGCGTCCACTGACAATGGTATCTGACATGTGCCAGCCCCTAAAGTCCCTCATGACACATCTCTGATCCACTTACAAGGCACTCTGCACTTTAATTCTAGGGCTGCAGTGGTAACTATCATTGTAATGCTGCTGCAAGGATTCTATGTGCTCAGGGACACGCACCCAGCTTGTGGATTGGACGAGGTTGCATTTCCAAACTCTTCATTTCTCACAGCATTCACTCGCTCTAAGATTACCTGGATGGTCACAGCTTTCCTGCCTTGCATTGTTTTGTCTTTTAGCATTTTGCCTCTTCAGCCAAAGGTGCCAGGTTTACAGTATTGCCATCTTGTGTGCACTAAATGAGATAGGAAGCTTGTAATGGTTGTCAGCAGGTCTCAGTCGAGTCAACGGAGATCGCCTTTGCTCTGGGACTCATGGCACAGTAAGCCAAAGCCAGCCTCCCATTCCAATCCAAGCTCTGATTACGGTGGTCAGAGTCAGGATCCCATCCTCATTAGTGGTGAGAAGGCATACGATGGGCAGCACAACACTTGTGTTGATTCTTTCTGCACTCGTGGGGGTAATTTATTTATGGAATGAGCGAGGAAGGTATTATGGCAGGTGAAAGTAGGTGGCACAGCTGTTCCTGTTGATGCAAGTGGGGAGGTGCTCCAAATGGGTAGGCACCACAGATGGCATGCAGCACTAATGGTTTCAAGCATTGAGGAGGGTGAGAGCGAGTGGGAAGGTTGTAGGCATTGTGAGAATGGTAGAGCATGGTGAGAGATTGGTACCATAGCAGAGAGAGGATGAGTTGCCAGCGGACTCCAGAATGGAACCTGTTTGCACCCCACATACTGCCTGTATAAGTAATCATGGCTTTCTTCTGTTTTGCCCCATGTCACTATTAAAGGTTGGTCTTGGTAATATGATGAGGCCATCAGAACTCAGCATCATGTCAAGTTAAATCTAAAGTCCTGTGCCTAAGAGTTTTTAAAGTTCTTTTCCTCCTATAAATGAGAATTTTCTTCATTTCTAGTGGCTTTATCTTCTTTAATGTGTCGCAAAATATCATCCGCCTCTCTTGCCCAGATAATTTGTAGTTTTCCAATATCCTTGATTAAAACATGGCACAATTGTTTCAGCCTGGGAAACATTGCCAAGAAACATGCTGTTACTTGCTAACAATCCTTGTGACTTTCAAACTCCAGTAGACATAAACTGTAAGTAGAGACAAAATCTTTCGTCACAATTCAAGTTCCCATGAGGTTTCAGTATATCCCTTTGTTCTTCTTTCAACCCAGACTCTACATTGTCATCACAGTGTTGACTTTTAACACAGTCTTCGAACTACATTGTTCAGGTTTTAAATCTAGACCTTTGTTCTCTTTCATAGATGTAAGTTTTTTTTAAATGTCTAAGTCTATAAAGGAAGTCACAGCTATCCACATCGCTGAATCATCTTCCTCCAGTTTAAAAGCAAGATTACAGAATTCCTTCGATACATTAGGAATCTTATTAGAGTCACATTGATGATCTGCCAAAAATTCTTGGTACTCTTAGAACTAGTAAATTTTTTTACTTATTCAACATACTCAATTCCTCTCTCATAAGACTAACAGCTTTGACATTCTGAAGTTTTAGCTTATGTTCCAAAACCAGAATTCTTCCTCATAGTTCTATAGTATCAGTGTTAGTTACAGCCATGTCATTTTGTTTTAAAGTTCAATCTTCTATTATTTCTCCATCAGCTTTGAGTACTGCTGCTGTTTGCTTTGACACTTGTTGCCTAGTTTCTGCCAGCAGGTTTAATGCAGACAGCCTCAATTCTTTTCCAGCTGTTCTAAATCTTTATTGGCAATCCGATGTTTCAGTCTGAACTCCTGACTCATTGGGCACCTCCTAACTAAACCCATTTTTTTTTAATACAAATTCAGGAATAGGTATACATTAGGGGTCGGAGATAATGGGAACTGCAGATGCTGGAGGATCCGAGATAACAAAGTGTGCAGCTGGATGAACACAGCAGGCCAAGCAGCATCTTAGAACATAGGACATAGAACATTACAGCACAGTACAGGCCCTTCGGCCCTCGATGTTTTGCCGACCTGTCATACCGATCTGAAGCCCATCTAACCCGCACTATTCCATGTACGTCCATATGTTTGTCCAATGATGACGTAAATGTACTTAAAGTTGGTGAATCTACTACCGTTGCAGGCAAAGCGTTCCATTCCCTTACTACTCTCTGAGTAAAGAAACTACCTCTGACATCTGTCCTATCTTTCACCCCTCAATTTAAAGCTATGCCCCTCGTGCTCGCCGTCACCATCCTAGGAAAAAGGCTCTCCCTATCCACCCTATCTAACCCTCTGATTATTTTATATGTCTCATATCTTTCTGCATATCTTAGGAGCACAAAAGCTGATGTTTCGGGCCTAGACCCTTCATCAGAAAAGGGTAATGGGGCACAGGAAGGAAAATGTACCTGAGACCACAAACAAATTAGCCATGATCTTATTGATTGGTAAAACATGTCAAAAGGATAACTCCAGCTCCTAAATCCTATGTTCCTCTGTTTTCCACATGTTTTGATCTCCTTGATACATTCTTACATTTAATAACATATTGGGATATAAATATCTGGAGACTAAAACCTTAAGTCAGTGGTATTCATTAAAGTGCCTACATTTTCGTTTCCAATTTTTGTTACTCACTGTAACAGTGAGTAAAATTTCCCTAAGATAAACAACATGAATAGACAATTTTGACACCACTGCCACAATAACAGGACTAAGGCAGTTTAAACTCGCTCTACTGGAATGTGTAAATATTTTCTTTCCATCAATGTATTCTTATATTATTACACTTCTGTTTAGCCAATTCTCTGGAGGGAAGTTTTGCCATTGGCTAGCATAAATGATTGAGCTGAACCTGGCACAAAACAAAAAAACAAAATCAAGATGGGGGCCAAAGTTCGTGGTCTTCAGACTCAGTGTGGAGACCAGGAGGCCCTGAAATGCTCAATCAGAGAATGAAATGCTGTTCTTCAGACTTGTACAAACTTCAGTGGACCAGAGAAGCAAGCCAAGGACACAAATGTGAGAGTGAGAACAAGGTGGTGAGTTAAAATGACAAAGCACCAGAAGCTCAGGGTCACACTTGTGGACTGAGCATCGATGTTTTACAAAGTGATGCCCCAGTCTGCACTTGGTCTCCCCAGTGTAGGTGAGACCACATTGTGTTCAGGCATTGCAGTGCACCAAACTCAAAGAAGTGTAAGTAAATTGCTGCTTTACCTGGACGGAGTGTTTAGGGTCTTAGTTAGTGATGATTAAGGATGCACGGGGCAAATGTTACATTGTTGTGAGTTCATGGGAAAGAAAGAGTGATTGAGGAGTGGGGAATGCCACAGCGTGATCCAGAAGGGAAGGAGAGATGTATCTGGCGGTGATGTCTTGCCGGAGATGGTGGGAATGGCAGAGGATAATCACCAGCAAGGACTTGGGCCTCTCTTGTCTACAAAACTACCAAGCCAGCAAGTTTACGGTCAAGCAGAATTCAGAGCAGGTCATATGACTGCATTCTTTCTTCCATTTTACCTTAAAGATAAAGTCCCTAAACAAAACGATCTCATAAATTTTGTATCAGCGACAATGTACTTCACATCAAAGATAAGCTATTGCAGTATATTCCCTAACTGTGGTAATTCAAATAGTATTGTTTAAAAGTATAACAAAAAAGCATTGTCAAAACACTAGGATTACAATCTATTTTGGACAGGTTATGGATTTTGTATGATTACAGATCCTTTTATAGCACAATATCGCAATACATTAAAATCGTTCTCATATTTTTCTACAAGATACTTCCTTTCTTACAGCATTTCCTGACCCGATCATGTGTTTACCTCTTTATCCATGAATATAAACTTTCCATTTCAGTGACTTAAATTTTGTTCAGGTTCATATTTATCTTTCTATTCTCGGTCGCCAGGTTTGTTTTGTTCTAAGTCTGGTTCAGTCCAGATTAAGCTATTGAGCAGCTGCCCAAAAAACTCTTGCCAATTGCTGTCATAAAGTACCATCTCTGGATCCGAAAAAGGAAGTTAAAACTATAGAGTTTAGGTTAAAAGGCCTTAAAGCTACTGAAGCATTTTACAGCTTCTGAATTTGCAACCTAAACAGCAGGAAGTGTAGCAGCAACAGAATGTTTTAGAAACTGAAAATAAAGTGCCATAAATTCCTTATGGTAGCCCTATTGATTTTTTATGAATCCATTTGAATTGAGAAAGCTACTTATCTCTCCCCCACCTCACCCCACCAACATTGTCCCTGTTCGCAAAAAGCTGTGTCACACTAAAATTCTTGCATTTATTTCAGCTTGCAATTCATGATGATGTGTGCTGAAACTTCATAAGCTTTGTTTCTGTGTTCTTCCTTGACTTTTGGTGGAGATCAGTGGAAACCAGAGAAATTGCAAAAATAGACAGAAACAGCAATTTTTCTGGCTTATCTGTCAGTCTTCCTCTGGAGTTTGGATGGAATGCAAAATATTTCAAGCCCCAAGGACCCCAGTATTGTTATTGTAGGAATTGTTGAAACATTTTAAACATTCTTAAATAATTTAGGAATTTTTGAACTTATTAAGGAGAGGGAATTTCAGTGTGAAGGAAAAATGTAGATTTCTTCTGTCGTTATCTATTCACATTGCCAAACACAGCTAATTTAGGTAGTAGCATATTTTAACAGTGGAAACATGGTAGAAGTTTAATCTTTTGAATAAGAGCCATGTTACACTAGTGTTTTTTTATTTCTGAAACCAGGTGTCTTAATGGCCATTTGGTGTGAGATTTCAAATTGGAGTAAGATTAATTTACTCATGTGAATTGTTTCAACTTGAATTCTTGCAATGATAGCTGCAGAATCTGAAGTGTTAACCACCATGGTTACATACAAAGCCCATCAGCTTGAACTATTCTGTTTACTGAAGCTCTATCAAGATACACATTGCTTCGCCAAACTAACAGTGTTTTGAATTCATAATTAATTCTACACTGTCCGTCAAGTTGAAAATTCTTCCAAGCTTTGTGTTATCTGCAAACTTCTAAATTTCCCATGCACACCAATATCTACATCATTGCTATATATGAGCAAAAAGAAGACTTCTGTTTGAACCCTGGGACTACACTGCAAATATTCTTCCACACCAAAAAGATTTCCATTGACCATTACTATAGTTCCTGTTGTGTAGCCAATCCATGTTACTGTTAACCTTTTATTCCATGACATATCACATTCCTCACAAGCTGTTGTGTGGTAAATATCATCTGAATGTCCACGTACACAATTTCAATAATATTACCTACATCAGGCCTTTCTGTTACTTCTTCAAAAACTCCACCTATTTGGATGTGAGTTTGCTCGCTGAGCTGGAAGGTTAGTTTTCAGACATTTCGTCACCATTCTAGGTAACATCATCAGTGTGAGCCTCCGACGAAGCGCTGGTGTTATGTCCCGCTTTCTATTTAGCGGGACATAACACCAGCACTTCGTCGGAGGCTCACTGATGATGTTACCTAGAATGGTGGCGAAACGTCTGAAAACTAACCTTCCAGCTCAGCGAGCAAACTCACACCCAGAACCTCAACCTGAGCTACAAATCTTCTCAAAACTCACTCCACCTATTTAGTTAAACATGATTTCTTCTTTAGAAATCCATGCTGACTCTTCCTAATCAATGCAATTCCATGTGATTGCTAATTCTATCCAAATAATTGTTTCTCAAATCTTACCGCAGCACTGAAGTTAAATTGCTGTAATTGTTTGGATTATCCTTACAACCATTCTTGAACAAGGCTATAACGTTTGCAATTTTCCAGTTGCATTGACACCCTCCCAATGTAAGAAAAGACCCAAAGATTGTGGTCAATGCCCCTGCAATTTCCATAGTCACTTCCTTCAAATTCCTTTGATGCAACTCGTCTGGTCCCAGTGTATTATGAAATTCAGGTGCAAACAGTCTACTAACACCTGTACCTTAATTTTGTACCATTCTAGTGACTGAGTTGCCTCCTCTGTTACTAGGACCTGGGTAGATCTCTCTCTTTGGGAAACAACTGCAAAATTGATGTACTACCTCAATTGTAGATCACTTGGCTCTAATGATGTCGTAGTAGTATCCCAACCTCTGAACCAGGAGGCCTGGGTTCATTTCCCACCTTCTCTAGAGGTGTATAATAATAGCTCTGAGCATGTTGATTAGGAAAATATCTAAATCCCCTTTTCTTAGTCTCTTCATTTTAATCCTTTATCACCACTTCACTCTTCATATGATGATAGAACCCTTTGGGACATCTCTTTATATTGGCTTCCAGTCTTGTCTCATAATTCCTCTTTACATCTGTCATTTGCTTTTTCACCTTCCAATTGAACGTTCAATTTTCTTCTTGATTCTCCCTGTTTTTCTTCTTTGTCTTAACCTCTCTGAATGACAAAGAAGATAGAAATTATGATGTGTTTGTTCTACCCTTCCCAGTTGAAGGAATATATCTTGACTGCACCCAAATCACCACCTCTGTGAAAGGATCCCAGCCCATTTTTCGGTTACTATTTTCACACCAACTTCTTGTTCCAATCAATCTTGCCCAACTGTGTTCTCTCCCCACTGAAGTCTACTCCCTGACAATTGATTTTCCTCACTCTTGATTGTTACATGAAATTCTCTACCGTATTTCTCAACCTTACAACACAATGATCATTATCTCTTAAATGTTCCCCATTGACATTTGATCCACTTGGCCCAACTCCTTTCCAAGAACCAAGTCTAACAGTGCATCCTTTCTTGTTGAATTGGAAATGTACTGATGTAGGAAGCTTTCCTGTACAATCCAGGAACACTTGCATCTTGCTGCCTGGTAACGACAAGTATTCCAATCTATGTTTGGAGATTTAAAGTCTCCCATTATAACTGTTCTATAGTGTTAGCATTTTCTGTAATTTTGCTCCAGGTTTGTTCTTTAACATTTTTCCTACTAGTTGGTCTATAGACAACACCTAGTAATGTATTCTTACCCTTTTCATTCCTTATTTCTGGCCAAATTGATTCTGTACCTGGATTTCCTGAGACCTACTTTATTCTTCAGCACTGCAATGCTCTCCTTAACCAATAATGCCAATCCCTGCCCCCTTCCTTTACAGGAATATTTAACACTCAGTCTTTCCATTCCTTGAGCCAGTTCTTTGTTATCAACACAACATCAAAATTCCACGTGACAATCTGCACCTATAACTCCGTAATCTTATTTACTATACTCTGTGCATTCACGTACATGCACAGTAATCTTGGGATTTAGGCTTCTCCATTGTAAGAGACTTGCAGACCCCTAGTGAGAGTATCTGTAGATTTTATCCTAAAAGTGTCTAGTGAGAAAGGTTAAGAACTGTCATAGCTATTCGTGCTCAATTATAGATAGAACAATTCTGGATTCACTCAGACCTAAAGTTAGACTGAGTAAACTCACTGAAGATTGCAGACTTGATTTTCATCTCACTGGTGCCATGTTCATCAATTGCAAGACCCTTAATTTTTTGTGGGTAGTGTTCCCAAGAGAAACAAGCGGAAACTTCCAGCATATATTTAAACCCAAATTTTATGACGAACTTAGGAACACAGTGCAGTTTTGGGCACTGAGTGAACGCTGGAGATTGCTTGGAAAACGCGCATATAAGTTAGATTTAGAGAAGAATTTGTTTGAAATTACATTGTCGAGACATGCAGAATTCCAGGTCTCTCAATTTATTTAATAGGTTTGCATCATAATAATAAAATTAAATAATATTTTCTTTATAGTTGTCCAGTTCTACCATCTTAATAATGTTTATTTAGCACCATTGCACACCCCAGAACCAGCAAACATGGAGATACAGACAAATCTTCAAAACTAGCAGCCTATACTCCAAATGGATAACTTGTGAACTCAGCATTCCACTCAAGTTTAGTTTCCATTCCATTGTGACATCCAGAGAGGATGCTGAAGAGAGGCCAGGTGCCGTGTTGAGTGACCAAAACTGTAAGGTCACCTGCAGGCTGAGTGTCTCCTGGGAAACTTAGACAGCAGTGTTGACTAAGGTCTGAAAGCAGCTTACTTACTACCGTATAAAAAGTGGAAGATCATACAGGAACTTCATCACAGGAAAGAGAGGGAAGGAGAAGAATAATTTGCCTGTATACTTAAAAAGTGAATGTTTAATTTGTTAGCATCCACAATCTTGCCACCTACTATGCCTTTTAATCATTTAAAAAAAAACTTTGAACTCATTTTGTTTTTTTTAGTTTACAGTGACATTTTCAGGTCTCCGTGTACTTTTCTTCCCATCTGATTTGGACTGTCCTTTGAAAAAGTTCCAGATTGTTTTCTGTCAACACTTATTTATGAGATGGAGGGGGATGGAATTTTGTAATCATTGCTTTCTTGTTTTTTTTAAAATTCCGTTTGTACATAAGCCAGAATCAATAAAAATGCTATTTTTATTCTCTTGCCAATTCTTCCTTCCTTCTCAAATTTCTTGGTTATGTTCAAGTGCTCTCCCTTCAGCTTTCAAAGTGGACAAAAGCACCGTCTACACTTATCCAGCTTCTGATGCCACTGTTACTGTGTTACAATAATAGCAAGGCAGGTATATACACAAGGACAGACAAACGGATTGGTTCTTGCTTTGTAAAGTAAATGCCCAACCCGGTGACTCGCAATATGTATTAAGAATATATGTCCATTTGCAGACCATGCATAATTGCTAGCCTTATTTCAACAGAGTTCTCTTCAACCTCCTTTGCAAAAAAAAAGACAAAGAATATCTTAGATAACGAAGTGTGGAGCTGGATGAACACAGCAGGCCAAGCAGCATCTCAGGAGCTTTTGTGCTCCTGAGATGCTGCTTGGCCTGCTGTGTTCATCCAGCTTCACACTTTGTTATCTTGGATTCTCCAGCATCTGCAGTTCCCATTATCACTGATACAAAGAATATCTTGCTTGTTTCCATGCTGTTTCATTATATAGAAAATATGTGTAATCCATTTACTTTCAATAATTAAATGGTGAAATGTGGGGCAGAGTATTCCCATTTTCAGTTAAAAGTGTTCTTTTGAGTCAGATTCATGGTGCCTAACCTTCTTGATTCGGACTGTCTTTTCTCACCCAATCTTCCACCTTGTTAATTATGAACCAGGCTCCTGAGTGACTTTCCCAGGGAATTACAGAATCAGAGACAAAGAATTATTCACTACTGCTGGGACTTACTGGTTTTCATGTTTGTGGCATATCATATTTAAAACTTCACCGTATACCAATTCAGATGTTGTGAGCCCCTTGCACTGTGGCATTGGACGGTTATTACCACTGGAAAGGGAAGCTCATTTCTTGCTTCATAGACAGGGACTGGAGGTGTTGGTTGATGTACGGGGAGGGCCATCCCTTTCACCGGAACCCACACTGCCAGAATGATCACCAGCCTGGATAGAACTTGCAGCATGTGTCAGTCCTGTGCCCCAATTGAAGTGGGATGTCCAGCATTGTAGAAGGAAGGTAAATGATTTTCTGTGGTTTGCAAGGTTGAATAGCACTATTTTCTCACATTCAAAGGGTCAGTACTCATGATAACTTTGCCACTGCACACACATCTTACCAAAGCTCCTGTACTACAACCCTCATATTGCAACAGCGCTCACCCACCCCACTGTACCAGGCCAATATCCCTTCCTGCCCTCTGAACGTCCTACATTTTCACTAGGACACAGTGCACTACTGCTTCTGCTCTTGTATCAATGCTAATTTTCATCACTCAATCCTGTTGGCTTGTTGCAGGAAAAATTAGCACATTCCTTCCCCCACCCCACACTGAGGGTGACATCGCATCCCAGCTATCCGACCAGGAGTCCCCTTTGCTTGGAGTTGAGCTTCAGGACTGAACATTGACCAATCCCTAGAATGGAAAGACATGGATCCCAGAGTCTTCTTGGACCAAGTGCCTGACTAAATGTGGCTAACCTCTTAAAATATAATCAGACAAGCCCTTTGACTGTGGTGGTGCCTATGAGTGTGTGTAAATTCCCCTTCGCCAACTAAAGACTGTTCCCATTTGAGTTTCATATGTCATCATTTACTTAACACATATAATGTGTTTACCACAGAAACTGCTGGCAAATGCTGCAGGTCTGGCATTGATGGAGTATGGTGACACGAAGTGACATGTCCACTCTCTCTCAGACCAATAGACTGACAGCTCAATGCTCCTGCTGTCACAAGCTACCTGCCTCTTCCTCTGCAAAAAAAATTAAGACGCCAACAGGCAGTCTGTTGCTGAGCGCTAAAGACCCTGTGGACTAAGAAAGCAATGTGAGCCAGGTAGAGGCCAGTAGCCTGTAAGTCAGTGTGGAAGTCAGTGCTTTCTGAGTGCACATTCAGTGGGAAGTGGATGGAAGCCAGCAACTTCTGAGTCAGCAGTAAAATGATTGAGTGGTAAGAAAGCAAACTGAGAGATGCATCCTGTGTAGATGCACGAGATTTATATGTGTCCCTGTACACAAACCAATGTGGTGGCAGCATGCAAGTCATAGGTAATCCCAAGCTGCAAAGTAAAGCGTTGAAGGACTGTAGTGGTGTTTGGTGCGATCTGAAAGCAGGCATGATGATGTGGTGAGGGTAATGGTTTGCTAAATCCGATTTTCATGGAGGAAGGGTCAGAGAGTATGCAGGGACATTGTTGTGAAGGAGCTGTGAATAATGGCCCAGATAAGCATTTGGCAAGCTGCAGCCACCAGGCACCCACTTATTGGGAATGTACACCATCGAGTTTCTCACTGAAGGAGGGCTGAATTGGAATTGGTGTATAAATGGGTTGTGTCGAGGTTGTAATGAGATGCAACTGTATGGAAACAAGGTAATTGTTGCTTGATGGTGAGATTCTGAACTCACCATTTACAGCTCAAGGGAAACTTGGGAAAATATTTATCAACGTCAAGTTTCAGATTTTCTCATTCACACTGTATTTTCCTAACTTTCTCACCATTACTCACACCACACCGGAGAGGGGAACATTCACATATTGTTTTGGTTAATTGTAGTGAAAATGAAGTTTTCACTTTTGTTAGTATTTGACCTGTAACCAAGCTTTAAAACAGTTAACACTAGCTATCAAATAGAAACAGCAAAAATGAAATGTTCAATGGAGCATTAAACAGCAAGGCAGCACGGTAAGTGTTCCCAGTGGTGAGTTGCCCGCTATACTGATGGTGTGAATTTAGCATTCAACATGCTTATTCATTGCTGATTTGCTGTAAGAATTTTAATTATACAATGGTTGTGCACAAGGTGAATTTAACAGAATTCTACAGGGGAGAAATAAGCCATTTGGTCCACCATCTCAACAATCTCTGTCAAATGACTATTGAATTGGTGGCACATCCCGGTCCTTTCTTCATTGCCCCATATTTATCCAATGCCCTCATGGAGTTGACTATTGAATTGGCTTCCACAAAACTGTGAGGTCATGCTTTTTAGATTCCTATTCAAAAACAGAAACTCTTATCTTGTTTTAATGTTTAAGGTCTTTTATCTTTGCAAAATGATTGAACAATTTTGACCACAGTAAGAGAATTAGAAGAGTCACATTAGGAGGTCATAGAACCTTTGGATAGCTATACGTCGGACACTGACAATGGCCGGGTGAAGATCGATTGCCTGGTTCCTCCCAAAAAATGTGGTTAAACTGAAGGACAAAGGGCAATTTAAAGTAAAATTATATATTATTTAATTGAACAGCCAGGCATTCCATAAAAGAAATGATTAGGAGTTTGAAATTAAAACACTCATTCAGTTTACACAGGGTTAAAATGAGTCTACCTCCACCAGAGATAGAAGAAGCAAATGAAACCATGGTAGGAGATCAGCAGTACAAACTGTCAGCTCAAGAAATTAGTGCCAATTTAAGACAATGGCAAAAATTTCAAACTTACTGCAGTAGAGCCCCAAAAATCCACTGTCTACATGTAAGAGCATATAGACAAAGATTGCAAAGCCTCCTTTAAACATGCTGTTCGAGAAAGCATGGCTGGTTTTAACACTGATGCCACGTTTGATACTATTAACTCTCGCTTGTTTACAATCCAACCCGATCTAGACTTTAAATCACAAACAGCTTTATCATCCTTGACTCGGGAGGGGTGAGATGAGCCCTTAGCAAATAGATTTAGTCATCCAACTTTAATGGTTCAGCAAAATGAAAGAGGTTGCTGATTGGCTAAACATAGATGATTACATCAGGGAAAGCCATTAGTAATTAATGAAATGCTGGCAGTAATTGGGAAAGTGTAAGGGGGCTGTAATGGAAGTCATCCATTCTGTGCATCCCTCACAGACATGCAACAATCCCTCACCATCCTTATGATCTCACATGCTTATCCATGCAAATCTATCTGACAGGAAGGTACATCTCTGTCTCCTTAATTGGGCAGAATGGAGTTGTTTATGGATATCACAGACATTTAGGCCTCAGTAGGGGGTTGCTAAAAAAACTCGTTAGCAAAAGCCACCCTAACAATCTAGTCAGATTCCTTCCCCAGAGTTCCCTGTGTCCAGAAAAATGGTGTTTCAATCAGACATTAATTTCTAGAACAGAAAAGGAGAATATCTCCAGCAGGCAGGAAGCCCAATCAAAGGCCTTGATTTACAACTTTTCATATCCCTGCTCTTTATCAACACTGAGAGGTTTTATATAATTTGAACCTTGTAATGTTCCCATGTGAGAAATGAGTTATGAATCATGCACAGCAATAAACTATCTTATGTGCGCTGGGACAGTGTGTTATGTAGTGGAAAAATGTATTCAGTATAGTGTAATCCCAAGTCCCATCATTTAAAGAGACAGTAACATTTTTTAGTGACCTACTGTAATTCAAAATTATCAAAATTCAAATCTATGCAACATACCTTTTTAGCCCTCACTTTTCATTATTTATGAGATGTGGCAATTATCTAATTTTGTGCTCGTTGTGTTGGGAAACAGCCTTTCACACAAAATGCAATTTAAACATTCCCAGGTCAGTTATGCCCATAAGAACAATTGTTACAGATAAAAGTTAGTGCACAGTAATGCCAGTATTAAGGCTTGAATGGTTATAATCCATGTTCATGTAGGGTGTGCATCTCCATCATTTATATCATGTTCTGGTGCCTTGTCATTGACAACAGTTTAGTTCACAATGAGTGTTATGTCATGACGGCTTGATTGCACTGTGAATCTTGTTGAGTATTACATCCAGCTCTTGATACAATGGCATAAGTTAGCAAGCTAAGTGATCCTTAACAATGAAGTGTCGGAATCTATACCTTTTCCAGTACCAGCGTTGAGAACAGCTGTTGAGAGCAGATGAATTCTCAAGGGCTGCTCTCAGTGCAGTTTGCAATGAAATCTAAAAGACTACAAGATTTTCCAATCAGAGATAATGGGAACTGCAGATGCTGGAGAATCCAAGATAACAAAGTGTGAAGCTGGATGAACACAGCAGGCCACGCAGCATCGTAGGAGCACAAAAGCTGACGTTTCGGGCCTAGACCTTCATCAGAAAAGATTTTCCAATCTCCTGCACTCTACCTCCTTCCACTTTCTTTTCTCCCTTATAGTCCAATGTTCTTCATGAACTGCTTGCAAATCTTTCACTTTCTTACTTTTGTCTTCAATGCCTTTTAATCATCAGTTTCTCTTTATCTGGTTCTTTATCCTTCCCTCTACCACTTGAGTTTGTACCTTCGCTCCCTTTTGTCCCTTATTTTACTTCCTTACTTTTGCTATGTTTTCTGTTTTGTTTGAAATCACTGTGTAACAGCTCTCAGAAATCTATAATTAAAAGAATCACAGAGAGGACTAACCACTGTCTGATAAAGACAAGAATGATCTTGTTTTGAACATAATCTTGCATCAGAGCTCCCAATGGTTTTTATTTTTCATTTCCAGCATTTATTTTGTTCTTTGTGTCCCATATGCATTCAAACGAGTTCTTCTTCTGCTGGTTATTTGAAAGAGGCTGATCCATTTATTTTAAGCGAGTTACTTTATTCTAAATGGTTTAGCTTGTTTGCAGAATTAGCACAGGAATTTTGTTCAGACTATCGTATTCGTGACTGAAAATTAGACGACAATTCTAACAATCGGGGGGGGTGGGGAGGTTTCTCAGTCTACTTTCATTTTCAAGCTGTGAATAATCACAAAAAAAAGTGATGAATCATTTCAGGACAACTGCGAACCCCCTCAAACTGGTTAACAAAATTCTGCTGCTTCTTTTAGTGTTGGTCCTGTTTCCATTTGATGGCTTTGTGCCCACCTCAATTCAGGCATTCAAACTGAACCCTGGTCACAGTTATCTGCAGATTATAAGTGTGTTATGTCTGTTGTTCAAAATAAATGTTTGCTGCATCTGTGAAGGTGTTGTAGTCCTATAAAGGAAGCCAGTTAATTGTTAATCACAAAAAAGTAAATAACTACCCTGGTTTAAGCCATTACTCGAACAAGGTCATGAATTCCAAATAAGGTGTTTGACAGTAATAAAAATTTAAGATTTGAGAGCTGGGGTTTAAATGATCTTGTTGACCTTTCTTTTTTTTTATTATTTATCTGTTGTGCTATATTATTTTGTTTTTGTATTGCCTGCACTTTGCAACTAACAAATCCTAATAATTAAATCTTCCACATAGATATCAAATTAAATGCTATCCTTTTCATTTTCCATCCTTTACCGGAAAGCTGAGATCTCAATTTGAAATAGATTATAAGCAGTGGCAGGTTATTCAAATGCACCAGAACCACAGCACACTTACAGAAAAGCACAGCAGCTCGACAAGTAAATTCCAGCCAAGTTGTTATGCAGCAGTGTCTCAGTCCCACTTCCTTACACAAGTCAGTCCCACTTCCTTACACAAGTCAGTCCCACTTCCTTACACAAGTCAGTCCCACTTCCTTACACAAGTCTCCTGATCTAACAGCTTGCACTGATGCACAATGATGGCAGTTTGGCCTTGCCGACATTCTAGTTTACTTTCTTCTTCCTCCATGTTTGAGGAGACCCAAGAGCTGCCATTGTTAATGTTCATGTGTATGATTGACATTAGTATCTAAAATTTCATTATAGAAACCTGGTGACGTGATCCCTGAAACTGAGCATAAATTCCTGCTCAAATTTCATATAATATACAAATGGCAACAATTGAAGCAATATGTTGCTATATTTTTAGTTTCAATCACAAAACTACACCGAAAACGTTGCAGCTTTTAAGACTGTTGTAAATTTATATTGCTGTAATTACTTTAGTTTGCAAATCCTACAGCCATAATTATAACTTTGCTATTAAACAAACCCATTTGAGATGATGCATTTTTCTTGCATCACCTGTCTCGTGTCACTCTCTTCTTACCTCCTTACCATTCTTTTTTTAAATTTAATCTTTGTGTGTTTTGAATCACATGGGTCGATGTGCTTTACTGACAGTGTTGTAGAGAGGGTGTAGCAAGGAGCAATTAGATAGTCAGGGAATGACAAAGTTATGACCCGAACCCCGTTACAGAGGCAGAGAAGCAAACACAGTCTATACAAGTGCAGGACAGAAAGGGAGCTTGATAAGTATCAGAGCCCAGTTTTTCTGAATTAAGTAGGGAGACATCTTTACAGTTAGTAACAAGCAAATTCCAGACAATTAACGGTTCTGAAATCTTGACAATGTAAAATAATCTTGCACCTTGCATTCTGCTATATTTCCTCTCAGTTAATTTCAACATCATTGATTCTTAAATCTCAAAGCCTTCATAATGTAAAAATCATTGGAAAGAAACGGAGGTCAAAATTTTGCTTGAAGTCAGCATTTAAATTCCCTTCACAATTTAAAATTTTCATTTTTTGTCAGTTGTTGTGCATAGTCGGTAATAATTTTGCAGTTAACAGTAGTCCTCTACTAATTACTGGAAAATCAATAGAAACTTGCAGAAATGCAAAATATTGATTGTTACAGTTTTATTTAATTAATTTAATTTAGTTGGAAGCTGCACATCGAAAAGCATTGATGTTGAATCAAATTTTCAATACATTGGACACCCTAAATGTGCCTTAGGTATGCGCCCCAAAATATTGATATTTATCATTAAAGAGGGAATGTTCTTTGTATGAAATGAAATTAGCACAAGCTTAAATGACCATATAAAACTTGCAGATGACAAAATGTCAGGATTGTCAACCTTCCATTTTTTAATTGAATTTCATAGATTTTCTTGAGCTTTAAAAATTGAATAACTCCTTCAGATTGAACTTAAACTCATAATAATAAAAATAATACTAATAATTGTGCCTCCTGGATTTGGAGAACGGTGTCAGCACAAAGGCCCTCTTGGGCTGCACAAAAAATGCCACAGTATGTCGCCTCAGGCCCTATCCAGATCTAGAGGCTTTTGTCGTGGTGCTGTCTCTCTCTAACAACAGCTACGATCACTTATATTAAGTTGTGCAACATCTCCTTGTGTTAACATTTCAACTGATTTGGGGGCTTCTAAATCTTTCCATTTCATATAGAGTAATTGAAGAGTACAAATGTCCTCTTAAATTGACTGCTTTTGTTGCCAGTATGTGTGTATTATTTATACTTACAGGACTTGTATTTGCTGATTAGGATAGGAGGTGCTGTGTGATATTAAATATGACAGCGGCAATATGTAATGGTTTGGTTTAATTGATGTTTCGCTGACCTTTACGGAGCCTGGTGTTCACATAATGCAGATCAGTTTTATTGTTATAATTTCTCTGACTTGTTGGGTTTCTAAAAAAAATCGATGGTTATTATATTTTTTTTAAATTATATTTTTGTTCAATACACGCATTGGGACTGGTGAATGTTATTGTGTGTGTGCTAATAGAACACATCTATTTATCGTATCACATTAATTCATCGTGTTCTGTGTTGCACAGACTGTGTTTTGAGGTTGCATAAATCATGTTTCAGGAGGTTTAGGCCCTTTCAGTTTCAGAATCTAATTAATAACTTTGGGTAATATATAGACTTATAAAGAAAACATTGTCTGAGATTGCTGTGAAATCCTTTTGTCAGCCTGTGAGAAATGTAAAATAAGTAATGATGAAGAACATCATTTTGTTTTCATTTTCATTTAACACAAGTTGTGCTATCTGTATGAAGCTTTCTAAAATGTTGTTAGCTTCTTTGCAATTTTTCATTAGCTTCTATCACAAATCATACATTCTTTATTCTAAATTACAATGCCACATCAATAACTTTCTGGTTAAAATCAAAAATGTAAGATCAAAGTGATAAAAGGATTTTGTTGAGGGGGAAACTAACTTTGTGGAAGGATCAGATTAGATTAATAGATTACTAAAGAAAGGCACGTTACTAACAGTAACCCTTACTTAAATTTGTCTCTCAGAATAAAAATTAACATTTAACAAGCTTAGGTTATTTTGTTAATTTTTATTCATCCTGTTCTACTTTTATGGAAGTAGTATAAGGACTGGTAGCTGAGAAGATTTTCTGAGCCTGACAGTGCAAGGGAACTGAATTAACATCAGCAGAGATACAGTCATTAACCCGGGAGTTCTTCAGCCAGTGTGTCATTTTAACCGTGTGCGTTAATTTAATGCTGTCAGGCTCAGTAACTCTTCTGAGCCAGCTTCCCAGATTACATCATCAGCACTGATCATTTAAATATTTTCCATTTGACACACAGGAAAAGATAGAGAGATATATTTTTTAAGCATTTTAATTCTTTGTAACTATTTTGATCTTTAAAACAAACTTCTTGCTAGAGACTTTTTCTCTCTTAATCGTTCTCTCTTCCTGCCTTTCCTTTTTCTCCTGCACTCTTGAGAGTAGCCCTAAAGAGGTTCTGAATGGATTCTCACCTTACTGCCCTCCACCACCCAGAAATCATACTTATTTTTATCCACATCTACAGTGACTTTTTTTTTAGCTTGCAATAAATTGTGAGGAAGATCTGATTGCTGGGGTGTCCATGTTGTGTAAATTACAACTAAACCAATACTGCAGCTTAATTCACACAATAAAGATTCTCCCCAGCAGTCACATCTAGTACAAAACTGAGAGCCTCGTAAGGGTTTTGCAGCCTGCAATGCATGAAATTTGTATTTTATGCGGAACTGAGGACTCAATATTTAATGTGACTTATTAATTCTTTTTAATATGGATAGGATTATTAAGATATAGCAGCACATGTAGTGTTACGGGCATAGGTTGACACAGAGTATATTCTTAAAAATTAAGATATAAGGTTGCTGTTGACAACTATAGTCAGGAATTTAGAAAGAACGTTTATACCAGAAAGGTGGTTAGGATTTGGAAGTATAAGGTGTAGTCAATGCAAATGATACAAATGCATTTAAGGGGAAGCTGGGTAAGCAGAGAAGGAAGGAAAATTTGAAGAATGAGCTGATAGGGTTAGATAGAGAAGGGTGGAAAAGGAGATTGGTATGGGACACAAATGCCAGATGGGACTAAAGTTCGTGTGTTATAAGCCCAATGTAACTTGATGTCACTTGCACCTCATTATATCTTTAGAATGTTTTATGACATTTCATGCAATAAATTTGCTTTGAAGAACAGTGAGTGTTTTGCAAAGAAGTAAGGCATCCATTTTCATCAAATAGCATACAGGTTCAATAACTGGAAATCTCTGTTTGGCAGTGTTAGCTGAGGAAAGTATGTTGGCCAGGATACCAAGGGAACTGCCTGCTGTTCTCTAAATGATGCAAGAGGAGTAGGGGATAACTTACATCCTGTTCTACCATTACAACATAGCCCTGCAAGATATATTATCTCTGACCACGTCATACTCCTTCAGTAGGGACTGATCTGTCAACTAAGATTAGACACTTAATCTCAGATTGGGCCTTGAACCCATGACTTTCTGATTCAAAGATGTCAGTTCTACTAATTCTGATGATGTGACAGTCCCAAATATTGAAGAGTAAACTTCACTGGTCTGCTAAGAACACAAAGGGCAGGTCATAATAGTCTTTTCCATGGATTAAACAATTAGGAAAATTGCATTTCAAGATGACTTACGAAGAGCAACCTCAGTTCACTGCCCTCATGGACTAGTGGGACATTGAAAGAAAATGGTCAAGAACTGTGGTCAGAATCTTATAGTGGCCTGGTGCAAAGTGAGGCATGTGACAAGTCTATCTCGACATCAGGAACGTCTCATTGCACCTTTTCACTAAATTCCAATCATCAAAGCAAGATACTTCCTAAGCAGCAGTGAATTACAGAACTCCCCTCATTAATGGGCAGTTCATGATCTTACTGTCCACTATGAGCAAACTAGTCCCCAAAAATTTTCAAATTGGAAATCAGAGTGGGGGTGCTTGGCAACTTCAACTCCATACTGCATGATTACGTTGATCAAGTTGGTCACCACACAGCAACATGTCCAGGTATGATCCATGAGCACCAGACACATTCACTCCTCCTACCTGGTCATTGGCATTCGACCATGTGCAAGCGTGTAAGAAGCCGTGAGGCACATTTTCAATCCACTTATAGCATGCTTCTGTATTTTATTACTGCACTTCAAGGCATAAGGGCAACTATCATTCTGGTCCGACAGCAACACTGTGTTCTCAGGGATACACACCCCATTCATTGACTATGATGCATCTCCAAGCTGTTAGTGTGCTGTCTTAGCATTCTCTCACTCTGGGCCTACTGGATGCTCACAACAAGCACAGTGTTCATTTGCAAGCCTTCTGATGCAATCACTGAGCTGCCCATTTCAAAGGAATGGCAGAAACTCTGGGCTGAGTTTTCAGTTCCGAGTGAGGGAAAGCACATAGGAGGGTGTATGGGCCTGTATCTTTGCATCACTTACCTGAAATGGTAGCAGTGCAGACCACAGAGTCAATGTTGCAGATCTGTTGAAGGCTTCCTTGTCTTCTAGGCTTCAAATGTAGCCACAGCCTCCCATATAGGGCTGGTCTAGCTATTCACTCCCTTTCGTTTATAATTTTAAACAGTTAGATTTATATGCCTAATGCCGTTAATTTGGCATTTGCTAATCTTGCTAGTAATTGGCCAATTTGGGGAAAATCATATCTGGTGATTGTTCCTGACACAGTACACGGCTTCTGAACCCTACTTGATATACAGTGGGGCCCTGACTGATGAGAAAATCCTATCCTGTAACATTGTACAAAGTGGGTTGATAACAACCACGTAGTCTGCCAATTGCCATTCAATCCTTGTGTTTTTTTTTGTCCTGCTCAAAATGGAAACCCCTCATAATGTAAAGACGACATGAATTTAAAAGCAAACAAGGTCAGAGAGTGAATTATTAGAACAATTTGTTTTGAAGTGGTGTTGCAAATAAATGAGCCACCACATGACAAAATTCGGGTTCCAATGCACCTGTTTGTCAATTTCAGTTCTTTTCCTCAAGTAGGTTGGCATACTTGCTGAGGTACGTTTGTACCTAACTCTCATTTCCAAATCAATGCAACTTTGCATAATAATGAAGAAAGTACATAATTGTTAAATTGTAACAAAGCCCACATGTTCTTTGCATCATAGGCACAGAGCTCGAAATAAATGGGCCATACCCATGTGTGAACTGATATGTTATTGAAAAGAAATGTGAAAGGTGCCTGCAGCCCACACAGAGCTCCCCTTCCCTTTTGCACCTGCAAGCAGAGAAAAGAAATGTCAGGAACTAAAAAAGAAAAATCACGATTCTGAACTGGTGTGTCCCAGAATGGTTTTGCAATGTTTGCAAATGGAACACGTGGCTACAAAGGGATGAGGTGGACCATTAAAGGAGAAAGGAGAGTTATGTTTTAAAGCAGTAACTGTCCAACTAGGTGGGGAAATCTTCAACTTAACATTCCTGTCATTGACCTAAACCACCAACTTTACAACAGCGACTGCTCCAAAAGTAGCTCATGAGCTATAAAGTGTGTTGGAGTGCAGAGCTATTGTGAAAAGTTCTGAATGAGTGGAAGTCTCTTGTCCTCCCCCGCTTCTGCTTGTTTGGGTGGATTGACCCTGGTCCTGTGCAAGTGTAAAGCAAACTCCTCACTTAGGTTTATTTGTATTGTACTCCAGGATCGGTATCTGATAGGTGGCCAACAAACAGATTGCTGAAAAGAGCAGCCTTGTGTCTGCTGTTCTACCCCTTCACATTACACATGGCAAAAGGAAGAGATACAGCATCTGCAGTGGTGGAACCTGTGGGATTAGAAATGGAACTGACAACCTGCCTGGAAATCCTTGCACAAGATTATAGTGTAACCCACTCTGTCAGAAGCAAATGCCCCCAGTCTGCAGCTAGAACATAATTCCTGTGCTGTTTTGGAGCAACAATGGTGATGGCGGGCAGCCCTAGCCTCCTAACACATTACAAAGAAAGGTCTCTGTAAGATGAAAGATTGAAGGAAAATCAACTGTATTAAATTTCAGGAACTTCCTTTTTTCCAAAGTGCCAACAATAACTGTTCTGCGACCATTGTATATGTTTTTTTTCTCAAAACTCTGTGGAAGTTCAAGGATAGAATACTTTAAAAAGTAACCTCAGTTCTGCCTCTCTTTTGTCCTAATGCACAGCTTTTTGAAAATCAAAGTGCAAAAGTTAGAATAAAAAATCAATTAAGTGACCGCCTTCACTTTTTGAGAATAAAATTGTTGCCTGATATCAGCAAAAGTGATTTTCAAGCAGTTCTTAAGTCAGAACAGTAGGTTCGGCACCTGACATTGTGTGAAACATGATTATTTAACCTTACACAGTATTGATTTGGGCACTTCAAAGCTACAACACCACGGCACGGAAGAGGTTATTAAGGTAGAGCAGAAATATCATCACTCCTTGAGAGAGATAGCACACATCATGGGGGTGATTTTCAGTTTCACTGCTAGCCCAGTTCCACGTCAGAGCAGATTGCATGCCCGTTATAGAACTAGTCTGTTCCTTATCAATGGCGTGAGACATGGCAGCTTTCTTTTAGAGAGGGCTTTCACTCCAACATGTCAATGTCCAGGTTCATAAAATAGGAATGTATTTCAATGTTGGGGCATGTCTTGTAATACAGAATATACCTGATGCAGTCATTAGTATTTTTCAATTTGTTTTAGCAGGGTAAGTACGAGAGAATTTTTAATTAAAGATAGATGAAATGATCTGATACCACAAAATCATGTTCCAGTTTTCTTTTAACCCATGCTTTAAAACTTAGCAGGGCTAAAGAGTCCGTTTTAACAAAATGCATCACAAGGCTGTAGTGTCTTCATAGATTACATTATTCATATTAACACAAACATTGAAGCCATGCCCGACTGAATTTATTGAAGCTGCTTGGCCCGCTGTGTTCATCCAGCTTCACACCGTGTTATCTCAGTCTGTTATGTCCCTGTTTTTCATGTTTAAGGCAATGGCTGAACAAATCAGAAATACACTGACGTCAACACATTGATGGTGTCACTTTAAGGGACAAACAGTTGAGCGGAAGTGGAAGCAGTGTATATTCAGTGACAGTAGTGAATCAGCACTTTGAGTCCAAGTACCTGATCTCACCTGTTGTGGGGGGGGGGGGGCGAGGGTGGAAATGCCAGACTTTCTCCGCACAAAAAAAGCAGCGTTAATAAGTGACTCTCATATGCCCCCCAGTGACTGTCTTTGGAGTAGCATGGTCGACAATAAGAACAGTTCAGGAAAACAAACTACAGCTGGAAAACTATAATTGTTCTTTGACTCCTGGAGAAGGAGGCAAATGACAGCTGAAGCTGCACTGCTATTAATTGATTTATGCATGATAAATATAATGTGTTTGGCCACTTGGAAATGTTCCTATCTTTAGGTATCAGTTGTGAGAACCTGTAGTTTTGAGAATATATAATGAAGAATTGTAGTAAACACGGGTGATTGATTTTAAAGCACATTATTGCTGGTTTAAGTTGATAATAAATAAGTTTTACTTTTAAAAGAAAACATATATAGTGTGTGAAATACAAAAAAAGAAACAAGCAATACAAAAGAAATCTGATGAAAACTTTCAGTCTTCCAGGACCATAGAACTTAGGCTATAGCGGTATATGATATGATGACTGTCCTTATTTTTGTATGCTTGTATAACTGGCAGCGATACTTATTGAAGACATCAATTCAACTAGAATCACAAAATAACCCTTTCAGTTTCTCTTGAATATGTTTGCTGATGTTATTTTCATCAAATGTAAGCTTCGAACATTGCAGCAAGGGATTTGTCAAACTATGACAGAATATGCAGAAGTGTAGCTAAATTTGTTCTATTTTCTTTACCTCTTTCTTGATTTATGCTTAGTTTTTCTATTGCAATGATTTCTTTACTGGTGCATATTAGATTGGTGTCTAAAAAGTTTCACTGTCTGAGAAATTTTGCTGTCCGAGGATTGTCATCATATTGTTGTAAAACAATAACTAGAGGTTATTTGCTGCTTCCACAAGACTTTTTTATTTTAATCTCCAGCATTGACTTCAGGGGGCAACAGCGTCAAAAGGGAATTAAACTATGCTTGACTCTGAAAGTTATAGAGTAACCTGTGCAGATTACTCATGCGATTTTCTGTTGTTGAAAATTGATTTTTAATTATTTTGAGCTATAATGACAGAGAAAAAAACCACCCATATTAGTGCAGTGTCACTGTGCTATAGTAACACCATTAGCATGGGAAGGTGAGCAATCACTCCACAGGAATGAGATAATCCAACATACAAGGATCTGAATTTATTCACTTGCTTCAGGAATGTTCAGTATTCAAAGGAACACTATATGTTTCTTTTGTTCTATTTGATCATCTTTAGTTTTGTAAACGAGCAGATCATTTTGCCAGATCCTTTGTAGTATAAACTGTAACCAAGGTTTCTTTGTAGTGCAATAGTTGAGCACAGGCATTTTCCAACTTGTTTTTTGACATGAATCTTTTATACATAATATTATTTAAACATCTGCCTTAAGTGGATGTAATGTCATCAAGGATTTCTCTAAAGGTCAGTTAATAATAGCATGGTTATGATACTGAGACATACAAACCCAGGTTTCCAGTCTATTCTGAGTTAGCAGGAAAACAGTGGAAGTGCTACAAATAGCTTTCCAGTCCCTGAGGTAAAGAAGAGAATGCAGGAGCCAGAGATCCAGATTCTGATTGTTATCCAATGTAATCTGTTGGAAGATGGACATTGGGTGAAATCAGGAATGGGCTGAGTTGTGATGTCCTTGACAATTCAACAGTTTTTCAACGTTAAATAATGCATTTTTATAGGATACTGGAGGGCAGTTGGTTTTTGTATGTCTGTGTCCCATCGGCTTTCCAAAACCAAGGGAAGCATGTTAAAAGAGCTTTTACTTTCTACAAAATATTTTATAATATTTTGATGTAGTTTGTTACTCACAAATTAAAACTGGCCCTAAAGATTAGTTAACAAGTAAGTAATCATTTTAGATAGACAATTAAATGTGCAGGAAAATTGCTAGCGAAGTCAGCTTTTAAAATGTTTCATCATTTGTACATAAAGGGTTAAAGGATAATTTTTTTTATGTGGAAGGGGAGGAGTTGCATTGTGAATTTAAGGAGTTGCACCAGCTGATAAAACCCAACGTTCTTGGCTGGTTGCATTAACCCTCCAGTTCCAGAATGCACATGAGGGTGGGTTTATACGAAGCAAAGAGCCTTGAAAACCTATAATTTTCTATGAGGACACTTCAGCCTCAGCTCATGTCACTTGGTGATTCCTCATGAATTTCCAACTTAGATCAGTGGAACATTCTCAACTGATGTACGCGAAACAGGAAAATTGCTTGGCTCTGCATTGTTCACAGAATTCAGGGACAGTTTATTTTTAAAATGCTCCAAGATTTTCAAAGGAAGGGACCTGTTTTTTTTAAATTGCCTGCATCTGAAGCGTAAAGTAGAAAGCTGGTTAAAATGTGCTAATAACATCACTCTTTTCCTTCTTCTCAGGGCAAAGGTAAACAATGATCATAATCTGCAGTCCAGGCATCTTTTTCCCGGCCCTCTCCTGCATCACTTCAGCTGCGACATTGAACTCCAAGTGCTCTGACCGCAAAGAGCACTCAACTCCAGCAGTTACTCTTCATTCTCACTAACAATTTGGTAATGAAGTATTGATTTTTCAGCTCGATTCTTATGGATGTTATTAGATTTTCATTGATAAACTGTGCTCTGCCTCTCTACTCCCTGCTGCTTCTCTGCAGCACATATAACAAAGTGTTTCTGTGGGAAATAATGGCCGGGAACATTGATGTGCTTATTTCATCAATTGGTTACTCCTGATGGCAAAAAAGGTACAATTTTTCAAATTTTAATGCCTGAGTTTAATGCAAAGATACAATCAGATTGGACACTAATGTCTTTACTGCTGATGCTGACATTGAATTATGGCTGAGTCGAGGCTGTGGCCCAGAGAACGCTCACTATGAAGGAGGTGCTTTGTAGCCAGTGCAGTTGTCAATGTTCCACTTGGGTTTCCCACTGCAGTCTTAGCAGCGCAAGGGATCAATCTGTCTAACTACGAAGAAAAGGACTGATGAAGCAGTGAATGAGGTCCAGCCAGAGAGAAAAAAAAACTTGTACACTGTTAATCATCTGCTGCAATAATGCACAGAATCAGCTTCTTTGTGGGTAGGAACAAGGACTAATACAGACAATTTCGCTGCCAGGAGAATCAGTCTACTGCTGTCGCTGTATAAAAAATGGCCTCCGCCTACATCCTACATCACACCGAGTATGAACCTACAGCAAAGGGAGAAGGAAAAACTTATCATGAGGAAGCAGACAACTGAAGCTCAATCCTGATACATTTTTGTTTCCACAGACAGTCTAAGCTATAATGCAGGATGCATGGCAGACACCTGAGATGTAGGGAATGAATCTCCATTTATCCGTGATAAAGTCACAAGAGACAAAGTCACAAATAAGTGATGGTGTTGCAGCTAGGAGTTCAATAAATATCACAGGCATACACACCAGGTATTCAGTTTATTCACACGGCTGGAGAAATGTGTCAGCTTTTTCGTGTAACTTTTATTTTTAGAATGTTCAATTACTGTTTTGTTTATTGTTAAGACCAATCAATCTTATACAAGTCAGTGTTAACCCGCTAAGCTTATAACGCCACCCTGACATACAACTGGTGTGCAGAGAATGTACATCTGCAATCCGTAGGCAATGAAAAATATAACCCACTCAGAAGAGTCTGATTTCATAAATGCAGGTGACCTGGGCTTAAGAGGTCTGTCTAGAAAGTCAGCTTGTTTTGTTTCAATGCTCACTGGCATGTATCCAATTTATCTCACACTTTATTATTAATGATCATTTCAAACTAAGCTTTTCTCAGTTTTGTCTGTTGCTCTGTGTATTGGTTTGATTTGAAGTTGCTGGAGATAAGTCCTTTCAGTATACATGCAGCACAAATAATTTTTAAAAGCTTTGTGTTATTCAATGGGTTTCTCATTTATTTTTATAATAAGTCTGAGGATTGATCTCAGCACAGGCCAAGACATGCAGACCAGCATTGCTCAAAGGTTATAATTAGTATATCACTCATTCTTTTCCTATCCTTGTCATTTAATTAAAAGTACACGTGATGCCTTATTTCTAAATTATTTTGGCAAAACAGATTTCTTGAGACCAAAAGGACCTGTACTTTGTGGTTCTCAGCACCAACTGACCACATTGCTGCTGTTTTATCATTTTAGATCTGAGGTTATGCATGATTACTAGTGAAGCTGCCTCTGTTTCTGTTCGCTCACAATGCATAACTGTGCAATAATAAGCAACTTCTATGTGATAGGTTTCCCGGTGCTAAGGTTCTTATTTTTCTTGTCAAAATATATTTTTGACAAAAAAAATGTACAGACATGACATGTAATAATCATGTTCTTGCAGTGGTCCTCATTGAAAATTTAATGTCACATGGTAGATTTCGACTGTGCTGCTTGGTTGTTGCAGATTGGTTGCCTGTTATAGACCTGCCCAGTGATGAAAATCAGGTGGTTTCTGCAATTAGTGGCCAATCCTCAATGCCAGTTTCCAAGCTGTGATCTGAAAAAATATGCTGCCACTTCTTTCTGGCTTGAATAATCATATCTGGCAATATTAAGCCTTGTCCATGCAATCCCAGGACACCATGTGACAAGTACCGCTTCAGTATTCTATACCACTGCATCTTAACTTTTCTGTATTTGCTGTAATTAAAATGGTTGTGTTTTCATACTGTTTTTGAGAGAGTTACTCCTTGTATAAGTAGATCTCTTTAGTCTTGCTGCCCTTAAGAAGTGAAGGATTTTCAGTTTGTGTCCTAATGTGAGAGAAACCCTAGAAATGTTAAAAGTGACCATTCGATATGAAAAGGAACCCTCTTCCCTATAATCTGGTTGATACCCACAACTCCTGCTGAACCAGGATCTCTTTGTTATCAAACATAGCCAACAAAATTACAACTACTTGTGACTGATCAGGGCAATGTCCCAACAAAAAATATTTTTACTTTTGCTTTACATAAATCAGTAACCATTCACAAACCTGTTTAGAGGTCATGTTATCATGCTAATTTGATGATGTATGTCCAGAAAATACAAATCTTGAGTTTGGACTCAAAATGACAGAAGTTTCCTTTCAAGAAACGTATATTTGGAGCAGGCACAAGATTCACGAAAGGTTCAATTAATTATTTGGATCTTATAAATTCAAGTAATGTAATAGTTAGAAAAGTAGGGATCCAGGAGTATAATCTATAAATAAAACAGCTCCTCACATTAATAAACACCTTGGTCGCTAATAAAATCTCAGAGCTGCTGGCTGGGAGCATCTGATCGGCTGTAGCATTCAATCAGTGCACAACAATTGTTTATCACCTCACAATTCCAACATTCATCGTTTGAACTTTTTACCTGGTAATCTTATTGAACATTTGAAAGGTCAATATAATGCACGCTATTTAACTAGATATTCCCAAATCATACAAAGTAGCCTCGAACAATCTTCTTGACAGGATATATGGAATTGGCTGACTGGATGGTTTGGATTTGGCTATGCAATACCAAATTCACAGAAATAAATCCAATTATTTGCTAGTAATTTCACATTGAAGAGAAAAAGTAACGCAGTATTAGTAGCACCATATCCACCAGCAGTGTCCTTAACATAATTCTCCTGGGTCCCCATATTGGCCATAAGACCCAGCACAAATTGACAGCTTCTATCATTTTGGACTTCTAACAGCTAAGTGCACCACAGGTAATGATAAATGTGAAGAGTATCATTGTGTCATTACCTTGGAAATCTAATATTAATTTAAAAGTCCTTTGAATCTTAATGCCAATTCATTGGAAAACCAAGCCATCGCAAATATATAATATATAATCATTGCAGTTACTCACATAGCAAACTACTCAGTAGTGAACATAATTGACTTGAGTTGAATTGATTACATTCTAAGTGGATTCTACTTTTAATGTTAGCAATGTTAGCAGGATGAGAATTGTGAAGTTTTTGTTAAACATTAAATCCCGTTTTGGGGAGGATGTGGTGGTGTAGTGCACAGATGGTGGCTCAGTGGTTAGCACTGCAGCCTCACAGTGTCAGGGACCCGGGTTTGATTCCAGCCTCGGGCGACTGTCTGTGTGGAGTTTGCACATTCTCCCCGTGTCTGTGTGGGTTTCCTTCGGGTCCTCCGGTTTCCTCCCACAAGTCCAAAGATGTGCAGGCTAAGTGGATCAGCCATGCTAAATTGCCCGTAGTGTTCAGGGGTGTGTGGGTTATAGGGGGGTGGGTCTGGGTAGGATGCTTCAAGGGCGGTGTGGACTTGTTGGGCCAAAGGGCCTGTTTCCACACTGTAGAGAATCTAATCTAGTAGTGTTATCAGTGTTTTAATAATTAAAAACCCCAATGTCCGAGGGGCATGAATTGAAATACCACCACATGGTGAAATTTGAAAAATATGGTGATCATTTAATCACAGTCGATTGTTATTAAAACAAAAACCATCAGGTTCATTGATGTTCTTTAGAGAAGGACATCTGCTAACCTTGCTTCACCTTGCACGTGACTCCAATAGTAATATGACAGTAGTATGATTACTTTTAACTAACTTGTGGGCAGTTAGGGACATTCAAATGTACACATGAAGGTATTTTTTAAAACTTAATTTTCCATTAAAATTCTTAATTATTAATTAGAAGTGCTTCTTAGCCTAAAATTGTGGCCCACTGTCGGTCACCATTTCCCATCCCACTGCCAGCTGCCTGTTTTGCCACCTCTGAACTGTATCCCTTCACTGTGCATCTCTCAAACTCTTCAACTTACTGCTGCCGGGGTTAGTATCTGAATTATCTGATTATCAGGGCTGGCAAGATGTCTCAGAGCCTGCTACTGATGTGAGAGTCGCACAATGGCTTCCTGATCATAACAGAGCTGTTGCATAATACGTTAAGAAAATACACAAGTATTTATTAACATAGAAAGGGATAAACCTAAAGATACATCACTGTGTGACCATTTTACGATGCACATCCAATTGGTCATTTATTGGGTGCCATTTATTTGGGGGTCGAAAGCAGAGTTCTGCTCCCAGTTTGTTACCCCAGCCAAAGCGTACAGAATGTCAGGAGCAAAAGATTGAAGTAAAATTAAAGCTGGAAGGAGCCATTTTTACTTTGGCATTTAAATCTTCAACCAAGCCATTTGTTTTTGAATTGTTCTTCCTTGTCGACAGTTTTGACTGTGACTTGCGTTATCTCAACAACTGTGGGCTCCCTTCTGTTTTTGATCAGTAGGAGATGAAAACAATCTGATTGCAAGTCACTGATTTATGACACTACTTACCACAACTAGTCCTGTCCCTTAAGGAGTTAATTCCAAGCCTCAGTTTGGATCATGTTAGCATTCTATTGTCCTGCAGCCATCTCCCATTATTGTGTTTAATTTGTTGTTCATCCTCTTTAATTGGGCATTGTAATAACTTTTTAAGTCTTATCATTGAATCTCTGTAGAGACTAGGTACCTCAGCACATCTGAAGGTTATGTGATGCTTTGTGACCATGTTCAATAACAACTCAATAAAATCAGCCATCACTGAAAATTCTGGAGCCACAAATCTCATTTTGCTTTAATACAACTGACAACTCGCACAGTTATTGTATATTTTTAGTGTAGAAATCACCTCCTTATCCTGTATAATTCAGAGTGGATAGAGTCCTTAGGGGCAGAGAAATCCTTGTCCACTGCTGAAGATCAAGGCGGGCAGACAGCAGATGGATTTGATTGTTCTGTGTCTTGTGTAGACCTGGGGAGTAGACTGGGGAGGTTAGACATAGAGAAATGAGCACAGGAGACGCTTGTGGTGGGTTGTGACTGAATGATGCCTGACAGGAAAGCCTTTCAGTCTTTTGTATTACAAAATAAATTCTGTAGCCCTCTTAAACCCAGCATAAAAAATCTGTCATTCACCTCCCAGGGACTATGTCAGTCAAACTCCAGTTGGACATAATAGCAAAATTGCATTTCTCAGGGCATGCACAGCCAGGTTCAGAATACAAAAGTATCATGCTTTGGGGAGAAAGTTTAAAAAAAAGAAAATGCAGTTTCAGAAATGTCATTCTGAGGTAATGAGGCGTGGGCAGAAAATATACCCCGCGCATCATTTGATAGAGATGCTGGTCGAAATAGCTTCATTGATGTGTCAGCATTCGTCTATCAATCAATCATCCATTACACTTTTCAAGTAACAATAACTGCAAAAGCTACAGGGCAGCTTATGGAATTCGTTTATGGGTATCAAAAACAGCAGTTAAAATGCAGTTTTGACATGAAAAGTATGAAGCAAGTAGTTTTTTTACGGCAGGAGGGAAAGATGCACTAGACCAAGGAGTGCTTTGATGATATGGTTGTGGTTTGACTTTATTTAATGTTTCAACCTAAAGCGGAAATGAAAGTTCCTTCACTCCTTTTGTCTGTAGCATTATCCAGCTGGATACTTGAGTCATGCTGCAAAGAAGACCACGCTTAGCAGAGTATCTTATTTATGCACAGGACTGAGGAATTAAACTGCAGCTTTTAGAAATATCTCGAAAGTAAAACTTTGTTCCTTTGTTGACCAGAATGTCCTGCTAAGTGCTTGCATGCCATATGCATACCATAAGAATATTGCAAATCCCCTAGGTCCCCAACAATACTGCAGTAGTTCAATTTTTTTTGGCTTTCCTCCAAAACAAGGCAGAATAACGTTATAGATGTTGTACTTAGGTGGCTTTTGACTCCTGACACTCACCATTTTTGTTAGAGCACCCAGATTTCAATTGCACATGCAGTTAGAGCCAGTAGAACATCATGTTAATTAGATAACAAGGTGAAGAGCTGGATGAACACAGCAGGCCAGGCAGCATCAGAGAAGCAGGAAAGCTGATGTTTCGGGTCTGGACCCTTTTTCAGAAATGGGGGAGGGAAAGGGGACTCTGAAATAAATAGAGTGAGGGGGAGGCGATGAGGTCATTTTAATTAAATGTTTTTAATGTAATAACAGTAAAACTCATTCTCGACCAAAAAAAGTTGAAATTATTTTTCAACTCAGATGCAAATATATTGTTAAAATGAAAGCTTGAACTTATGAGTTACCAAATCAATTTGGCAGCAAGCATTTGTTTATACCTGTGCTGATGGCTTGGAACGTGTGATTAAAAGAGCCAGGTAGTCCAGTACTTTGTTCTCTGTACTTTGGCTTCTGTCCTAATTGCCAGCAGGTCTTCTTACAAAATACCATTTGATTGATGCCAACAATTATCGTGTCAATCTACATTTGGGTGTAAAAACATATGACTGCAGAGAAGATAAAATTAACATGGCAAATATGTTTAAATCATTGACTCAGGCCATTGCAGCTTTAGATGAATAAAACCGAAAGCAGTGGGCACTACTAACCAACTCCACTGACTATTCAGTGGCAGTGCTCGGCTGTTTGTGACGCTATTCAAATTAGTTAGGACATGTTGGATCTTTTACTTTACATTTCTTTTGCCCTTTAAATTGAAAGACTGTGGTTCACGATCGAAACAGCCAGGTCCGAGGCTAGATAGTAGACGTAGATGGCTCAGTAATGTAGCGTGATAGCGTTAAAGGGAATATAACAATTATCTAGCTCTGTCATTTAAAGTTCTTTGTATCTGTATGTACCATTGATTCCTGCTACCAGGATGTATTTCCCAGACTTCACCCAGGTTTTGCCAGTTGACATCATTACAGATTGCCTTATTTCTTTTCCCGAAATTTTGGAAATTTGGTAAGCATAGATTTTATTTTTAACTTGTGGTAATATTGATTATACTAGTCCTGGCTTATTTTTAGAGCTTAGGTGTGATCATTGTAGCTCTGCCAAGTGGAGGGGTGTGCTGCAGATCAAAAATCTTCATAGATACTTCCAAGATAAGTATCTTGTAAACTTTATGGTAGACAAGTGTCTTTGCAAGATACCCCTTTGATTTTGATGTGCTTGGGTAGAATGAAGTCTGCAATTTTATCCCAGATGAATTCTAAAGGAGTCATTTGAAAATATGCAGCTTGTGAACAACTAGTGAAGAGGAGTTCTGATTCCCAATAATAGTATACATGCATGTGTAAAAGACCCAGATAGCTGCCATCAATTGGAAGGGCACAATCAAAAAGTAAACAACTAATCCTTCAGTTGCCAAAGCAATCTGCCAGGAGTCCTCCTGTGAAACTGAGAAAATTCGACTTGAAGAATAAGCCATGCAAAAATAAATACTAAATGCCCAAAATTGAATAAGAGGTAATGAAACCATCGTGCTCACGTTCCATCATTTAACTGTATATTGAACAATTAGAATTGATTTAACCATGATGAAGGACGAGGGCTAAGATGTAATTTCAATATAACTTTTGAAAGAGCTGGAACCAGGCTTTGGAAGGACAATATGTATAATGTAAGAATTTCTGATAAGGTCTGTACTACATATTGATATAAGGATACTGTCCTGTAGCTCTAGAATCAGCTACTGACCAATGAAATGCTCAGTCGTCTTAAAGTATTTGCCTGTTAAAAAAATGTTGTGCAAAAGGAGGAAGCCCAATATTGTACAGCTGGAAAATGAAGTGGCTTAATTAGTAATATAAAGACTCGAGTAAGATGATAAAATTTCCACCTATTGCCATCAATAATAATGAAGATTATTTAATTGTGGATGGGCTACATTGAGTAATTAACAGCTTCTGTTCATACTGAACAAACTGAACCTTGGGCCATGTACCTGAAATTGGTCTGACACCAAATACTAAGGTTGTCACTGCATTAATATTAAGTCCCAGCACAAATTGAGATGGATTTAGAAGCAAAGGGATTATATTTATACGTCAATTAAGATTTTCCTCCAAGTATGTAGTTTGAGTAAAATTTCATGCTGGTGCATGTGTTGTTTTGTGAATGAAAGACAGCAAGGTCACCTAAAACCTTTACCACAATGTCATGTAAGCAAAAATCAATTTCAAATATCAATTTAGGAATACCATAACTTTGTATTATACTAGAAACTTTTCAACAAAGACAATAAAGCAATGAAATGGTTAAGTTTGAGTTTTTTTTAAACATTTCTGTGTACAGATAACTTCAAAATGACTGACAACAGTTGGCCTCCAGTTATTTTATGTGCCCATATTGTTTAATTAAGTCTATATATAGCCTGCTAATACTTATTCTGACATTTTATAACTTAACTGCATGCTGTATATAAATATTCTTACATTTTTTTTAAAAAAATCCAATTGTATATTCACATTAATTGAAGCCGCCCAAAGGCTTGAGGGTGGGGGTGGGGGAAAATTGTAAGGGAGAAACAGGCACAGGGGAGTTGTATTGTTTAGGAGTACATTAGAAGGATTAGAAGAAACTGCACTTCAATTTTTTTTAATGAAGATGTGAAGCACTGTATATACATGTAAAATATTCAGCCCCAAGTCTGTTAGGGAGAATGCGTTCATGTTTTGTTGGTCGTTCTTTTGACAAAATGCTCCCCTTTTTTGTTGTACAGATATTTACCTGCTAAATGCTATTCTACCTTTTGGCTCCCAGGCTTTTAAACAGTGTAAATGGCATAGAATGCTTTTGGATTCAACTTGTTGAGTATCATCAGATTAGAAAAAAAACAAGAAAATTGGCCAAGTCAAAGTCAGCTTACTCTGAGGTCCCACTGAAACGGTCCCTTCCCCAACTTCGTGTAATTCAATATCGTGGCTGGGTGAAATCCACTAGTATGCCTCATATAAATGTTTAGGAAGCAGAGACCACAAATGAGGGTTTTTCATGCTTTGATTTAATATTTATTGCATCTTTTAGTCAGTATATGAAATAAATGAGTAAATATAAAAACTATTAAATAGCAAAAACAACATTGGAAATGAAAATGCCAACCATATATTTATGCACTGACTTCCAAAATAATGAAGTTTTCTTGCATTTCCACCAAGTAATTATTTTTAAAATAAAACTTGAGAAACTATTTCCTGGCATTGAATAGAGTTATCCAAGATTATAGTCTTGTACTGAATGGAAGTTGTTTATCACTAAAATATTGTAACTTTTTTTATTGGTTGAAACCTATTCAATATCTGAAACATACTGGTGTATAATTTTATGACACACTGCCTTTTGTTTTAGTACAGTCATTCCTGTACTGTCTGTATTGAATTGTTCAGTTGAAACTGCTTGTAGAGTTGATCCACTGAGACACAAGCCCCAAATAAGGCTTGTTTTTGTCAGACTGGGTTCTCCAATGATAGTGACCTACAATACAGAAAAAAAGTGGATATGTATAAAGAAAAACAAACTGATGCACTTATTAAAGAGAACTATTTATATGATTAAAAAATATATATTTAGATTTTTTCCAAGCACAACTCTGAACAAAAAGTGCTCTTTTTATGCTTTATGAAAATGAACTGTTTCTGATCTTTCTACATCAGGCTAAATAAACTGTGTAAAGACATTTGAAGAAACTGCTTTCTGGTGTATTTATTGAGTACTGCTGTTCATGTATTTATTTGTCAGTATGACTTATAATGGCAACCCACTTTCTTGCATACTTTTTCTGTGTCTTTCAGCCATCAGGTCACTGTGGTTTGGGATTTAGAAGGCTTCCTAGTGCTTATTAATGTCAGTCTATGATGGATGGTGCTCCATAGGACAGGACAGGTCCAATACAGTCTGTCACAGATCACCTATCTGCCACTTCCTACTTTCATAAGCTGATAACTAACTGAATGTCATTGTCATACTGTCATAAAATAAGCCCATATCAAAAACCAGCCTTTACAGATTAATTACAATACTAAAATATATGTGTGCATACAATCTGAGAAGACAGTTACTGTAAGGAAAGATCTCATTCTGAAATTTGCCATTTACATTATCTGTATGCTGTCACACCATGCATTTTAAATTGAAACGATTGCAGTTCAAAGTATTAGATAAAATTCAAGTCAACAAAAACAAATTTAGATAGCAACTTCACAGTTATCGGGCAGACATTGAGTGCAAGCCAAAATAGGAGTGATAATGGCAGATGATCAAATGCTTGGTCATAGGAGTTGGTTTTCAGTTGCATCTTCTAGGAGAAGAAATTGAGAGGCTTTGGGGTTAATGATTGAGTACACACCCGTTCATGGAGGGGAATGAGAGAAGTAAGAAGATCTGAAAGAGGCCACGTATGCAGGACTATTTGGTGGCTACAGGGGGGGCTTACTGCGTATCCTTAGACTGTGACCCCAGGTTGTGGACTCCCCTGTCATCAAACATCAGCATTGATGGCAAGTTACTCTGTTTTATAAGTTTATTCTTTTGGTAGGAGCACAATTTTCAGCAAAAGAAAAAAAAATCCAAACCAAGTTATTATAATCTGGAAATGTTGATCAAGGTTCAAGGTGGATTGAATCTTCAACTGAGACCCCTAACCTCAGCCAACCACCCACAACACAGGAAAAAAAAACTGTTGAACTCCGTGCTTTTCACATTTCTAACACTGACACTTTATGATGATTTATATTGGGCATGGAAGATGGATTAACACTTTAAGGACTGTTGTGACACTCTAATGAGAATCTCATCTGTGAACACAGTACTCCTGTAGGGTGAAACTTCCTGATTTATTGTGAGAAGAAAACCAGCACTATTTTAAAAAAAATGATACTGGTGCTAAAATCCCATAAGAGTTGAGGAGTTTCTGAAGCTGTTATATTCTCTGCTGCTGCTATACTTGTTCATATCTCCTCAACTATGACATAGTTGGAAACTGTGTATGCAAACTGAGAGATTGTTCTCTTAAAAGTAATTGTGAATCACCACTGTGTCAGAATTTAGACTGAGTTATTACCATTAAAATGATAAAATGGGGCAGCACGGTGGCTCAGTGGTTAGCACTGCAGCCTCCCAGCACCAGGGACCCAGGTTCAATTCCAGCCTCGGGCGACTGTCTGTGGATTTCCTGCCACAGTCCAAAGATGTGCAGGCTAGGTGGATCGGCCATGCTAAATTGCCTGTAGTGTTCAGGGATATGTGGGTTATAGGGGGATGGGTCTGGGTGAGATGCTTCAAGGGGCAGTGTGGACTTGTTGGGCCAAAGGGCCTGTTTCCACACTGTAGGGAATCTAATCTTAAAAAAAAAGTGCATTGACAAAAAAAGACAAGCAACCATATGAAAAAAAGTTTTAAAATGTATGCAAGTACAAAGGAAATGAACACAGTCAATAGACTTTGCATAGCTCAGAAGGTCAAAGGTGGAACCAGCCCAGAAATCAACATGTATGGAAATACACTCTTTATAACATGATGGCTGTAATCAAAAGTCTGCCAATCTGCCGGTCTTCACAGTTAGAATTCTGATTAGGGTGATCAGAAACAATAGACTTATTGGCTCAAAAGAAAAAGATCAAATACAGCAAGCAACAAAATCTCCTCCTGATCTTGAGGAAGTTGGTCAGAATAATGATTGACAGTTTAAATTTATACTAATTATTTAAAATTTTGGCAAAGATCTGTAGCTCGGATTGTGGGTGAGGTTGTTGACTTGCTCGCCGAGCTGGCTTGTTCTCGTTCAGACATTTTGTCATCATGCTAGGTGACATCATCAGTGGAGCCTCCGATTAAGTGATGTTATTCTACTTCGCTTGGAATATATACTGTTTGGGCTATTATGGTGAGCACTGTCATTTCCGGTTTTGATCTGTATGGATTTCTAAATGGGGTCCAATTCTATGTGTTTGTTGATTGCATTATGGGTGGACAACCGTGCCTCTAGGAATTCCTGTGCATGTCTATGTCTGGCTTTTGGAATGGAGTGGACTAACATCATTTCATTGGAGGCCTCACTAGCGACGTTACCTAGCATTGTGATGAAATACCTGAACAAAAGCAAGCCAGCTCAGTATGCAATACAACAATCTTACACTAATTATTTTTAACAGGAATCAGCTTCATGCAAATTTCATAGCAAAGCAATGTCATAAAATGTTAGAATTAGGAAATAATTCCCAATATTGTCAACACTAAAATATTTCCAATTTCTGCCTTTTAACATGAACTTGTTGCAAAACATACTTAAAGATTAAAAAAAGATTGATCAGTACATCATTTATCATATTTTACCCTCGTTCTTCATCAACTACCTCTTCCTTGGTTAGATATATCACTATACTTCTTGATCTATCACTACACATTGAACACAACCACAGATGATCAGCCTGGATTGTAACAATAAGAACTTTTATTCCGCACATAAATCATTCTTGTGGGTTCCGAGCAGAACTTCTGTTCATGAGTAACTAATCATGCATAGTTTTCTTTTTTTTACTTGAACTGACTAAAAAGCTGTACTTAAAATATTTAAACTTATCCTGCAAGAATCACACCATTCTTTTTCTTAATGATATCGTCAGCAAATCATAATTGTTTCAATACAAACTCATTCTTTTCTTTGTCATTTGTTTTGAAATCATTCATGGTTTTACTCAAAAGGTTAATTGCAAAGCTCATGCTGTTACCGCCCCTCAGTTCCAGCTCTTTAATTTGTAGGAATCTGGAGCCAGTAACCTCAGTATACAAACTGCATTCTTACTAGCCTTATAAATATATTCAGAATAAATTATGCTAGAATTGGCTTTTTAAAGTGCATTTCTTCCTTTACAGCTCATATTTTAAGTAGTGCAATAAGTTTAAAGCAGAGCCACTTTAGAACAATGAAAACTCCAAGAATTGTCAAACCTGTTCAAATATGTTCCCACGTGTTTGTGCAGTAACAAGTCACAGTTATATACACATCTATTGGGCCAGATTTTGGTTGAGTTGGCATTCATATGCAATCAGGATAGCCAATAGTTGTTAAAGAAACATGTTTATTTATAGATATACAGTAATGCATGAAACAAGTGATTCATTGTATTATATGTTACTGCTTAAGTTAGTAACAGCAATCAATGGAAAGGCCAAAGTGATTTTATTTTGGTATTTTTCTGCTATTGCTCTACCTGAAACAGAACATCACTCAAGTACTATATCAATATCTGTTTATTCGGTGCCCTGCATAGACAGATGGAATATACTTCTTTTAATAACAGTTGGTTAATTCATATAATTTGATCATTCATTTTACCACTGTTGTTCAAGAGCACATTGTGGTTACGTGCAATTTTATGACATAAGTAATACTATAGCTACTGGATAAGAATATTAAAAGAAAGATTAGAAGAGCTAGTCAACTCATTAGGTTACTTCAGCCACACAGCTTAAACAGTATAGCCAGATATGATCAGTCTTTCTCTCTCTCTTCTTTTTGTTCCCATCGAGAAAGTTTTGCATTGATATAACTAATATTAAAAGGTAGTCCACAACATATTAAATTATTTCTCAATGTCCATATCACTATAGCTCAATATTTGCCTCTACACCAAATAGACATTTTCCTGACTTGTGACGACAGTAACCTTCTTCTGTAAGATTTTACTATCATCCATAACACAGATGTATCTATAAAGTGCTCAGTTGCTATTTCTAGGTCAATATATCTTAACTTCCACCTTAAAAATTGTCCTTACTATCACTTTTAGGTGCTTTGTTTGAACACAATCAATCTCTGATAGCAAGCCAACAACGTTTCAAACATTAGATCAGTTTAGAGACTTAAATACACAGCATCTGCTTAATAAAAAGTAACACTTAAAATTGAGTCAATAACTCCAAACATAATTGCATTAGTATTTGTAATGTTGTGGGCAAAATCTTCTGTTCTCACCAGTGAGGAGCATGGTAGCATTTATTTAAACAGGACAGTCCTGTTATCTTCCCACCTACACCAAAAACAAAAACCTGGCCAGGAAGTACATGGTTGATCCTCTAGCTCCACAAATGTGTGGCCAATTAGGAACCACTTGGGGCCTCATCCCACGACTGCTGAAATTAATCCAGATTCAAGTGGATCTGCTGCAATTAGGTATGCATAACAGGTCAAATTGTGAAGGCCACTTGTCACCTGAGAGGTGGCGCCCATTGATCAAATGCAATTAGTTCCTGATCGAGAGACTGAATATTGGGAAGGGACTGCTGGGCCTAAAGGGAACTACACCCTACTCTTACTTTTGACATCTGATGTCCCCTCTCTGGTGAACACCACCCCCATCTCTGGCTGGTGTTCACCTTGATCCTGGGTCTCCAGGAAGAGTGGAGAGGCAACTTCGGGTAACAACTCTTCAGTGGCACAACTGAGCAGAAGAAGAACTGACCTGCAATTTCCAACCACAGAATCTCGTTTTTGAGAACCGGTGTGGCAGTGACCTTGCCGTTGCCTGACTGCTGTGTGGTTTGGAGTGCCGTCCAGCAAAGAGGCATTGTGAGTCTCTTATATACTATCCAGTTAACAGTGAGACCTCTAAAGCCTGAACTAAACTCTACCCCAGTGATGCTAATAACACTTACAAAATAGAACAGACTTCCAAAGACTGGGTAGAAAATTATCTCAAGGCTTGGATTCAAAACAAGTGTGTTTTTGCACATTATTACATCCACATTTTGAAGGCTGTAAAGGTTCAAAAGAAAATAAAAATCAGCCAGCTTCAATTTCATTCGAGTGAGATGAAAAATATATTGTAAATATATTGAAAAGTTGTAAGTTCTCTCTCACCATTCCATTTAAAAGTAGTCATGAATGATGGTCAGTATTGGAAATGGAAACATTAATGCTCTGCAATGGAGATGTCTTGAAGATAGGACTGAAGAAATTTAGTTAATTACAGCAGAGACAGCTTTACTTTATACCATACAATATTCCTTGTATTGTTTTCAATATTAACGCAGGATGTAAAAAGTAGAAAAAAAACACATTGTTACGCAGCACTGTAGAAGCATCATCATGAAGCTGAATTTATCAGCTTTGAAATTTTTAGGTCCCAGTTTCAGACAGACTATGACAAACTAATACAAATGCATTGGACATGAGCAGCTGTGTGAGGTCCACCTTCTGTAGTCTCAGTAAATGTGCATTGAGGAATGTTTCAAATTACTTTATCATCACCTTCTAAAAGAGCAAAATATAATCAAATACTTTAATTTACACTTCATTTTGGAACTGTAATGTAAGAACTGCATTTAATACTTTGAATAAATGTAGTTCCAATTTCGATTGAGCATTAACCTGCGAAGACCAAACATAACAATGTAAACTAGACAAGTGGAAACAGTCGGAGTGATTCCTGTATTACTTATTTCAGAGATTTCCCAGCAGGAGCTCTCATTGAGCAGTGGAAACCCAGAGGCACAATATGTGTGATAATGACGGCCATTTTTATAGTACTCATTTAATGCTACAGCCTATATTAAGTTTTAAACTCATTCTCTCTCCTTAAATAAAAACAAAATGGTAAAAAGAAGAATAATTATGCATCTGTTCAGGAAAAGCATTTTATTTGCCCCCTTTCATTTCAGGGTATAAGGGTAAACTACTGTGTTCACCTGTGGATCGGTTAACTAGGTTTGTTACCTTAGTAGAGCGTTCATGAACATTACCAACCAGATCCAACATTTAATTTGTTGAATGCTATGTTTTCAAGTAATTTTCATTAGAAATGTTTAGCTTTTCTTTAAGAAAAACACTCCTTTATTGTCGTAAGAATGCCAAGCATTTTTAGATATTTGTTAGTGTTTTGGGGACAAAATAAAAAGGAAATGCTACAGACAACAACAAATCCAGACTCCACATGGACCACAAAGAGTCACACAGAACTAAACTGTGATGTGACAAAAAACATAATTCAGAGATCACGTTTAGTCTAGTGAGTCTATGACTATTGAATAAAAAAGCTGTAAAACAAAAGTTGGAAATAATTAAAACAAAAGTCATAAAATATAATTTAAATGAAACTAATGTAATATACTATACAATCGACAGAAGTGAAAGCCGTTTCCCACTACACAAACTGAAACGATGGATTGGAGCAAAGTACATTATAATGCTGTTATAAGAAAACAGTTAACAATTCAGGTGATATCTTAAATGAAATATAAGCAAAATGTCTCTGCCTGATCTGAAGAACATTAAAAGATCCCAACAGCAGTAGTTAAAGATAAACAATTCTTCTGATACCAGCATACGCTATCTAGCCCAACACCACCAAATAATATCATTCATTCTTTCACTATTTGTGGGTTCTTGCTCTGTCCATAATGGATGGACAATACCAAAAGTTCTTCACAACATCCCGGTCAATATTTATCACTCAACTGGAATCACTAAAACAGATTAGCATTTTGCAGTTTGAGAATCCTTGCAGTGTGCAATTTAGCTGCTGTGTTTCCTACACTACAACAATGTCTACAATGGAACTCAACCATGAAAGGTGCTACATTAATTCAAACATATTATTCTTTCTAGTAGAACATTCCTTCATATTTTAAGATGGTATTCATTCTTCCATTATCAAAATATTTCATAGTACAAGTCATCATCTATCAGATTTGACTTCATAGAATACAAACAGCTGGGATACTATATGCCAGCGCATCAATAAAACTAACAATAATTGGGCCACACTGGTCATGTACACTCCTCTAGAGATGGATAGAGGTCTCAAAATAATTTTACTTGAAACGTTTCTTGTTTTATTTCTTTTTCAATTGCTTGCACCTGTGCATTAGTCATATCTTGGTTGATGATTACTGGAGCAACTCAGTCTCCAATTTCATTTTTAACATACAAGAAAAGATATGTTTCTACAGAGCAGGATAGACAGATGGCATGAGAGTTCCAAAGCTAAAGGGAACTCAGGCATCAACCTACACACAAGCTTTGGATAAGGATGGACTAGTAACACAAGGGGATAATTATGAGATGTGAGAGTGGTCCTTTCAATAGCTGAACTATAAATCAGCTTATACTGCCTGCCAGAATTCTCTAGGCCCCTGTTTGCAGGTAAAGTGCAGTTTTGAGCGGGAATGGTTAAGAGATTTCAGAACCATATTTTCCTAATCCATTAGGAGTGGGGGAAATTCTTGCCCTCTTCCGTTAGTTTTTAACAATTGCTGCAGGGATCAGATTGAGCAGAAGGAATGTCATCTGTGAACTTTTATCTCAAGAATATCAGATCATGAAAGTATGGAATTTATCCAATCTTGTAATTTTTGACACATAGTTTGGTCTTAGCCTCCATCAGAATCTAACTAACTCAAGTTCATGAAAGTGGCCATTTTCAGCTCAAAAGGGTAAAAACGACAGAAGGTTAATACTGCAAAATTAAAGATTCAGAGAGTGAGCTAAAATAGCAGAAGAAAGGCTTTACTCCAAACAGGTTGTCAAATTTAATTGACTCATTCTCTTTTTTTATGTTTAATGTTCTATGAACAGTGTCTTTTCCTTCACAGAGAAAAGAGGGAAACATAATTCTGAATATTCAGTTGTGAAGGGTTTGGACTAAGCTTGCCATGCCATTTCCTATTCTCAGAGGATTCACTTATATCAAGGTTGAGGTAGGACACTGGTTTGACACTAAAAACTTGGAATAAAAATAGCCTACATTTTAACATCTATTTACATTTTAGTTGTGTTTGTTCCTTTTTCTCCTTGATCTTTAGGCATTTACCCTTCTTTGTGGTCAGAATTGGGGACTTCAAGTGTGCTAGTCAAGATCTTGTATCACAGAGTTCCATTAAAAGTGGTATTGATCTTCACATGAGTTGTTTTCGGGGAGGAACAAGTTTAAAAGGTTTATCTAAAGGCTGCAATCATCTGATCTACAAAAACTACAATACACCCCAAATATCTTTCGGAAGTCCAAAACAACAGGAAGGTCTTCTCTGGAGTTTTGCAAATATAAACATTTAGAAAATTTGCATTTGCAACTTTTCATCTGTTTAAGGGGCCAGATCCATTTACATTTGTAAATTGAGCCCTCACTTGGATAGAGCTAAGGGATCGACCACAAATACTGTTATAGCTTGCAAATTCAGCACCAGGAACTGTTACAGAGGCCCACGGATGATGCTATTTCCCTCTCTATTGACAATGAATGCCATGAAGAGATAGCACTTTCCTAAAAGTGTTTAGTCTTTGAAGGACATTCACCTGTCCTGGATAATGTATCAGCAGTTCCTGCCGTTATGAATATTTTACATTTGACAATGATGCCGAGCTATAAATGTGAGATTTCTTCTCAGCTTTGTGCATGAGACATTACCAAGTATCTTCCTCTTATCTCTACATTTAACATTCACTGCCAAGTATATCTCAAAGGCAAACATGATCCTGACTTGGACATATATCACTATTCCTATGTTAGCACTGGCTATCAGGACAGTAAGAGTTCACAATGTGCACTTCAAGGCAGCAGCTCACCACCACATTGAGACCGGTTAGGGATGAGAACAAATACTAAGACTGCCAGCAATGACCATACCCCAAGAATATATATAAACATTAACATTTACAGGGTGAATGCACTGATGCCACCTTTTTACGAGATTACTGCAGTGATTGTAACAAGGTCAACCAGGTAGACCTCTCAGTATGAGTTCCCTGATTGGACCAGGTTAACATCCCCAATCAGGCTGGTGAATATAAACAGGAGTGTCAGAGGCTCTGCTCACTCAGAGCTGTTCTAGGGAAGCTAGATCAATGTCAAGGACTCTCCACATGTAAACGAAGGGTGACGTGATGATGGTCCCTTTGGAGTTAATTCAATTATCTTTACCGGGTGGACATAATTTATTTCAATTTGTTGACTGCCAGAGGAGAACAACTGAGGATGGATGTAAGAACTTATGAACAAACAAACAAGGAACAAAAGTAGGCCCCTTGGCTCTTCCAGCTGCTCAGCCATTCAAGAAAATCATTTCTGGTTTTAACCTCGATCCTACACTACTGCACAACTCCCATAAGTCCTTTCTCCCCATGGTAGTAAGTTAAATATTTTTAAGGCAGAGGTAGATAAGTTAAGATTCTGCAAACACTGCCTTTTGAGGTAGGGAATTCAAAAGATTCACAAACCTCGGAGAAATGATGTTTCCTCACCTCCATCTTAAATGAGCAACACTTACATTTAAACGTACATTCACTCAATCAAGCCCCCTCAGGATCTTATATGTTTCAATGAAGACATCTCTGGCTCTTTTAAACTCCAGAGGTTACAAGCCATGCCTGTTTAGCCTTTCCTCAAGGTAAACTGCTCATTCCAGGAATTAGTCCAGTAAATCTTCTCTGAACTGCTTCCAATGCATTAACATCCTTCTTATGTATGATGCCTAGTAATCCAGATGCAGTCTCACCAGTGTTGTGTGTAGGTAAAGCATAACTTTCCTACTCTTGCTTTCAATTCCGCTTGCAATAAAAACATATTTTATTTGCTCTCCTGATTACTTGCTCTGCTTGTACGCTAACCTTCTGCAATTTATGCTTTGGGATACCCAGATCTGTCTGCACCTCTTTATCTAAATGCTGAGAGAATGCAGAGCTCCCAGAGTTTTTTTATTCCTACTGCCAAAGTGGATAATTTCACACTTTCCTACATTCTCCAGACCCTTGTCCAATTAACCTATTTATATCCCTTTATAGGCTCCTAATGCCCTCTTCATAACTTAATTTCCTACCTACTCTTTTGGCATCAGCAAATTTAGTTACCATTCCTTTGGTCCGTTCATCCAAATCACAAATTGCAAAAGGTTGAGGCTCCAGCACCAACTATGTGGCATACCACTCATGACATCCTTCTAGCCTGAAATAAAGCAACATATTCCTAGTCTGCTTCCTGCAAGCCAGCCAGTCTTCTATCCATGCTAGTACATTACCTCCTACATTATGAGCTGTTAATTTCCCCAACAACCTTTGATGTGACACCCTTATCAATTGCCCTCTGGACATCTTCACATAATGCATCTGCCTGTTCTGTTACTCTACAGCACAAGTTACTTCTTCAATGAACTCCAACAAATTAATTAAACATGATTTCCCTTTGACAAGACCATGCTGGCTCTGCATCAGTACTTTGTACTTACCTAAGTACCCTGTTATAACTTCTTTAATACTACCTTCTGACATTTTCCCTGTGAAAATGTTAAGCTAACTGGTGTTAGCATTGTGCCTCTTTCCATTTTTGAATAAAAAAATTACATTTTCCAATCCAAAGGCACCTTCCCTAAGTCTAACGAGTTTTGGAAAAATTAAAACCAATGTGTCAACCATCTCACCGGTTACTTCTTTTAAGACCCAAGGATGAAATCCATTAGGACCTGGGAGTTGTGAACTGTCTGTTGTAACAGTTTGCTCAGTACTACTTCCCTGATAATTGTGATTTTGACTTCCTCTCTCCCTTTCAATTCCTGATTTCCAGCTATTTCAGCATGTCACTTTATCCTCTGTAGTGAACATTGTACACAAAATATTTGTTTTCAATTCATCTGCTGTCTCTCCATCCTCCATAGCTAGTTTCTAGACCCACTTACTTTGATAAGGTTTTCCTTTTTTTAAGCATCTAAAGAAACATTAATATATATTTTCAATATATATATTTTTAGATAACTTCCTTTTCCCACCATATTAATCTTCTTGTAGTTCTTTGTTTCTTTTTACATTACAATAATCTCACCTGCCTCCTATCTTTGCACAATTATATATCATTTCTCTGAATTTGATAATGTCTTTGACATCTTATTTAATTACAGATGGTAAGTTTGACCCTTAGAATTTTTTCTTGTATGTTGAAATGTATCTGTTCTGCACTTTCTGGACTATCCTTTTAAATCTTTGCCATTGCACATCTATTGATCTATCCATTAAACAGATCACATTGAGTAACTCTGCTTTCATGCCCTCATAATTGCCTTGTTTGAATTCAAAATTGCACATGATACAGATCCCACACTTCTGCACCTTAAACTATATGTAAAATGTAATCATATTATTGTCACTGCTACCCAAAGGTAATCTCAGTATGAGGTCAGTAATTAATCCTATCTTGTTCGTCAAAACCAGGTCAAGTATAACCTGATGTCTACTTGGCGCCATAACATACTGATTATGAAAGTGATCAGAAAACATTCAATAGATTCATCCTTTAGACTACATTTTCCACATATGAGGTTGCTAGTCAACTATTGCTGTACCCTTTTGACAAGTTCCCATTATTTCTTCTTTGATACCCTATCCTACAATGTTTGGAAAAAGTGACCAGCAGTCAGTCGCATAGTGAAGCTGACTGGGAAGAGTAGTGTGCAATTTGGGAGTAGTTCATTGTGATGCTGACTCTTCCCAGGCTGCTTCAATGCAATGATGACTGCAGGCCATGAGAAGGAAATGGTTTCACTGTGCAAGGACAAATGATGCCAATCATGCCAGGTAATGCCTATCTCCCAGAAAAGAGAATCCAACCATCACCTCTTGACATTCAGCATCACTGAATACCCTAGGGACTGCCATTGACCAGAAACTGAACTGGACTAGCCACATAAACGCTGTGGCTACAAGACCTGGTCTTAAGTCGAAGACTCTGTGTTGAGTACTTCACCTCCTGACTCCTCAAAGTTTGTTGACTATCTACATGGCACAAATCAGGATTGTGATCGAATAGTTTGCACTGAACCGGATGAGAGTACTTCCAGATCACAAGAGGTTCAATATCAGCCAGGACAAAGAACCTGCTTCACTGGCAGCCAATGTAATACCTTCAACATACACTGCCTCTACTACTGCCATACCATTTCAGCAGTGTGCACTTTCTACAAGGTGCACTACAGCAACTCTGCAAAGACGCTTAGACAGCACCTTTCAAAACTGTGGTCTCTACTATCTAGAGGGACAAGATCAGCAGATTCACAGACTGCCACTAGATGCAAGGTCCTCTCCAAACTACACACCATCCTGACTTGGAACTACATCACCATTTCTTCATTATCACTCAAATTCATTCTGTAACAGCACTGTGGATATACCTATACTAAATTGAATGCAGAGAAATTAGAGACAGACAATATATGCTGGCCTTACCAGTGACACCCACACCCCATGAATGAATTAAAATTATTCATAAACTGATCATTGAGAACTAATAATGATAGAAAACAATATTTTCCCTTAAAATGAAAAAGCAATAAAGAAACTGGTATTGTTTTGATGGAAAACTTCAGAGTTAAAACTGTGGCACGAGTGATAGTGTAGCAAACTCTTCACTTCTTTCTGCTGTCATCACAGGTCAGTCAGTGAACAGCAGGTAACCCAAGAAAACATTTCCTGTGCGTTTATATTAATGTTGCACCGAGAACAGAAAATGGCAGTCTGCAATGGTTTGGTTTCACCACAACATTTCCGTCAGTTACAGTTGTGGCACAGTGGCTCAGTGGTTTGCACTGCTGCCTCAAAGCACCAGGGACCTGGGTTTGATTCCACCCACGGGCGACTGGCTGTGTGGCGTTTGCACATTCTCCCAGTGTCTGCGGGTTTCCTCCAGATGCTCCAGTTTCCTCCCACAGTCACAAAGATGCGCAGGCTAGATGGATTGGCCATGCTAAATTGTCCCATAGTGTTTAGGGATGTGCAGATTGGTGTGTGCTGATGGCCAGTATGGACTAGTTAGGCTGAAGGGCCTGTTTCTACACTGTAGGGATTCAATTCTAAACCATGAACACATCAAAAGGTGTATCAGTATATTATCACTACTTTCCAAGGTCAATTTTCAAATAGAATATGGGGGAATTTCTAGGATAACAAGGTGTGGAGCTGGATGAACACAGCAGTCCAAGCAGCATCAGAGGAGCAGGAAAACTGACATTTTGGGTCTGAATAACATTGTTGTATCATTTCCTTCTAAGCAGTTTAAGATCAAGTTTTTCTGTCACTATGCAGAGTATAAATACAATATTTTGCCAAAGAATATTTGAAATTATCCCTGTCATCAACATTGCATCCAAATTTACTTTATCCAAGAATAACATTGACCATTGTTTAAATCCCAGCTGACAGTCATGTTTGACAAGCCAAATCCCAGAATGAAATCTGCTTTGATACACCGTAAATTTCATTTTCCTTTTTCATTCACTATGGAGGTCAGACACTGAACATATTCACAAGATGATCCAATTACTTCTAATGATAGAACAGATGTTTATTACACAAAAGTAAAGCATAAATGGGATTACACCATCAAGAACTATGGGAACAATTACAAAATAACAGCACTTCTGCTGTTGTGCACCTCTTACCCATGCATTAACCTGCATCTGGTTTTCTCTCACTTTCACTCTCCTTTGGTGGTCATAAAATTCCAGTTAGCAAATGCTTTCCCCAGGTGGCTTGTTTGTCATCTAGCCAAACGGTGTTAAATGCGTTTTTACAAAAGGGGGTGTTGCCATGCCATTGTAACAAAGGAAGAAACTCCATCACTAGAAGAGATTAAAAGTGGAAGAAGTCTTGAATAGATAAAATAGAAATTTTCTGAAGAAGGCTCTAGCACCAAAACGTCAGCCTTCCTGCTCCTCTGATGCTGCTTGGCCTGCTGCGTTCATCCAGCTCTACACCTTGTTATCTCAGATTTCTTTCCTTCCTTGACTCCTTGAGTCTGTTATAAACTCCACCAATACTCATCACCTTAACTGAAATAAATTTACAAAAAGTGAGAATAAACTTCTGGTATACATGGTTCATTTCCACATTAAGCTGTGCATCTACAAACAGCCATTAGGAGAAACCTCATTTACATGACCAGGTAGGTACAAAATGTATAGTTTTCAAACAATAATACTGCATAATACAATGTGTTTGAGCATAAAACAGAAGAGAGAGTTCTTGGATAAATTGAAGACAAGTTATAAAAATCAATAAAACTGTTAACAGACCTTCAAAGTGTTAATGTGTAAAAATGTAGTCATGTCATTTCTTCCCGTTATATATTAAAGACTGTCTTTCAAAGCCAGTTCGGGGATACCAGGGAAAATATTTTATCACATATGACTGCATTTTAGACAGTCACATTAAGAGATTGAGCCTAAAAGTACCATAAATATAGTATTTTGGAAAGCATAGAAATATAAATTGTGCTGTGCCCAGAGGGTAGGAGAATATGGTTGTGATAGGAAATATTTAAAGGGCATAGAGCTGACCTTAAGGAGTTTTTAATGAACTATTTCCAATTGTTCAGATATGGTGCAACTTATAGCATTTCTGTTCCAAAGATGCTATGAAATTGTGCAGTAGATAAATCAGAGTACACATATTGAATATCAACACCAATAGTTTTTAAAATGTGCAGCTAAACATTGCAGACAGCAGTGTGAAGCTTAGTCAATGATTGATTGGTTCTGAGCAAAATTAAGACATATGTTACAGGTATGAACCCAGCTCAAGGCCTACGCCCCTTTATACATTGCAATTTTAATGCTGCTTCATGGCTTTCTCCAGAAATGTTTTGTACTTCCACGAGTCAAGGGATGTGGTCCAGTTACAAACGAGCAGATAATTACCTGTAGTAGGAATGTAGCTAAGCAATTTTTTGTCCTTTGCTTGGTATTTTTCCCAATAACACTGCATTGCTGTGTACTTAAACCTCTCAATATTTGATAATAAAAGCTGCAAGGATTAACATGGACATACACATGTGACCTTTACATGCCTTTGTTTCATACATCACACTTTTCACTTTAATGTTATTTGCCTTTTATCATGACCATGGTTCTAAACCTTGAGATACTATGGCTATTTTTAACTTGCAGTTCCAAAATATGTTTTTAAAAAGAGGACTGATACCATCACAAATGGCTGAATATGTAAACTAAATGACTATCTGGAAAGAGAGAGAGACACTAAGACCCATCCAATGTCATGTCTAAAAGTGCAAAGGAAACTTCAAGCAACAACTTTCCAAAGTGGGAACAGGAAGGCAAAACAGATGCACAGTGATCTCTTATAACTACAAAGATAATAAGGAGCTAATAACTCCCTGTTCAACAGCAAGCCAGCCCCTGCAGATTATATCCCGAACCGCAGACATGTTTCGAGTTTTTTTGTGACTGGGATGGGGGAATAAGGAGAAGAAGGAGAGCCATTTCATTTCTCCTCACTTGGGAGCTTATTTTGGGGTATCCTTTCTGGAACTGCGATTAATTGGGGAACGTTGCCGGGGTTGGGGCCTAATATTTTCCAGAATACATATAATAAAAGAAATAGCTTTTAGTTTTAGAAAAGCAGAATGATGCAAATACTAGAAATCCAAAACAAGGACAAAATAAAGGGAAATAAAGGACAAAAAAAAAATCAACAGATCAGGCAGCACCTGTGAGGAGAAACAGGAGTTAATGTTTCAAGTTATTGACCTTGCATCAGAACGTTTTATCACTTTTAGGGTTTGTTTCAGTGGGAAAAGTGTCCATGTTAGAAGTATTCTGATCTTATTTTATAATATCAGGTGCTAGTGCTCATTTTATAAATTCTCAGCATCTGCAATCAACACATCAAACAAGATTTTATATACAAGTTTCTTAGTTTACACTACAGAAATTAAAATTTTAGCAGGAAAATACAGGGCAAACTACTGAAAAACTAAAATGAAAGCAGGAAGTGCTGGTGAAACTCAGCAGATCTGGCAACAACTATGGAGAGAGAAATAGAATTAATATTTCAAGTTCAATATGAAGAGTCATATTGGATTCAAAATGTTAACTCTGTCTTACTCTCCAAAGATGCTCCCAGAGCTGGTGAGCTTCTCCAGCATTTTCTGTTTTCATTTCAAATCTCCAGTATCTGCAGAGATAATGGGAACTGCAGATGCTGGAGAATCCAAGACAACAAAATGTGAGGCTGGATGAACACAGCAGGCCAAGCAGCATCTCAGGAGCACAAAAGCTGACGTTTCGGGCCTAGACCCTTCATCAGAGAGGGGGATGGGGTGAGGGTTCTGGAATAAATAGGGAGAGAGGGAGAGGCGGACCGAAGATGGAGAGAAAAGAAGATAGGTGGAGAGAGTATAGGTGGGGAGGTAGGGAGGGGATAGGTCAGTCCAGGGAAGACGGACAGGTCAAGGAGGTGGGATGAGGTCGGTGGGAGGTGGTGTATGCAGGAGGGTGAGTGGGAGGAGGTGTACACCTCCTCCCACCCACCCTCCTGCAAAAATTCCATCCCCTATTCCCAATTCCTCCGCCTCCGCCGCATCTGCTCCGACAAGACATTCCACTCCCGCACATCCCAGATGTCCAAATTCTTCAAGGACCACAACTTTCCCCCCACAGTGATCGAGAACGCCCTCGACCGCGTCTACCGTATTTCCCGCAACACGTCTCTCACACCCCGCCCCCGCCACAACCGCCCAAAGAGGATCCCCCTCATTCTCGCACACCACCCCATCAACCTCCGGATACAACGCATCATCCTCCGACACTTCCGCCATCTACAATCCGACCCCACCACCCAAGACATTTTTCCATCCCCACTCCTGTCTGCTTTCCGGAGAGACCACTCTCTCCGTGACTCCCTTGTTCGCTCCACACTGCCCTCCAACCCCACCACACCCGGCACCTTCCCCTGCAACCGCAGGAAATGCTACACTTGTCCCCACACCTCCTCCCTCACCCCTATCCCAGGCCCCAAGATGACATTCCACATTAAGCAGAGGTTCACCTGCGCATCTGCCAATGTGGTATACTGCATCCACTGTACCCGGTGTGGCTTCCTCTACATTGGGGAAACCAAGCGGAGGCTTGGAGACCGCTTTGCAGAACACCTCCGCTCAGTTCGTAACAAACAACTGCACCTCCCAGTCGCTAACCATTTCCACTCCCCCTCCCATTCTTTAGATGACATGTCCATCATGGGCCTCCTACACTGCCACAATGATGCCACCCAAAGGTTGCAGGAACAGCAACTCATAATCCGCCTGGGAGCCCTGCAGCCTAATGGTATCAATGTGGACTTCACCAGTTTCAAAATCTCCCCTTCCCCTACTGCATCCCTAAACCAGCCCAGTTCATCCCCTCCCCCCACTGCACCACACAACCAGCCCAGCTCCTCCACTCCACCCACTGCATCCCAAAACCAGTCCAACCTGTCTCCGCCTCCCTAACCTGTTCTTCCTCTCACCCATCCCTTCCTCCCACCCCAAGCCGCACACCCATCTACCTACTAACCTCATACCACCTCCTTGACCTGCCCGTCTTCCCTGGACTGACCTATCCCCTCCCTACCTCCCCACCTATACTCTCTCCACCTATCTTCTTTTCTCTCCATCTTCGGTCCGCCTCCCCCTCTCTCCCTATTTATTCCAGAACCGTCACCCCATCCCCCTCTCTGATGAAGGGTCTAGGCCCGAAACGTCAGCTTTTGTGCTCCTGAGATGCTGCTTGGCCTGCTGTGTTCATCCAGCCTCACATTTTGTTGTCCAGTATCTGCAGTATTGTTTTATTTCCAAATAGCAGATTCAGATATTTCAACTTGATATGGCCTAAGTTACATTCACCTGAATTGACTCAATAATGAATAAATGCACTTTGAAGGAGTGAAGTGGTTTTATGAAGGTTATTTTTACTTTATTTGTGAAATCAAAACTCACATCATAGAACTTCAACAAATTTGATCCCGATGTTGTTTGAAATCCCTAAGAGAAGAAATGAAAGGACTAGCAAGAGGCAATTTTATCAAAAGTGGTAGCTCAGCAATGAGAACGGAAAGAAAATCCAAGGTGAATTAAGGGTGACAAGGTACCATAGTGCATTGGTGATTCATTCTGTGGTGCCAGAAGTGAGAAATTGCACTTAATATTTGTAGAACTTAACTCTTTGGCCCAAATCCCCACTTGAGGGGGAAGTAGCAAATGAAAATCAACAGCTTCCACACAGAAAAGCATCGAAGGAGAAAAGAGAAATCAGAATCACCAGAGAATGGTCAGAATAGTACTAGGTTTTTTTCCTTTATTCATTCACAGGATGAGGGCGTTGCTGCTAGGCCAGCATGTATTGCCCACCCCTAATAGCCCAGAGGGAAGTTATGAATTATGGGTCTGGAGTCACATGTAGGCCAGAACCAGGTAAGGGTGGCAGTTTCCTTCCCTATAGGTCGTTAGTAAATCAGATGGGCTTTTCCAACAGTTGGCAATGAATTCATGGTCATCATTAGATTCTTAATTCAATTATTGAATTCAAGTTCCACCATCTCCCGTGGCTGGATTCGAACACAGGTCCCCAGAACATTATCTGGAACTCTGGATTAATAGTCCAGTAATAATACCACTTGGCCATTGCCTGCCTGGTTGAGGAAGCAACTGGCTGAGGCCTAGGAAAACATCATGTGTCCAGCCTTTTGGCTGCAGCTGATGGCTGTCCTGTGACTTAAAAAAAACTGACATCTGCCCGTCCAAATTGGTGTGACATTGTTTGGTCCAGAAGGCTAGGCAGCTAAAAGAGGTGGGTGCAAAGTTCTAAAGATATTTTCCTCAATTTTTTAAAAGTCTCATTTTATCTGTAACAATGAAAAATACACTTCCTGTCATTTTTACTGTCAAGATTAATGTCTATATTAAATTGAGTCCATGCAATTTTTGCTCATTTTATTGGCTATATCTTATTATATGATCCAATATTGAGGAATTTAATACTGCACAAATCTTGAATGTGCCCACAGGCACACGGTCTGATGTTCACCTTCTTGGTTTCCCTTTGTTCAGCATCAATGTGTATACAGCATATTTGTTTAATGCAAATGGGAACTGTCAACATCTTTGTCTGTCTGACAATTAAATTAATCTCAGCTCTAACAAACTGTGAGCATGGTCAAAACACGGACTCAGTGACTTACTAATTCCATAGAAGTATTGAACTTGCTTACATGTAAGACTTCAGCCGAAGTCCTGTAATTCATTTGGGAGTACAATTAATTCACAATACAATTAGGTAAAATGCAGTGAAAGAAGTTAGTTCCCACGACCAGTCTCACTCTTGAACTGATGATATGGGTTACTTTTTACATTTCAATGTGTACGGATTTCTCTTGAATTGGGATTGAAAATTAAGCTGTTTATTTCCAATGTGGGCTTTAAGTTTTTATATTGGATCCATACTGACAACTTTATAGACAAATGTAACTGAGAAGATGAAAATTGATCTAATTTTATATTTGTAATATAGTTCATTATGATAATGCTATGGTTTTCAGTACAAACTCTTTTAAAGAAAAAGGCATCTAGCCAACTCGTAGAATATCAATAAGTGAGACATGGCTACATAATTCACGTTCAGAATCAGAACCTTATTTTTTTAAGAATATGAAAGGCCATTTAAAACTTAGTGGGAAAATATTAAATCAGAGGCATTCGTAAACACGCATAAGCAAAACAACTATCAGATGAATGCTAATTTCAGTGGTGCTGGCTTTAAAGCCAGAGATATTAACATGCACATGTAAAATTAGGACAACCAATGAAAAGAAAAACATGTTAGCAAAATGAAAACAATAAAAATAAGACATACCACCTTTTTGCAGCCTCATGACTTCCTGAAATGTTCTAGGACCAATGCTGTTCTTGCCTCAAAACCAGAAGAACTGCAGGTGGTATAAATCAGAAATTGCTGGAAAAGCTCAGCAGATCTGGTAGCATCTGAGAAGAAGTGCTGCCAAAAGCTGCTGAGCTTTTCCAGCAATTATATCTGTATTTGCTTCCACAGTACTTTGTTTTTTGAATTGCGTTTGTGCTGGATATGAAGGAAATACTGCAGCCAAAATGCATAAGCAAGCTTACAAACAGCAATGCGATAATCAACAGACAATCTGATTCAGTGACACTAATTGAGGTAAATATTGAACAGGACGCCATGGATAACTTCTGAGGAAGGGTCACTGGACCCAAAATTTTAGCTCTGATTTTCACTTCACAGATGCTGCCAGACCTGCTGAGCTTTTCCAGCAATTTCTGTTTTTGCCCAATGGACAATTCTCCTGCTCAGTCGTCACGCTGTTACTTTACGAGGATTTACAAATAAACAGAGGCTGAGATTTTCCATTTTGCCTTAAAGTATGACAGCAAATGTAGATGGTGACATATCTCCCAATGCCCCAGGGATTATCACACGATTATGTGTTTCACACTTAATTATCTATATATGATATTGCACAAGCAACTCAGTGAATTGTATCTGGTAAGCAAACAGGCAGTTCTCACCCCTGGAGAGAACTTCTGGGATTAAAGGTTCTGACATTATTTTTAAAGGTCACCTGGACCCAGCTTCATTTACTGCACATCAGGAGCATCCCAGGAGGGTCTGGAGGAAACCCCCAACTTCAAAAAATGCCTATGAAGTAGAAGCTGGTCCCTTGGTTCAGCGACACTTCCTTTTAACTGCCTACAGATACACTCGCTGCCAAAAGCGAGATCCTCTTCCCTGTGGATAACACGACAAGGCTTGCAACCAAATAGCAGTGAGTGTCAGTGCCAATGCCCCTCACTAAAGGGATCAATGGCAATGCGGGAAGGAAATGAACGAGTTCCTATGCTCTGCAAGGGTGAGCAGCACCACCTTCTCTAGCTAGTTCACATTCACAAAGATATAACACAACAAAAACTCTGTCTCTACACAGGCATGTCACAAAAGGTGCAAGACTCAGTATCACATGCCTCATGTGGACTGACCGCCTCACCTTATGCTAAAATTATCTAATACTTCCTGGTTATGCGTTCTCATAAAACATAGACCCATTGCATAATAGCACAATCCTTTTCTTTACCTCATTGCAGGAAAAAAATCTGGCACAAACCCATGAGAGGAGGCCAAAACTAGTGAAGAGTCTAAGACAAATTCCTCATTCCTTTTGAGAAACAACCAGTAGAGCTGACCAGGGAAGACCACGCCAGTTCCTATGGCAACAGGGAGACAGTAATGACTGAGGATTCTAGCAATTAACATTGCGCTTGCTTTTCTTGGGCATAAGTCAGGAAAACACATTGATCTGCAAAGGTATTCTGCGTTTTCACAGAGAGAAAAAAAATTATAGAAACAAATCCTTTTTCTCTTCTGCAGGCGTTAACTAGTGTCTGGAACAAAGCTTGGTGCAAGACGACCGGTCTGAGCACCTCTGCTCCAGTACCAGTTGAAGATGAATACTGTGAACCTTCGGATCACCGGCAAGGTCACAGGCAATCAGCTTAGCTGACATGAGCTAGAGCAGTTGGAGTGGTTGGAAGGGGGGTGGGTGGGAGGTGGTGGATTTTTCCTCCCAGGTCAGGCAGACAGATTCATGAGAAGTTCTGGCACTGTCAACACAACTTTCAAAAATGGCTACCTGCACTTCACATCATCAATGTAGGAGCTCACTGTGGCCTTGATTTCAGGTTAGGTCACCCTGGCAATGTTTGAGGAAGACTGGGCACAGGTTGGATGACTGAGATACATGAAAATAGCACCCTTGCTGAACATTCACTTACTGGGACCAGCTTGTCAATCTTTTAAATTCTGATCCTTAAAGGAGATTTTTCTGACATGTAAAAGGTAAGTATCAAAGCTGCAAATGTTTGTCCTACCATAATGTTGCCCTGGATTGTCTGGCCGATTATGAGCTTTCCCTATGACAGAAATGTAATTGCTGCAGCCATACTCAAACTAGGGAACAATTTTGTCCTGTCATTGCCTCCAAAAACCAACAATTTTGTAAGCTGAATGGTTTGAGGAACAGTGCTAATCTCACTAACTCATCCATCTGCCTTCTTGGCAACCAATCCAATGGATGAAGTTACTGTCACCAGGTTACTCATATAAGCAGATTGTAACGAGCGAATAACAAAATAAGATAGTGAGCTGTCAGTTGCTGCTGAGATAGCAGGAACTGCAGATGCTGGAGAATCTGAGATATCAAGGTGTAGAGCTGGATGAACACAGCAGGTCAAGCAGCATCAGAGGAGCAGGAGTGAAGCTCGGAGCGGGAGCCAAGACACATGTTGCAACAAATGTATGTGTGGAACCATTCTTTCAATCACATGGTTATCATTATTCACTCACTAAATTATATAAATTGCTCATGTCAATGATTATAAAAGATCCAATGTGACCAATGAGCCTCAAAACATTCATGACATTACTTGCCTTACATTCTCATTAATGGAATGTCACAATGATAAAAAGCTGGGGAAAGATTGGGCCAGTTGCCCCTGTGTTTTTTCAGGAGCTTCAGGTCGGAGTAGAGGAACCTCAAAAGGAGAAGAGATATATGACACTCAAAAGTATAGAGAACCACTAGCAACATCTAAGATAACAGCAGTAGAGGTGAGTATCACTGGAGATTAAAAAAGATCATGAATTCAGTCCCAAAAAAACTTCAGAACAGACAGCTATCATTACCTGGAGGTGCACGGGAAAGGATGTTGATTTTTGGATTAAGGCAGTGAGATTTAGAATTTGCGTTCACTACGCTTAGTTGCAGACCTCGCTTCTAACATTCAATATCGTCCCTGTTCTTTATCTAACCCATTATTTTGCAAGTGCCATTTCACCAGTGACCCTTCACCTACCCAAGTGTTTTGGGCATGATAAATGATGCTGTTTTATGTCTGTACCCCCCCCCCCCCCACCACCACCACCCCACGACCATAAGGCTTCCATGCCCTGGTTGGCCTTCCACTGGTTCCAGATTGAGGCCAGATGATTTGGCTCAATCTCCCACTTCAATATTATCAAATCCCTCCCGTGTCCTACCAGCTTTCGCCCTCCCAGATTCAGTTGCCTCCCAAAATATTAACCATTCCCTCAGCTAACAAATACAAACAGGCCAAACCCCAGGCTTGAGCTGTTTGCCATCAACAAACACCATGGACAGACCCTACAAACCCTTCCTGACCAATAATGGTCAAACCCTGGACTGAATTTTCCAAATGGAAATGGCCACCTGGCAAGGCCTGGTCTGATTTTGCTTGACTTCCGGGCCTGATCATAGGCTGATGTCGAGACTGAATTAGTGCTAATCCTTGCTTGATTACCCCAATGAACATCATGATTGAGCATGGCCAAATCCCTAGACTAGAAACAGCCCAGCCTCTGGTCTGATTTAGGCAGTAACTCCTGTATTGCAGTACATACACACATAAAACAAACATGGTATGAAAAAGCCAGGGAACTACAAACTAGTGAGCCTGACATTGGAGGTGGGCAAGTTGTTGGAAGGAAGGAACAGTAATTACATGTAATTGGAAAGGCAAGGACTAATTAGGGATGGTCAACATGGCTTTGTGCATGGGAAATCGTGTCTCATGAATTTGATTGAGTTTTTTGAAGGAGTAACGAAGAGGATCGATGAGGGCAGAGTGATAGATGTGAACTATATGGACAGTGAGGCATTCAACAAGGTTCCTCCTGGTAGATTGGCTAGTAAGGTTACATCACCTAGAATACAGAGAGAACTAGCCACTTGGATGCAGAACTGGCTCGAAGGTAGAAGACAGAGGGCAGTGGTGGAGGGTTGCTTTTCAAACTGGAGGCCTGTAACCAGCTGTGTGCTACAAAGGATTGGTGCTGGATCCACTACTTTTTTGTATTTATATAAATGATTTGGATGCAAACACAAGAACATAAGAATCAGGAGGAGTAGGCCATCTGACCCTTTGAGCCTGCTCCACTGTTCAATAAGATCATGGCTGATCTTTTCATGGCCTGAGTTCCACTTATCCACCTTCTCACCATAACCCTTTATTCCTTTACTATTCAAAAGGAATATCTATCTTGGCTTTAAAAACATTCAACTACTTCATTGGGCAGGGGATTCAACAGATTCACAACGCTTTGGGTGAAGAAGCTCCTCCTCGATTCAATCCTAAATCTGCCCTCCCTAATTTTGAGGCTATGTCTTCTAGTTGTAGTTTCACCCACCAGTGCAAACAACTTCCCTGCTTCTATGTTATCTATTGCCTTCATAAATTTGTATGTTTCTATAAGATCTGCCCTCCTTCTTCTAAATTACAATGAATATAATCCCAGTCTATTCAGCCTCTCCTCATAAATCAAACCTCTTAACTTTGGAATCAACCTGGTGAGTCTCCTCTACACTGCTTCCAGTGCCAGTACACCCTTTTCTCAAGTAAGATAACAAAAACTATACACTGTACCCCAAGTGTGGCCTCACCAGCACCCTATACAGCTGTACTATAACATCTCTGCTTTTAAATGCAATCCTACTAGCAATGAAGGACAAAATTCCATTTGCCTTCTTAATTACCTGTTACACCTGCAAACCAACTGTGGTTCATGCACAAGAATACACAGGTTCCTCTGCAGAGGAGCATGCTGCATTTTTTGTAACCATTCAAGTAATAGCTCTTTTTACTGCAATTCCTACCAAAATGGATGACTTCACATTTCTGAACATAGAATTCCTTCTGCCAGACCTTTGCCCACTCACTTAAACTATCTATATCCTCTACAAACTTTTAAAGTCCTCTGCACATTTTACTCTACCATTCATCTTAGTGTCATTCACAAACTTTGACACACTATACATGGACCCTAACTCCAAATCATCTATGTAAATTATAAACAATTGGTGCCCTTGACTCCACTGATCCTTGAGGCACACCACTAGTCACTGTTTGCAAACCAGGAAAGTTTCTTTGCTTCCTGTTAGTTAACCAATCCATGCTAATACACTACCTATAACACAATGTGCCTTTGTCTTAAGCAACAATCTTTTGTCCGGTACCTTGTCAAATGCTTTTTGACATCCAGATACACCACATCTACTGGGTCCCTGTTGTCCACCATGCTCATACTGTCTTCATAGAATTCCAGGAATTTAGTCAAGCATGACCTGCCTTTCACGAACACATGCTGCATCAGCGTAGTGGGGAAATTTCTTCCTCAATGTGTTGCTATTTCTTCCTTGATGATAGATTCAAGTATTTTCCCCACTACAGAAGTTAAACTGATTGGCCTATGATTCCTCCATTTTTGAACAATGGTGTCACATTGGCTGTTTTCCACTCGGCTGGAACTAACCCGGAATCCAGCGAATTTTGGAAAATTACCACAAGTGAATTCATTATTTCTCTTAACATCTCTTTTAGTACCCTGGCGTTCCATCAGGGTCAGGAGACTTGTCTACCTGTAGCTCCATTAGCTTAAACAACACTACCTCTTTCGTGATAATGATCGTTTTTAGGTCCTCACCTATCTTAGTCTCTTTGTCATCAATTACTGGCAAGTTATTTGTGTCCTCCACTGTGAAGACTGACATAAAATACCCGTTCAATGCCTCAGCTATTTCCTTTTATCCTGTTATTAAATCCCCCTTCTCATCATCTAAAGGACCAAATGTTTACCTTGGCCACTCTCTTTCATTTTATATACTTTTAGAAACTTTTGCTGGCTTTACATTCTGGTCTAATTTAGTTTCATAATATACCTTACTCTTCTTCGTAGCTTTTTTTGCAGCTTTCTGTCCATTTTTAATGTTCTCGAAATCTTCCAGTTTCCCACTAGTCTTTCAATTTGATAACCTCCTTTATTTCCTTAGACATTCATGGCTGATTACCCCTTTTCCTACAGTCCTTCTTTTTCACTGGTATAAACATTAGCTGAGCACTTTGAAAAGTTGCTTTGAAAGTCCTCCACTGTTCCACCATTGAGTTTTGCTTCCAGTCTACTTTAGCTAACTCCTCCCTCATCCTAATTTAGTCTCTTTTGATTAAGCACAGGACCCTGGTATTGGATTTCATCTTTTCACTGAGCATCTGTATTCTAAATTCAACCATACTGTGATTGCTCCTTTCAAGAGGACCACTAACTATGAGATCATTAATTATTCCTGTCTCATTACACAGGATCAGATCTAAGATAGCTTGGTCCCTTGTAGGTTCCATTACATACTGTTCAAGAAAGCTATCATGGATACATTCAATGAGCTCCTCCACGAGGCTGCCTTGACCAACTTGGTTCAACATGTAGATAAAATCCGCCATAATAATTGCCATATCATTTTTATAGGCATTAGTTATTTCTTTGCTTATTGTCTGTCCCAATGTGATGTCATTATTCAGTCACCTATAGACTATGCCTATTAGTGACTTTTTCTTCTTAGAATTTCTCATTTCCATCCAAATGAATTCAAACTTATTCTCCATAGAACCTATACCATCTCTCACTACCACCCTGATGTCGTCCTTAAATATCAGAGCAACACCAACCACTTTCCTTCCTGTCTGTCCTCTGAATAGTTCAATACCTATGGATATTTAATTCCCAGTCATGACCATCCTACAACCGTGTCTCCATAATGGCTACTAAATCATACTCATTTACAATAATTGGTGCCATTAACTCATCTACCTTCTTTCAAATGCTATGAGCATTCAGTAAAGTGCCTTTATGCCAGATTTCATACCTTCCTTTTGAATTTTGAGTTTTCTTTCCTCTTAACTTCCTTCACCACCTTCATGTAGTTAAACCCAGCTGCATAAATGTTAACCTGCCATTTCCTTTTCTATTTACCATTATACTTGGTTGCGTCCCCTTCCTTTCTCCCTATTTCTTTAGTTTACAGTCCTAAAGACCACTCTATTCATTCTTTTCGCTAGAACATTGGTTCCAGATCGGTTCAGGTGGAGACTATTCCAACAGTACAGATCCCTCCTGTTCCAAAACTGATGTCAGTGCCTCATGAAACGGAACCCCTCTTTCCCACACCATTCCTTTAGCCCCATGTTTACTTCCTTAATTTTCTTATCCCTAAGTCAACTTGCAGGTGGCTCAGGTAGTATCCCAATGCTTATAACCCTTGAGGACTTGTTCCTTAATTTCATTCCTAGTCTTTGTAATCCCCAAATAGATCCTCCTTCTCAGCCTTGCCTATGTCAATTGTCCCAACATGAACCACAACAACTGGATCTTTGCCCTTCTGCTCCAATATCCTTCCAAGTCTGTCAGAGGGGTCCCTCACCCTAGCAATGGCCAGGCAACATACCATGTGGCATTCTCAACCCTACTTGCAAAGGATGCTCTCAATCCTCCGAATTATAGTATCCCTACAACTAGCACTTGTCTTTTTTGCTTCCCCACCTCCACCCCCTCCAAACCACTTGACTGGCTTCCTGTACTATTGTGCAGTGGTCAGTTGCATCGTCCTCGCTGCAGCCCTTTTCCTCATCCTCACAGGGAGCAAGTGCCTCATACACGTTGGTCAAGGTCAAGAGCTGAGGGTCCTCCAGTCCTGAATTCGGGATCCTCCTACCTGCATCATTTGTGATCACATTTTGCCGTTTCTGATCACTGACTGAATTTGAAACACTGAGTCTATCAGGTGTGTCTGCCTCCTGAAACAAAGCATCCAAGTGCTTCTCCCCCTCCCGATGTACCGCCATGTTTGAAGCTCAGATTCCAGCTCATCAGCTCTGAGCTGAGCTCCTCCAGCAACCAACGCTTGCTGCGAATGTGGTCCTTTGGCAATGGGGTCAGCCAGCTCCCACATCATACAGCTACAGCACATCGCCTACCAAGCCATCTCTACTTGGTTAATTACATTATTAGCTAGTTAATTCCACTTAGTTAAATTTATTTATTAGTTCTGGAACGTCCTTTCTAAATTTAGGCCAGATTTCCTACCAGCCAATCACATCACAGCTGGCGAGTTTTGAGAAGATTTGTAGCTCAGGTTGAGGTTCTGGATGTGAGGTTGCTCGCTGAGCTGCAAGGTTAGTTTTCAAACATTTCGTCACTTTTTTTTATTTGAAAAAATGTACTTTATTCATAAGATGTACAAAAAATAAAACATACTTATACACCTACCCAGTCATGCAAGCCGCTCTGGGTTACACAGGGGTACGTACACCAACTAAAGGAAAAAAACAAAACAAAGAAGAATAAAAAAACAAGCAAAGAAAATACCCCGGCAGTCGTCTCCCCGCACAGTTCCCGTTGGCCCCCTGACCAGTTGGGGAAGGCGCCAGCTGGGCCCAGTTACCAGATAGGGCCCTTTTTTCTATTCTGGATGAGGGGTTTCATACGGTGGTCTTTCCCCACCGCGCCTTGGCGGCAGCTGCCCCAAGCTTCAGCGCGTCCCTCAGCACGTAGTCCTGGACCTTGGAGTGCGCTAGTCTGCAACATTCGGTCGGGGTCAGTTCTTTCAGCTGGCAGACCAAAGAGCGTCTTTCACTGCATTGACGGTCCTCCAGGCGCAGTTGATGTTGGTCTCGGTGTGCGTCCCGGGAAACAGCCCGTAGAGCACGGAGTCCCGCAACACGGAGCTGGTCGGGACGAACCTCGATAAATACCACTGCATCCCCCTCCAGACCTCCTGCGCATAGGCACACTCCAGAAGGAGGTGATTGACAGTCTCGTCCCCCCCGCAGCCACCTCGAGGGCAGCGTGCGGTGGCGCAGAGATTCCGGGCGTGCATAAAGGATCTTACTGGCAGAACTCCTCTCACCGCCAGCCAAGCAATGTCCTTGTGCTTGTTTGAAAGTTCTGGCGATGAGGCTTTCTGCCAAACGACATTGGCAGTCTGCCTGGGGAACCACATGATGGGATCCACCCTCTCCTTTTCCCCGAGGAGTCTTGAGGATACTACGTGCTGACCACTGCCTGATGGCCTTGTGGTTAAAGGGGTTTCCCTTCAAAGATTTCTCCACGAAGGACAGGTGGTACGGAACGGTCCAACTACTCGGAGCATTCCGCGGCAACGAGGCCAGGCCCATCCTTCGCAACACTGGGGACAGGTAGAATCTCAGTAAGTAGTGACACTTGGTGTTTGCGTACTGAGGATCTACGCACAGCTTGATACAGCTGCACACAAAGGTAGCCATCAGGGCGAGGGTGGCGTTCGGTACGCCCTTTCCCCCATTTTCCAGGTCTTTGTACATGGTGTCCCTGCGGACCCGGTCCATCCTCGACCCCCAAATGAAGTGGAAGATGGCCCGGGTGACCGCAGCGGCGCAGGTCCAGGGAATAGGCCAGGCCTGCGCCACATACAACAGTATCGAAAGCCCCTCGCACCTGACAACCAGGTTCTTACCCGAGATGGAGGGGGACCGGAGCGTCCACCTGCCCAGCTTCTGCTTCAGTTTGCATCCAGCACCTTCAGGTAGTCTGTCCTGATGGTGAAGGGGATGAAGGAGCAGTCGTCCCAGTTCCCGAAGAACATGGCCTCGCTCTTACCCCATTGACTTTGGCACCCGCGGCCAGTTCAAACTGGCTGCAGATGTCCAACAGCCTACTCACCGACCGACGATCGGTGCAGAAGACAGCGACGTCGTCCACGTACAGGGAGGTCTTGACCCGAAGGTGTCCGCTGCCTGGGATAGTCACGCCCTTCAGGCTCACGTCCTTCCTGATGGATGCAGCGAAGGGCTCCACACAGCACACGAACAAGGCAGGAGAGAGGGGGCAGCCCTGCCTGACTCCAGATTTGACGGGAAAACTGTCCGATTCCCACCCGTTGATCGAGACTGCGCTAACGATGTTGGTGTACAGCAGCCGGATCCAATTGTGGAAGTCCTCCCCAAACGCCAATTTGGAGAGGGCGTCCCTCATGTAAGCATGAGACCCCCTGTTGAAGACCTTCTCCTGGTCCAGGCTGACGAGGCAGGTGTCCACCCGCCTGTCCTGCACGTAGGCGATCGTATCCCTGATGAGCGCGAGGCTCTCAGCGATCTTCCTGCCCGGCACAGCACAAGTTTGGTCAGGGTGAATCACCGACTCCAGGACAGACCTGACCCAGTTGGCTATGGCCTTGGCCAGGATTTTGTAGTCCACGTTCAATAGTGAAATGGGACGCCAATTCTTAATTTCTTCCCTCTCCCCCTTCCTCTTATAAATGAGGGTGATGATGCCCTTCCTCATGGACTTGCACATTTCCCCTGCCCAAAGCGCACTATCGTACACCTCCAGCAGGTCCTGGCCGACCAGGTCCCACAGAGCGGAATACAGCTCGACCGGTAAGCCGTCACTCCCAGGAGTCTTATTCCTCTCCAAGGACTTGAGGGCTTTGGTCAGCTCGTCCAGGGATAATCGGCCGGTCCAGCCACTCCCTCGTGCCCATTGTCTAAGACCTCCACGATAGAGGACAGGAACGACTCCGAGGCCGTGCTGTCCGTGGGCTTCGCATCGTACAGTCCGGCATAGAAGGATCTGCTGATCCTCAAAATGTCGGGCCGAGACGACGTCACCGAGCCGTCATCCTCCTTCAGCCGGCTAAGGACAGAGCTCCCTTTGTTCACCTTTCGAAAGGAGAAACGCGAGCACGTCTCATCCTGCTCCACGGAGCGGACCCTGAACCGGAAGATTATTCTGGAGGCCTCCGTGGCGAAGAGCGAGGCTTGCTGGCCCCTCACCTCATGGAGGTCCTCCATGACATCGACCCCCATCGACTGCAGAAGGAGCAGGTTCTGCACCCTTTTCTGGAGTCGCGACGGCCTTCCCCGCCTCTCTCTCGCCTTCCGAACATCCTTGAGGACAAAGAACCTCTTGATGTTCTCCTTCACCGTCTCCCACCAGTCGCCCGGAGACTCAGAGGGGTTTAACGGTTCTCCAACCGGCGTACTCCCTCTTAAGCTCCTTGGCACTCTCTGGGGTCAACAGAGTCGTTTTGAGCTTCCATGTCCCCTTGCCGGCGTGCTGGCCGTCCTGTAAGCGACAGTCGGCCAGCAGGAGGCAGTGGTCAGAGAAGAACACCGGCTCGACGCCGGTGGACCTGACCGAGAACGCCTGTGATACAAACAGGAAGTCTATCCTTGAGCAGATACACCTGGTCGCGGCCAGACGGGTCTATCTCTGCTGCGCTCCGTCTGCAGGGGTGCTGAAGACGTCGAGCAGCTTGACGTCCTTCACCGTGCCCATCAGGAATCTGGACGTGACATCGAGTTGACTTCCCCCCACCCGCTGTCCCCACGCCCGATCTTCCATCTGCATCAATGATGCAGTTGAAGTCTCCGCCTAGGATGACCGGCCTGGACGTAGCCAGCAGGGGTTGAAGCCGCTGCAGGATGGCCAACCGCTCCCTCCGTACCGCTGGGGCGTACACATTGATTAGCCTCAGGGGAGCGTTCCTGTAGGTGACATCAGCCACTAGGAGGCGCCGCCCACCACCTCCTGAACTTGAGAGATGGTGAAGTTGCGCCCCGCAGCAGAATAGCCAGGCCCGAGGAGCGACAGTCGTTACCCCCCGACCAGATCGAAGGCCCACAGGTCCAGGTGCCGGACCATTTCCCGTACCTGCTGAGGTGAGGTATCTCGCACTCCTGCAGAAACAGGAGGTCCGCCTTGACGGTGGACAGGTAGGCCAATGTGGACACACATCTTGCGGTGGACTTGACGCTGCGCACATTAAATGCTCGCAACTCGTACCCCCATTGTGGGCAGTGACCGCAGTACCCTCCCCAAGTCCAAGGTCCAGCCCCTCCATCTGTCCCTTCATGCCCATTGCCCGGGCTAACTGCTGGACGCTCTCCAGGCTCAGGAAACCGTCCGTGCTACCTACCGGGTGGCAACCCCCGTCGGGGGTACGGAGGCAGGAGAGTCCGGCTCTGGGTCAGGCTGGGGACGCGCTGTTTCCTCCTTCCCGCCTGGAAGTTCCGGGGGACCCTCCAGGGCCCCAGTGGCACGTGGCAGGGTGTCGGAGGGAGCCTCAGGACGCCTCCCATCACCTGGAAGCGGGGTACGCTTTCCTTCTCCCTTGAGATCTTTAGCTTCTGCTTTGGGCGGGCCCCCTCCAAATCTCCATCAGCAGAGCTCTTATAGCCCCCCTGTAACTGCCTCTTCCCGCCTGATGGTTGCGGTTCCTGGGCCGGCCGGCGCGCCTTCCTCCTCGCTTTCCAGACGGTCGTCCACTCTCCTGGGTCACCTGTCGCCGCCTCCATCGACTCCGGGTTGTCGGGGGCGGTGGGGGGTTGGTAGCGGAGCCTGCAGGGGCGCAAAGCTGGCCTCGGGTCCATCCTGCGGGGCTGGGCCCTCCTGCACATTAGGGGGGTCCCTGCTGGGCTTGGTGCCTTACTCTCCTCCGGGGGGGCTTGCCCCGCATTGCCCCCGCCGGCGACCTGGGCGTAGGTGGTCCCCCACCGCGGGCATGCCCTATAGAGGTGGCCCGCTTTCCCGCAAAGGTTGCAGCTTTTCTCTTGTGGGCAATCCTTTGCAAGGTGTCCCTCCTCCCTGCAGATGGTGGCTTTGCAGTCAGCCGCCATGTGACCTGACCTACCGCAGGCATGGCAGACTTTAGGTTGCCCTGCGTAGGTCAGGTAGCCCTTGCTCCCGCCGATCGTAAAGCTGGACGGTGGGTGTACGATGTTCCCATCCGCGCCCATCCTCAGCGTCACCTTGACCTGCCTCTTACTGGTCCAGATACCGAAGGGGTCCATGATGTCGGTTAGGTCCCCTTCCACCTTCACGTACCTTCCAAGGAAGGTCAGGACATCAACTGCTGGCACATGCGGGTTGTACATGTGTACAGTCACCATACGGCTCCTCTGCGCTGGCATCACAAACAGCAGGACAGCGGTCAATACAGAGAGGGGGCCTTCACCTCCTTTCTCCTTGAAAACCTCCAGGAAGCACTCGCAAAGCTTGGCACTCCTGAAGGTCGCATCGTAAAAACCTCCTCCGGGGAAATCCTGCAGGCAATAAATGTCTGCAGCAGCGAACCCACAACAGTCCAACAGGACCCTCTTCATGAAGAAGGTGCGGTCCAGAGGTGCACCTTCATCCACCTTCTTCACGGAAACACGGATGGTGTTCCTGACCCCCTGACCTGGGGCACGAGCACTTGCTGCAGCCATCGTTGCAGGTTGGCTGCTCCCCTGAACCAGCGGTAGGCCGAAGCCAGCATTAAGACCCACTGGTTACAAAGGTGCACAGCCAACCCAACATCTTCCTTCCAGCTCCAACACAGTCGTGCTCTCCTCTTCTCGGTCCACAAAAGAGTGGGTCTTTATTGCGTTCCGGATGTAAGCTGGTTCACTGAGTGGGAAGGTTCATTCCCAAATGTTTCGTCACCATTCTAGGTAACATTAGTGAGCCTCCGACAAAGCGCTGGTATTATGTCCCGCTTTTTATTTATCTGTTTAGGTTTCCTTGGGTTGGTGATGTCACTTCTTGCGTTGGTGATGTCATTTCCTGTTCTTTTTCTCAGAGGATGGTACACAATGATTTGGAGCCAATCTACCATCCTCTGAGAAAAAGAACAGGAAATGACATCACCAACGCAGGAAGTGACGTCACCAACCCAAGGAAACCTAAACAGATAAATAGAAAGAGGGACATAACACCGGCGCTTCGTCGGAGGCTCACTGATGATATTACCTAGAATGGTGATGAAATGTCTGAAAACTAACCTTCCAGCTCAGCAAGCAAACTCACATCCACATCACAGCTGTCCTGTGATATCACCTTTCCAGTCAGGTTTCAGTTACTCTGGCTGCTCCACCCTCCTGAAATAAGGCCGTGAATCCCTGAAGTAAGTTAGGTTTATATCACCGTGCTCCGGCTGCTTCCACGCTCTGACTCCGCTCCCTGGAAACAAGGCCCATAGAACGTACGAGGTACAGTTTGTAAGTTTGCAGATGACAGCAAAATTGGAAGTGTAGCAGACAGCGAAGGTGGTTACCTCAAGAACATCGGGATCTTGCTCAGAGGAGCCAATGGGCTGAGTGGTGGTGGATGGAGTTCAATTTAGATAAATGCGAGGTGCTGCATTTTGGAAACGCAGATCTAGGCTGGACTTATATGCTTAATGGCCAAGGTCATGGGGAGTGTTGCTGATCAAAAGGATGTTTGTAGGAATGAGTAAAAATTCCTGTGTTCTGAAATACTGGACCAAAACCCTGGATATTTCAAAAAACCTTTAAAAGAAAAAGGACAGCTGGGATGACCTCTGGGAAAAATACCCATAGAGATGGCTGCCTGGAATCAATGTTCAACGCAAAAATTACAATTTACACATCCACACTAAGGGAACAGTCAACCAGATCTAGCATCACTCAACGCAGGCTGAAACAGAGCCTCTGCAGATACTAGGCATTCAAATTAAATCAATATTCATCCACAGAGATATCAGGCATTCAACTTCAATCAAAATACATTCACACCTACTCTTAATAGTCAGGAAGCCAATTGACCTCAAAGAGAACACCAGTAACACAATGACAAGCACAGATTTGGCACAAAGGTAACAGGCCCACAATCAGTATAATTGAAGGCCCAGAACTCACCCAAGAGAGCTATCCCTGCAGGTAGCCCCAGAGGAGGGATCCAAAAGAGCACTGCTATCTTTGGAAGAGGGATCCCAACAGCAATTTTGAAATCTATGGACACAGGCCTGTTCTATATCAGGGGAACTAACAGCAACTGAACACAACTGACAAACCAAAGATCGACAACCTCCGAACACCACTGACCCAAATGGCACATCCTGGGGTGAAAACCGATCTGCAAAAACCACCACAAAGTAAGGAAAATCAAGTACTCACCGATAAATCCAAAAATGCATCCAACTGCATCAGTGGACTCAATACAGACTGAAGACATAGTAGGCCTACACCACCCATCGGGAATTTGCCAGCTGTTCTTCATAATCATGTTTCTCCCCACTGGTGAGATTAAACTCCTGAGGCCCCAAAGTATCCAACCTAGCTAGCAGCGATGGGAAGGTGGGTGGTTACAGTGCAGGGAACCCGAAGGGTAGGAAGTCTGGTTAAAATTTCTGTGATTAAAACTACTGTTAGCTTCTAATTGTGTTTAACCTGTGCTTAATTTAATAGTGTATCTAATTACTGTCCTCTGTGTAGTTGATTGGTCAATTTCACAGTTTATTACGTTTATCTTTATTTCTTGTATTATACTTACCTTTTGTATTTAAATAAACGCAGAGATTCCTTTGCCCTGAAACATTTGTCCATTGCCTCCTTCATCTCACATTCCTAAATAAATCCACTATCAGAACCAGGGGTGGAGTGATTCAGACCACCTGAAAATCGGAAAATTATTAATCGCACACTAGAATCCCTACACCTTGGAGTGCAGGTTCATAGTTCCTGGAAAGTGGAGGTGCAGGTAGATAGGATACTGAAGGTGGCATTTGGCTTCTTGCCTTTATTGGTCAGCGCATTGACTATAGATCATGTTACACCTGTATATAGGATATTGGTTGGGCCGCTTTTGGAATACTGTGCGCTATTCTGATCTCCTTGCTATAGGAAGGATGTTGTGAAAGTTGAAAGGGTTTAGAAAAGATTTACGAGGATGTTGCCAAAGTTAGAGAGTTTATGCTGTCGGGAGAAGCTGAAGAGACTGGGGCTACTTTCCCTGGAGACTTAGAGGCTGAAGTGTGATCTTATTGAGATTTATTAAATCACGAGGGGCATGGATAGAGTGAATAAGCAAGGTCTTCTCCCTGGGCTGGGGGAGTCTAAAATTAGACGGCATTGGCTTAAGGTGAGAGAGATAAGATTTAAAAGGGACACAAGAATCAAGTTTTTTATACTCAGAGGCTGGTGCACATATGGAATGAATGGCCAGAAGAAGTGGTGGAGGCTGGTACAATTGCAACATTTAAAAAGCATCTGGATGGCTATATAAAGAGGAAGGGTTGAGGGTGTTATGGGTCAAATGCTGACAAATAGGACGAGATTAATTAAGGATATCTGGTCAGCATGGGTGAGTTCGACGAAAGGATCTGTTTCCATGCTGTACGTCTCTATGATTCTTTGTGTATATACATATTTGAGTCCACTAGCACCCACTAACCATGACATCCCTTTCCCATTCACATATTGCCATGCTGTTCCAGCACATGCACTGGGTGTGCCATGTAATCTGCAGACTCATGCAACACCTATAGCACTGATGCAGCAATGTGCCCTTTAGTCACATGTAACCCCTTCTCACATTGATGCTCACCCTGCAGTCGCATCCTATTGCCTCGCCTTCTATGCTGAAGTGTTCTTCACTGCCACGAGTTGCCTTCGTACCTTCTGTCCTAAGTTGCCAGTCTATGACAGAAGCTGTTAACTGGCCATCTGTGCTAAAGTATCACAGTGAAACAGGAGCTGATCTATTGCCACACAACGGTTGACATTATGTACTCACCTAGACTTGAGGCAAAAGACGAAGTGAACTGCTATATGCTTGCAATATGCAGTTGAGTTTCCTGTGCGTTGAGTATCTCAGTTGGGCTGACATTATTTGGGAAAAGGAAGTTCATTCTGCAAATCTGTGTAATTAATGAGATGGAAGTATATGCCATCCCATCAATTAAGGACAAAGGATTAAATCATTATTCTCGTCACCTCTGAGTGGTAAATGGTGCTGATAGACATTGTAGAAATGAAGGTTGTTGTCAAATTTGATCAAAATGGTTGAGTCAAAAGAAAATCAATGTTTAAAGATTTAAGTTGAATCAGTGAAAGTAGACAAATTATAATGCTTAAGTTCCTAAAAATGTATCTGAAAAGTCATTGTGCATAGAATTTGTACGTACATCAGGGTGCTAAAGTACACACATTGAATGACTTAATTGTCACCAATAATGGAGGGGAGAAAGAAGTGACAGGAATTATTAGTAACAACAATTTAGAAATTAATAGGACCACATTGAGCAACCAGTATTCCTCAGTGAAAACACTCTAACTTCTGGGTTTTAATGGTTGAGATTCCAAATCCCAGTCCAGAGTCTGAAAGCACATAATCTATTTGAAACATCAGTGCAATGCCAAGAGAGAGTGTTGCACTGTCAGATCTGATGTTCTTCAGATAAAACGAAGACCCATCTGTCTTCCCAGGATGTAAATGATTTTACGGCCTAACTTGAGAGTCAAGGAGCTTTGATTCTTGTTTAATATTTAATTTGCAGCCTATGTCACACATGACTGATTACCACGAAGTCATTATCTCGTTTGTGTTTGTGACATTGGCTAAAAAGTACCTCATTTGCTATTTTGCACTTAGGGACATGAATGAAACCTTCTAAATAAATGCAACTTGCCGTTTAAATTTGTTACTTCAAGCCCTTTACCACAACTTGAGGACACTCAGTTCAGTTTCGAAGATGTTATCTTGCTAAAGGTAATAACTGCAAATCAACTGGAATGGTAAACAAAGATCACTCTGCTTGCATATTCAAGGTGGAGATAATTTTCTGGACCAACATTCCTCCACCTACCAATGATATCCAGGATAAATTAACTGCTTTCAGTGCTGTTGGGAGTGCATTGTTAATTTGCCTTCATAGCAGATATTGTTAATTGAAAAATAATTCAACATGTGGACTGCTTCAAAATGAAAATGTTATTTAAGTAGAGTAATATTAATGGTGGCCTGGTGATTGGTCATACGGGTCAGAGATTGGTTATGGAAGTTTTGTTAGAAAAGAAACTTGAAGATACACAAATCAACAAGACCAGGTTGAGTGCACACAAAAATAAAAAAGTGAGCAACAATGGCTGAAGTGCCAATTCACACTCATTAAAAAAGGACAAATACCACAAGACTCAAACACACAAGATTATACATCCTAACATGTAATTTCTTACAGGAAAGATATTGGAGCTTTATTTCAAGGGGGAAAATCAATAGTAAACTTCTAGGGGTTTGGAAACCTTGTGTTATGACACCCAGTGAGGTCACATGCTCCCCTCCTCTGCTGAGTAATGATCACTGTGGTATTATACAAAGGCCCTAAGGAAGCTCTTGCAATGGGCCACTCTGATAGAACTGCAGCTCCCAAGCATGTTCTGCAGCTGGACTCAAGCTGGTTGCTGCCTCATGTTTGATACAGCACTATTCACTTCATACCCATTGGGCAAATGGTTTTCCTTGCATGCAGCTCATCACCTCTGCCTGCTTGTTGCCTCTCTGTTCCTCACTTTCTTCCTTTTTGTACCAATACCCTTTCCTTGTGCACTGAATTGCTCACAGCAAGGGTTCAGGAGGTAGAAGCATAAGCAGGGGCAGGTGCAGGAGGGATGCAGAAAAAGGCAGGATCAGGGAATGGGAGGGAGGCAGCAGAGGAGAGGAAGGAGGTGGCAGCTGCCAGAGTGGGCAAGCAGAAGGATAAGTCAGGTTTTGCTATTTACTAAAGTGCAGAGGAACTCTCTTTCTCAGTTGCTGGGGTTCAAAACAGTATGGTAACATTCTACCATCATGGGCCACAACTCTCACTCTAGGATCACAACAGTTCAGAAACATTAAAATGAGAATAAAAGTTTAGGAACCATTCTTTGTAAGCAACCTAAGGTTAAAAATATTCATTTTTGCCTTTTTTAAAAGATGTCTTGCTGCAAGGTGATGCACAAGCCTGTTCCCTGATATGTGGAAATAGCTTTCTTTAACTGGTTAGCAAACTGCAGAGAGAGACTTGGATGTTCTTGCCGATTAACTACGTTGGAGGAAGCCTGTCTTGGCAGAATGGCTCCACCCAGATGATTTATGGGTATCAGATCATGGTTATAACAAAGGACTGCTGTACAAATATATTCAATGTTTTGAAATTCAGCACAGATGTGTCATTTGTAATAAATAGTGCAAATCACAGCTGTGAATACGGAAACAGATCAGAAAGGATTGCCCATACTTTTTGAATTGCAAATAAAGAGATAATGAGACAATAAGCGAGGCCTCACAGGTCTAGGCCTCATTATTTCAAATTAAGACAATGCACAAGTCTATAATTTTGTTCCCTTTTGTTGTTTTGGAGTAAGTCAGCAGGAATGGATTGTATTGCTTCAGCCAAGGACATAGGCTGTTTGAGCTCAGTGTGTTCTAAATGACTGGCTGCAATTTGAGATAGCAATGATCAATTGCAACCAGCTCATTCATTGTGGATGCGGGAATATAGTTAGACAGAACATCGTTTAGATAAGCGATATGAAGAAATCTATTTATGTTACCAATAGTTGGGCTGTGTAGGAAGTGGGGAAATATGTCTGAACTCTATTGACTTTTGATAGCAGTTACTTAGAGATTGAATTAGTATGATGCAAAATAGTAAGTTTTAGTTCATTTCTTTCAATGCTCTCTATAGAGGGTTCCAGATAATCATGCTTTGTGCCAAGACACAACATTGTGATTTCATGTGTATCACTGTACTGTATTATGGGATATTTAAATAGGATTCACTAATGCTTGTGTGCATTAAAGTAATTTAATACAATGAAAACAAATTGAATCAAAACCAGTCAACAAGATAGATGGATGCATTTTAACTCTATAAATTAAACTGGATCCGCTCTAACCTATTATGTCTACTGTATGTAAACAATTGAATTTAATAAATCAACATTGGATTAAAGGATTCTCTCTCCCATTCTAAACTTTATAAACTGAGGTTAAAGGCTGTAAACCTTGGAGACCATCAACTAGACATCGGTGCTAGCAACATGCTTTTCATCATTATTCCCTTAGGTTGTACACAAAGATGTCACTCATTAAAATGTCTTTGCACACCGATTTAATGTGACCTGTTGAAATGTCTACTCATGAGTATTTGTCATTTCCTGTAGCTTAAGTAACTAAAGCAATAATTGTTCTCTAATATTACAAAATTAACTACCACTCCTTTACTCAGATCATACGTTATAGTATTCGACCTATTTGAACAGACAGGTCTCTTTCTGAATAGGATTATACGCAAGACTTGATAAATATTTTGCCATTTACAGCCACGTTACATGTTGCTTTGAAAATACCGCATACTGCAATAGTGACCTCTAGTGCATATTATTGAACTTCACCTTTTAATCGGGTAGATTTGTACTCAAGTGCGATCGAGTGTAATGCAGCAATACTATTTAAATGCTGCTGTTTTACACAACATTTCCGATTCTCTTTGCCCTTACATGTGGTTACCTAAAGGATCTGGAACAATGTTTCATTTTTCTTTGTCAATTTCAATCAGAACCAGATCCAGCAACATTTAATCAAACATTTTGTTCCTTTCCATACAGAGAATCAAATCTCTCTGATAGTGAGCTTGATCCTGGCTAGGCTTTGTGGAGAAATGACAAAAACAAAAAAAGTATCCTCCCACTCGGCAGCCCAGCAACAACTTGTCATTCTTTCGCACCTTGAATACTATGAGCTTTATAAAGCACATGGAAGATATGAAAGCAGCTGATTAAAAGATTAATAAAGAAAGTTTTAAGCACTTCTTAAAAGAAACAAGAGGCAGAGAAGTCTAGGGAGGAACTTGCAGAGTTAAGTGCCTAACCAGCTGAAGGCACAGCCACTACCTGATGGAACAGTTCAATGCAGAAGGATCAAAAAGGATAGATTTAGAGGAAGCCACGTCTCTCAGAGGATTATGGGGCTGAATGACAATCGAGGTAGGTAATAAGGTGGGAGGAGTGGGCTGCTTGGCCCATAAATCGGTTCTGCCATTCAATGAGATCATAGCTGACCTAATAATACTTAAGTCCACTTTCCTGCCTTTTTCTCCTTTAACCGTTGGATCACTTGCTGGTTAATAATCTGCCTGTTTTAGCCTCGAATATACTTAATGATGCAACCCTCAGTGGTAAAGGATTCTACAGATTCACTACCTTCAGAAGAAATTCTCCTCATCCTTGTTCTAATTAGGCTTGATCTGAAAAGTGATCATCATTAATAAAAGACAATCTAACCACTGCCCCTTGACATTCAATGATAATACAATCACTGAATCCCCCACAATCAACTTCGGAGTTACCATTGACCAGAAACTCAACTGGACTCACCACAAACACAGTGGCTAGGTTGGTGCCTAGGAATACTGCGGCGAGTAACTCATCTCCTGACTCCTCGAAGACTGGTCACCATCTACAAAGCACAAATCAGGATTGCAATTGAATACTTGCCTGGATGAGTGCAGCTCCAACAGCACTCCAGAAGCTTAATACCATCCAGGACATTGCAGCCGACTTGACTGGCACTACGTCACAAACATCCACCATTGACATTCAGTAGCAGCAGCATGTACTACTGTCTAGAAGATGCATTATAGAAATTCACGCAAGATTCTTAGACAGCACCTTCCAGACACAACCATTTCCATATACAAGGTCAAGGCAGTCAATACATGGGAACGCTACCATCCTCAAGTTCTTCAAAAGAGAGATGTGAAAGCGTTGGAAAAGATGCAGAGGAGATTTACCAGGATGTTGCCTGGAATAGAGAGAAGGTCTTACGAGGAAAGGTTCAGACATTAGGGCTTTTCTCTTTAGAACGAAGGGTGAGAGGTAATTTGATATAGGTGTACAAAATGTTCTGAGGTATAGGCAGAGTGGACAGCCAGAGACCTTTTCCTAGTGTGGAGGTAGCTATTATGAGGAGACATAGTTTTGAAGTGAGAGGAGGTAGATACAGGGGAAATGTCAGAGGTAGGTTCCTTACACAGAGTGGTAGGGGCACGGAATGCATTGCCGGAGAGGATAGTGAAATTGGCCTCGTTAGGGGCATTTATGCGGCTATTAGATAGGCATATGGATGATTGTATAAGGTAGGGGTGGAGGTTAGATAGACCTTAGGTTTAGGGCAAAAGTTCAGCACAACATCGTGGGCCGAAGGGCCTGTGCTGTGCTGTACTGTTCTATGTTCTATGTTGTATGTTCACCTCCAAGCCACTCACCAACCTGACATGGAAATATATCATCATTCTTTCACTGACATTAGGTCAAAATCCTGGAATTCCCTTGCTAGTGATATTGTAGATCTATCCACAGCAGGTGGACTGCAGTAGTTTCTGAAGGAAGCATACCACCACTTTCTCAAGAGCAACTAGGAATGTGCAATAAACACTGGTCAGCCAGTGACTCCCACAACACGCAAATGAATTTTTATTTTGGAAAAATCCTCTTACACGGAGATTGCATCCCTACATCATAGATTCTCTTGCACCTCTCTGCATCTACCCTAACAAAGCCTCCAAGAATCTAATATGTTTCTATGAGGTCTCCTCTCATTCCACTAAACTCCAGCGAGTACATCCTCTCCTCACAAGAAAATTCTTCCATACCCAAGATCAATCAAGCAAGTTGTCTCTTTCCTTAGATAAGTGGTTCCAAGTCATTCACTGTATTCTAGTTGGAGGGGAAAAGCATAACAGGATTTGGACACAAAAATTAAGAATTTTAAAAACCACTGGATAACTAGGAGCCAGTACAAGTCACTGAGCATGGTATTTATGAGTGAAAGAAACTTGGCACTAGCAAGAATAAGGGTAGCAGAGTTTTAGATAACCTCAAGCTCAAAGTATAGAATGAGAGAGGTTGGTTATGAGCACATTGGAAAGTCAAGTCTAGGCGTAGCAAAGGCATAGATGAGATCTTCAGCACTGAAGTGAGGGGAGAATAGAACTATGTTATGGTGGTGAAAATAGGTGGCATTTGTGGTAGCTCGAGTTTGTGGTCGAAAGGTCATTCTCAAATGTGGCAACATGTTTGTAAACACATTCGTTCGGCCTCCGCCATTGTCATGGAGTCGGATGGAGTCTGTGGGTAAGATTACAGACTTTGGAGTAGGGTCTAAGACAGCTGTTTTGTTCTTCACAATATTTGATTGGAGGAAATGTCTGCTCTTGTAGTACTGGATGTCAAACAGTCCCAGAATTGAGACACCACGGAATATATGAGACACTTAGTGGTGACGTGTAGCTATTTATTGATAGGGTACACGAAAGCTGATTCAGTGACTTTGAAGTCAGTCACCAAGGGGCAGCATGTCGATGAAAAGTACAAAGCTGCCAAGGATAGATCACTGGAGAACATCAGGGGTAATGGTGTGAGACCAGGCAGAATTGCCATTTACAAATGATTTCCTCAATACAATTAGATAGATTAACATAGAAACAGGCAGATGCAGTCACATTCAGTTGACAAACAACAGAGATGTGGGACCGTTAACTTTGACAAACACTGCAGACTGAGAAATACAAACAGCAAGTATTCACTTTTGTTACAGTCACGTAGGATACGATTTTGAACTTCGCTTAGAGTTGCTCCAATACTTTTGTAATTGTGGAAACCCAACTGAAATGATTCATGCAAACTTAGGAGATAAGAGAATGTGTAAAGGTTTTGGGGAGGAAAGGGATGTTACAGTATAGGGGAGGGGGTTTGATAGAAAGGATCACTGATTGTTTTGGAGGGGTGTTGGAGGAGAAAGGGGTGACAATGACAAAATTTGAAGAGGACGAACAGTGAGTCAAGGGAGAAGATAGTGAATATTATTAGCTAACACATGAACCAAGAAAGAATGCTGGTGATATCCATTTGAAGTTGGTCTAGTCTATTGCACACCAAACAACATAATACTAAACAAATCCATTTAGATGATAAAGGAGTCACAACTTATCTAAATTATTCCTAGTCAACAGCTTCTGTGAGGACAAAAAAGAGAGTGTCATGGTTTCCAGAAAATAAGTTAGTACAGTGGATTTCAAAAAATTGGCCCTTAGAAAATTCAAACTATCATTGATGATTGCAGTTTGTCCTTGACAGAGAAGGAATCGATTCTGTGGTCGTCTTGGCATTCTGATTAGGCATTAAGAAAGTGACAACATCTCAATAAGTATGCATATTCATATCAAGATATTAGGCAATCGGCAACATTTGCTCACTATTTGAATTATATAACTAATTTCACAATTAACCTTTTCCCTCTTCAGGAATGCCTATAATGCTATTATTTTTCGGCTGGATATGAAAGCATTTGGTATCATTTTGCATAAAGCATAGTTCATGAAAAAAAGAGTCTTTGGAACCAAATATGAACACTGCATTTTTGTACACATACCTGAGATTACGGACTCACTGTAACTGAAGCAACCTACCTGTGTTTTAATTAGCCAGAAGGCTGTATTTACTGCTGCACAGACAAACTGGATTGTCTTATTTAACTTATTTTCATTCATCCCCAATCTTCCTTGTCCAGCAATTAATGCATTTTGTACTTCAAATAATACCAGAACAAAAACCACAAAACATTACTATCGCTTCGAAAACCCATATCTAAAATCAGGCAAACTCCAAATGGAGAAAAGAGCAGCTCTTGAACGTGTCAAAAGTGTTGGCTATTTTGGCTTGAAACATATCTGATAAGTATCCCATCCCTTGCTAAGATGCAGTTTTGATTACAGTACAGTCAGTGTAGGTCTATCTGTATCAGTGAGCTTGTTACTATTAAACCTTATAAAAATATCCAGTAAATGTAAGTTAGAAGAGAGCAGAACTCTAGTGAAAATGAATATCTTTTCTAAACTCATTGACAGCATAGGGGTATCATTGTTTGATATATTGCCTTTCCTTCATTAGCATGACTGAACTTAAACATATACCGATAGCACCAAGCTCCGCCACATTTGCTCAAATGGCTATGTGTTACCAGACTTCTAGCCCAATATGGATAAGTAACAATCTCTTCCAACTTTACATTGACAAAAACCAAAGCCATCATTTATAGTCTCAGCCATAAACTCAATCCCTTCCCACGTCCGAGTCCAACCTTGTGAAACTTGTCGGATCTTGAGCAGAGCTATACACCTTTAGGTGTTTTATATATTTGTTCCTAGGATGTGAGCATAACTGGCAAGAATTAAATTCAGCATCCACCTCTAATTCCCCTCAAATTCAAAGCTATTTATTGCCATCTGTACACTATTCCCTCTCACGGCATTATATGGTTTCATCCATGAATATTTGTGAAACCTAGAAGTTTTTCCACTGTTTGAAAAAAAATGTCCACATACAAAATTATATTCAAAGCAGAAAATATTTCAACTTAGGCAATAGTTCAATTGAACATATGACTCAATTTTTAAAAATAATCCAGAATTGCTTTAATGTTGAAAACCAGTGCTGGTGAATATTAGAGTGATAATGGGGACTGCAGATGCTGGAGAATCCAAGATAACAAAGTGTAGAGCTGGATGAACACAGCAGGCCAAGCAGCATCTCAGGAGCACAAAAGCTGACGTTTCGGGCCTAGGCCCTTCATCAGACCCCTCTGATGAAGGGCCTAGGCCCGAAACGTCAGCTTTTGTGCTCCCGAGATGCTGCTTGGCCTGCTGTGTTCATCCAACTCCACACTTTGTTATCTGGTGAATATTAAAGTTTAGTTGAAAACTTCTAATATTAAACATTCATAAAGACATTTTAATTGATAGATGTTAATTGAATAAATCAAGAGCCCATATCTGTCTGTCACTATGGTTCAAGAGTGAGACTTTAATGTTTGACAATGAAAAGGATATGAGTGTTGATGTTCTAAAGGAATGTAGTAATGGAGTAATAAATCCTCTTGTGATGTTCAATTAGAATTGGAAAATACAACAGCACCAGAACAGTAACCAGCCTGCTGAGTTCTACAAAGGAAATTAAAATGGCTCATCTGTTGTGCTTGTTGAAAGCTCTTAAAATGCAAGAATGTTTTCTTCAAATATTTCATGTCTAGCTGGCAAGTATTTAGTTCAAAGAAGATTAGGGTGTATCAATTTAAACTAGCAAAAATTATTAAACAGAGATTTAAACATAAAAATGATGTTGTTTGATACAACAATTGATTTTTGTGACAGTATTACTCATTCTGTTTCCTTTGAGGATTTTGAGTATGTTTAAAAAAATAATAATGTAAAAATAAATCATTTGGAGATAGCCAGAACTGCAGGTGCTGGACTCAGAGATAATGCAGTGTGGAGCTGGAGGAACACAGCAGGCCAAGCAGCAGAGGAGCAGGAAAACTGACATTTCAGGTCAGGACCCTTCTTCAGAAACACAGAGGGGGATGGGAACTGGGAAAGAAAGAGAGGGGAGGCTTGGGCCGAGGGAAGGTAGGTGGGATGATAGTAAGTAAATAGTAATGCACTGTAGTCGTATGTTTTTTTTTTCCATTATTCATTCACAGGATGAGAGTGTTGCTGGCCAGGCAGCATTTATTGCCTTTTCCGAAAAGCCCAGAGGGCAGTTAAGAGTCAACCACACTGGTGTGGGTCTGGAGTCACATGTAGTCTAGACCAGGTAAGAATGGCAGTTTCCTTCCCTACAGGTTATTAGTAAACAGGATGGGTTTTTCCCCAACAATCAACAATGGATTCACAGTTATCATTAGCTCCTTAATTCCAGATATTTATTGAATTCAAACTCCACCATCTGCCATGGTGGGATTTGAATGTGGGTCCCCGGATTAACAGTCCAGTGATAATACCACTAAGCCATCGCCTCCCCCTTTGAAATAGTGTGCTATATAACTTAGTTGCAGCAAACAAAAACAGAAATGGCTGGAAAAACTCAGAAGCTCTAACAGCATATAAATTAAAGGGACATTGGGCGCAAAACATTAACTCTGCTTTCTCTCCATAAATGCTGCTAAACTTGTTCTGTCTTTTTCAAAAAAAATCTGTTTTTGTGTTTCTGATTTCCAGCATCCATGGTTCTGTCTTTAACTTTCAATAAAGTACAATTTAAAAAAAAGATAACCAAGTGTGGAGCTGGATGAACACAGCAGGCAAAGCAGCACCAGAGGAGCAGGAAGGCTGATGTTTCGGGCCTAGATCCTTCATCCCGAAAAGGTCAGCTTTTATGCTCCCAAGATGCTGCTTGGCCTGCTGTGTTCATCCAGCTTCACACTTGGTTATCTTGGATTCTCCAGCATCTGCAGTTCCCATTATCTCCGATACAGTTTTTGCAGCTTAATCTGGTGTTATCCATTTGCTTCTGATCTAAGCACGTAGTGGATGCTATCACTTCAATATGTGGCACACCAATGCTTCCACGAGAAAAGGCGATCTATATACAGTAACTCAAGGTTCAAACTATTCCTGTGCAACTGATGAGATGCAATTGCATGTATAGAGCACTAGATGGCCCTCTTGTATAGTAAACCTCCACAAACCATGCAAACACACGACAAATCATTAGTAAGGTACTTCAGGGACGAACAGCAGGAAGTCTGAAAGTTCCTTGTTTGTGTAGATTATTTGCATTCAGTGCAGTATCGCTGCTGAGGAGTTAAATGAACTATGAATTGGTACTCATCTGAAAAGTAATCTGGATTGTAAATCTGCATGGGACTAGAATACTTATTATTGAATTCCCATTTGAAGAACTGACCTAATATTCTCAAAAGGCCGTAAACCCCTTACGGACTTCAGTATGGTATCCCAAAGACTGGGCTGTGGCCCATTATAGATTTTTCTTTCACTGGTGGATTCTGAAAAAGAACATTTGTAGAATTAGAAACAAAAAGAAATTGCTGGGGAAAAAACGGCAGGTCTGGCAGCATCTGTGAAGAGACCGCAGCGTTAACACTTCAGGTGCAGTTACCTTTCTTCAGAGTGGTAAAATTTGTTTGTGACCATAAGTATTTAAAAGTGAAGTGAAAAGTGTAAAGAAAATCAAAGCAAGCAGAGGTGTAGTTGAATTTCTGAACTTTAAATTCTGTTGCAAATATGAATGTCCACTCTGCCTAGAATAGAAGCAAAAGAAGAAAGTCACCTATTTTGAAATGTCCTTAGTTGATCCTTAAATTATTCCTAAGAACAGAGTCCAGTTTAGCCTGAAAAATAAGCCAGAAAAGGATAAACTCCCGAGTCTACAGCAGACATGATTTCAGAATCATAAAATCATTTCAGAAGATAATTTCACTTATTGGTCCCAGAACTGTTCATGTAAACTGGCATGCAATAGCCCTCATAGTACCTACAATCATCAACTGAAATGTTAGGAGCAACACATCAAAAGAAATATTAATATAGATAAGTTAGAAATTCTATTATCAAAACTTGAAAGAGCTGGCCATGAGAAGAAATAGAAATATCTACCTTACAACATTGCTGAGAAGCATTTTAAGGTAAAAGGCAAAAATTATCTAGCACAGAGTTAGATGGAAATTGAACATTATCAATTTTTTAAAAACTTATAAATAGATGATCCAAGAAAACAATTCCTTCTAGATGATGTTGAGATGGTATATTCTATGCTACATTTCTTCCCACAATTTAGGGTTAGAAATGCAAAATATGGAACAAGAACAATGATGATGTATAAAGAATGTTAATCATTGACTTCACTTTTAAAAAGGTGTAAACCTGTCAAATTTCAGAATCTAGCAAATTCGATATCTGATGGTAATCAAAGCTTGGTGTCTCAAAGTGCCACTCTTGGTTATTACAGCTACAGGAGGGATAACCTGAAGTTGTAAGAATGGAAAGTAGTACTTATCTGGTAAAATACTTTGACTGAAGAAAGCACATCCTTTATCGGAAAGTAATTAGGACAGAAAAAGCCTCGGGCCACATTTGTAGCTTTAAAGCACCAACTAGAATACGGTGTATTCAAAAGTCAAATTGCTACATTGCCAGTTGTTTGGCTTCTTCTGAAGGGTTTAGACCTGAAACATCAGCCTTCCTACTCCTCTGATGCTGCTTGGCCTGCTGTGTTCATCCAGCTCTACACCTTGTTATTGCTAGTTGTGTGTCTGCTTTGCAACACATGGCTCACAGAAATTCAGATTTTGTTACAGCTCTAAACAAATCCACCAAGGGCAAAAAGTGATTTTAAAACTTCCCATGATTTTCTCAGCAAATGTTGATGAATGGTTATATTCTGCCTTCAACATGTCACCTTAATTTCTTCATTTTAGCATCAGAAAGCCCCAGTACAAACACTTCAATACTTGGGAAAAGTGCTCCTTTATTGGAGTTCAGATCTGGGAGTAATCTACACTTGTTTTGCAACATGTATCAGTTCACCGCCCATCCAAATGCCAAAATTTATTTGTATAAAATTGCATTTCATAAAGGGAGGCTTTGGCGTTTGATAGGCAGTGAACATAAGCAAAAACGGTAGAGAGACAGAGGTGGTTGGATATAAAAATGAGAATAAGATCATAGCGGCTGAAAGCACACACTCAGACAGAGTAATGACAACAATTGGATAAACACAGACACCCCAGAATTGTGAAGACAGAGATTATAAGAGATGAGGGGCAAGGTAACGGCAGGATTTGAAAAGTGGGATGAATGTTTCCAAAAATTGAAGTGCTACTTAATAGGGAACAAAGTCAGTCAGCAAGCACAGGGATGGTGGTGAACAGGACTTGGAGAGAGTTGAGAAACAGACAGCTTTTGGAAGTTTTCTCAAGTGGCAGAGTGAAGAGCATGTAAAGCCAGTTAGTGCTGTCAGAAATAACCAACAGGTGAGTGTTTCAGCAACTGGAGGGGAGTTAAACTTACTTTATCAAGATGGAAATAGGCTGTTGAAGTAGCTCAGATGTGTGGTCATAAGTTTATGATTAAATATGGCACCAAGATTAAGGATCAACCAAACTCTCAACAGTGGCCCAAAAGGAGGATGGAGTTTAATGGATAAGAACGTTTTTTTGCTGGTACCAAAGCAAAATGGTTTTCAGTCTTCCCAATATTGAGTTGGGGAATATTCTGCTCATTGCACGATACAGTGCACAGTCTGAAAATGTAGATATAATGAAAGGTAACATGAAAATCAGCATGAGACAGAGTGGGCTGCCACCAGTGTACATATGGTATTTAATGGTGTGTTCTCTGATGCTGTCACCGAAGGGCTTTATGTAGGGTGGGTCAAGAACAGGATAGTAAAGGTAAGAGAGGGGGAAATCAGGAAAAGACGACATTACACGTGATTCTGACTACAAATAGATAACAATGTAAGGCAATCATATAATTGGCTGTATATACATCATGAAAGATGCAAAAGTACAGGTTAGACTTGCCAGATACAAGATGCAATTTTAGTACTGTTGCAGGGAAGAAGCCTGATCAAAGGGCTGAATCCTACCAGTGTTTTCTTTTCAAGAGGTAAGATTAGTGCCCCACTTTGCAGACAGGGACCTGGGAGGTCCTAATGACAGGGTGGTGCAGGTCCTGCCAGTCTGGCCTAATGTTGCCACCTGAGTCAAGGCAGTTTGTATAGTCCAGAGAAATGTCCAGCAGCCCTGATGGTAAAGCAATTTCCTTCTCTGCTCTGCAATAGTACCACCATTTTTCATCTGCAACCAAGGATCATCATCTAACACTTTCCTTACAGCTGCATCTTCCCTCAAACACACTCATCCATTTTAAACCACCCCCGCTTCATGGTGCCCACGCTGCTCCACTCACTCAGGTGGTGAGACCAACTTCCATTCACTGACAGCTATGCCACCTAGTTTCATCTCACTCAATCCCTCCGTTTCTCTCAATTTAGGAGAAAACAGCCCACAGTATGTATGGCAGAAGGGACCAGGATGGGTGGTGGGCTGTCCAACTTTCAGCTTTTCAGAGTAAGGAGAAGATACTGACCCTGACTGCCCCAAAATGTCCAACTGGCAATTGTTTAACTGGACCCCATGACCCCGATACCATCTCCCTTGACTTGACTGAGGGCTATTCACAACCATGACAAACTTGCTGACTGAGTTTACACTAAACAGCACGGCAAACCAGAATCAAGAGCCCAGTAGCTCTAGCTTGACAGGGAGTAGGGGAAAAGAGAGGAAAAACAAAGGTAAGAATGCTGTTACCATCCAGGGAGGTTCATGATAAGCAGGTGCTTTACAGAGCAAGTGAGCAGTCTCGAGATGTAGTCCGTACAGTTTAGGATGCCTATGGCTGCCCAGGGTCCTTATAGCTGCATTGCAATGCTACACGTCAGCGTGTTCCAAGTTCAATTTTAACATGCAATGGCATCATCTAAGTGGATTGGATAAGGGTCGAGAGGATGGCAGCTATTGGATGCTAGCATCTACGAACAGGGGTTTAGCGCATTGGAGCATACCCAGAGATAGTGGTGCCAGGTGCCCAAGGCAGTGGTCCCAAGGAGGAAGTTACAAGCACACGTCATCAGGTACCTGCTTGGTATTTCTGGTTGAGAATTCAGCATCTAGCTTCCTTGTGGTAGGTTAGGATATTTTGTTTTTATTTGTTCACTGGATGAGGGCTTACGTGGCTTGGCAGCATTTATTGCCCAGCCCTAATCCCAGAGGGCAGTTAAGAGTCAACCACATTGATGTGAGACTGCAGTCGCATATACAGACCAGATAAAGGGTGGCAGCTTCCTCCCCGAAAGGACATTAGTGAACCAGACGGGTTTCACCCTTCCTGCCTCCTGCACCTAAAGCTATTAGACTCTTAATTCCAGATTTTTTAAAATTCAGTTTAAATCCCACCATCTGCCTGAGCGGGATTCAAACCTGGGTCCCCAGAACATTAAGAGATCGTAGGAACTGCTGATGCTGGAGAATCTGAGATAACAAGGTGTAGAGCTGATTGAACACAGCAGGCCAAGCAGCATCAGAGGAGCAGGAAGGCTGACGTTTTGGGTCTGGGCCCTTCTTCAGAAATGACTAGGACATTATCTGGGGTTCTAGATTAACGGTCCTAGCGATAACACTACCACATCATTGGCTCTCTCTGTATGCATGTTAGTGAGACAGACAGCAGTCAAAATGATACCCCTTGACCCTGCTGTCTAGTCAAAGTCTCTCCAAAACCCAGAACTCTCCTAGAAAATATTATAGTTGCTCCAGATGTCAAAATAAGCCTCACTTGACTTCTCCCTGATTTCTCACTACAGCAGCCCTGTTGAGGGCCCTATATGATTGTTTGCCAAAAGCAGCAACAGTAACATGCAGAAAAATATTTGTACACAGCATGCGATTAGGATCCAGAATACACAAGTGTGAGAAGGAAACAGATTTAAGTGCAGTTTTCAAAAGAAAATTGAATAAAGTTGAAGGGAAAAGAAATGAAGGATCATGGGAAAAGGAGGCAACTTATTAGTTTTTGCTGCAAGCTAGCATGGCCACAATAGGCCCAAATGATAACAATCATAGATTTCATCACAAGTTGATATGAACTCTATTCTAAAATCCAGGCTGATTTCTAGTACAATATTGAGGAAACATTGCACTGCCTTTCAAAGAGATCTTACAGCCTAATCTAGAGGGATCTTTAGTTGCCATCTCTGCCAATTCCAGCAGGATGCCACACCAGACACACATTTCCCTCTTCTCAACCTTGTGCAAGGACTGTTCCCTCCAGGACAGCTTGGTCAACTCCTCCTTCACTCCCAACACACTGTCTCCTCTTGCCCCTCACCACCACAGCCCTATGATACCTTCCCCTGCAGCTACAAAAAGGTGTAACATCTACTCATTTACTTTATCCCTCCTGAGTATCCAAGGACTCAAGTACACCTTTCAGGTGAAGCAGCACTTTACCTGCACTTGATGAAGTCTTCTGCATTTGCTGCTCACAACATGATCTCCTCTACATTGGGGAAACAAAGCATAGATTGGGTGACCACTTCATATAACACCTACCTGCTACTTGCAAAAAAAAGCTTTTAGTTGCCTGGCTAACATTTGTCTTGGGCTTGCTGCAGTGGTCCACACTATCCTATCATCATCATCATCCATATGCTTATCCAAGGAGTGTTTAAATGCCCCTAATGTGGCTGAGTTACCTAGATTGGCAGGCAAGGCGTTCCACACCCTTACCACTCTTAAGGATGTGCAATGTTTGTTGTAGGCCAGTCTTATTTTCCAATGGTTCCTGTTCCACATTTATTTGAATGAAAAAAAGATGAAACTCTGGAGACCAAAATGGTTTTTAACCCTCTTAATCCTGTATCCGTTCATTATTTAGAGGGATAAATAGTTTATAAAATGAAAACAAATATGACTGTCTGTGTTGATTATGCAAGTTCTGTCCTTGTCTGGGTGGGGTTTCCCTCCACAGTCCAAAAATGTGTAGGTTAGATGAATTGGCCCTGAAATTGCTCTGTAATGGCCACAGATGGATAATCTAAGTGGGTTAGCCATGGTTAACACAGGGTTCAGAATAGGATAGGATGCTCTTCAAAGGAAGAGTGCAGATTCAATGGGCTGAACTGCCTCTCTCTACACTGTTTGATTCTATAAAAGCAGCATTAATAGTACATTTTTATTAAATACAGCTTATTCTATGCAGTTAAATTCAAATAAATTAATTTTATAGTAAACTGGAGAAAACATATGATTGGACATTTTAGTTGATTTATCCAATCGCCAATTTGTAGTCATGCAAATAGCAAAACACTGCACTCCTCCCATCTCATTCAGATGAATTTATTAGCAGATAAAAATCAGAAAAGTGATGAAGCTTTAAGCATCAGCTGGTTTATCTGATTTGAATTACATTCAAAATTTGAAAGTATATTTTTAGTGTTGTGTTATTGGAAAATCATGAATGACAGGGAAAGTTTTCTTGCTATATTCAGCAGTCCCATTTGGAAAAGGAATACTATTTCAAAAATTTTCACACTGGAAGCTCCTCTAGGTTTTGCATTTTAAAAGCCCACAAACGACAAACAACAAACACTTGAGGTGCTGTAGAGTTAACTATTCAAATTTCATAAGTTAGAAAAAGTTATAACTGCACATTCAATGCTTCTCCTTCCCCAAAGGTGAACAGGTTCTGACAGCATTACCAACACTCCCAATCTGTATGTCATAAAAGTGACTTATGAACATGGTTTTGGAAATTCCTAATAATGTTGGTAAAGATGCTGTCCAAATAACCAAAACTCTCAATGTATATCCGTCAAGGGGAGCTGTAGGGCAACTTGGAAGAGAAGATCAATATAAAACTAAAAATCAGTGTGGAATTGATGGGACAACATTTCTGGATTTTGGAAGCACGGTTTAAAAGAGGAATGCAAGTCTGCTGGTTGTAACAATCTCAGATGGAAGTGATTTTGGCAGACCCTGCAGTTCTTATTGCAGAATGTGAACATTACTTACATTCTTGTCCAAAGTTAGAAAGGATAAATAATCTGGAGAGAGTGAGAAAATTAATTTGATCAATAGGCTTGAGAGTCTCCAGGTGAGGTAAAAGACATCTGCTGCCTCTGCCATTGTTCTCTCTCAAGGGACTGTCGATATTGATAAATAGTGCCAAAAATCTCATTTATTCTCCAATTAGTGATACTTGTGGTCAAAATTTTACATACGCTATAGGAAAAATTTAACAAAGAATAATGTGTGCACAAGTGGATATCATTTTCAAAATTCAAAAGCATTAATAAATTCTAAAAGGTAAATTCACATGGGATATACTGCAGCTGGCATTGCTATAAATATAATATGGTTATGACTAGGAATGGGTCAGGACTGGCTTGAACTGCAGGAATTCAGAAATGACTATCTTCTGATAAGTTACTTGTACCAGTGTGCTGATTTTTTACATGTAGAATAAACCTGCAAATTTATGAGTAGGAGCTTGAAGTGCTTACATGTTATTCAATTTTTGCACCTGCTATTTTAGTCAGATAAATCAGCCCAATACTGACTACAATAGTCATGGTGAAGGTGGAGTCTGTTTTCAGTGGCTGCACACAAGTGCACTTTTCAGAAGAATTCAATCGCTATAAAAGGAACCAATAGGGTCCTTGGCATTACCACCCACCACCATGACGAAAGCACTGGTTCTAAAAATATTTATGTCCAATTAGGTGCAACAAGAGTCGAAAGAAAAATAGGTTATTTCATACAATTATGTTTCCAATCAGAGCTATCCCCAGCACAAATTCACTCAGCTTTTATTTGTGAAATATTCAAGAATCCTTTGGGAAAAGAAATAAATATGTTAACACAGCATGTGTACTATAAAATGTTTCCAGTTATGACATTGGAATACTTGTGTAAAACTTGTGTGCCAAAGTTCAGCAAAATGCACTTTAAAAATGGCAACAAATCCCGATTTAAACTGCAGAGTGATACCTCCTGGAAGTGAAGTTATAGGAAAATGCAGGTTTCGCAAATAGGCAAAAGCAGTAACTTATTTTTGGACAGGTAAAAAAAGAACTCCAACAGAACCAGAGATGCAAAACACCATATATATATATATTCCAAAACTGGATGAATGTACATCAAATAACAGTACATCATAAATTAGAGACAGTCTGAAACACTATTGCATGGTTGAACATGATTGAAGAAATCAAAAAGATCCATATGTAATAAATACAAAAAGAAAACTGAATTAAATAAGATGTACCTTAATATGCATACTACACAGTGTGTCCAACTACAAATACAAAACTTTTATTTTCTAATGTTGTAACACTGAGGGATCCAAAAGACATGGATGGAAATTCCCCATAAATTGCATTGTAAAGAAATATTTTCAAAATTCAATGGAATAGGAATTCATGAATTCAGCATGCACCCTCAAGCAACAATTTTATATTCAGATCAAACAAGCAACTTTTAGCCCCTGTATTTGATGCATTACAGTTTCAAAAATATGCATTAAAAAGTGCAACTATAAAACATTTTCTAGCACATGTACATATGGCTCAGTCTTCTCTAGGAGAAAGAAAATCAGAATCCATGGTCACAAGAGGTCAGTAGTGTCAATATTACAAACCCCAAACCAAAACAAAGACTGCTCAATCTGTTGAGCATATTTCTTTTTCCCAAGAAAATTATGAGTTTGAGATTTCTTGGTAAGGCACACGTCACAATTCAGATGCCCTGCTTGAAAGTATTAGAACAGACTGTAAGACCAATATAACATACACACACATCATCTTGCTGCATAGCTAGTTTCTCCTTTGTGTATCACCAGATTCTTAAAATGGGAAAATAACAATGCGTCTTACAAACATGAGTTAACAGTTGAAACATAACTATCAGGCACAGTAGAACTATATGCAAAGTTCACAGTCTTCCAATGGTTCCATTACCAAGGGTATGTTAGCAGCATTTGTGGAGAGCTGACAGACCATGTACCAATGTTCTGTGTATGCTGTGCACCAAGATGTTTTCAGTGATGAATACAAATTGCTTTCAACTAATCCATCTTTTAAAAAAGTCAAAATGTTATCCAATTCTTTAAAAGAAAATCTATAGCTAGCCAAAAGCCTCAATTACTTCATAAAAACCACTTGGAATTCAACCAAAAAATCCCCTTCACCTAAACAAATGTACAAAATGAATAGAAAATATTTTAGCAGCCCAATTGTATTGAAATGTTACATTTGCTGTATTTACATTAAAAAAACAATTGAGGCTATCTACTAAGCCTAATATCATAAATGAATGAATATTGGCCCATTATCCATCTCAAAACAAAAATGCCTAGAACTTTACTTCTATATACACTTCTTCCCCAGGGTACAGGGCTAGTACGTTAATACAAAGCATTCCTGTCACTAGTGCAGTATATACAAATTGCCATTTCTACACAATATCCTCGGTCATTGTTGTCTCTTGAAATTCAGTTTAGAGAATGCTGAAGAAAAGAAGTCAAATTCTTCCAAAGTCTCATGCACTTGTTGACTTCCATTTGTATTAAATCACAGTTCTGTTCCTTCCACCTTGCTCTCAAAATGGAAATTTAGTGCATTTCATTAATGTAAATTTGATAATTGAATTTTTTGTAGCAAAAGTTTATTTTTAGCCTATTTGAAACTTCCCAATGCCACTGGTCCCAGTCAAATAACAAATCACAAAACAAGTAGAGAAGCTCAATTCTTAAAGACAGAAAGAGATTATTGAAATTAGTTCTTAAGAATCAAAATGCAATATCTTCCTAACTGAACTAAAGTACAATGAAATTAATTTAAAGTGTGCATTAAAATTGGCAAGATTAAAGGGGCAAGTTCAGTAAATGGATAGTCTTCAATAGAATTATTGACTTAATTTATCAGCTACACAACCTGGAATACTAAACACTTTTAATGTTGCAGAACAATGTGTCTAAAAATGGTAAATTCACTGAATTTCAACCAATACAACAAATTTAAGCATAGCCGTGGTAAGCATTACTTAAGAGCATCCTAAAGCTTGAACTGTTAATATACATTCAAGCAGAAAACAAAAAGGAATAGCAGTCGTGCTTATGGGAGAACACAATCAATAGGCAGGCTGCAGAAAAGAATATCAAATGACTAGAACATAGCTGCCCTTGTACAGATTGCTTGAGGGGGGGGGGGGCTGGGGGTGGTGGTGGCGGTGCAAGATATCACATTTCAGCAATAACTTTACCAAAAATGTTGTACAATAAAAGTGAGCTAGTATATGATGAAACGAAATAATAATTTAAGATGCTCAGCACTCGTCCCACAGTGCTACTTCAGTTGAGAAAACTAAAGTTCACACAGAAAAGGGTAAAAATAATTCCATTGCTCCTCCACCTTAGTATGCTAAATGTGCAGCTTTATGTAAAATAAAACCACAGACAAAATCTTACCAAAGTCTTCTGGGATCATTTAGGTTCAGGGTTTGAAAGCACAAAAATTAAAACATCAGCTCGTAAAGAATACCCTCAATGTTGTCAGTAGCCTACAAAGAAAGTGGGCAACATCCAACGTGAGGATTTTAACTTTATGGTTCAACTTTTGATTTTATTTTGGGCCTAGTGCTAGTACTTAATTTAACATCTGTTCAAGTTACACATCCCCAGACAAGAACTTTCTTTGTTTCAGAACCTGTTGAACTCTGGCTTGAAGGCCCATCAAAACAAGGGTGCTGCGACGCATTGTGACAATTATAAGGTACTACTTCAGTTCTTGGCTCAATGTTCCACCTGGGGGACAAGAGGTGCAAAAGTCTTCTGTCTATATAGAAGTAGTCTTCCACATCGGGGAGAAGTCTCAAGAAACTTGCATATTAAATGCATGAAACTACAAAAACATATCTTGCAACAGTGCATCTCCCCTCTCTATTAGCAAAAGAAACCCCTTCCAGTTTTGATCTTGCACGCATTCTACAAAATCACTTGGGCTGAAATTGAGCAAGGAAAGCAAAAACAAAACAATACAATACACAAGTCACTTCAAATTATGCAGTTTTAAACGGTTCAGAATTTTCACTTTGCTTTGTTAAATTTGTACATACAGAAACATCCAAATCATTAGCTGACTTGAGATGACCCAGCAAGTGTCTTGCTGCAATCTACCACGTTTGATTGTGGGAAAATTCCCATGTCATATTCCAATAGTGCCTTATTTATCTAGTGGACAGCATTTATGATATTGTAAGATAATCCAACACTACGCTGTGTCATTTCAGAGCTCTGTGTAAGGGATGTTCATTTAATGCCTCTCCCATGCATGTATGATTTTCACGATGTTAACAATCAAGGTCCTGCTGCAGGAGACTCTAAAGCAATCTAGTGTTCAAACAAAAGATTTACTAACTGTTACAAACCAAGTATAAAAGGGTCCTCAACTTAAGTACTGCTTGCCACAGCTGTGGAACCGAAGACCAATTGGAATATAAAGAGACTATTGGAAGACTGATGCTAGAAGCATTACCACAGGTCATACAATTTATTGCTCATTTTTCAAATTCAAGAAAAAGTTCAATAAGAGTTATACATTTTCCCAGAAATGTCAACATCAGGTACCAAAATCTATTTTCGCTTTGAAAAAAAATTATAAACAAAAAACAAGATGGCCCCAAACTCAATTATTAGTGCCAAGCAATGTAGTTATTGCAAAAAACAGGAACACTTGACAATTCAAACAATACAATTTGAAGGTCATAATCAGAATGAAATACAAGGCATTTTGTATGTATGTGTATATATAGTTTCTGCTTACAACTGTGTTTGAACAGAACAAAAAACGTAACCCAAAAATGAATAGTAGTGTTCTATACAATGTAGACATCACAGCTTATTTGGTGTGGATCTCAAACTTCAGGTATTGTTAGATCTCGAGTGGGCCAGCTGGTTGTCACCAAAAAATCAACTTGAATGCAGAAAAGGACATTCCATTCACAGCTTTCAATGCATCTAGGGTCAAGAAGATACAAAGTAATTGTTGTAAAACACATTTGGACAACTAGAATTATCAACAGGCACTTGGAATAACAAAGCTTGCAAATGATCTTTTAAAGGCTGTTCTGAAAGTTGGTAGAACCACCTTCTCCAGCAGTAACCGTTGCTTAAGCAAAGAGTCTTTAAGGTTGTAATTTAGAAACGAGACATTTTCTCAAAAAATTAAATTTAGAGTTTTTAATAAGTTGTGTGCTCCAAGTCTCAGCCACCCAAATGAGGAGGACTATGTCCAACAAACCCTCTGCATAATCTTGGTTTTTTTTATTCACCCTAAATGTTAATACTCTAATCCAGTAGGCAGTACATCTAGCAGCAGATAAAAGTTAGTGAACCATAAGAAATCAAAGTCAGAAATATTTCTTAGAAGCTAGACATTATTCAAAGCAAGGTTTCCCCATTGAAGGCGAACTTTCCAACCGTGCACATATCTTTTTCCCCTCATTATCCCACATTACTATAAAAGGACAACACAAAAATATTCCTTTAGCTGAGAAATTCGAAGACGTGTGCTCATGAAAAGCAGCATTAAATACAAGTTGTTTTTCCCCTGCTTTGTACAAAATAGTGATTCTGTCCAATTCTTCTGAATGGGTCTCTAGACCTTGTCATCGGTGTTGGTACTGAGCCTACGTAGTTAGGAGTGTGATGATCTTGAAGCTTGCAGCATTTTTTTTGCGCTAACTTGGTGACACTAAGCTTTCTTGGATTACAAAGTACAACTGCACACTCTAGTGCAGCAATTTGGGCATTTGTAAGTGCAGGCACTTTGAAGATAACAAAGGCAAACAAGACCACATTTATTTAATTTTAGATTACTTCAAAGTAAATTGAAAACATTTTGCAAATGTTTTCTGGCTTAATGCTAACATTCATGCTGACTCAAAAAGCTCAGGCCTCCCTCAAAAGGTGCACAAGAGCTAGGGCAATGAGTAAAAAAACACCAAATTGATCGTAAACTTATTCCCCTACATCCCACAAAAGGATCACAAGAAATGAGAGATGTAGGCCATTCAACTCAAGACCACTCAACAATTCAATATCAGATTTCCAGTTTGACTCCATTCTCCTGCCTGTTCCACCAGAAGCCTCAACTTCCACATCAACTTCATATCTAACTCAGCCATGAATATATTAAATAATCCAATGCTCACTGCAGTTGGGAGGGAGAAGCATGTCCTCGAGATTAATGACAATGGTAGAAGAAATTTATCCTGTCTTGAATGGGAAGACTTTATTTTAATGTCAACACCAAAGCTGAAAGGGCTCTTTGTCAGAATCAAAGTGATTTCTGAAGAAGTGTCATACTAGATTCAAAACATTATCATTTAATTTTTAAAACCAATTTTGTTCACAGATGCTACCAGACCTGTTGAGTTTCTTCAGCATTTTCTCATTTGATTTCAGAATTCCAGCATCCCTTACTTTGAAATTGCTCCCTTGTTCATTTTTATTTCTTTTATAGGATGTGGTCATAGCTGGCTCGACAGCAGAAACTGCACAGCTTTAAAAGAGCCTTAGAAGATGACTATGAGCTGCCTTCTTGAATCACTACAGTCATTGTAGTGCAGGGACATCCACAGTGCTGTTCGGGAGGGACTTCCAGGATGCTGACAGTGACAGCAAAGGAACGCCAAGTTAGGAAGACATCGTTGGGAGTAGAACTTGCAGATGGTGGTGCTCCTCTTGTTCTTCCAAGTGGTAGAGGATAAGGGTTTGAAAGTTATCAGAAGGAGGCTTGCTGAGTTGCTGCACATGATACACACTGCTGCATCTGGGTATTGATGGTGAAGGGACTGAATATTGAAGGTGGCAGATGTGGTACCAGTCAGGTGGGCTGCTGTGTCTTGGATGGTATCCAGCTTCTTGAATGAATATCACTCACCCAGGCAAGTGGAGTGTTTTTCATCAGTCTCCTGAATTGTGCCTTGTAGGTGCTAAGTAGGCTTTGGGGAGTCATAAGGCAGGTTAGTCATGGAAGAATTTTCAGCCTCTGAACTGCTCTTCCATTTATATGGCTGCTCCAGTTCAGCTTCTGGTCAATGGTAACCCACAGGATATTAATAGTGGAACATTCAGTGATAGAAATTCCAATGAATGTGAAAGGGCACCAGTTGGATCTTAAGTGGCAAGTAACATTTGTGTCTCACAGCGCAAATCATAATCTTGTCCCAGATCTATCAGCAAAAAATACAGCTTTAGCTTTGTGGTGCTGGAGTATTATGCAATCATAAGTGAATACCTCTGACTTTCTGATGTAACAAAAAGGTCAAGGAAACAGCCAAACATGAGGAAAAGTATCGAACTCTGAGGAATTTCTTCAGTTATCACCTTTGTCTGGAATGATTGACTTCCAAATCACCACAACCATCTTCCTCCACACAGGGTACGACTCCAACCATCGGGCAGTTTTCCCCTGAATTCCTACTGATTAATGTTGCTGAGCTTTATTAATTCTATTAAGTTAGCTTTTCATGTAGCTGATAGAACATAGAACATAGAACAGTACAGCACAGAACAGGCCCTTCAGCCCACAATGTTGTGCCGACCATTGATCCTCATGGATGCACCCTCAAATTTCTGTGACCATATGCATGTCCAGCAGTCTCTTAAATGACCCCAATGACCTTGCTTCCACAACTGCTGCCGGCAACGCATTCCATGCTCTCACAACTCTCTGCGTAAAGAACCTGCCTCTGACATCCCCTCTATACTTTCCACCAACCAGCTTAAAACTATGACCCCTCGTGCTAGCCATTTCTGCCCTGGGAAATAGTCTCTGGCTATCGACTCTATCTATGCCTCTCATTATCTTGTATACCTCAATTAGGTCCCCTCTCCTCCTCCTTTTCTCCAATGAAAAGAGACCGAGCTCAGTCAACCTCTCTTCATAAGATAAGCCCTCCAGTCCAGGCAGCATCCTGGTAAACCTCCTCTGAACCCTCTCCAAAGCATCCACATCTTTCCTATAATAGGGCGCCCAGAACTGGACGCAGTATTCCAAGTGCGGTGATGTTAACTATAGTTAGTGGAATGCACATCTGCCTAAGCTATTATAGCAAGTCTTAGCAGTAGTGATGTGAAAAAGTTGGAGCAAAACTTAAACACTGTACAAACATTAAAAGATATTGCACCATCAAAAGTTAGCTCAAGAGTGCACTGGAAATTTGTAGAACAGACAAAAGGCTATAAATAACAACTGCTCAGAAAATCCTTGCAGATACTGCATTAGAGACTGTTTAGTTGATTGCTAAAACACAGCAATTGACACAAGAACAAGAAAATCTGAAAAAGCAATTTCATCTATTAAGAGAGAGAGAAAAGGTGGTTTTGATTTGAGCCAAGGGAGATGCGTGTAATTCAACACTGTAATGTTTCAAAGTGAGCAAGCAATAACTTTGGGCCAGACATTAGACATCAGGGCTCATATCTCCCAAATGCTTTGCCAGATAAAGTCTATCAAGTGATTAAAAAAAATTGAAAACAGTCTACCCATATGAGGCAATAATCATTTCAACAAGATTTTGAAGAGCTAAAAGAACAACCGAAGACTAGGGTAGTTAATGCCGATGAGATTAAGGGTTGGGATAAGGAGTGTACTTGAGCTATTAATCACAAATAAAACTGCAAATTAACAATTAGGATATTGTGAAGTTGGAGAAGAAATTTAACTCCAAAAAAAAGTCATGCTTCTTTGCTACTTTCTGATAATTTATCTATTCACAATTTGGCATTGATTTTTGACCTTTGGCATTTCTCACATTAGAACCTTCCTAGAATGAGCTGACTATACCACATCATTCTTCTGAAGGGAGTAAGAAAATGACAAAAAAAACTGACAAATCGTTTGTGCCAAAACTCAATAGATCTCAAACAAAATTCATGATAACCATTTAAAAGTATAAACAAACGTCAGAAAATGTATGTCTGAAATTTTGGGAATCAGTGTGCCAGAGGACCCATCGCCCAAAAGAAAGCAAAGTACAGTGGTCAAAGGGGTTATTTATAACATTAAAATCTAATGATTTCATATAGTTTTCAATAGTACCATTTAATTTCCTATTATTTCTTCCCTTCTCTATAATTATAAATCTCTATATCCACAGCTGTGTTTTGCCTATACTCATTGAAGCCATCTACATGATCACAGGCAGCTGTACTCTAAACGGAGTTCAAAAATAAAATTTTAAATGCTCATTTCATGTTTCAAGTCAATAGTTTTATTGATTGTAATTTTTCCATTGGATTTCATCAGCCTGAGCTTACCTGTGGTACTATTTTGTACACAAAGTCTTACGCACCTTTTCTCTCCTCGCCAACATTAAAAATCAACTTGACAATACCTGCAGACTAATTTAAGGTTCAATCCCATTCCTCTCATGGAATTTCTCCAGAATGGTTTGTCAGACAGGTTACTAAACAAACTACAATTCCTGTTGAAATACTTTCATTAAAATGTTTTTCAAATGTAGCTTCACTTCTAGCTTGCAATCCTTTCAAAATTCTAGCCATGCCAAAGTACAAGTCTATGTGTAGCTTAATTATAAAAGTCATAAATCTAGATTTTCTGACTGGTTCGGTTTTACCTTTATTTAATAGATGCAGTGCAATAAACTTGCTTTGAATACCATTCAATTTACCAAACAGATGTTTATTAAAAGAGTTGTGGTTCAATCGGTTTGGAAGAAATGTGTCTTCCTTGTAGTTACATATTTACCTTATTCACTGGCAGGTCTCATTGGGTCATGTACTCTTTCTTGTCTAAAGATCCACTATGTGGGTGATTAATGCTCCTTTTTTGTGACAGACTGTTAGAGTGCTGCAGGTATTGGAAAGGTCTTTTCCCTGTATAAAATGTAAAATAAAACATCAATAAGGTAAAATCAGAATAATTCCCTTTCCTAGTCCTTTATAGGAACACACCCACATCATCCAAGAACTCAAATGTCGCAACGCAGTAGGTGTTGCTACAAAATCTGTAGCAACATTTAGCCCACGTTTTCAAACTTGGCTCTCTCATCCTCCCTCAACTTCAACCAAACATGCCACAGAAACCAAACTGCAAGCAATGAACACTCGAGTTAGATAACAGCAGTCTCTGCACTACAAAAGTTTTTATTTAAACCATTACATACAAGGGAGACATGTAGGACTGCACTGCATGATTTAAAAAGGGTTGATGTGCTTGGATGGTGGTCTGAGTGGGGTGGATTAATACGGGAGTAAATCTTGGGAGACAATTCCTTGAATAGTGCGGCTGTGTGTCACAGGAGCTACCACGTCCTTGTTGCCCAACAGCATGCAGTGGTTGTCACTGTACAACTCACCTTGCCTCTGCCGTCCTCCTGCTGCATGTTGGATTGTAGTGAAGATGGGTTTGGGGTTTTAACTTGTCGTTATTTTATTGTACAAAGGGCCTGAAATAAGCCGTAGGGCAAATGGGGTGCCTGATGCCTTGACTGCCCACCATGATGCAGAAGTCAGGTCAGGGTTGGGTGGGAAAGCCACACACTTTATTAAAAATTGAAAAGCCTCCCTTCAAATATGCCAGCTTTGTCTTTTAAAAAAAGGGGGTGGGGGGTTTGGGACACAGCAAAAAAGTTTACAGTTAGCACATTGGATCAGTGCTAAATTTCGATCACTGGGTGTAACATACTTGAGTTAAGATCATGGGTTCTAACTTCACCCAAGACCTGGCATTAAATCTAGGCTCATTCTTCAGTCCAACATTGAAGATGGTGTTGATGAGGTACTAAACCTCTAGTGGATGCAAGTCAGATCCTGAAAAGCACAGGGAGGTTGCCCTAGTGTGCTAACCAAAGTTCACTTGTCAATCAACCGCTGAGATATTGCTTTAAAGTTTATAGCACTTTAGCAAATCTGTACCTGCCACCACATCTCTCTGTTAAAGTGGCTAAAATTTAATAAGTATTTAATATTAAAAGTTCACAAGTAGACATAACAACAAAATACCAAACACTTTTAATCTCTTAATTTTACAGAACAGTTAACACTTTACTTTCTATTTCAATGCTGAGCTCCGGTTACTCATTTCAGAGTTCAAGCTTAAATAGATTTTATTAACTGATCTGTTTATACACAAAAATTCAACCCTCACACAGCAATGTATCACAGAGATACAAGTGCAGCCATTAAATGAATCTCCGGGTACAAAGTGTTTAAAATAACAGCATAAAAATAAAAAGGACAACACATTTTGGATAAGTTCTCATGTGGATGAGGAAGGATAATATACCACTTCATCTGACAATAAACTATCCATACATCATAGTTGAGGTTTTAATCCTAAACCTGCATGCTGGCTACTGATCTCAGAGCACTACTATTCCTAGGTGAGGGATGGCAAGGAGAAAAGTAATAAACATTGTTACTCACTAATCATCTTAAGATAAATTTTGCTGACCAGTCACAGAATCCTACTAGGTTCTAAAGAACTACATCCCTGTGTAAGCAAACATGAAGAAATTCCAAAACAAGTCACAATATTTAACCAAGGACGCACATGTGGAGTTTGAGCCGAACACTGCAGGCACCATTAATCACGTGGGCACTAAACTAGGAATTTGACAAGAGCCCAATTCTGACCTCATCCAGGTTATACCCATAATCATTTTCAGCGTTGCTGGATAGCTTAATCACCAACTCTGCTTTCCTAAGTGCACTCAGTTTAACCTTCTCTGAACTTAACCTCATCCGTTTTTCTTGTTCTAATAAAAATAACCAGGAAGTAAATTACATTAGCATGCATGCATCTTCACTTATATCATGTTATATGATAAATGTCTGGGGACAGGGGCTACTTCTTTTGATGAATGATCAGTTAAGGAAAACCAAGGAAAGTCAGGTGGAGATTGAACTGAGGTCCATTTTTGTTTCAGCTATCCACAATATATACACACACACACACACACACACACACACACACACACACACACACACACAGTCTCTTGCCAGCAGAGACGTGTTAATTTTATCCAAATTAGAAGGGATACAGTTACTTCCGAGATTGGACTTGATTTCTTTTTCAGTGCTATGCTTAAAAAAATTCACTTGAGATACCCTGAGCATTATGACAGTTCAGCATGAACATTGTACTTTTACAAAAGATTAATAATATTTATTTTGACAGTGAGGTTGAGTAAAGGGTTCTCGTGTTAGCTGATTATAAAGAAAGCCGCAGTCAGAGACCTTTATATTTTCCTTACAATTTTTAGAAAGGCAAGAGAAAACAAGTAACCCATCTGTACTTATTTCAAAACTATCTCACTTGCCAACTGAGGACAAGACTGGGATCAGTTACAAGTGCTGTGTCATAGTTAGACTAATCAACTCCTACTCAATGAACTACTTAGAGTACCTTCCTCAGAAACATTGGGTCATCCAGTCACTATTATTTGACTGTGACTAAATTTCTAATGCAATGCTGGAACGTTTCAAATGGGCAGGTTTACAATACCATAGGTTTTGTCCAAAAACATTTTCTTCCCCAGTAAAACAGTTTGAGCAATTTGTTCTAGGATGGTTGCTTGCCCAAAACTTCCTGATAAATCCTTAAAATTCAACAACCTTCTGAAACGCATAACTTTTGACTAATCTTTACCGAGCTGTTAGAAACACAAAAAAAATTCAAGTACTAAAATTATGGCAAATATTTTTTCCCAATCTCTTCCAAATGTCAATGTATCATACATAATAAATGTATACCTCAAAGCTGTGTTTAACTAGTGGTATGTGCTTATTATCTTGGAAACATCCCGGTTAAATGTTGCGAAGGTGTGAACAGTTACTGAGCAACAATTATCACTTTTTCATGGACTCATCTGACACAATCTCTACGCCCTGTATGTGTCTCGAGTAACATAACCACAGAACAGCAGGAGAAACGGTTATGTTAAAATTCAGGACAGCAAAATGTCATTAGCATCTGATATGCCAGGTCTCTTCTCTGGCTACTATGAGGCCCGGCATGACTACTTGTCAGCCTGCATTGTCATCAGTGCTGGCAGCCCACAAAAAGTGCAAGACTGCAAGTATGAATAAATTGCATTAAATTAAAAGCCACAAGCTTGATATGCCTCTACAGTAGCATTAAAGTCTTGTCAGGCATGATCCTTTAGGCAGCTGGTTTTACTTCTCAGACATCAACCAGCTTCATCAAGCAGCAAGTCATGCAAGATGGAACGTCATCACCTTAATGGGGGCAACTGATATAAAAGCAACAAGAAATGAGTGGCACCAGAACTTTCCCATCTCCCCTGGGTGAAAGAAGTGTGATGAACAAGCAGTGATTGGAAACATCATCGGCTAATCAAGTTTGCTGAGTGTAATGAGGATGCTGGTCCAAAGCAGATGGTGTTGTCAGAAGTTCAGCTCGTGTAAACCCCCTTTCATTCTGTAAAGACGATGTTCTGTTCAGACGTTTGTTCAAATAAAGCATTAGAGTGAAATTTTACAAAAAGATAATAAAAAACAAATAACAATAAAAAATAAAAAAAACACACGAAGTGGCTAGTACATAGCTGGCAACTGAAGTTAGTTTGCCAGAAATATACCAGCAGCTAGTCATTTTTCAGTAATTATACATTCTTCTGGAGGTGTATGCATCTTTGTTTACAGAAAGCAGAGGAAAGAGAATCTGATAAATAGGGTTATTCATTTTAAAAATACAAAGTTATTAGTCCACAAGGCAACATAGAAACTTCAAAACTGTGGTGTTTTGGGAAGGGCTTAAATGAATATCTGGATCCAATAAAAATATATCTCCACTTTCCATACAGATGACCATTTTAAAAAAATTTAAACATTAAGAGTCATTGGATTTTGAACAGTGTTGAAAAAACCCTTCACAGTCTATCATGTCTGCACCAGTCATGTGGCACATGTATATTCTTTTCAATCTCCAGCACCTGTTCTTGTATGCTGTGGCATTTCTAAATCATTAGAAATCTTAAGTGTTCCTCCCTTTACCACCATTTTGGGCAGCGATACTCACCACCTTCTTGGTGAAAAGATTTTTTCCCCTCAAAACACTCCGCCCCCACCCCCCGAACATCCTGCACCTTATATTTAAACTGTGCCCAAAGCTGCCGACCCTTTTACTAAACGGGAAATGTTTCACTCTATGCATCTTATCCTCACCCCTCAGAGCGGATGGAATGCAGGGGCGGAGCCATGACAGAAACTGGATTGAAGTGTTATAAGTTTGAAGGAAAACAAACCCAGCCTATTTAGTCTCCCTTCATCGTTTCCAGCACAGGCAACGTCGTGGAAAATCTCGTCTGTACTGTCTCTATTACAATAGTATGGGGACCAGATCTGCACACAGTACTCTGACTGTGGTCTCACTAATATGATGTACAGCTCCATCATAGCCTCACTGCTCTTGTATTGATGTCCTTGAGTAATAAAAGCAAGTATCTCATGCCTTTTTAATCACTAACTACTGTCCTGCTGCCTTCAAGGATATGCACACAAAGAACTTACTGATCCTTTCATTCAATGCGTACTCCTGTGTGTTGTATTTTGGGAGGACTAACATCACCTCACATTTTTCAGGATTAAATTCCATTTACCACTTTTCAGGCCATCTGATCAGCCTGTCTATGTTGTCCTGTAGTCTAGGGTTTCCTGCATGCTGTTTACTACACTACAAGTTTTCATGTCACCTGGGAAATGACTAATCGTACTTCCTACACATATCCATAACATAATGCACTGTACAAACAGCAAGGAACCCACCAATGAACCGTACAGTATGCCACTGGGTGCCAACACGAAAACACCCTTCGACCATTACTCTCTGCTTCCTACCACAAAGCCAATTTTGGATTTAATTTGCTGAACTGTCCTAGATTCCACGAGCTCTTAACTTCCTAATCAGCCTGCTGTGGGAGACTGTCAAAAGCCTATCCTCACCTACACACCTAGTCATCTCAATAAATTCAAATCAAATTTACTAGACAAAATCTCCTCCGATTAACCTATCCCTCATCAAATGGAGACTAATTCTGTGTCTCAGGCTTTTTCTAATGGATTTTCTACTATGACAATCTAATGGTATAATGTAATAAAACATTTTTAAAGTATTTAGACATCAAGAATGTATTGACAATAAATCTAAAAGACAACACCTACCTTCTTGACTGTTATTAGGGTCTCCACTATTACTGGGTCCGCAATTATTATACAATGAGGCAAGATCTTGTGGGCCATAGGACTTCAAAAGTTTCAATACATTCCAATGTGAGTCAACTCCATTTGAATCCAATGTTGATCCAGACTTAGATGGTATCCCAGAGTTTCTTGCCTGAACAGAAGACATTTCTGGAGATAATTTGACATTTCTTCCTTGCACACCCCTCCTAGCTCCAAATGTAAGGTGATCATTCCTTAAAGGACTGTTTAGTTTCATTCTTTTAGCTGCAGGCTCATGTGAGTCCAAGCCTCCCTGATTTTCAGACATATCAGTAAGACACATTTTGCCAACATTTGAAGCCCAAAGACTGTCAAATCTAACTAAAGATCCTCTAGGTCCATCAGATTCATAGTCCAACTTGTTACAGGGTCTTTCAGATATATTTCTTTTATTATTGACAGGTTCTGATGGTCCACTTCTTTCTATTCTTTGAACTACATCTGGCATCTGTCTAAGTTCAGTATGTATGGATCGATAATTTTCTAGATGTGCGCTAGAATTTTGAGTTGCTTTAAAAGTTTTAAAGTCACCTGAAGCTCTGGATCCTGCTGCAGAGGGAAGAAGGTTATTGCACTGAGACTGGTGTAATGACGACAAAGATGATAATGATGATGACGATGATTTTGCCTTCCCAAGCAGCAAGTTTGAAGCATCTGGCGAAGTTGTTGGTACTGGTGACTTGGTCCGACGAGAAAATTCTCTGTTTGTTTCTTTGGTGGTGAGTAAAGAAGAAACATCTTGACCTAATAGTGCAGGGGGGCATCCAGTGCGTCTGCTTTTAACTGAAGCACCACAAACAACACTTCGCATTCCATTTATTGGGCTTGGGTCAGCATTGTATTTATGCACCACTCTTTGGTGCATCAGTAAGACCTCTGGGTACAAAGTTCTGTAAGTACAAAATGGGCATGCGTTGCTCAGTAAGGCACTCTTGGAAACTGAGGTAGCTGCATTTCCCAGAGGACTACCATCGCTACACAGACTTTTCTGACACATCACCGTGCAAAGATTCAAGGGATTTTCCAAAGAGCTGCATTCAGATTGATCACTGAAGTCCTCTAATTTAACTAGAGTACTAACATAGCATCGATCATTTATTGAAGGAGGCTCCCATCTTGTATTTGTTACATTATTCTGTTGAATGCCGCCTTCTGACAACCCTTCCATTAAACATTCATCCAAAACCTTTGATGTTTCAGCGTCAAGAACCGCCTTTGTATCAGAATCATTCCTGTGCGACTCACCCATCACCTTTTCACCCTTTGATTTTTTGCAGTATGGTAGCACTGTGTTGCAGAAGATTGGGTGATTATGATGCAAACTAGCATCCCTGGTCAAGTCAGGAAGCTCCCTGCTCACATTTGAAAACACAGAAGGAGGAATCTCTTTGTGCTTCCTCAGAGGAAAGTCTGCATCTAAATCTTTGGCACTGCCCAAAGAATCTGTAAACAACCTTGTCGAATCCACAGATTCCTGAACAGGTTCATCAGTTCCTTTTGGTACGACTTCCAACTTGGGAGATGCTGATGAATTCTTCAGAGGATCATTCTTTTCTTCAGCCTTTTTCTGCTCACCCTTGTGGTGTCGCTCCAAGTGATATTTAAGTGAGGTCTTTTGAGCTGCGGCATAGTCACAGAGAGGACACCGATGAGGCTTTTCACCTAAAGCAAAAGAAAACAGATTTTAATTATTTTAAATAGATCAGCTCTATACATGAGGACCTTCCAATAACTTGCATTATTAACCATAATCATGCAAAATAGTCAATTTGTTGCAAGATATACCCCTCGAGTATTTTTTTCTCATCATTATTGGTTAAAATACCATTTCAGACTCATTTCTTCACCCAGGAGAAGGGAAGAATGAAGTTAAAACATTTTTCAAAACAAACCAGAAATACCCCTCTGTCAGAGAAGAAAGTTTTGTCACTCAGAAGTGTGTTTTGTTGGTTTGGATAAGAAGAGTCGTTGTGGCAAAGAGACTCCTCCTCGTGTTCTCTCCTCCAAAAGGGATAGTTCCCTATTTCTCCAATCTATCCACCTGGCTGAAGTCCATCCTCCTTGGAATCACTACCATAGAAATCTGACAGATTATTCTAACTCCCAACCTGTAAGCATCTATCAACCCTTCTTAAACCACTTCCTTAACCATCCTTGCAACCTTCAACAATTTCACACATATTCCAAGGTTCCTATTTCTCTTCCAGAATTATTTTTCTTTTTTAAATTGACTCTATTCACTCCTATCACTTCATGCTTCTGGGATTTCATTTGCAGCGAATACCCGGCCAGACATTCCACTAGACCATCCATTATAGAATGCACCCCAATAGCAGCACATTGTCAATCTTTGATTCTGATTCAACTGGGGCAGTTCCATCTTCACCCGACTCTAATTAGCTCCGATTCTTGTCTCTGGTTAACCTAAACTTCATGAAACTTTGATCACCATTTCCCAAATGGTCCTTGACATTTAACCCATCTCATTCCACAGAACTAGATCCAGGAATGTTTCCTTCCTCGTTGGCTCAGAAAAATAGAGGGTGGTGAATCTGTAGAACACAGGACACTGTGAAGGACAAGTCATTGAACATATAGATGGTCCATTGATTGATAAGGGTCATGAGGAGAAGGCAGGAGAATGGGGTTCAGAAACACATCAGCCATGATTGAACGGCAGAGCAGACTTGATGAACCCAATGTCCCAATTCTGCCCTTTAATTTGTGGTCTGGCTAGACAAAGCTGCTTGTTCAGATCAAACTAGTTGACCAATAATATACTATTCTCTTCCTCTTTGTTTCCCTTCTGCATTTCCACAAATCATGAAATATCACCGTCTCCGCAACTGTACTTCATTCAGGGCTGTGTTAGCAGGTTAACCAACTAAACTGGTTATCCCATTTTTCAATTATATTCTGTCAGCAGACACATGACCAGCATCAGAACTCCCAAAGACCAGATAATCTTTTGTTTTATATTGGCAGTTACACTGATAAGTTTGGCAACTTGCCTTGTTACCATTTTAAACTCTCTCTCTGCCTCAATGGCTTCAACTGGTGGCTTTTCTAAAAAAAAAATGTAGATATTCAGTGTGTTTTTAAACTATGTATTCAAAAATAAATTTCCTAAATCCGTAAATGAAAAGGGAAAGTTAATTACCAAATGTAATGAGGAACAATGCGCTTTTAAAGACTAGTTAGTGCAATATGCATCCTGTGTAGAAAAAAAAGTAGAAAATTCTTGAGGGTAATTAATTTAAATAGTTAACTGCAGAGATGCCACCAGTTGTCTGGACTCATCACTTCTATTTTTCCAAAGTACTCTCCATCTTCAAAGACTAAGTTTAAGTTCATTTAATCACCCCTTGCTCATCTTGTTGATTGTCTTTGCACATTATCATTAAGTGCTCAAGTGACCAAGAATAATCCATACATAATTTCCTACAATTTTTAGAAGATCAACAAAAGACTTCACAAGAGATTAATGATTAAGTTAACTATTTCAACAAGTATTAACAACTGAATTGGTTTAACAAGCAGCTAGATGGAACAGATAGATTTATGGAAAAATGTGACAACTATTTGTGAATTAGGGAAAATGTGGTTTTACTAAATTGGCTGATGTCAAAGCTAATCAACAAGTAACAAGGAGCAGGTCAATAGCATAAAAGCTTCTCTATCCATGACTACTAAAAGCTAACAAGTCCTTGATAACTTTCAGAAAGATTTAAGTAAATAGGATGATGGATTTTTATACTGATAATGGTAGAGAATTAATTACAAGAGCAAATGACAAAAATACATAATATCAAATGGTCTTATTTTAGCATTCAACTGGAAGTGGCTGAAGAACATGTTTAGCAATAAGCAAATTGGGTGTGTCTGAAGACTTAAAATGAATTGTTTTTATGATTCAGAATTATGGAGCGTACCACATAGTTAAGATTTCTTTTTAGTTTTAAAGGGTGGAACAATGTCTGTAATTATACCAAGCCTTTATGCATTGAAGTCAGCAAGAAAAGCTAAGTCAATAAAAATGTACATAAAGCAAAGATAAGATACAATTAAAGGCTCTTAAAGAGAGATAAACTGTGCATAAAGTTAGTGCTGGACTGCAGTACAAAATTCACGAACTTTGAGAAAGACTAGTTATTACATACAAGGTTTTACTGAACAGTACAGCACATGTGCAAAACAGAATTCCACGCAAAGATAAATCAAATGTAAAGTAAAATATGAATTCATTAAATTGGTCCTCCATAATTGTTCAGCGTGGCAGTAAATATAATTCATGCATTTAATAGATGAAGCCAATACTGTCCAGTACTTTAAGATTCTCCTTTTATGTAATGTTAGATATGGGGGAAAGAAACATTACTTGTAAAATTAGGGAAGAATCCCTTTTGTTGCCACAGCAGAAAAACAGAAGAATGAATCCATAATTAAATAAATGGATTTTAAAATCACAAAATAGGCTTTTGAATTGATTCTTTCTGCTTGAGATTGTTGCGAGCCCTTTAGATATTCTTTGCAGGTTTCACTCCACATAAAGGTTCAATCTAGCTTTTATCAAAGGCTTTGTAATAGTCATACCTAATAGTTATATTAGGCAACCTGTTATGACACACCTCCGGAACAGGTGGGACTAGCACTTGGACCTTCTGGACTGGAAATTGGGCCACTACATCTGGGCAGGAAGATCCTCGGTCATGTCTTATACCCACTGCGAGGCCAAGAATAATTTTAATACTATCATTTCTGCCAATTACAACATGAAAGTCCCTCATAAACAAAAGACAGACACACCTGTGTGTATCCTGAGATGAATATTGAGGTAATAGTTTGAGCGGAAAGACTTTCCACAGTAACTGCATTCACCAGATGAGCCAGTCTCTCTACTTCTTCCTCGTTCTGAGCCATCCTCACTGCGATCTAGAAAGAAAAAAAACAGCAAACCATTTTAAACTATTTCCTTTCATTCATTCTACACAATTTTCTTCTAATCCAAGGAAGTGAATCAGCTATACATGGAATCAGCAAAGTGGTGCATAAAAAATATCAAAAAGTACTTTCAAATTATGCATTTGTAATTAAACAAAATTTGAAAACAGAAGAAATTTAATTTTAAAATCATACTTTAGTTATTTTTTGGGATCCAAGTATATAAGGCAAGATTTCACAAAGCCACGAATATACTTGTTTCCAAATATAGAGTATCAAAGCTAACAACAGATGAAGACCAAATTGAGAGGGATTTAACCGTATAACACTCAGCTAGTTGACAACTCCAGGCTAAAATTCTCATGCTACCTGCAATCCCTCACTTTCTTCTCCCAAACAAAAGTTAAAAAAGGTAAATGTAACTAAAAATCACTACATTTTGAATGTTATCTTGGGAACAGAGCACTGTCTATTGTATCTTTTGCTTAGCCAATGTTCAACTTTAATCAATGGAGAGAAAAGCAAAGTTAGTGTGGAGTCCAAAGGCTCTTCTTTAAAACTACTTTAAAGAGTTATAATTAAAACATTAACTCTGTTCCTCTCTCAAGATGCTGCCTGTTGAGCTTCTTCAACATTATGTTTTGCTTTATTTAGTATTTCAGGAAAAAAACAAATGCTTTGCTTTTGTATAACTATACTCAAATACTGGTTTATAAACTCTAAAATGCTAACCTACAATGTTCAATTGCAATTTGTCTGTTTACCAGACCAGTCACATTCACACACCAACTGAAAACAATTGTTCACAATTTGCCTCTATTTTAATTCATTTTGATTTTTAAATTTAAGTTGCTATGTCTAATTTGAAAAATAATGCATTCTATAGGTCTAGACATCAGTGGTTTGAGATTTGAGTTCAGCTCCCCTCTTACATAAAGGGATGCTGTCAATCTAAAAGGACTTCAATAATACTTCAAGATAAAGCAATGAGATGCAACACTGATCTATGAATTTATTCCTCTTATGGATGTGACTAGATTGTCAATTACAAATATAGAAATAGACTTTAAAACACAGACGGAAATATTGCTGCTGAATATTTGCCAAAAGTCACGAAAAACTATTCTACGAAATAGATACATTCCACATTAACGTAGGAGTTGAATCTAACATTTGAGATTTATCATTGTAAATGTTGGCCATTAAATGGTGACCCTGTCACCTTAATAGGAACTAAGGAACGGACAATCAATGCCATCAATCACTCAACTCAAATGAAAAAAATCCACAAGATTTTTTCTTTTCAACTCTTCTGATGTAGTTGCAAGCTGTGATCACTAGATGGATCTCTAACCAAATCAGAAGCATTTTCCCAAATTACTCATTATCATGTGGTTTATCAACTGACACTAAACATTATCACATGCCATTTACTGGCAAACTATGATTATCTAATGTCTTAGACTTCAACAGGCACCACCTGAAGGACATTAGCCTCAACATTACAATTTATGACAAAAAAAGCCAAAATCACTCAAACACGATTAAAACCAAACACTAATTCGGCATGGAAGGTGCAAGGGGATTGGGTGAATAGGGCCTAAAATAGACTTCATCTCAATTGTTGTGTAAGAAAAACAAGATTTGTGGGGTGCGGCAAGTTCAGAGAATCATTACAGTGCTGACTGTCCACATTGACCCTCGAAAGAGCTCCCACCCAGATCCACCGCCTGCACATGCCTGGGAACCATGGGCGATTTAGCACAGCCAATCCATCTATCCTGCACATGTTTGGACTGTGGGAGGGAGGAAACCGGAGCACCCAGGAGCAAACCCACACAGACGTGGGAACAGTATGCAAACCCCACACAGTCACCTGAGCCTGAACTGAACCTGGGTCGCTGGTGCTGGAAGGTCGCAGTGCTAACCACCCGATCAATCGTTTCACCCTTATTCCTTTGTAAGCTGCGATAATGGGAACTGCTGACACTGGAGAATCCAGGATAACAAAGTGTGGAGCTGGGTGAACACAGCAGGCCAAGCAGCATCTCAGGAGCACAAAAGCTGACGTTTCGGGCCTAGACCCTTCATCAGAGAGGGGGATGGGGAGAGTGTTCTGGAATAAATAGGGAGAGAGGGGGAGGCGGACCGAAGATGGAGAGAAAAGAAGATAGGTGGAGAGGAGAGAAGAGGTGGGGAGGTAGGGAGGGGATAGGTCAGTCCAGGGAAGACGGACAGGTCAAGGAGGTGGGATGAGGTTAGTAGGAAGGAGATGGAGGTGCAACTTGGGGTGGGAGGAAGGGATGGGTGAGAGGAAGAACAGGTTAGGGAGGCAGAGACAGGTTGGACTGGTTTTGGGATACAGTGGGTGGGGGGTGGGGCGGGGAAGAGCTGGGCTGGTTGTGTGGTGCAGTGGGGGGGACAAACTGGGTTGGTTTTGGGATGCAGTGGGGGAAGGGGAGATTTTGAAGCTGGTGAAGTCCACATTGATACCATTGGGCTGCAGGGTTCCCAAGTGGAATATGAGTTGCTGTTCCTGCAACCTTCGGGTGGCATCATTGTGGCACTGCAGGTGGCCAATGATGGACATGTCATCTAAAGAATGGGAGGGGGAGTGGAAATGGTTTGCGACTGGGAGGTGCAGTTGTTTATTGCGAACTGAGCGGAGGTGTTCTGCAAAGCGGTCCCTAAGCCTCCGCTTGGTTCCCCCAATGTAGAGCAAGCCACACCGGGTACAGTGGATGCAGTATACCACATTGGCAGATGTGCAGGTGAACATCTGCTTAATATGGAAAGTCATCTTGGGGCCTGGGATAGGGGTGAGGGAGGAGGTGTGGGGGCAAGTGTAGCATTTCCTGCAGTTGCAGGGGAAGGTGCCGGGTGTGGTGGGGTTGGAGGGCAGTGTGGAGCGAACAAGGGCCGCACGGGCCCAAGCTATGCCTGCCTCTTTGTAGGTTATGTGGAACAGTCCCTCTTCCGCACCTACACAGGCCCCAAACCCCACCTCTTCCTCCGTTACATTGATGACTGTATCGGCGCCGCCTCTTGCTCCCCAGAGGAGCTTGAACAGTTCATCCACTTCACCAACACCTTCCACCCCAACCTTCAGTTCACCTGGGCCATCTCCAGCACATCCCTCACCTTCCTGGATCTCTCAGTCTCCATCTCAGGCAACCAGCTTGTAACTGATGTCCATTTCAAGCCCACCGACTCCCACAGCTACCTAGAATACACCTCCTCCCACCCACCCTCCTGCAAAAATTCCATCCCCTATTCCCAATTCCTCCACCTCCGCCACATCTGCTCCCACGATGAGGCATTCCACTCCCGCACATCCCAGATGTCCAAGTTCTTCAAGGACTGCAACTTTCCCCCCCACAGTGGTCGAGAACGCCCTTCACCGCGTCTCCTGCATTTCCCGCAACACATCCCTCACACCCCGCCCCTGCCACAACCGCCCAAAGAGGATCCCCCTCGTTCTCACACACCACACCACCAACCTCCGGATACAATGCACCATCCTCTGACACTTCCGCCATCTACAATCCGACCCCACCACCCAAGACATTTTTCCATCCCCACCCCTGTCTGCTTTCCGGAGAGACCACACTCTCCGTGACTCCCTTGTTCGCTCCACACTGCCTTCCAACCCCACCACACCCGGCACCATCCCCTGCAACCGCAGGAAATGCTACACTTGCCCCCACACCTCCTCCCTCACCCCTATCCCAGGCCCCAAGATGACTTTCCATATTAAGCAGATGTTCACCTGCACCTCCCAGTCGCAAACCATTTCCACTCCCCCTCCCATTCGTAGATGACATGTCCATCATGGGCCTCCTGCACTGCCACAATGATGCCACCCGAAGGTTGCAGGAACAGCAACTCATATTCCGCTTGGGAACCCTGCAGCCCAATGGTTTCAATGTGGACTTCAACAGCTTCAAAATCTCCCCGTCCCCCACCGCATCCCAAAACCAGCCCAGTTTGTCCCCTTCCCCCCCCCCACCCCGCACCACACAACCAGCCCAGCTCTTCCCCTCCACCCACTGCATCCCAAAACCAGTCCAACCTGTCTCTGCCTCCCTAACCTGTTCTTCCTCTCACCCATCCTTTCCTCCCACCCCAAGCCGCACCTCCATCTCCTACCTACTAACCTCATCCCACCTCCTTGACCTGTCCATCTTCCCTGGACTGACCTGTCCCCTCCCTACCTCCCCACCTATACTCTCCTCTCCACCTTCGGTCCGCCTCCCCGTCTCCGTATTTATTCCAGAACCCTCACCCCATCCCCCTCTCTGATGAAGGGTCTAGGCCCGAAACATCAGCTTTTGTGCTCCTGAGATGCTGCTGGGCCCGCTGTGTTCATCCAGCCTCACATTTTGTTTCCTTTGTAAGCTGCTACTGCTACAAAGATCCACTATTTGGCATATTTCCAACCATGGCAGGTTTGGCAAGCCGGGAACTAACAGATTGTGCTCGCAACCTTGGGAGCAAAACTCCTGGCCTTATTCTTTGCGTGCAACTTCAATTTAGTTTCACAACATGTAACAGCAGTGAGAGCACAAAGGCAAGGAAGGAATATAGCACGGTGTGATTTGTATTAATTGTGGTCATTTTGCTACAAGCTGCAGTTTTCTTTTGTGGTATTCCATACGATTGTCCGCAATTTTACATATCCTTAAAATTGGAAGGCTTTTTTTAAAATGCAAAAATCAGGGCAGAATGTTCAAGAGTACACAGGCATCACCGTAGTCATAGTCTGACATTTATGGAGTTGAAGGTCACTTTATCAATGCTTGCAATGCAATGTCACATGCATTTCTAGGGTATCAGCAATTTGGAAATAAAAATCAAAAAATGCTTCATGTAAAAAAGTAATACTACACTAGATGGTGCACTTCTACTGTTGTATCAGACAGTGAACATTTGCTTGCAAGTAAGCTAAGTACCTTTCCATATTGAAATTTAGAAAATATGTAAAGAATGCACAAATTAAATTCCATGTCTAAAACCAAACACTAATTTGTGTAGTGTTACGATAGATGCACCAATCCTGAAAAACCATTAGATTATATTCCATACAGCAGTAATGGCAAAGCAATGGTTGGCAAGTAACATGAATATTGACCTTTGAAGGGACTACCTTCAAAGACAAACAAAGCAGAAAACACGCACAAGCGGTTTTTCAAAATCATAGAGTATGCAGCTTTAAATTTTTATTCTTGAGCAATGAATAAAGTTAAAAGAAGTTGAATAATCCAAAAAAAGTGGAAGAATATAAGCAAAGACAATTAAAAAGGGTGCACTATCTGAAGCAATGAAAATAACCAGCAAGTCTGCTCAGTCACTGCCCTAATGTGAATGTTTAGGAGTTGGTCAGTTTCACCAGTCATTATAAAATTGCAGTTTCAAGGCAGTTCCAACCTCAAACTGATTGAAATTAATTTCAGTTTGTTGTGTCAATAGAATAATGCCAAACAAGACATTTCTGGCATCTTTACAGTAAAGACGTCGAGAAGTTTCCAAGCATATCCAAATATAACACTATTCTCATGTAGGTGCAAGTGGCTGTTTTATTCATCATGGTCTTGTCATTTGCTTTCATACAAGTACTGTAAAACACATGGAAGCAATCATATTACGTGCAATTGACACTGTCACATGACCAAAATTAGCTACCAGCTTCAAATTTTTGGTGAAACAATTCATGGGATGCACAGCAGTTCAAACAGTCGCGCTTCAAATCAAGATGAAATTAGATTGTACTCTCACTAAATGAGATGATATCAGGCATGGCACATGGCCATATCCATGTACCTCCAGCAAGCCATGCTGGCAAGCCCTTCAACATGCATCTTGCAACTAGTCAGGTGGCAGTGGGTAGTCCTGAAAAAATTATCCGGATATTTACCACAGATATTCTACGCCCAAGTTATCAGGGGGGAGAGTAAATTCCAAAGTCCTTGCAAAAATGACCTGAGTAATTTATATTGCAAAACTGACCAACACCCAGTGACTGCAACACAAGCTGCATACCAAATTTCTGCACATTTCAATAATGTCAACATCCAGCCCAAATTAACCATGCTGTTGAATGGTAGACATATGAGAAGAGGCAAAATAGCACATGCAGCTGACACTGCTTAAAGGCTGTGGTGCATAACTGAATCTCACTTGAGGAACATTAAAAAGTGGCACAATGTAGAAACAGGATTCAGGACTTTGTGATTTATTTAATAGTACTTTGAGGAAACAATAGAAAATTGAAAGTTATCATGTATGCAGAAGCCAGGATTCACCCAGGATACAGCAGAAAATGATAATCATGAAGGTTGATGCAAAAATCTAGTCCCAATGGCCTGGATGTGGTCCCAAAATAGATCAGTCTTACACCATTGGTCAAGGTCAGCAAATGTATTTTCAAATGTTGTTATACCAGCACCATTAGCCTCGGTCATTGTTCAATTCACCATTTCTTCACTCTCCCCACAAACAACCCCTTATAACACACACGGGCGTCACTATACACTCACTCACACCACAGCCAGCCACATCACCCAAATACAATACACCACACTCACTAACAAACTTTCTCCTCTCTTGCAGGGAAAACTGGTGCAGAAGGAAAAAACCCAAGGGAGACGGTATGTCTTCACATCTTACACTCATGAAGACTATGCTGGCCATTATTGGATCCACAGAGATGTTCCCCATAAGCGTGCAAGTGTCAAAAAAAAAATTGGTGCAAACAAACTTCATGCCTATTACATTTTGCATATTAGTTTGCTCTTTGAAGTATTTTATTGACGCTACATTTTTCAGTTATTGCACCGAGAGAAACCCTTCACTAACTCACAACCAACTGCTCCATCGAGTCAAGTTTGTAACATGCATAGGATACAACTAGGGAACTCCAGTTTATTTCAAGTGCTGTTTTCATTGTATTTATCCCATACTTCAAAAGGCGTCAGAACATCATTACATTAGGCTTTTTGGTTTAGCTTTAAACAACAATAAAATTTTACTTAAAAGCTGCATAATTTAGCTACATTATGCCTCTTTTCAAAAAAAGCATAGTCAGACTGAGCTACTTGTGTAGTGAAAAGAAAAGCTGCTGCTTTTGCAAAATGTCATGTAAGCTGTTTTCCTTTCCTCATGACCCTATGGAAGAAATCTGTGCTCATTTGAATAATAACTTGTTCTAAACAATTCAAAAATCAGAAGTTCGCAACACCAAACATATTCATTACATAGTTGATCAAGTCCCACAAAGTGGATTTTAAATAAATGGTTTAGACCCTTCCTCATACATAGAGAAACCAATTGAAACTGTAATGGGATATACAAAATTTTTAAGCAAAGCTGGTTTTAATTACTATATAACCTCAAATAATGGTTGATTGCATGTAAAAGTTAATTACTGACATTGTCAAAAAAAAACCAACTCTGTACGTATCACCTGCTCGCTGAAGTCAAAAAAACTTTCTTGATGCAAACCTACTCATTCATGGATCCACAGAATACTACAAAAGCAGCTCACAATTCAAGAAAAATATTTGCCTGTTTATTTCATGTTACTTTGTTTGTGACAAGCCTGGCACCAGTCTCTCTGACCTGACAATTCTATTATAAGATAACAGGAGAGGGAGGATTTCAATGTCTCCAAAATGCTAAGTAAAAATTCACCCCTACTTCTAAAATTTAATCTTAGAAACTCAAATTTTTCATGAGGATGTGTGTTAATTATAAATGTTTAGAAGTTATATCAGTAAGCCAATAATATAAAAAGCATTTGAAATGAATAGCAGGGGATAATCAAAAACGGTCTAAGAATAACAATTTACTGAAGCCCTTTTAAATATTGCAGCACAATAATCTCTCCTCTTATTTAAAAACAATACAATTTAAGATTGTAGATAAAAATTAATGGTTACCGATTGGCCTTCAGGATATATTATTTACGGAGAACTCAATTACATTTTTACGAAGAGAAATATTTCTTTGGGATATAATTTTAGAATACAGAACAAGGAAAGATAACTCAATTTTGTGAACTGTTACTAAATATACCACAGCATCACCGAAAATTTTGGTTTTCTGAGTGAGATAACTTGTCAGAGGTTCGCACAGATTCTTATCCAAGGCTAAACAGAGAGAGACTCAACAGAGACCTTCAAATTTTGAAAAGTGAGAATTAGGAAATTTGAGAAAGCACCCCAATAAGTGTATAACCCTCTTACCTGATGAAAGTCCTTCTCCTAGTACTCCATCTTCTGATCCCTCTTCAGAGCCCTCCTCAGGTTTGTCCGTTTCTGGGTTATGGTCTTCAATCGTTTTAACGGAATCAGTGGATTGAGTGACAGCTTCACTGATATCAACCGAATTTGGAGGATTCTCTACACTTTTCCTGCCTTTCCTGTGTACTCTGGAGTGGAGCACTAATTGATGGTAGGTTCTAAAAATCTTACCACACATTGTACAGTTGGTCGGTTTGGTTTTATTCTGGGTCAATTTCGGGTCAATATCAACATCACCCAAAGTGGGTGGCCCACTCTGGCTTAAACTGCTGCTTTTGATTTTAGCCTTGTCAAGGGTCTCCACAGTAGCACCATGATGGCCTTTATCTGAGGTCCAATGTTCGCTGGAATCCTCTTTGTCCGAGGGCTCCTCTTCATTCTCAGAGTTGGCTATTTGCCCTGGATCTTTCACGTTCTCTCGGCCAACTGCCACTTTACCCTTGGTGGCCAGCTGCCAGGCCTGGTATGTATTAAAGGGATCAAGTTCGGGTATCCATTTTCCAAGTTTCACGGGTTTGCAATTTTGTGATAAGAGGGGACGCAGATGTAGCATTTGCAGGAATGCCTCCTGTGGTACCATAATTTCTTGATTTAAGGAATAATCATCCATTCTATCATCATCAGGCATGTCTTTGTTGTGAACTTTACTATGTTCCTTCAAGTTGTCTTTATTGGGAAAAAGAAATCCACAAACCATGCACATTTTATAAGGAGATACAACATTTCCAGAAAATGGTTCCTGCATAATGACATTGTTGATTGTCGCAGGACCCTCTGAATCTGGCTGAGATTTTCCCCTAGCTTTACTTGAATGCGTTCGCATGTGGTTTTTAAGAAACCAAGGCTCCTTAAAGCGTCGGCCGCACACGTTACAACCATAGATAAATGAATCCTTGTGTTTCCTCATGTGAGTTTCCAGACTCACAGCACTCTCACAAGACAGTCCACACACTTTACAGCTGAGTTCACCATCTTCACCTTCATCATGAATCTCCTGTTCTGGTGAACTTGCTGTAATGTGTGTCTCTACCATCGGACTCAAACCCTCCTCTACTCGGAGGACTGCAGGCTCACATAGTGTGGGCCTGTGCTGAATTACTACATGGTGACGGAGTTCTTCAGAGTGTTGAAAGCCTTTATTGCAAAACATACAAGGCAGAAGTGGAAGCTCTTCAGCATGAATTGCAGTATTTCCTTCCAAAGCGTCCAGGGTCAAAGCAACACCATTTATTGGCTTAACGTCAATCTCATTGATTTCAACATCATTCGGACAAATTCTATTAGACAGAGCATTTGGGATTTCAAAGCTTGTAGATAGAGTGGCCTTATTTCTTCCAGATTTTCTACCCTGCTGCAAATGGTCCACTTTGCGATTTTGAAGATGAATTTTTAAATTTGCTTTCTGGGAAATCCTACGATCACAAAATGGATGCTTTTCATTTGAATGCATGTGCATATGTTGAGTTAAAAGGCCATCAAAAGGAAAACACTGGTCACAAATTGAGCAATGGTGTTCCACAGACTTTTTTGGGTTTGAAAATTCATCAAGTGTTAAGTTCACATCATCTTTGACATCCTCAGATGTTTTTGTTATGGTGCTCTCAGTAGACTTCATCACAAATTCACGTGTGGGTTTATCAGTAAACCAAGGCATATGCTCTTCTTCAGATGATCTTTCTCGGAGATCTTGAAATTTTATTCTTAACACATTATTTGAGACAAATAAAGCTTTAGAATTTCAATTTCAATGTCAAAAGCTTGCTTTTCTTCTATTCTTGTACTTACAGATGCAGGGGTTTCAATTGCTGAAAGCAGAATACACAACATTCAAAGTAAGATTAAAATTGTCACCATTTAGCCCATTAATATTATACAGCAAAAAATACTTCAGTATTATGCTCTGGTGCTAAAAATAGTAATGAATAGAAAAACAGTTCCAATTCATAAAGACACTTAGCACAAACGTGTATAACTGCCTTACCCTGCAATGCAAATGTCAGGAACATAAAGAACAGTAAGAAATTGACAATCCAAAAAGGAAGTTGCTCTTTGACAGGCTGTTTTGAAAGCAGTCGAGTTTGAAACTGAGTTAACATTCATTTCTGTATGCGTTTGTTTCGCTAAAATTGGAGAGCTGGGTGTCTGTCCCTATTTTCCTTTTGACTCATCGGACTGCATTTTACACTCAAATAATGGTGAGCCTTAGTACGCACTGGCATTCAAGTGGAAATCCCACACATGCTTAGCTGCTCTAAGTTAAAACACGGTAATGAGAGTTCTGACGTCAGAGTTGCTATTATGCATGAGAATTCTCCATCCTGGTTGATGACTCCATCACTCTCCCAGGCAACAATCCAATTGTTGTACTCATTTCAGTTTTTCTGGCTAATCAAAGTTACGACTAGCTATTAACCAACCTAAAAATTTTCACAGTAAATATCCAGGGTGTCTCACATCTCTGGCACAAGATTCTGACCTTGAACGCAGTGGTTAGATTTCAAAAGGAGGGTCCTAGGCTGCAGAAAATCAGGCCTTTAGAGGTTAAAACTTTTTATGCAATTTCAGCAAATCATCAGGGGTCATGACTTTAAGGGGGTCCTGCGACACACCTTCCAGCTTGCATCCAATCTCAGAGACACAGGATCTGGGACAGGAATCCAACCCTTCAGGATTAAATGGTTGTTGGAGAATTTAAAAAGAAAATTCACTTCACTCCATCTTTCTCACTTGCTCTTTCACTTCTCTAGTGATATAAACATGTTTGATTTACACTATCTTGCTTAGATTCTGAATTGCGGATTTAAAATCTTCCATTTGACCCATTAAGTAGATGCATAGTTATCTGTCCTATTCAATTTTTCTTTTATTCTTGTACAAAACAAGGGCATCATTGACAAGGTCAGCACATCATCCTCTGGACAAATAGTTCCCTTAAAATGCCTGTGCTGGGCTACTTCACAGCCACTCTTTGAGAGGACTCTGAAGTCACATGTGGACCAGACCTTAAGATTTTCTTTCAAAAAAAGATATTTTTCATATTGAAAAAAATAAGCTGCTTCAATAAAGAACAATTGTTACGTGGTTACCATTCGTCCAGCTTTTAATTTCATTTGTTTATTTATATCAGATTTCCACATGGGATTTGAACAAGAATCCCCCAGTAATTTGGCGCTGTGGATTATTAATCCAATGACCTCATCCCCTTTGCCACTGCCTAACCCCTAACACCCTTGTATGATTAGAAATGGCGAAACCAACATTTAGTATGTACATGTAACTGAATACTCAACACTGACTGCAAAATCTGGGTCAACGTTTCACTGCTGGTTATTTGAAAAGACAAGACTCAGTTTCCAACTTCTCACCACACACAATAGCTGCACAAAACAAACTGTCACAATTGATTTGACCAGTGTGCAGGCGCTTTAAGAAAGAACACCGATCTTCACCAACTTTGCCACCTCCACATTACATACTTTCTTGAATCAACAGTCTCTGCCTTTCCATTCATCCCTCAACACATGGACAACAAAAAGATCACAAAAATCACCTGGGTCTTACAGGCAATGTCCAGCCATTTGCATTTCTCAAAACAAAGATATTGTTGCCACATGGTGGCACAGTATTAAAATTCTACAAAGTTCATCAGTTTGGATTTAACAGATTTTTGGCACTCTTTCTCCACAATATTTTTAACTCTCAACCTAATTGATCCAGTTTCTGTGAAATGGCTATTTTAGTAGCTCTTCTAAGTTTAAAAAATATCTTGTCACTGCCAAAATGCTATTAACTGTAGACAAAATAAAGTGATCAGGGAATTGGAAGTACCCTGGAGCAATAACAATCCATTTGATACAGTAAAGAGTAGACCAGAGAGGACAGAATTGCATACATTTTGGAGATACAAAGAAAAATCAGTTTCCTTCAGTAAAAAGGAGTTGTGACCATTCGCGATTACTGTTCGATTCAAATGGGCCATAAACAATGTGTCAAAATTATTTTGTTAGAAACAAATCTATTCATAGTAACAAAAAAGGTAGCTCAGTATCTACCTGTATTGTAGGGTTGGGCACTATAATTGTCGAATGATTCTTTCGCAATGATCATGACAGAAACAAGACTAACAACCACTTCCTTTAAGGGCTCACCCAGGAAGGAGTAAAAAAACCTTCTGTGCAGTTTACAACAGCACTTCTTGAGCTTGGAATTGCAAGCCTTTGACCCACCACTTGCCACAACATCCTTACAGCTGCTCATTTGATCTCTCTTCCAACGTTGGAAACTTTGCTCCCAGCAAAATCAATCTGCAGCCCAGTTATTCCTCAAACTGTACTACTCCGCCCATGCCCACTCAAGTCTAACAGGCTCAGATTTGAATATTTAACAGACAATACATGCATACATTTTCTGCTAAAACCACACAAGTCTAGAATGACACAGAACAAAGATAATAACTTGGCTCCCTTCCTCCCCACCAAGAATCACCTCAGAATTCCTCCTTCTGCTATTCTATCCTTGTTTCTAAGAATGCATTAAAAAAAGTGTTCATAAATTTCCTTTGTCACCATGAATGATAACTGTAGACCACTGGTTCCCTGATGAAATTATTTATTCTTTAGGAGCATTAGCAACAAATAGAAAAACACCAACTACTGGGATGTGAAAACTCATGGCAGCTGTGGCTTCACTGGTAGCACCCAAGCCTAAGGATCACAAGGTTTGAGGGTTAAAAATTCATACCAGGTCTCAAGTACAAAAACCAAAAATAGAAACTTCAATACAGCGCTGATGCACCGGGATGTATTATCGTTCTGACAAAAATGCTAAACCAAGGCTCTGTCTGCCTTATTAGGTGCATTAAAAACATTTTGTGGCACTGTTTTGAAGGAGAGCTTGGGAGTTCTCTCCAATATCCCAACCAATATTTATCTCAATTATCTTAAAACAGATCAAATCCTTACTGCACTGTTCATTGCAGATGTGTTTATTTTGAAAATAGTTGGCAGAATATGGGGATCATCAGTAGACCAAAGTTCGATACCCAACCCCAGTTGCTTGAGACTATGATGATAAATCCCCTTGATCTGCTGCAGTCCATATTGTATAGTTAATACAGCCAAAGTTAGGAAGGGGTTTCCAGGATTTTGACATAGTGACAAAAGAAACAGCAATCAAGTTCTTAGCCAGAGTAGGGCATGTGGCTTGGAGGGGAACTTGTAGGTGGCAACGTTCCCAGGCATCTGGTGCTCCTGCATCAGATGTAAAAGACACAAATTTGGAAGCTAACGTTCAAGGAGGTTTGACTAGCAACTAGAAGTGTAGATAGCACATACTGCTCCCTTTGCAAGTGCCGAAAGCTGTGGATGAGATGACAATCAAGCTGCTGTTTTGCCCTGGATGATAAAACAGCTTGTCATCATCGTCTTTGGAGCTGTATGTATCCAGACAAGTCACTGAACTCCTGTGTGCCTTTGAGTTGAAGGACAGGAACGGCAGAAAAAAAAATACAGGAGTAACAATTTCCAGCCAATGACCTGGTCTTGCAGCGACAATATCTATATAGCATTCAATTTCTGCTTCTGGCCAATGGTAACTCCTCCGGATATTGCTGTATGCCCCACAATCAACAGTAATGCCATTGAATTTCAAAAGGACAATGGCTAGATTCACTGTTGTTGAGATGTGACAACCATGACTTTACTTCAAAAGTATTTCCTATAAAGTAATTTTGAATATCCAGTCGTTGTGAAAGATGCTTTTGAGAAAAATGAAAGCCTTTAAATGTTGGTCAGAAATTTTGTAACCTAACCACATTTGATTACTCTAAGTTACAAAAAAAAACTTGTTTCTCCAGCTAACAAGGTGTAGAGCTGGATGAACACAGCTGGCCAAGCGACAAAGGAACAGGAAAGTTGATGTTTCGGGCCTAGGCCCTTCTTCATCCAGCTCAAACATTGTTATCTCATATTATCCAGCATCTGCAGTTCCTACTATCTCTGTTTCCCCAGTTGCTGTGGGGTTAAAATCAAAAGGGAAAAGCCAGAGTAAGATTTAAAAAGAAAACAAAACAATTTACAAGTTATCAGTTTCAAACGCTTTACACACTTCTGCCTGGAGAATGACGACAAATATTAGCCTGTCTAACTGTCATGATTTCAAGTTGATTAAAAGGAAATGTGTTAACATGCGAAAAACCATTTTAAGAGTTTACAAACTGTTGTAAATGCCAGCTTCACCATTAAAAACAAAAAACAGATTACTTTTCTTACCAGGTTTCCCAACTTTTAATCACATCAGCAATACAAAAATACTATACCCTGCAATTCAAGTAACACACAGGACAATAAGTCCCTAATGGTTAATTTTTTAAAATTCTATCAAGTTAACTTAGACAAATAACCCCCAAAAATATAGGTTATGACAATGCTGTCCATATGTCCAATTATACTTTAAAAATAAGAGAATAAAAGACAATTCAGATCTTTGATGGCGACAAACTGCGAGGACCAGAGTCTTCAGGACCCCAAGGAGTCTTAGCTGGAATATTTTCTTGCACTGCAAACTCGAGCTTCAAAAGTATTACACTTACAGCCCTCCCTACCCAGCTCTGCTAGAAACTCAGGCCAAGCGCACACAAACATGCATGTGTGCGTGCATGTATACATACACACACACACACACACGAGTACTTCTCTGTAGTGGAAATGTGACTACAGTAGAATCAAGAGAGAGGATGAGACAGAAAGACTGACTGTAGTAGTGTTTCTTTAATGACACATTATGGATTTATTTATGCTGGTACTTTTGGAAGCTGCTGCACACAAACTGCTTTGTATAGCAGGTGGTACTTGCAGTTGTGCCAAGTTTAATTACACAGCCCATTATTATTTTGTCGCAACATACTGGTACTGTACTTAAATAAGCCACTGTCCCACTGTTAAGTTGTACATTTTGTATTTGGTTTCAAGAAAAGAACACCTACGAAAATACCAAATAAGGATTTAGATTCAATCCCACTGTACAGTATCATTCCACTGCTAATCCAGAAATAAGCAAGCTTTTCCAGTAGCCTGAAAACTACTACAGAAAACACTGCCACGTATGGTCTTTAGAACACTGTCTAAAAGAGCTAAAAAACTCTAAAATCCCGTCAACAGGGTTTTCATTGGACGGCAATTGGTTCTCTTTCTTTTTAACCTGTATGTTGATAGGCATTTTTACACGGATATGAAAATTGAGAAATTTTGGAAGTGTTCAGGTCAGGCAGCAGCTGCGGAGAACAAGCGCTAAGATTTCAGATTGATGATCCTTCAGTGTGAAATGGTTTTAACTCTGCTTGGATCAGCACCGACATTGGAAATATTCAGTAGATCATGCAATATTTTCTGTTCTTATTTCAGATTTCCCATCTCCAGTGTTTTGCTTCCACTTTAATATGAATTGACATCTGCACTGAAGCATCAATCCCTTAATTTTGGAAGCCTTACAGTAACAATTTACTTTGAAGCGATTACAATTCAAAAATACTTGGAGTGATGGACAGTCATGCAATGAGCGACATAAATGCAAGTCTTTCTTCAAACCAAAAATTAATTGAATGCCTTAAAAGCCATTCTTAATTGCATTATTTGGGTGTGAGCATTTAATGCATTACTTATACTAACAAACACTAGAAATGCCCTGCAAGAACACTGGCTTTCTCCATCTTTAAACACCTATTTTACCATTAATATCTTGATATATGCACATGCTTTGATTGTACTGATTTGTAGTACATTCTGATTGGCACCAATTAAAAATGACAATATGAACTTGAGGAATATTTTCCAACGCTATTACGCTAAGTGACAGACAAACATTACCACTTTCCTTCATGTGAGAGAGACTTACAGTACTGTGCCTGAGCCGCAACTAAACCAATAAAGACTCACTGGAAAGACCCAGACTTGTTTCCAACAGGTAGGATTTCTAAATCAGACAAGCTTAGACTTCAGTTGCCACTAGCTGTGAAGAATCCACCTGTCAAAGACCAAATGTTATTTGAAAATACAACCTCCATGGTCAATTGTAAAAGCAGCCAAAACATCTTTTTGCAGCAATTACTACAGCTGGATAAGCAGAGTTTTGTTTACAATTTTGAAATCAGTAACTTTCAGCAGTGATGCACATTACAGGACAGCATTTTTCTAAAAATCTACAGGGAAGAAAACAAAAAAAAAACTTAAAGTATCCACATACTATAAATTGGGAAATTATTTTTGTATAAGCTCCAAGAACAAAAACGTTAATTTATAAATTAGAGAAGCGGTATTGACTGCACAATCTGTAACAATCTTACACAAGTGAAAGCATACACACAATGATCAGGGATGGGATTACTGCATTCTATTAACTAGTGCAATATCACTAACAAATACAAATTCATGTGAAACACTGACCTACTTCATAAATGGTACAATAAAACTGCTTAGCAAGTTCCCAGTTTAAAGAGGGCTTTCTTTTGCCTATAGTGTAATATTGTCCATGGGGTTTGCTGGGAATCAGACATGGCAAATCACATTTTTGACAGATCAATAAAGATAGCTCCTGTACCAGAATATCAGACTTTTGTGAAAGACAAAATAAGTTTCCACATTTGAACGGCAATGATTAAAAGAAAATACATTTTACTTTTATTTGATGGTAAATGCGTGCAGTCAGAAAGTGTCACCGCAGGCATTCTTACGTCTAGTCATTTCTAATAGGGTGTTCCATCATTATGCAAAGTATTAACAATCAGAGAATCCCTAGTGTGTGGATGCATGCAATTATGCCCATCGGATCCACACCAATCCTCTGTAGAGTATTCCACCCAGACTCGCACCCAATCCCTGTAATCCAGCATTTCCTGAATAATCTACCTAGACACAACGGGTGGTCTGGCGTGGACAATCCACCTAACCTGCATAATTTTGGACTGTGGAAGTACCCGGAAGGAAGCCACGTAGACACGGGGAGAACGTGCAAACTCTACTCAGACAGTTGCCGAGGGTGGAATCGAACCCAGTCCCTAGCACTGAGCGGCAGCAGTGTTAGCCACTGAGCCACCATACTGCCCAAATAAATACCCTTAATTATCAATCTTGATGCCTCATATCCATTATATGTATAGTCAGTCAAATGGCAGTTTATCACTGGAGGTCAGGTATTTCAAAGAAAATGACAAGGTTTACTGCATTTCGTATCTATAGTGAACATGCGGTTTCAGACAAACAGCGCATTCCATAGGGCACATGAGAATTTGATTACAGGGATGGGAAGATTCCACCAACATTCTAGCCCAAAACTCCCATTTTGAATTTTAAGAATATGAAATGCATTAAAAACAATTCACCAGATTAAAGCTAGAGCAAATGGGAGAAGATAAAATGTTAAATTACCAAGAATCTACCAGTTTTATGGCTCAGGATAAGTTTCCTTACGTAAAACTTTTATTAAAGAAATTGAGTTATGGGAATGAATTCAAAATAATGAAATAAAATCAAGAAATGCACTAGTCTACACCAGCTAACTTCATGCACAGAGGTTTACAGAAACCAAATGAGAAGTTCAAAAAATTGTGTGGAGTGCAAAACAAAAATCCAAATGTAATCTTTAAAACTGAAAACAAAAGGTATATTAGTTAGATTGACCACACCCTTATATACTTACTAAGCAGCGGTTGAACTGTATAATTATTGCACTCATACCAAGTGATAAGGTTCTACATTGAAGCATTAATCACTCAAAATGAGTTTTGCTGGAAAGGGCACGCTGTTTGTATGATGGACTCCAGGGTCCCCTGCAACTCCTCCACTTAGCAACTCTGCTACCAAGGAAGAATTGTGTAAACAATGAACATTCCTAAGAGTTGTCTTCAAAAACCAATCCTAAGGAAAAATAAAAAAGTCACACCACTCTTTCCCCCCAAACTCCTCAATGCAGCCAATGAAAAAGGGTCACTCTGGGTAGGCTGCAAAAATTCTACATGTTAAAGGCATAAAGAAGAATTCGGAGAAAGTCAGAAAATGGCACCGAGATTGAGGATGAGCCACGATCCTACTAAATGGCACAGCAGGCTCAATGGCCTACTCTTGTAGCAACTTCCTATGATGCGATGAAAGCACTGAATATGGCTGTGTTGGGAACATGCAGATGCATCAAAAGGACTACACAAAATTTCCAAACAAATATCAGAACTATTGACCCTTCAAGTATCATTGATGGTGCAGAGGCTGGAAACCATATATTGAGATGGCTTATCAAACCAACCTAGTAGCAAGTTACCCTCAATTCAGGAGGGACGTTTTCTTATTGTACATCCCTAATTGCCCTGGACAAGATGGTGTTGACAAGTTGGCTTCTTGAACCACTGCGGTTATGTCTGTCATAGCTCAACTTGCCATTTCAGTGGGCAGTTTTCTCAACCACTGCGTGCGCATCTGGAATTAGGCAGAGGCACCTGAACAAGTAAGGATGGCAGACCACCATCCCTAAAGGGCATCAGTGAACCAGAAAACTTCTAAAAATGGTTACAAATGCATTGTTAGACTGCATTTTGTATTTTTAAAATAATAATTTGAATTCAAATTTCACAATCTGACATGATGGAATTCAAAGTCACGTCCTCAACATTAGCCTAGGGCCCTGCATTACTGGTCCAGTGAAATCACCATTGAAGTGCATCCTTCTCTCTAACTGTCTAAAAGGATTTGTTCAACCGTTATTAATTAAACATGGTACACAAGTTTTCCCAACTGCAGTTAAATTAGAAATAAACTCGAACAGCTTTGCTAGGTTTTCCTAATGATATATGTGAACACTCAAATAATTCCAAATGTGGTTTGCAGAGACATCCATTTTCAATTATTTTTAACAATTAAAACTAGCTAGACAATCTAATGAAATGCTAATTGTCTTATAAAACTGCTTAAACATAATCTCATTAAAGGGAAGAGAGTCTGTTAGCTCAGATGGCTGGATGGTTTGTTTTTAATGCAGTGATACTGACGGCATGGGTTCAATTCCTGAACCATTTGAGGCTCAGTGTGAAGCAAATTCAATGAAACTGGCTCTTCTGTTTTCTCAATCAAAACGCTGTCTATTGAACAAACTTGTGTCTTTGGTGCCTCTTGTAATGGTTTTGAGAGTTTGCTATGCCCTATACCTTTGGTTCTTGAAATACCATTCCGTCAACTTGCCTCTTCACCTGAGGCATGGTGAGCCTCAGACTTAGGAGAAGGCTTATGGTCCACGAGGAAAATGGAAGCTTTAATTAAGTGATTAACATTTCAGTAACTGGGAAGAACAGCATGACTGACCATTTAATTTATGGTGTTACTGTCAACATGAAAATATGGTGAATGTCAAAGTGACTAGAACAAGCACTTTCCAGAATGATAGCAGGAGATTCAAAGGATCACAAAGAGAACCAAATCTCTAGTTCACTGCTCTAATGATAAAGTACCAAAGCTCAGTGCAGAAAATGACACACCACTATATTTGCCTGCTTGTACAGCTCTCTCAATATGAAAGCCAAACTTGGATTCTGTTCCTCTTTCCATTTCTGCAAAAGTAAGTATCTATTTATAACGTTCAATAACATGGCTGCAGTCTAATTGATAATTTGCAGAATGTCACCGAAAGATTGTGTTAGACATTTCTACCCAACTTTACTGTTGAAGCTGAAGAAGCACCAAAATTATTCCCCAGGCCTTAAGGTCTGATGATCGTTGAAACATTAGTGACACAGATTTAATAGAAACATTTTTGGATATCGTGCAGGGATACATTATACTCAAGAATTGCCTTTTCTTTAGTTTTCATTGGTCTTCACAATATCTTGGTCCATGGAAACTTAAATGTTCACTTCCAAGACACAAGTGGAATTACAGTGAAACAGAACTCTATCTTCATCTCACTTCCATAGTCATGCCTTACCTGGGGCTACTGCATTGATAATGGAAACTAAAGAATTTTTCCAGCATCTACCATGGGATGTAGGAATGGTACTGCATTATGTACAACTTTGTGGTTTTCTAGTTGAGTTTTCCAGACGATAACAATGCCTCACTTTCAGAGATAAACATTCTTGCTGTAAATTTACTTCCTCTTGGTTCTGGAATTTAATTCAGCTACAAATCTTTCTTTATTACACTGCTTTAGATCACCTCAAAACTACACCAATCTGTAAACACTGCTGTCAAGTTGAATAGAAGCTTCAAACAAATTCAAATCCAATACACTTCAATGCTCATAATGTCGCAAAAAAAAAGCTATAGCGGCCAGTCCGACTGGATTTTTAAAACAGTTCAGTTTATATCCCAGGGTATGATAGGAGCATTACAGCATTCACTGGAGACCATCATTTATCAGGTGCTCAGGACCTACAAGAAAACAGCAAGAATGGTGCCTGTTGCAGATCAACTTTGTATCGAACATATACAGAAAGAAAAACTTTCCATCACAGATTAGGAAAACATGCCTTAAAACAGCTTCTACTGAGGAAGATACCTTGTGCCCCTTATTTAGGAATTTCCATGTGAAAAGGAATCAGATGGAAATTAAATCAAATCAAATCATGGACTTAAAGTTCTCAAAATAGGTCCATGGGGATCAATGCAGCCCATATAAAAGCCCAAAAAAACCAACTTAGCCATTCACTATTTGTAAAAATAAGCATTTAGATGGTAAATTAGCCATTTAATATGGGTTAATGATCGATTTTTTGATTATACAGTCAAACATTTGTATGAAAGCCCTTTAAATCTGTTTGCAATCAACACTAGTTCATGAACAAAAGCCACTTCAAAAATAACTACTGGACAAGAAAGTGATTAGAATAAAGGCAAACACATTTGCTAGGAATTCAGGATGCTGACATTTATTGTCAAGTTCAAAAAAATGACTGACAACCCAAGTTCGAAGGCTATACAGGTCTTTGAATTCTGTTGGAAAACCAACTATTTTGTGCCACCAGATTCTATTAGAACAAATGAAATTATGGCTTTTATGCAAATGATATTGCTGGCATGCCCTCAAGTGGGAGAGTGCCAGTACTGCAGCAATAAAATTTTGAATTGTTCTATTGGTATAGTTTTTTGCACCAAATTTGAATGAGCTAACACTATATAATGTATAATTGAAAAGTGAACCAAATCTTCAATTCCACACCATGACAGCATCTGTAATGTAGCAGTGGTTCACATCAGGGATACCAGAGTGTCCGTATGGGCAACATTAGCAACTATTTTCATGGAACAGCCAGCCATTCTGCCCACAGCAACACGGTTTTCTCCATGCAGGGTATTCTAAATTACAAATGGAGCATAGAAGGAGGACGGTTGTAGTTTTGGCAGGTGGGCGGGGGGGGGGGGGGGGCGGTGGTGAGGATGGCAGACAGCTGAGAGAAAGGCAGGGAGGTAGAAGAAACAAGAAAAAAAGATCACTTTAGATTTCAAATATAACTCACAAGAGCACCCGCTGGTTTCATATATTTGTAAGCTGGTTCAGTTGAAAGGCAGAGAAACAATCAATTTATCATCTTTAAATTATTCATATATGGGCATCGCTGACTATGCCAGCATTTTATGCCGACCTTAACTGCTCTTGAGGCATTCTGTGAAGTGTAGGGGCTACCACAGAAGACATTGAATGAGAGTGATAATTTTTATTTAAATAGTTGCTTGCAAGTAAAATACCTCAACACCTTCTTATTCAAAACAGTGCACTTTCCTCAGTTACACAACAATTGTTTCATAGATCTGATTATCAAGCTGAGCATTTACACTGTTCATGAAAGAGTGTACAAAAATACACTTGTATTCGTTTCAGAGGCAGCCAATCAACTGATAATTTGATGATTCTAAACAGTAAGCATAATTATCTTAAGACTCTTATTTAAGCATCAAAAGTATACAACCAACTTATAATTACTTACATTGTGGGAGAATTCTGTTTGAGAACCAAAGTGCTTGAATTGACAGTTTCTATTACATCAAGTGCACATAGAAGATTATGGTTCTAGCTGTGTACCTGAAAAGTACAGCTAAGTGAAATCACATTCTCCCAAATAAAAAGTACAAAAGCTTAGTCTGTTTCTGAACAAACCACAAAAATAATTTTAAAATTATCCCTGTAAATTTAAATACTTTACAACAATACATCCCAATTAGCTAATAAAATGAAAATACCAAAAAAACAAACTGTATGGCAACATTCTACCTGTCTCCCTCTTGTTGTCAAGTCAACAGCTCCTGTTGCCTCTCACCACTCATGTTTACAGTCTCATAGTGAAGGTTCAGAAGAGGGAACCAGCAAAGGGAAGATTCACCAAAACCAACTCTCAACAGAGGGCGAGTCAGGGAATAGGTGATGTGTACATCAGAGGATTGACAGCGAATGAAGCTCCTTTGTTCACAGAGGGAGGGAAGGAGAGAGAAAGCAGGAAACTACAGGCACATGGCTTTGCATTTATTGTAGGAAAATCATTAAAAGCCAAAGACATTATAGGAGGACATTTGGAAAAGCTCAAGGTTACCACGAAGAGTCAACATGGTTTCAAAGAAAAAATATATTGACAATTTGTTTCAGGGATAGTAAGAACTGCAGATGCTGGAGAATCTGAGATAAAAAGGCGTAGAGCTGGATGAACACAGCAGGCCAAGCAGCACCAGAGCAGGAAAGCTGATGTTTTGGGCATTGAGCCTCTAGGCCCAAAACATCAGCCTTCCTGGTCCTCTGATGCTGCGTGCCCTGCTGTGTTCATCCAGCTCTACACCTTGTTTGAAGATGTGCTGTTGAAGAAAAACCAGTGGTGAGACAGACAGTCGTTGAACTTCGAGAATGCATGTAACATAGCTCAACAGAGATTGCAGAAAAGAAGCTCATGGAATAGGGGCAATATGTTGGCATGAATAGAAGATAAGGTAGTAATGAAAAGTAAAGTGTAGGCGTACATACGTATAGTTGCAAAAACAAAAACAAAATCACTGGAAAATCTCATGTCTGGCAACATCTGTGGAGAGAAAGCAGAGTTACCATTTCAGGTCCAGTGGCCTTTTCTCAGAACTGATGGTAGCTCAGAAAGGGATGTTTTTTTATGTAGAATTGTGGGCGTGGGGTAAACCAGGAAAGATGAAGAGAAGGAATAAACAAATGGTACCAAGAGAGCGAAAAAAAAACAAAGAAGTGTGGATAAGGACCACCCTAGGACAACATGCAGCTGCTAACAGGGACTATTCGTAGCTGACAATGGGTAGTGTGTGGTAGCAGCCATCTTGGAGATGACAAGAGTGTATGGGGGTGGGGGAAAAGGTGCACAAGCCCTAAAATTGTTTAACGCGATATTAAGCCTAGAAGGCTGCAGAAAGTAAAGATGCTGTTCTTCCAGTCTGCACTGCTTCGCTGAAGCACTGCAGCAAGTCTGAGACAGAGGTGTTGTCAGGAAACAGGGTGGTGTTTTGAAATGGCTCCTCCCCCAACCCCAACTTCTGCATAATCCGTTTTTCCCCTAGTTCCCATCAGTTCTGAAGGAGGATCACTGGGCCCAAAACATCAACTCTGCTTTCATTCCATAGATGCTGCAAGACCTGCTGAGGTTTTCCAGCAAAAATTTCAAGCGTCCGCAATTCTTTCAGTTTTTTTGTATGACAGTTAAAATTTTAAGACAGTGCAAGGCATGAATAAAATTGCAAGTTAAAATGTGGACATAAACCGAGGTTCCAAAGCAATATAAATAGGTTAAGTGAGTGGGTAAAGATGTGGCAAATGGAGCATACTGTAGGGAAAATGTGAAAGTATCTTTTTATTTTAAATTCTTGCTAATAATCAAAATGGAGAGAGATTGCAGAGCTGAGACACAGAACAATATGGGTGACCTAGTGCATGAATCATAGGTTACAATGCAAGTAAAGTAAATAACGTCTGTGAAAAACAAATTGAATGCACCAGTAGGAATTATTCTTCAACGATACAAGGCATTGATGAGATCAAATTTGGAATAGAATATACAATATTGGTGTCCTTACAGAAAGGATGAATACATGGGATGTATTTGGAAGGTTTACTCAGCTTAATTCTTGGAATGGGTAAGTTGTCTCAGGAGGAAAGATTGGACTGTTTAGGCTTCTATATGTTGGATATATGACTGAAATAGAAGATGCTACGAGCACATGAACGGATGTGCAAGTAGAAAAGATGTTTTCTTTTGAGAGACATTCTAGAACTCCATTCAGTTCCAAAATGATGGATTACCCATTTAAAACAAATGAGGCCAATTCTTTTCCCCTCCTTAGACAAACTTTGGAACTCTTCCAAAAGAAAAGTGGAAGAAGAGAGGTAGCTAGCTTATTGATAAAAGGGAGAAAGGCTACCAGGGATATCAGATCTGCCATTAATTAATGGCAGACTGATTTGAAGGGCAGAGTGAACTAATTCTATCCCTATGTGACAGTGAGTTAGTGAAAAGTAAGGTCACTCCAAAAATGGTGCCGCCCTACCAGCATAAAACAAATTTTAAAAATTAAGCACATGACATTAAAGAATAGAGGCCATATTAATTGACAAACACAAAAGGAAATAACAAACTGAGTCAATGTTAAATGGAGGCTTGCTGCACTTGCCAAACATGCTCACATTTCAGAAAAAAATGCAGGCAATAGACAATCAAGTTTCAACAATCATACAGTCACACCTGTTTATAGCACAGATGATGTTTATATCCATATTTTTATGGAATCATTCAATATCAATTCCCATCTTTTGAAAAAGAGCAAGGGTCAGAAAATGTTAATGCAAAAGTGTGCCTTAAGCAACTCCAATATAATGTAATATACACTTGGTGCAGGGAACACCTTTGGACATTGAAGGATTAAGACCTAACATTGAAATCTTTCTCACACACAGTCTTAATAACTATATCTATCAAACCAATGTAATTTGTACCACACTGATTGTACCTGGTTTCACACTACCATACTAGAGCATGCAGGCCGTGTAGTTCCGAACCAAGAACAATGGAAGAAGAAAATCTATTAACTGTAACTTTTACCTGAATTGTGGTCAGGATCTATCAGAAAATGTCACGTAGCTTACATTTTTTTTGAGAAAGTATGACAAATTTTCCCTTTAAATGTTTAATAGTCCTGGCCTCAAATACTCCATTTACTTTTAGTTTTTACCCTGAGCTTTCCTACGAATTAGTATTATTTTGTCAAATTCCAACACGGTTTGTTCCCAGCACTCATGCAAATCAGAAATTAAAATGCTGCTGGATTCTGTTTGACATAAACAGGATCCTCTTTCTAAATAAAGAAAAACAGGTTTTCCTGGCAGCTTTAGAAACCAAGGAAGTTTATGCTGACGTTGCTACCAGCTGTGACACTCTTATACCAGAGACCAGTGACATCAGCAGCTCCTTAGAAAAATCAGTTGTTTTTAAATATTTACAAGTGGTTGACAGCGTAATTGCTTCAAGCTTTATCAGTCATTTACCTAGCTATATTAAATAGATGTAAAACCACACTCTAGAATTTAAAATTGACAGCTCATCCAAAACCCTTTGACTTTTATTACTAGTGAACATAACTTCCCTCTGCAAAGTAATCAATCAATCTTTTTGTCAAAATGACAGACTTGCATTAAAAAAACCCAAAATGAAATGCGAACAAGGGTGTGGTGAGGTTTCAGGTGATAGATGGGATTTAAAAGCTTTGCATACAAAATGTTTGTACCAATAAGATCTTATGGGATGTCCTCAGTAAACAAATTGAGGTGATAAAACTCAAATGGGTTCAAGTATCTTTTTCTTAGAAATGCTTTCTGAAATTAGTTGTAAATTCTAATTCAGAGAAAGTTGCAGTGCCTCAGTATTCAATTGCTTCAACAGATTAGCTTACAAAAGACTCTTCTCCCTCTGGAGGAGTTAAGGTGGGGAATTGGGCAAGTTAGCCCTGGAGAAATAATCAACCCCTTTTTGCCACCTCGCCAATTAGTTTCTGGGTGAGAAATCCTCAATGGAACTCCTCAATACACCAACTAAGATCTTTAAGCGATCAGCCAACAGCCATCTCGGGAATCAATTCACCACATTCCCGATTATCTGCCTTCTCGCAGTCGAGAGAGGTAGCAGTTAGGTAACCATTAAGACTTAGCTGCCAGGTTTGGGGTGCATTTCCGTATAGATCAACATAGGGCTAATTATCCTGTGAAAGCCAATACCCTGCCCTTGCCTCCAAGCAACGCATCCCTCTGAATATCCTTTTCCTCAACTTTCACTTCATGATAAGAAGGACAAACTTACCTTGTCACCACTGCATTCTCAGGTCTAGCCATTAACTGACTGTGTTTAGGACCCAGAAGTTACAGGCCTCCAATTGGTATACGAACTTGCCAGAAACCTCAAGCCAGTGCAGAGACCTGCGATAAACTCACTAATCACTCCTCAAGCTTATTGGAACTCAGTTGATTTCCCCTCAACATTTAATCCCTGAAAAGGCAAAAATCATGGCCATATAGAGTCAGAGAGCGACAGCACAGAAAAATACCCTTTGGCCGCTCTGTCCAAGCCAGTCAAAATCAACCACCCAGCTATTCCAAAAAGCAAGAACTGCAGATCCTGCATTCAGAGACAACAGCGTGGAGCAGGAAAAGTGATGTTTCAGGTCAGGGCCCTTTTTAAAGGGAGGAGGGTCCCTATCTGAAACATCAACTTTCCTATTCCTCTGATGCTGCCTGACCTGCTGTGTTCCTGCAGCTCCACCTGTGTACCCAACTATTCTAACCCTATTTTCCAGCACTTGGCCTATAGACCTGAATGCTTTGGCAATGCAAGGGCACATCTAAATCTTAGTTAAGTGTTAAGACTGGTTTCTGCCTCTAGCACCCTTACAGGCATTGAGTTTGCAGATTCCCATCACCTTAAGTGAAAAGTTTCTTCATTTCTCTAAGGCTTCTGCCCCGGTCATTGATCAAGGGGAAAAGGTTTCTTCGCGTCTACCAGTTCCATTGTGCTCAACTTTTGTTCATCTCAATCACGTCCCCCTCAGTCTCTGCTGCTCTAAAGAAACAAGTGCAATCTGTCCAATCTCAGTAATTTCCTGCATCGTATTGCACACAAACGACATCATAATGTAAATTTGTTTCACACTTTTTCCCATACCACTTCCCCTCCGCACTGATTTTGGCATTTAATAAACTATCCATTAGACTAGTGGATTAAAAAAAAGTAAACTTGCCATAGTCTTACCAGACTGTAGGGCTGTCCTTTCATGAGGGAGATAGGCACAGGCAGAGGCAATTAGTGGATACTTAACATGGAGGTCACCACATCTCAGCCAAAGGGAGAGGCTAGAAGCGTAAACTCTGGAGGGTAACCTCAGCCAGAAATTGAACCCACTCTGTTCACATTCCTCTGCACTGCAAACCAGCTATCCAGCCAACCACTGCCTGTCTATGGAGGAAACATCAATCCTCTCGCATGTGGATTCCTCAACAGAACTGAACTGTCCACACATCAAACATGTCCACTCAGGAATGGATTATACTTCAGAGGGACATCAATTTTCTGATTCTAAAAATTGCTAACCTATTTCTGCTTTGCAACTGAAAACATCCGCATTATATTTACATTTACTTTCATGCAAGGGATCACCAAAAGACTTTCCACAATCAGATGAACCACCTACTGTCTAAATACCTTGGTTAGTTGCATGATAAGTGGACACCATTGTAGTGCAAGAAACATAAGCAACCTGGCTGTATGTAAATATCATAAAGGATATCGGCATGTACAGCAAGTAGAAGCAACTGATAAAACAGACAAAGTTTAGACATTTTGAAGATTAGATTAATGAGTGCCGAACATAACCCACTTTTCACGTATGCAGCAGTCTCAACTAGAACGAACAAGTACGACTTTTAGAAAGGGCTGTCACATCATAAGGCCGTATTGTGCTTCTAATGGTTGGATATTACACAGATGAGTCACAGGCCAGATCTTTCAGGTGAAGGGTAATGCTACATGGGAAGCAACATATAATCCTGAACCAACAAGAGGTTTTTATTCAACAGGACAGCAAGACAGCTTTGTACAAATGAAAAGTACACTAATGCAGAACGTGAAAAGGAACAATGTAAGCCTGTGCAGGACATGCAGGATCAGTAAAATGAAAATGCATATGCTGGGCCATCAATCTTAAAAAAAAAATTAAATGAAACAGACAAGATGAAAATGAATCTGGGACTTAAACAGACTTAAATAAATAAAGGTGACTGATCTGTCGAAAAGAACTTTGAAATAACGCCATTTGATACTTTATTTAAATGGAACGCTTGTTAGTGTTAGCATTATTTGGGAAGCAAAGGTAAAGGGAGAAGCACCACAATGACTGCTACATCTGTTTAAATTCGTCTTGCACATTTGCATACAGATTTGAAAAACTGCCAAATGAAAATCCACAGGTCTTCAAGATCACAGCTACAAAATCATTTCCCTCCATTTGTAACAAGCTATTAAGTTGCGTTCAAATTGACAATAAAACATTGCATCTAACATTAATTCAAATTTTAGTAAAATTATCATTTCTTGCAAGCCAGCTCCCAGGTTGTATCGCTAACTCATGCCTTATTTTGTTGCCACTGCAGATATTCTGCAAAAGCAACAACTGAGCGTGCAAACTGACAAGGATAAGGGCCCAACTCCAAAACTATTACCAGAAGTATTTTATTGACACCCTTTCTTACGAAATTGTCGATATTTCCCCATTTGGCAAAAATTTTGTACAGTGAACTTTTTGACAATGACAGCAACAACTATGGAAGTCCCTGGAATTCTTTTTAAGTGGATAGTTCTATTCCTTCCTTCCCACACCAGTGAAGATTGCCATTGTTCAAAAAACAAACCAAATTGTTTTATGGCAGTTGGTAACTGGGACTGCATCTGTGGTTACATTTTCTAGTTAAGTAATATGATGCAATACTTAGAGCAAATAGATCAATTCTGAATGTCTTTTAGGAAAAAAGACCTTTTTTAAAAAAAATGCATAGAACAGTGCAACTAGAATGTAACAACACTGAACGAAGTTTGTTTGCATATGTAACTACTTACATTGAAAAAAATTCTTCCAATGTAGTGCAGTGCTGTTACTGCTAAATTGTTGCAGTGATACAAATCATATGATCAATTAACTTGAGCTGTAAACATGCCAAATAGTTCTTTTAAAGAAATATACAAAGTCCAGTGAAACGTTATTGAATCAGGCCATGAAAACAATATGCAATGTGATTACAAAAGATGTGTAACTTACTGTTCACTTATTATTTAATTACAAAAAAAAAGACCATTTTAGACAAATTAAGAAACTGGACCAACAACAGAAATGCTCTTCTAGCTCAAGTCCTCTGGCTGGCTGAATGAGCTCCAGTTCACCATACAAGTTTGAACACCACTTGCCAAATGAACTCTGGACTGAACTGCAGAAAAACAATGCTGCTCCTTCATCAAACATTTTTTTTAAAGAAAAAAAGGGCAGCACACAATGCAAAGTCAGCATGTTACACGTACTTCTCCGTCTGAAAGCACCATCTTGGCTTCAACACATACCAATGGTTTGCTGTACTATGGCTGATATTTGAAAACGCAAGCAGCAGAAATCAGGGGATTCCCAATATCACGGGGAAATAGGTAGGCAGCTCAAATGTCTCAAAGGAAATCCACTAAAATCCAGGTCAACTGTGAGTGGTACAAGTATAGAAAAAGTGTAGAGAAGGTGTATGATACAGTGGTACTGTCCCTACCTCTGAGCTAGAAAATGTGGTTAAGTCCCACCTGCTCCAGAGGTATGTCATAACATCTCCGAACAGGTTGATTAGAAAATATTTACTGATTGTAAGGAGAGTTAAGTAACAGTGTAAAAAATTGCATCATGAAACCTGCAAATGATTAAATAAGCTAATATTGAAAATGGAGCAATCACCCAAATGTGACGTTTTAGAAACCTACCAAGCAATGAATTTAAGGTTTTATGTTTAGCAGTCATTTTTTCTCCCCCCCCCCCAAGTGAAGGCCGGATAGATTTTCCAAATTCCTGCCACAACTTCAAAACTAAAAATGGCATAACAACTGCATAATGCAGCATCTACAGCTGTTTCAAAAAGTCCTTTGTCTATTATTTTAACGGAAATTGTTAAAATGTTTAAATTTTTTTAAGAAATGTTAATAATACACAGCATAATATTCAGTCACAAATGAATATCCTGAAGGATTCAACAATGCACTACATATTGCTAGATGGGGTATAGAACAGCTCTCCACCAGAGTTGCTCATACAAAATGATTTGACTAATCAAATTCACAATTCTCTGACAAAGATTTTAAACAATCCTGTTTAACAAGTAATTTCAAATAATCAAGAGTTGAATGCACATGTAACTGCAAAGAGAGTCAATTTTAATGGGTTAAACCAAGAACTTCAGTTCTTAAAAAAATAGTTTCCCTGGCACTTTAGCCAACATTCCTTTTCTCACAACTCATTTATCACTACTTTCTGTAAAAATCTGTCTATTACTCACCTGCTGTCTGAGCTAGTTTTTCCAAGTGACTAAATGAGTTGCAATAAAGGACAACTAACCAAAGTGGGATTGTCTGATGGAAAGAAAAAGTTACATATACAGTTTCCACCCCGATAATGACCATTAACAACTGATTATTTGGCTTCCAAAGTGCTATGGCTTAATTCAACTGCAGATTCAGCATGCTCGTATGCAAAACAAATTACGAGCTAATAAATCATGTGGACTCTGCCTTGCCTCTCTCATCCTTTTGTGCAGCAGCCAATGTAGTGTTTTCACAAGAATCTCAACTATAATCAACTAACTCAGTAAAGAAACCATACCTTCAATACTACTGCAGACAATAAATTCAACATGAGCCATCAGGAATTGAATTTTAACTTCAACAGGTACAGAATAAATAGAAAGCTTAGGAAGAGAAGACAGAATGGAGGACAGAGAAAGCAAACAACTCTCAAGTTGAAGCATAAAATGCATAAGTTCAAACACAGCACACAGAATTGTTTTAGTACTATTCCACATAAAATTTTGGCACTGAAATTTTGGGCTAGAGATCTAATTACATTTGCTTTCCACACATACATTGTTCAGACAGTTGCAATTCTTCAAGCCTGGGCTAATAATCTGGAGTTCAAATTCCACAATGAAGAGAGAATTTTTAAGTCATTATTGTTAACGGAATGATACATATCAATAAATAGATACCACAAAGCATCTAGATCATTACAGTCCTTCAGAGAAGGAAACCTCATGCGTGGACAGAATCTGGCATTTATGTAATTTTAGACCCAAATCAAAACGCTTGATGTGCAATTTTGCATCAAAGTGATCCAGTAAGGCAGGTGGCCAGCTAAAATGTTCATAGAGCAAGAATTAGACAACGCCAGCCTTGCCAAATATAAAAGGGCCATGTTTCTACCAAGAAAGGAAGTTTAAGTGCTATGAACTTTTTCAATTCCTGAAAACAGTCTGGGGCGGCACCGACAATGCACTGTTGTCTACCTGTAATAGGAACTAGCCCATTGTTCATTACAGCAGAATACTCCACTTAAGTGCCGGAACATAGAACAACAAACGTGCACCAAGGAGTAGTCAGCAATAGACTTACTTCAGATTTTAACTTTTGGGATTGTATCAAGATGCAATATCAATTGGTTGCACACAAACACAAAAAATACAGTGTATTCTGTTTGGCATTAATGACAGTGGCCCTTTAATAATTCCTGATAGTCATCCTAAAAAAGATTTAACTTAAAATAAAAAGACTGACTCATTTAGCTCTGTAAGAATAGACATGGCTTGAACAAGATACACTGCTTTCTGCTGATTTTAGCATTCAAGCTTCAAAACTTCCTGGTATTCTAGCTTCCTAAGAAAGAAAGTGAAGTGCAAAGTCACTTCTGCTGGTACACCATGTAACAGTATATCAGTAATCTTTACACACTAGAAATCTCCTGACATTGTATCCATTCTTTTTGCTGACTCTTCAGCTGTCATTGGCTGCAATTTATTAAAGCATCATATCGTGCAAGTAGCTCAGAGAAGTACACTTTGTTGATCACATAATCCTCAGAACACTATAACACTCTCTTCAGCAACATCTCAAAATTGGCAAGCTGTTACAGAAACCAGAAACACATGAAGCCTCCACACTGAAGAACTTCAACAAGCATGGCTGCAACCACTATTGTATGCAGACAGATCGAAGGAATTGATTTGAGATTGTCAAACCTATTTTTAAAATTCATTTAGACGATGTGGGTGTTACTGGTTGGGCCATCATTTATTGCTTGTTCCTAATTGTTGAGAGTCAATTACATTGCTGTGGGTCTGGAGTCACATGTAGGCCAGAGCAGGTAAGGATGGGCTTAGTGGTGGGTTTTCCCGACAATCGACAATGGTTGAACAGTGACCATTCAGTCCAGATTTGATTTTTTATTGAATTTAAAATTCCACTATCTGCTGTGGCAGGTTTCAAACCCAAGTCCCCAAAACCCTACCTGGATTTTCAGGTTAATAAATAAAACTGTCTTATACCTTCTGTAGCAGTCAACCTCATAACTAGCCTTACATATCAACCCATTGGTCAGAACTTCCAAGATGTAAACTCAGTCAGATGCAAATGGTACATGTCTGCATAACTTAAGTCATTTGGATAAGGGAGGAAATAAAATGAATACTTTTCTGTATTTCAAGCATGCTTCCTTGTAAATCAAGTCCAGGTTGGCATGAATGCAGATATACAGGCTAGGCTTGATTGGCTATAATGACCAGCCACAGGACAGGAAACAGTACGTATTTATTGCTTTTTAAATCTTGTAATCAGACTCACCGATTTAAACTCTGGACTCAATTTCTGACAATATTCAGTGAGGAGTTAACTTCAACTGTGTCCATGATATTTCCTAAATAAGCATCAATTACCTTTCAAATAAAAAAATACACAACTGATTAGACAGGTGCCACACTGTCATGCAACATACTGTAATGATAAAGTACAATCAAAAAATGTGCTACTTCTAGGTTAGCAAATTTGCAATGATAAACACCAATGAATCACTGCACTGATTACACATTGCAACATGCAAGTATTACGTTTAAAGTTAAATAGACAAGCTGAAAACCAATAAAGGACAAAGAAAATTCGGAAGTTTCACCAAAATAAGAAATGAGTTACCCAATCATGAAAATTTTAGAGACTTTGTGTTTTTAAAAAAGTGTGGTGGGCATGCGAAATGCGCTACTAGTAATGGAGTCAGATACTTGAGACATTTAAGCAACTCTTGGATAGACACATGAATGATAGTACAATTTAGGGTATGCAGGATAGTTTGATCTTAGTAGGATAATAGGTTGGCATAGCACAGAGGGCCAAAGGGCGTGTACTGTGCTGTATTAGTCTATGCTCTATGTAATTGGCCATTTAACAACTCAGGAATTCAAGAGCTCTTGACAATCCTCAACTTATTTGCATGGATATAAAATTAAATAGACTCATGCATTCTATATCTGCAATAATGCTGTTGCTCACAAGAAATGCACACATGATACTTCACCACGTAAACCAAGACCAACTCAAAACAAATCCTCAACGTGCAGAGCCAGCATTGGTGACAGTGATGGCAACTTATGAGTAGGCGTGCAGCTGAGATTCATCCCTCTCTTCCAAAATGAATTTGGGAGGAACACTCTTTCAAGCAAGGTATCACAGAATTATTAGTAGCATCTTCAACTTAACAGAAAGTACACTCATCGATACCTTCAGGAGAGGAATAAAGAAAATGAGGGAATGTATATTTTGCTTCTCTTATTATACTAGAGATATTTCTAATATTGTGCAACTCCAATCATGCTAATACATACCAGAAGGAGCCAAGCTTCTACATCATACAATGTCTTCCAAAAACTTTGTGCATCTAAGCTATCTTAATTTAGTCTTGCAAAAGTAATTCCCACTTGAAACTCAAGGAAAATCACACACACACACACACACACACACACACGATCCCACTATGATCAATACTGACAGGTGTCAGATTGTTGACAGCGTCTCTACCTCCCACACGTCAGTCAAGAGGGAGAAACCTGCCCTATTTCATGCTTTCCCCTCACACCAACTCCCAATTCCTGTCCTATTCAAGTGCCCAAGGATGCAAGAGACAACGTTATTGTGCTTTTGTTGCAAACAGCTGCTAACTTAATTGTAGAACTGGATTTAGTAATCATAGTATTTTTTGGTATCACACCATGCAGATGTTTCACTTGGTGGTTCAACTCACAAAAATATTTTCTCTACAGCATCAGTTGGTCTTTCACAAAATCAATAAAACATTTAGACTACAGTGTGAAGTGTAGACAAGTCAGTTAAAAACAGCTTTAAAAACGATTTTTAAAAATCCATCATCAGATTTAACTTCCAAAATTATCAGGTTTAAGTTTTTCTTAGGTCTAAAATTCCCATTTTGCAAAGTTCAGTTCTGTTTCCTCAGTTTATTAGTCAATTCCACTTGTTACATACTGAAGACAACAAACAAAACAACAGATTTAAAAACTGCAATGATTTGCCCACAAGTCTGAGCTCTGTGCTGCCTTTGTGCAAATGCCGCAATAATTTATTTCAGAATACAATTTGAGCCATTTTGAGATCAGTCTTTCCTTCAACCACACCACAAAAAGCCCAAGAACAAAATTCCTTTAAAATCACCACAGTTGAATGTATTACAATAATTACATCATTAGTGGACCAACACTCTAACTCAACCTTAAACAAATCCCTACAGTCCCAACTAGAATCTATTTATTCCCAACTCTCAGGAGGTTCAAGACAGCTCAAGATATTTAATAAGATTAAAAGCTCATGAATGTAATGTTATACTGTATCATTTTATAATTTGTTTAAGTGTAGCACATATCTACATTTGCATTGTGCCCGTAGAGTGACTTTGTGTGTAGTGTAAGATACACAAAAAAAATCACCGTGGTGGATGGGGGGGGGGCAGTGTGAAGTCATACGCTGTCACAAGTAGCTTCAACCCATTGTTTCAATTTCAGCTGTTTTGATACAACACAAATGTAAAGCAGTCTTTTAGCCTTTTGCTTTTAAGACTTTGCTGCCCATGAACCAATAGACATTGGCATTCTCACAACAGACCAGCATACACAAGTCAATGCAATCTTAAGAGGGTGAGTGAGACCATAAAGACGCAGAAACAGAGAAATAGGCCATTTAGCCAATCGTGTCTATTCTGTTGTTCAATGACATAATGGCTGATCTGATAATGAACCCCAATTTCCAATTTCTTCCCCCAATAACTCGATTTTCTTACTGATTAAAATCAGTCTCTCTCAGCCTTGAATATACCCAATGGCCCAACCTCAACAACCCTCTGCAGATTCACTACCATCTAGTGCCCAATATGGCTCAGACAAATGTCTAAACTAGTTACTGCAATCTTGTAACATATCCTATACAATACATTCTCTCGGTGACAAGCCCGTCACTGATGTATAACCTACCTGTCAGCTTTTTCAAAGATCAGAAAAGTTATTGTACAAAAAAATTACAGTAATTCAACCTTGAAAAAAATACTGTCACTCCTCCTCGCACTACCAAATCTAACAGTTTTAAGGCAGAGCAATTAGTAGAGATACTGCTTAAGTTCTAAGAACTACTTAAAAACTTATTGAATTTTAAATGTATCTTCCAAACAGTATACTGATTAAACTACAGGTACTTTGACAGTTACGTCTCCAAGCAGTTCTGTGATTCTGCTGATTGCAAAGGTCCAAACTACCAATGCACACACCTCAAATGCTGGTTCAGATGCATCGGACAAAGTACAGAATTAACAGTAAACATAGCAGGTTAATATGCTCGTGTACCAAACTTACATGCAGCAAAATTTATTATTAGGGATGGGCAACAAATGCTGATCTTGACAGAGGTTCCCATATACCATGGAAACTCAATTAGAAACTTGTTAAATGGACAAGCACTTACACTTGTCCACAAATTCCATGTCACACACAGGAGTGAATTACTATACACTGAGTTACTGCCCTATTGGATGTAATGCTACTGAATACTATCCAACGTACATCTATATGGGCTGCATGAGTTTACACTAGCTCAGTGAGTTCAGTCAGACAGAGAAGATGACTTATCATTCAATACCCTGAATATCATCTTAGTCAGTTTCTCAACTGATGTAGCAGAGTGCAGAAATTAGCTTTCTTTGGAGAAAGCATTACCCAGGGTCATAACTCCAGACTATGATCCACCAACTCCTCCTTTTACTACACTTCTTTGACCATCAGGAGAGGATGGAATCTAAAAATCAGGCTTGGTTGTAATATACTCCATGATGAAACGGTTTGCCAGTATTTATGCGTAAGCTTTCACAGTAAATAACCCATCACTAAGCAAGTTGTCAGAATGCTCAGAGCTTGTGGAATCTTACTCAGCTATACGAGTATGTGAACAGATTCTGGTCAGGACACAGCAAAAAGTCTAATTTCAGAATATTACTGAGAACAAGCTTGAAATGTTGATTCACTGTAAATCTAAAAAAAATGAGGAGCACTAAACATTAAGAACACCAATATCTAAAAAAAAACTTATCATGGAAAATAGGTTCTTAAAAAAGAACCGGATATAATGCCTGTGTCTTTCATTTTCTAGGAAATTATTATTTTCTTTGTAGATAGGTCATGCTGTAGCCATCATAATCACCATCAACATATTACCCTCAATGTTTCTAACTGTTGGGAAAAGAGATTTTAGAATTTGCATATAGTGCCTACCAAACTGTGAGAATATCTCAAAGTTGCAAAGAGAACTCTGAGGGAGCAAGCTGTTACACATAAGCAGAGAAAAAAGTTAGAGCAGTCAATATCTGAAACTGAAGATCAAAGGATAGGAGAGAGGAAGTTGCTATCAAGGCAGTAAGGGAAGTTTAAGTAACCTAAAGCTACCATGCCAGTCTTATTCAGTTGTGACGCAAACGGATGAGATTTTGCAAGACTGAAAAAAGGTACAAAAATACTAGCATTTGCTGGTTTAGCGATACTTAATTTAAGAGAGAAAGAAAGTCTCCTGACATTTGCTGCAACACTGTGGTCACATCTGCAGCTTTACTGCTCATATCTGCACAATAGTGAAGATACTCTAACAGGGGAAATACATAAAAAAATCTATTTGACTAGAATTATGGAGACAGACCATTTTGGTTGCCCATATGATAAATGGCAGGTATGCACAGGAGCTATAGATTTATCACAACACAAGTTTACTCAGCTGGCAGTCTTGTATTAAACACCTTGGTGGCTGCTCGTAAGAAGTTTGAGACTTTTGTTTGACCAGTTCCTTTTTCGAAACAAGTGATGACCATTGGACTATAAGCACATAGCATTTCACGTGCCCATTAACATTATCATTTGTATGACAGAAGAATTCAAGATGGGATAAGTTTATACTGCTGGTGCTTACAAGTAACATTTCTAGTGCCACTGCAGATCAAGATACAATGGTGTTACTTAGATGAGTTTTTTTTAAAAACAATTCTTTCATGGGACATGGGCATTGCTGACATGACTAACATTTGTTGCCCAGAGGAAACTGTATTTGAGGTGGCATCATTCATGAAAGGTAGTGAGGTAGAATGGTCACTGGGCACAAAAAAACTACCAAACTGAACAAAAATATTAACTGGATGCTTAAATAAGTCTACACCACTATCAAGATTTTCTATTTACTTTTAGGCATTAGCTATTTTTTAAAACTTCTCATTTGCAAGTAAATACATCACAGAGGGTTTAGATATCTAAGTTTTTGTTTAAATAAGTTTTACTGGAAATATTTTTGCCCATTTCCAGGAATATTCTTGTTTTGAAAGGAAGTGAAGCATAAATAAACTTCAGCTTGCCTATTTTAGTCTGACAATTTTTAATCACATCCACTCCACCCTTCTGAAAGCATCAGTTTCTTTGGGGGGTGTGTTCACTGCCAACTTGTTGAAGTACCACAGTTCAGCAAAATCCCACTCCTTGCCCAACATCTATAAATGCATACTTTCTATTGGACACCAAAAATAAGAAAAACTGTTTTAGTTCCCTCCATAACCCGAGATGGCAGAGGTCAATTTAAGCACTTGTATGGTCACCTTGCTTATGCCTGTGCTGAATTATTTGATCCCAACCAATTCAACAGATACACAGGCAAGTATCTAACAAAATAAAGAACCTTACAAAGAAAATCCTGAAAACAAAATTAGACCAGAATGGCCTAATCCCAATTCTGTTTGGCTCAACTATACAGTAGCTTTATCATATAAGCTACTGGCAAAGTATCCACTATTGTTATTGAATATTTTAAGTACTGAATGACATGTATCACACTCCTTTTCTTAGAACGGCAAGGCTGAAAATGAATCACTAACTACACACTAATTCACTTGTTTGTACTACGTGTAACTTGCAGAGGTTTTAGTACACTCCCATTCACCTTCGAAGCACTCCATCACCCACTGCAACTTTAGAGGAAAGTCATAAGATTGAACCCTAGTATAATTTTTTTAAAAAGCCATTTTAAGCATTTAGTTTAATAGGCTCTTCTTCTTGTTCAACCTGAATGCAGTTTGCACAAGTCATTTCACCAAATAGAAAAGTGGGTGGGGTTGCTTCTTGACTGTGATATAAATTTCCTATTGTTTTATCCACAAAAAGAGGAGAACAGCAGAAGCTCAATCAACCAAATCTTAACATTACAGGCATATTGCGCTCACTGCACATTTATCAGTCGCTCTTTCAATTTGTTGGCAGCTAAAACACTAAATGGACACTTTCTTTAAAAAAATTATTAAAGCAAGATCGACTGGAACACATAGTACAAGGTGAACTAGCACAAAGCAATAACACATCACAACCAGCCACTAACTGCTTACGAGGAGACATACTGCCTAAAAACATGATCTAGGGCTGTTAAAAGGCAATAGTCAAAGTCTCTAATTTAAGGAACTGTTTAAGTCCAACAACCTCATGTGATACAGGATGTGCGTGTAACACAAATATCAATGCAATCCATAACCAGTAAAGACTTATCTAAATTTTCAATAAGTGTACAAGTCATCAAGGTCACAATCCACTAGCCCAACAGGCAGTCTGACATGCCTAATGTGAAGGACAGATGTGGCTTTTAGTTTAATGGCACAACACAGGAGGCTGCCTCTATATCAAAATCAGCTCTGAAAGGAAGGGTGGGAAACAGCCACTAGCCTAGTTACCACTTCTACTTGTACAAAGCAACCTAGTAAATAATAGCCTGCACAAATCAGGCAATTTAGAAATTTGTTTTTGTTAAAAAAAAATGAAAAGCAAGGTGTCTAACAAAGTACTTGTTTTCAAAAACAAGCCTTCAAATAGGTTGTCCACAACTTTTTTTTCCTTCGTTTGTAGGCAAACCATCCTCGAAATAAAAGAACTGTACTTTAACAGGCAGTAAAATTGATTCCACACATTCCTTGGTGTTTTACAAGTCTCACCTTCAACAAAAGCTGATTGCTGTTTCAAAGTATTTGCTACAAGATATTACAAAACCAACTGTATTTGGATACAGTAACAAAACCCAGACTGAAAAAAAGAGCATATAAAACCACACAACAGAAAGCATACTTTGCTTACCATACTGAATTGCATTCTGCTTTATGACTCAGACCATCTTAGAAGCCTTGATTTCTCAATTGTAAAATATTACTTCTCAGCAGGAAACCAGGAATTTATATTTACAATGAACTTGTAAGAAGCTGACATAAAAACAACAGATTTGGATCTTTGTTATGCAACCGTACACAGCTGACATAAGATTAAAAGTTGTTCTGCTATATTTCACCTGAAAAAAATCTCAAGTTGCAGAACTTTGAATAATCAAAAAAGGATAATATTTGAACAAAGGCTAGTGGCCAACTAAATTCACTGCCAAAAAAGCCAAAGCTTCAATTCCCCACCATATATGAGGTTCAGATTAACCTTTTTCTAGGGCTTCTGAAACAATAGTGCTGCTGTGATCATTATTCTGCCTGTGGAGGATATCAGTTTCAACATCATGATAAACAAATGCAGCACTTCCTTGATCAATGAATCATACTGGAAAAAGTCCTCAACTTTAGAGTTGTGGTGGTAAGGAAGATAAGTTATGACTATCTGCCACTGAAGTATTTTTTTTTCCTAAAATACAGTTGAGAATCAATACAATGCCTAAAATGCTTGCTTACAAAATCCTGTTGCCTTCTGTATGTAGCCTAATTTTTGAAGCATTAGTATCAGAAAATAAATGCCCAAGAACTTCCTCTACACATGTTGAAAAGGGGATACACAGAAATGTTAAGTCATTTGAAAAAGGAAATGGAAAAGCTTTACCATTTTAGGGACAAAAGGCTTTACCATTTTTGTATTACACATGACTGAATTCACAAGATAAAAGACTGTTTTTCACTTCCTGGTACATTTTCTCACTGCACAATGATTATTTAAAATCGTTACAATTGCTCACATCCAATAATTTGTTTTTGGTGTGATATCTTTCAGTACTAATAGTTATTAAAGTTCCTTAGATTATTTTTCAATGAGATTTTAAATTGACATGATTCCCTTGAAGAACTGGTATGCAACAGAGTGCAGATCAGAAGCTGAAGTTCATGTATTGCAAAACTTCATGTAAGCATTCAGTGGTCAAAGGTCCTTTTAAAACACCAAACAGCTCATTTTCATGGAATCATTGGAATAATTCTAGGCATTATATTTTCTTTATTTAAACACAAAATTATCTTGTCCAAGTCATTTTAATTTGATATGGTGATAGAAATATGTAGCCTAAATATGTAAAATTTGAACATAAAACCATTGAATGCCATTTGAGTTACTTGATAGCTCTTTCATCTGTACTGCATGTGTGCAGTCAGCGATCAAGTACAGTATTGAAATCTCAACCCTCTATTCCTAAAACAAACATTTCAATTAAACACATCAAGCAAGCCAATTGCAAAAAGTACACAAAAAAAACAACCTTGAGACATTTTCAAAAACATTCAGTCCCTGAAGGAGAGCCAGCTAGCTGCCATTGACCTTTGTTAAAAAGACTAAAAGTTCCAATCAAGGTTGCAGAAAGGCAAAAAAAAAGACAAATGCAACAACTTATTTGGAACTTTTCTAGTCTCTCATTTCAGGTAAGCTTGACCAAGTACTTTATTCCTTGCCAGGGAACATTTGTCCAGCAGTCCTGGTTTCAGTCAGTCAATTAGTAACTAATTATTAGCCCAATCCACATGTAGTCCCTTGGTTTAGGGTGAAATGTATTCTGAGACAACCTGTCAGTACTGTACTTGAGATAATTTTATAAATAATCATTTCTATTACAAGAATGTAAATACTTTTTTATTTCTATTCCCCAATATTAAATTGGACAAGTACAAATTGCAATTTAAAAGGGATCTTCCTTCCAACATTTTACTTAAAAGTTAAGATAATCACAGAACTGAAAATAAAACTATATTAAAAAGTTATTTCAATAGTTTAAGATTCTATAGCAGAGGTTCTATTCGTATAAGGCAATCAAGAATGAACAAAGAAATATGGAGACTTGTTTTGCAACATACAAGTATTTAGCAGTAAGTTACATTCTACCAAACAGGGCTAATTATTGTACTTTTAAATACCTCTAAGTTTTTCATCATTACGTTGGGGGGAGAAAAAACTACAATTCAGTTCAAAAGGGACTTTCAGCACACATGTCTAAACATGGCGTGAAGGCATTCAGGCTATTGTCATGTCATTGTGCTTGATACCTTTTCTCTAACAACCCCCAACCATACCGTCATGGTATTAGTCAGCAAGTCACTGCCTGCTTCAAGCAGATAAAAGTCTGAATAACCTTCAATTTTCAACCGAATTCGTAGATACTATTTAAGAGATACTTTCCGTGTAAAAAAAGCCATTTAAAAAGTTCCTTTTTAAAAAAAATCTTCACCAGATAAGTAAACGACCAACAGTCAACATAATCCTGGACCATGTGATCCGGGAGTTGCTGATTAGAATAAAAACGAAGTGTGTGAAGAAGACTATCTTCAGTCGAATCCTTTGGAGAATAAAAGTTCGACGTTATTCTGATTTTGTTTTTGGAAAAACAATAATATCCTGATGAATCCAAAAACAGGGAACAACTTAAAGCAATCGTCACCATACGATATGGAAGCAATTAATAAATGGAACGCCCTGTTAAGTTCACTACCACCCACCCCTCTCCGACAAATATAGAAAAAAAATCTGTAATTACAAGTTATTCGTTTGTGGTTGATGTATTGATCGCCATATACAATCTGTATCGCGCAGAAAACATCGCCCACTGAGGACCTAAACGCAACCCAAACGAAACAAAAAGAAACTGACAGCGATCAATGAACTTTCATAATGACTAACAAGCCAGCCTTAGAGCTTCATGCCGCAGTTCACTGTTAAAATTCCCTTCATCTTAAACACTGCCTCTCATTATCTCTCTCTCTCTTGCACAAGAGGCAGAACGTGGCCGGATTAGACCTGGTCTTTCATTCTCTCTAATTGCAAAAGTTCCGATTTGTTTTGCACCTCTATAATAATAGAGGAAACAAAAAACCCAAATGATTTCTGTATCTGAAGCCGAATCTTCCGTTGACTTTACTCCCCTCCCCACCTCCCCTTCCTTCTGTTTAGAGCCGTTACTGATGTGTTTGCAATCAGTAGGGCACCAAAAGTACCGGTTTCGTCAGGCGAGGACGACCTTTACGACAGCAACGATGGACAACAAACAAAAAAAAACTCACTTTAATAAAGACACCAAAACAAGTGTGTTAAGTGCCACAAGCAAGAATTGTTTATTTATACCCCCCCCATAACTGACCTGCCTCACTCTCCTGTAGTGTCTACACTCATCTCCTTAAAGCCCTTTATTCTAACCCTACTGACTGACTCATACCCCCTCCCCTGCGCCATCCTATAATACGCTGCGCTCCTACCTGGCGCTGCCTGCGCTCTAGGTGCAGCCTCCGTGCACCGGCCGCTTCCCTATTCCACGATAACACTCCGGTACTCAAGCTGACTCTCTGGCTCGCTCGCTCGTTCAACCACCGCCCCCCCCAACAGGAGCACCAAACACACACCATCCTCGGCGTCACGTGTCCATCCCTCCTCGTGCCCGCGCCTCAAAAAAAATTTAGTACGCGTGCACGCGCTCATTCCCGCCGAGGGCGTCCCTGATGATCCAGTAAAATGTGTGAGTGCTCTTTCTTCTCTCTCTCTCTCTCTCTGTCTCTGTCTGTCTCACTCACTTTTCCGTGATTTGGAGGGACGGCCCTTGCATGAACCAAGCCAACTTTTCCTTTTTGTTCTCCTCTTCACAACGTTTGTTTAGAAACTTTTTCTTCTACGTGGGCATCAGCAATGATGGTATTAACACTCCATGTTTAGCCTCTTCTTTGGGAAGTTATGTTCTGTACTAAAGCTTTTAAATTCACTTTTTGTAGCTTTTTCTGTCTACACATTTGGAATTTTTCTATTCCATGTCCTTTGATCCCAAAATTCCCTTTTTCTACTTTCACTTTTGGATCTCTACTGTAGTTTTTTTTTGTTTGCTGACTCCAAAGCTGCTTAGGCCTTGCAATAAAAATGTGAATGAACACAACACAACACAAGTGATATTCAGAGAAAATATGGAAATTATCACCAAAGCAGTCAGAAGCTGTACAACATATTAAACATGCAGTTAAGTTACAATAATTCTTGGAGTAATGTGGACAGTATTCCACTTTCACATGAATGCACAACATATGCAAATAATTAAACTGCAAAAAGATTAAATGATCATCAGATCATACTTTCTGTGACAACTGACCTAATTTTGTTCGTACACAAAGGTGGCAGGATACCTTCATTGTTTTACAAAATTTTTATAAGTCTCAATTGAGAAAAAGCATTTTAATTATGTTTTTAGCTGCATCCTGTGAATGACCTATATTTACTACTGTTACTTAAACATATTTAACATTTAGGATATGGTGAATAAAACAAACTCAGCAAATTTAATTCAATGAGCAATTAAAGCTATGTAGGCCCTGTTAACAGCCCTTTTTTAGTTCAAGGATCTCCGTTGGAGAGGTGTTAAAATTAATTTAAGTACTCCTGCATTAGGGAAAAGAAAATCATGGGTGTTCATGATATTGATTTCAATGTGATCCTGCAGTTGATTTGTCTGCTGACACTCATTTGATTGTTATATTCCACAGAATTATATTGTTGCATAACAGCCTCAAATTACTCTTTTCATGAATTAGTCTTCAGCTATTTATTTTACAGTTGATAAAACTTCTAAGGATAAATTTGAAAATAATTTTAAATTTCTGTTAAATATTCCACATTTAAAGGTTTATAATATGAGAGGTTAACTATTATAAGACTATTTCCTCTCAAAACCTGCTATTTTTTGTTCTTAAGAATGTATGAGTAAACATATATAAAAAGAACATAAAATATGTGAAGATGTGCTATATAGTATACACATTTTCTTTGTGCCATAGACTGTGCGCATATAGCTGAGGTATGTTATTGGGTGATCTAAACCTCAGGAGTATGTTACATCTGTCAAACTCTCACCCAGAATTCAACATTCACCATAAAACTGTCTAATTCAGTTTTTTTTATTGAGTATTTTGATTTCAGTTTTGCTGTTGGAGCTTGTATTTTTGATTACTGCTATGAACCCTTCCTTAACATTGCTAACCACTGTCATTATAACTAAAAATCAAATATCTAGAGCACATCTATTAAAGCAGACAATAAAATATGGTTGGTACCCTTTTCATTTGCCTTGGGGATGGTATAGAAATTTCTGAGCTTTTTTGGAATCAATGCTTATTGCCTTCCCTTGGGATATTAGTTATGTTGGAGAGGGCATCAAAATCAAAAAGAGTTTGCTTGATTGGGCAAATGCCCATTTCTAATCCAGTGGATTTGTGTGTTCTTTTACACTTTGCTGGTCACATATCAAGATGTGGGGGAAGGGCAAGATTATGGACCATCAAAATCATAATGTGTGACTGTCTCACATGACAAAAAATGCAGAGATGGAATATTCCCTGGTTATATATGTTTTCCTCCCTGCACTTCATTTGGTAAACTTGAAATAAATGAATTCATAGTTGTACTATATATAACACATGGATGGAATATTTCCACTAACTCAGAGTTACAATTTATAATGTAATATAATTATTGTGAGTGCTCAAAAACAATTTTGATGAAATCTTGCATTGATGTCTTCACAGTATGTTGGTTTAAATTATATCCTAACCATCATAACTATACTGTCTATAGATCTGGGATATGTCTTTAATCGTCTGAAGTAAGAAAAACATATAAATGCTTCCACATCGACTTTTCCTGGCAAGACTTGACTGCATCTAGTTGGTGTGAAATTATTTTTTTCTGCAGCATCTGTAGTAGATGTAAACATATTGATGCACTACAGATGCTGTGTCTAGTACACACATGTGTATGTTTATGGATCTGCGAGGCCAGTTTCTGTCAGCTAATTTAACTCTGACTTAAAACAGGCCCTTATAAACTGGTTTTGATGATCGGTACCAACAATCTATTTCATGTATGTCAACAGACATTATGAAGTTGTACTATTTGTTTTCCATTACAAAAGGAAAATAACAAAAGTGAAAACAAGTCTTTATTTTTCTTGAATATATGCCTCTCAGAAATCATGGAAATACACACATACACAATATCAAAAAGTATAGTTTTATATTATGTACATTATTTCTCTCCTTAGAAAGATTCAAGTAATTTCTTTGTGAAAAGCATTTATGATCAGAATACTTTCCTCATTGATAAAAGCCACATTACATATTGCCATGATCATTTTTAAATTTACAATAATTCAATAATCATAGCAAATAAAAGTAAAATGTTAGTTGAACCGATACTAGATGTTTTTGCATGTGGGAAATGTGAAATTTCAATAGGAAGCGCAAACCAATTTAAGAATCACAGTCCCCTGCAGATAAAGACGATTTGGCCTATCGAATCCACACCAACCCTCCAAAGAGCATCCCATCCAGATTCATCCCAGTTCCACATGAAAAGGTATAAGATAATAAATAATTAAAAATCAATCCTATGTAGTAGAGACTTTATCAGACTTAATTTAGTGTATTGAAAATATTTTACCTTTATAGAAAAAATCTCTGTAATTTACAGATTTAATTTATAATAGACAAATGTGATACAGCATTCACTAATGTGCCACCACTTGGTTTTGCATCAATGATAAATGATAAGATGCTTGCTGACCAATTCTTTTCCAGGTATTTAATGTGAAAATTAAGCCTGTCATTCTAGTGTGGTTCTGAGGAATAATGCACTCTTAAATTGCTATCTTTCAGATCTTATGCAAAATTGAGGCTGCATCTGCCTGCTCAAGGTAAAAGGTCATATGATACAATTTGTAAGAAGAGTGGGATAGTTGCCCACAGTGCAGTGGACAATGACTGTCCTTCAATCAAGATGACAAAAACAGATGATCTGTTTATGATAGTTTGCTTTGTGCAAAGTTAGCTGATATTGCTTCCTACATTACAACAGTGACCAGACTTTGAAATAACTTTCTTAACCATAAAATAGTTTGAGCTGCCTGGTGGCTATAAAAACAGACATTCATGGGATGCGGGTGTCTCTGGCTAGGCAAGCATTTATTGCCTGTCCCTAATTATTTTGAGAAGGTGGTGCTGCTAAGCTGCCTTCTTGATCCACTGCAATCCTTGAGTTGTAGGGCATCCCCTGTTAAGGAGGGAGTTTCAGGAATTTGACTCAGTGATAGTGAAAGAATGGTAATATAGTTCCAAGTCACAATGGTGTGTGGCTTGGAGTGAAACTTGCAGTGGTAGTGTCCCATGCATCTGCTGCATTTGTCTTTCTAGGTGGAAGAGGTTGTGGTTTTGGAAAGTGCTGATGAAACTGTGAGTTAGTCAGTACATCCTGTATTTGATATATACTGTTGCTACTTTATTTCAGTTACGAAGGGAGTGAAAGTTAAAGATAGTGAGTAGGGCACCATTCATATGGGTTTCTTTGTCCTGAATGGATTTGAGCTTCTTGTCTCTTGTTGAGGCTAGACCGATCCAGACAAGTCGAGAATATTACATTAAATATCTGACTTGTGCCTTGTATGTGGTGGCCAGGCATTGAGAAGAAAGAAATTGAGATATTTGATCCAAAATTCCTTGTCTCTGATCTCCTTGGGTAGCCGCATTATTTATATTGCTGTTTCACGTAAATATCTGGTCAATGATATCCCCTAAATATTGATAGTGGGGGAGTCAAAGACGGGAGTGCTCATTTAATGTCAATGGATTAGATTCTCTGTTGTCAGAGATGGTTATTTCCTGGCACTTAAATGTTACAAATGTAACTTGCCACATGTCAGCCTAAATCTGGACATTGTCCAGGTCTTTCTGCATTTGGACATGGACTGTTTCAGTGTCTAGATGTGACATATCGCACTGAAAATTGTGTAGTCACCAGTGAACGTCCCCATTTTTAATCTTACGATGGAGGAAAAGTTAAACTGCAACTATCTCTTATTTACTATTAACCAATATTTTTGGCAAATGATATCTCTTCTTAAGAAAAGATCTGTAAAAACTTCCCCAGTGATCCAAGCAAATGAAAACTTGACTTCGCTGCTACCAGTCCTAGCTAATTTCAGAGTTGACAATTGAAGCTGGTCAAATAAGATTCAAGCAATGGAAATGCCATCTTTCGTAGGGATTTTTTGCCCCTTTATGCTTTGGCGTAACTTACATCGAGAATCTCAAAACACTGGAAAAATAGATCTGCTGTACCTTCACAAGATCCTCCAAATCTAGAGGCAAGGTGGTCTAACAACAGCAGCTTCTCCCAAACCAACATGTCCAGCATTGAGATAGTAATTATTCACAACAGCCCACTAGGTGGGACACATTGTTCATATGAGTGACACCACAGTCATGAAGGGACTGTCCTACTCAGAACTTGGTCTTGGCAGGAAATCCCTGAAGGAGATTGGAAACATTTTTCGGGAGGCCCTTAAAGCGCCCATGAAGAGATTAAACATCCCCAGTGACTCATAGGAGTCTGTCACTTATGAACAACTTAAATGGAGAACTCTTTATTTGGCATGGCACCAAACAAATAGAGAAACTCCATCAAAAGCTGTGTGTTGGAAAAGTCAAGTGTCAGCTGCCTGGGTCTTCAAGCAGCACCTGCCCCAGATGTGGTAAATCCTGCAGACCATGCATTGGACTTCTCAAAACCCATTGAATTGTAGTAGAAGTAAGTCAGAAGTTACAGAGGCGTTCCATTTAGTCCTGAGGATTTCTACATTGTTTCAGTAATACAAAAACACAGAATTGAGGTAGGCAGTAATGTTACCCATTGTAAAATAATCCACCAATGATGTTATGGTTCCCACATAAATAAGAACTGATTGGGCAAGGTACCGAAAGGAATTTAATACTGTATCTGATCAAGGATTCATCTCCTTATAAAAATGTGCCAAGAGGAAAATAAATTATAAAAGTACTTTTGTATTAGCTTCCACAATGTAAATTTAAATGTTAATTTGAAAATGATAATTGACTATTAGACTTTTTTTTATATAATTGATGGTATGTGGTACAGTAATAAGTCTTGGAATGTCTACATATTTAGTGAAATGGTTATGATAAAAGTGATCTATGTTGTTTAAAAATTTTTTTTTTTAATTTCTGTGGTAGTGATCTGGTCACAACAGGTTTCAGTACCAAATACAGAAAGACAGCAAAGAAATTATTATTATGTTACAGATGGTGTCATAAGCTACAATGTTGATGTATTTTATTTTTGATAAATCGCCATCCCAGCTTCAATAGTTATTTAATATTTTATTTTTCCATTTATGTTACAAATATGTTTTGGAAAGTCTTTGTGGCAAGGGCAGGTTTACATTACTCACCAGTGTTAGAGAACAAAAATACACCCACTTGATACTGCGACTGCTGTCGTGATAGACCAAGTTACAGTACAAACTTAAATTATCCTACTAGTGATTTTCCTTGACACTTTGTTTTTGCACACCAGTGAAGTCAGTAAACCAACCATGTTACCGATTGCATATGGTTCAGATTGAAGCCCAAATATAAATTGTATTGGTGACATAACCATTTGCAGTGACAAACAGTATTACTCACTATCTTATGCAATATGTGTTTCAAATAGAGTGCAGTTTTTTTCCTGCCTCATCAATACATTTTTAAGTAACTCTTGTACACATTGAAATTTAACTGTGTTGTTCATAATTTTTTGGTGCAATAGTGCAGGTATCACACATTGAAGTGCATTCCGTTAAATCAGTTCTTCTCTGAAGTATGTGGAAAAAGTGTATCAGCAACATCTATATTACAAGGCATGCATCGTGTCAATAATTCTGAACATTTTAGGAGGTTTGGCAAGCACTGCATAAGAACAGAAGAACAACAGTTGCACAATCAAATTGAAAAAAAATCTACTGTTTTACCTTTAGCCTATTTAATAAGTGTTCTAATAGCTGCACACGTTGCAAATATGCAACATGGACATTCCAGCAAATTCGGGAAACTGCTCAAAACATTAGTAAGCACCTGCAAAGAGAACAGATGCCTTAAAATTTCAGGAGTCGAACATCTACAAAAACATCAGAAAAAGCATCTATTTTTAAGTCTATGACATGGTCTGACTTTGCATAGGCCTCCGTTCAACTGCTACAGAAACCCTCATTCATGCCTTTCTAACACATTGTATTCCTAGCAACCTCCTACATTCCGCACTCCATAAACTTGAAAGCATCCAAAGCAGTTGACTTCTGTCTTAACTTGAACTAACTCCATTTGCTGATCAACCACTGTGCTTACTGAACCACAGTAGCTCCCTGTCAAGCAATGATTTGATTTAAAAATACTTATCTTTTGTTTTCAAGTCTTTCCATGGCCTAGCCAATCATATCTCTGTAATCTCCTGCAGCCCAAAAACATTGCAAGATAACTGGACTCTTAGTATTCCTGATTTTAATCATTCCACCATTAAAGTGGCTGCACCTTTGGTTGCTGCAGCCCTAAGCTCTTGAATACCCTTCTTACATTTCTCTAACTCACTTTTCTCCTTGAAGACACTTTTTAAAACCTGTGTTTTGGTCACCCTTTTGGTCAACTGATCTATTATTTCCTAATGTATTTCTGCATTTTGCTTTGAATTATAACACTGAAGTGTCTTGGGATATTTTATTATGTTAAGATACTAAACAATTATAAATTGTTGTTGGAATTATATTTAAATTCACATTAGCTGCAAGATGAGTGAATACGTTTTCATTTATTTTTGCCCTGGTGTTAGATCCTTTGGTTTCTTGTAACAAAATTGACATGAATTCAGAAGTTAGTGTACGGATGATCCACAATATACTTTTGCTCGAGTCACCAAACTATTTGTGCTTGCATAACTACAGTGAAGATTGAAGTCAAATAATGCTGCATCTTTGCACCAACCCTCCTCTTCATCTTCCTCAATGCACTTCATCTCCAACAACCTAACCAAAAGTTTGGGGTTAATTTACAAAACAGAGAGGAAATTGTTCAATTCAAAACTAAAGCCACTCCAACTTCAGGCATTGAAATCCAGTACACTAGTGAGACTTAGGCGTGCATTCACATAGAAACTAAGCTCCAGGCTAATGTTGACTGCACCTGCAAAGTTTTCAGCCTTTCACGAATACGTAGAAAACTAGTTCTTTTCCAAACATCACCCACAACCATTGATCAATGGCGAGATCTTTGGAAATATGAACCATTCCCATTTCTTGAAAGTTTCTTCTTGAGGAAGACAACAAAGATGACAAAATGCATTAATATCTTCAATATGCTAGGTCAGTCTTCTGCCAACTCAGAAAAAGCGTAAAAACAAAGAATTGTGAATGCTGGAAATCAAAAACAAAAACAGATAGTGCTGGAGAAATTCAGCAGGTCTGGCAGCATCTGTCGAGAGATAAACAAAGTTAACATCTTTATTCTAACAGCCCTTCTCAGAACTGAAAATAGCTATGAGAGGGTGGTATTAAGGCTGACAATGGGGTGGTTCAGGGGGCAGTGAATAGGAGATAGTGCCCAGGAAGAGAGAGCAAAAAAGGGATACAAAGAGATCATTGCTTATGAGGAAAGAGGAAGATAAATAATGGGTGGGGGGGCTGATGAGAAGTGTAAATTGTGCATGCCACTTCAACACACTACCGTGTTCCCACATAAGCATTTTTGTTCTGTCTCAGCCCTGCTGCAGTGTTCCAGTGAAGCTCAAAACAAGCTAGACGAACAACACCTCATTTTCCACCTCAATATCTTATATCTTTCAGAACTTAACGTTGAGTTTAACAATTTCAGAATGTGAACCCCCTCCTCCATGTTGGTTACCTTCCCCCACAGGCAAGCTTTTTTTAATGCAGGTTTCTCCCAGCAGAGCCAACCCATTTTCAATTACATACTCTTCTCATTAGAATCATATGCAGCATTTGTGTCTCTCTAGGCTTATTATCATCAGTGTTTTTGTTTGTCTGTCCCTTTGTCTCTCTCTTTCTATCTCTCACTCTCTCTGGGCACTGTCTCCATGTACTTTATTCACTCTGTGCCCTCCCTACCCCACACCTCCTTGGCCATGAACAGTGTTAATCCCATCCATTCCCAGCTATGTTCAGTTCTGACAAAGAGTCGCTGGAATCCAAACAATAACTCTGTTTTTCACATGACAGGTGCTGCTGATTTTCTAATGCAGTTCTTTTTTGTTTGAGGAAAAGTATATTTAAGGAGCAAGGATTTCAAATCTCTGATGAAGATCATGGTTTACTTGGCAGCAGTGATCCCCATACCCCTTTTCGCTCAGAGATTTGAACAGCCTACAGCAAGCATCTCAAAGCACTGGAGAAATGTCACCAGGGGTACCTTTGCAAGATCTTCAGAGTGACAAAAAAGATGGCCTAATAGCAGGGTATTTCCTTAAGTCAACATCAAATTGCTAATTAGTCAAAAGCAGCTCCATTGGCAGAATGTATCAGACATCAGACTCCAGAAGCTGAGATAACAAAGTGTGGAGCTGGATGAACACAGCAGGCCAAGCAGCATCTTAGGAGCACAAAAGCTGACGTTTCAGGCCTAGACCCTTCATCCAGCTTCTGCAGTTCCCATTATCTCAGACTCCAGAAGCTAATGCTTATTCAGAACTTGGCTATAGCACATGTTCTAGAGTCACAGAGTCATATTGCACATAAACAAGCCCTTCAGCTCAACCAGTCTATACCAACCACAATCCCAAACTAAACTAGTCCCACTTGCCTGTGCTTGGCCCACATTCCTCCAAACAATTTTTATTCATGTACTTATCTAATGTTTTTTAAATATTGTAACTGTAGCCACATCCACCACTTCCTCTGTAAGTTCATTCCACACACTGACAACTCTCTGTGTAAAAAAACACTTCTCACATCTTTTTAAATTTCTCTCTTCTTGCCTTAAAAATATAACCCCTAGTCTTCAGATCCCCCACCCTAGGGAAAAGACATCTGTCATTCACCTTATCTATACCTCTCATTATTTTTTCAACCTTTATCAGGTCACCTGTCAACCTCTTATGCTCCAGTGAAAAAAGTCCCAGCCTATCCAGCCTCTCCTTATTACTCAAACCCTGTGTTCCCAGCAAAATCCTGGTAAATCTCTAATGAACCCTCTCTAGCTTAATAATATCCTTTCTATAACAGGGTGACCAGAACTGGACACAGGAGAGGCCCCAGAAAACAGCGGAAATGCTTTAGGGATGACTTCATGCATCCCTGAGGGTATCAAAAATCCCCACCAACTTCTGGAACTCGCTGATTCTGACAGACCAAAATGGAGAAAGTTAATTTGGGAATCACCAAACACATCTTCAAGCTGAGGCAAAGTCAAGTCATTGAAGGCAGTGCATAAGCCTCTAAGCAACTGAATGCCCCTTTAAGCAAGATGCACTCTATATGTGGCAGTGTCTACAACTTGTGCTCCTCAGTCATCTCAGAACATGTTAAACCAGAATGAGAAACAGTCAGCCTCAATCCCAAGGAAGTGCCTAAGAAGAAGTAGATTGATTCTGCCAAATGAATGTTGCACAGCAGTACTAAAAGATATATATTCAGGATTAACCAGATGAACCAGTGTCATTTGCATGCCTGATTGTAATATCTGTTTTTGGCTATTTCTACGTTACTTCAATTTTATTAGAATGTAGAACAGTACAGCATAGTACAGGCCCTTTGGCCCACAATGTTGTGCTAACCTATTATCCTGCTAACATCAAACTACACTGCATACCCTACATTTCACCATCCTCCATGTGCCTATCCAAGAGTCGTTTGAAAGGCTGTAAAGTATCTGAAACTACAACCATTGCCTGTAGTGCATGTTATTAAGGGATCACTGCTCAGATGGTTTCTAGGCTGACCTTTTATAAAGAACCTGATGATGCAGTGTACTTGACAGAATTTTAAGAAACTGTGATGCAGAATTTTAATCAGCGGTAGTTGCTTTGTTTTATTATGAGTTATAAAAAAAATTTGGGCACTTAGTACAGCTCCTTAACTTTGTGGCCCTATAAGTCATGTGGAGACCTCTGACGGTGAGGTTTGGCAGACAGGAGGGGACATCACTATGGAGAACATTGACCCCATTAGGTATCTCAAGGTCAGGCTGCTTAAATCCTTTTCTTCCGAGGAAAAATGTGACACACCGTCATTCCTGGTCTAACTGGGGAACAATCTGAAGGAATCTTGCTGTGATACATTGCCAGAGTGTCAATAGTATGTGGGCCTGGAAATCCATGGCCGAAAATAAGGCAACAAATTGTTTATCATTGCAGTTGATTGCTTTGAGATCAATTACATCAAGAAACTGCCTTCAGAAATTCTAGAATTCCACATTTTGCTTCCCAGCAATACCTGATATGAGAAACTCATAAGTCCCCCCACATCCAACAGCCAGTGTGAAGAGCACAACTAATGAAACTGCAGCATACCATATACTTCGCTAATTACTTTTGGATTACAATACATATTGCCTTAAGGAGGTAGATGTATGTTGGCTGTAAGAGAGGATATTTGTAAAGTACCATTTTTCATGGGGCTGGAAACAAGGGGGCTTTCATCCCTCCCACATGTGACTTTGATGTATGATACATGCTGCAACTCCCAGAATTTCAGGACAGTGTTTAGTGCTGCAGATAGGTAGATTAAATTGAAGTAGTGAATGATTCATGGACAGATTTGGAAGCACATTGTATTATGAGATATTCAAATGAAGGCTTCCTTTGGATGTTAATCTTCTAATTATGGCCGATAAGTTGTGTTTTTGCAACCTGTAAATGAAGAGGTATACAGAATCTAAGGGAATGGAGCCAGACTTTGTATGTTCGTATTAGTGGTCAGAACAGGAACTTTGATTCCTCTCAGTTTTCTGAATATCTTATCTCTTTCTAGAATGTATTGACTCCTTGCTGAGGTAGAAAGGCATTGGCAGCAATCTATGACCAGTGGCCACTGCAGTGTTTGAGCTGAGCGTACTGTCAGCAGGCTGGAAACTACTTAAGGTGTCAGTCAACCTTAATCCTATCCACGTGTGTACATTTTCAACTAGTTAATGAGTAGAGTGGGAACCCTGCATGTTTTCTCATAACTAAGAAAAAAGAGTTCTATTGTAGCAGACACTGAGGCCGTGATCAGCCAACTCGGCATAGACTGGCAATTGATCTTGTCACTTTATAGTGTGTATGCATTCATTACATAAACTCACAAGGTCACTGGGGGAGCTTAAATAGCAAGCATAATGCCCTTGGCCTGTTATTATTTGTGATATGCAGAGATCTGTTGTTGTGAATAACAAATATTTAGAATCTGGAGAATGAGCGAATTTCCATGAATCTAAGACTGGTCATCTAGACTTTCTTTTCTATGCTGTACAAGATTGCTTTATTCTGTGTTTCATTGTGGCAATCTAGAAGGGAGCTCCATAATTCTTGGAACTCAATTTGCTTCAGTTTTATGGTATACAGTTGCTATTTTTTTAAAAAAAACTGCTTCTTTTGTGGAAGTAAACAATTATGTTTTGTTGTTTAATAGGATTATATCGATAACAGAACTTTCAACATTCCTCATGAGTAGAAAGAAAATCAGTTAAATAGTTCAATTTCTTTGAGCCTGATTGCCAGATTTTAAGTTACAATACCAAACTTTGCAGATTATAAATATTACAACAAGCAAAAAACATGAAGTAAAATACTTATACCTGTAATTAGGTAATAAACATTATGGTGGGACTTCCTGAAGCAAACATTTTTTCGACTTTCATTTCAACAATTTGGTTTACATATGATACAAAGTTAGTCTTATATAAGCATTATGTATCCCTTGGTGCAAATCCTTCAAATTAAGTTGTTGAGGTTCCAATATTATTTAGATTAAAAGTCTTAAATTGATCTTGATTTTAAAAAAATGTGCAAAATTATATTTGCATGATCAAATGTAATAAAATCTAAATGGAAACAGTAAATCTTTAGTAAACCAGGCAGCCCAGAATTTGTCAAATGTGCACAAAAAGATTTCCTTTGTCAATATGTGGATGTTCCTACTAGTGAAGGAGCAAAACTGACCTTTTGGGCAATAAGACAGGGCAGTTGACTGAAGTAAAAGTTGGGGAACACTTTGGATCTAGCAATCATAATTCTGTTTGTTTCAGAATGGTCATGGAAAGGGATAATCCTTTCATAAATAATGAAGGTTTTAATTGGAGTAAGATCAATTTTAATGTTAAGAGGCAAAAGCTTTTAAAAGTTGATTGGAGCAGACTGCTCCCAGATAAAAGGATGTCTGACAAGTGGGAGGTGTTCAGAAGTGTGATGACAACAGTTCAAAGGCATTTTACTCCTGGTGGAGTGAAGGGTAAGACTGGTAAGGTTAAGGAACAAATAAATGAATAAAGATATTGAAGTTCTAGTCAAGAATAAAAGTGAATTTTTTTTAGATGTAGACAACTTGGCTCAATTGAATCTCTTAAGTAATATAAAGAGTACCTGGGCATTCTTAAGAGAAAAATCAGGAAGGCTAAGAGATGACATGAGATAGCACTGGCAGATCGTGTTAAAGATAATCCAAAGAGATTCTACAAATAGGTTAAGAGTGAGAAAGTAACTAGACAGAGTGTTGGGCCTCTTAAAGATCAAGGGGGTCGTCTTTCTGTCAAACCCCAGGAGATGGGAGAATATTTTGAGTAATGAATATTTCATGTCAGTTTTTGCTGTTGGAGAAAGAAATTGAGTGTAGAGAATGCAGAGATGTTTTGAAACTTTGATGTTTTAAAAACAGTTCACATTATAGAAGAGGAAGTACTGGAGGTTTTAGAGAATATAAAGGTGGATAAATCTCTGGGACCGGATCAATTGTATTCCAGAATGTTGTTTGAAGTTAGGGAGGAAATTACAAGACGCTTTGCAGAATTATTTGCATCATTTATAACTAAGGGTGAGGTGCCTGATTATTGGATAATGTTATTCCTTTGCTTAGAAAAGGTTGTAAGGAGAAACCAGGGAACGATAGACCTGTGAGTCTGACTTCGGTTGTGGGTAAATTGTTGGGGGTGACGATAAAAGATAGGATTTATGGATATTTAGAGAGGCAATAATTGATTGGAATAGTCAGCATGGTTTTTTGCGAGGAAAATCATAACTCACAAACTTGATTGAGTTTTTTGAGGAAGTTGCCAAGAAGGTTGATGATGGCAGAGTAATAGAGTTGCTTATTGGGTTTTAGTAAAGCCTTTGACATGTGGTAGACAAATTAGTAAAGTTAGGTCACATGGGAATCAGGGTGAGCTTATCAATTGGATACATAATTAGCTTAATGGCAGGAGATAAAAAGTAATGGTGGAGGGTTGTTTTTCGAACTGGAGGCCTGTGACCAGCAGTGTTCCATAGGGATCGGTTCTGGGTCCTCTTTTGTTAGTCATTTATATAAATGATTTGGATGAGAATATAGAAGGCACAGTTAGTAAGTTTGCAGATGACACCAAGATTGGTGGTATAGTAGACAGTGAAGAAGGTTTTCTAAGATTACAAAGGAACCTTAATCAAATGGTTCAATGGGCTTAAAAATGACGGATGGAGTTCAATCTGGATAAATGTGAGGTGTTGCATTTTGGTACAACAAACAAGGGTAGGGCTTCCACAATTAATGGTAGGCCTTGATAGTGTTGTAGAACGGAATGAACTGGGGTGAAGGGACACATTTCTTTCAAGTTTGCATCACATATAGACAGGATAGTTAAAAAGGCATTTGGGATGCTTGCCTTCATTGCACAGGCCTTTGAGTGCAGGAAATATGTTGAGGTTATACAGGACATTGGTGAGGCCTCTTCTGGAATACTATATCCCGCTCTGGTCGGAATGATATTATCAAGCTGGAGAGGGTTCAGAAGAGATTTACCAGGATGTTGTCGGGTATGGAAGGTTTGACTTATAAGGAAAAGCTGGATAGGCTGGGACTTTTTTCACTGGCACATAAGAGGTTGAGAGGTGACCTGATAGAATTTTAATTGAGGTGTATATATAGAGTTGATGGTAGTTATCTTTTCCCCAAGATGATGGATTTCAAGACTAGGGGCATATTTTTAAGGTGAGAGAGAGAGATTTTAAAAAGGCGTAAGAGGCAAATTTTTTACACAGAGGGTGGTTCACTTGTGGAATGAACTTCCTGTTGAAATGGTGGATACTGGTACAATTACAACATTTAAAAGACTATGGATGGATATATGAATAGGAAAAGTTTGGAGGGAAATGGGCCAGGAGCAGGCAGGTGGGATTAGTTTAGCTTGGGATTATGTTCAACGTAGCTGAACTGATGGGTCTGTTTCTGTGTTGTATGACTCTATGATTCCTTACAGAGAAATGTGGTTTGCTTTCTGCCACTGACTGGCTTGTACCCAAATTGATATTTCATAGCAGAAATTGAACCCCTAAAGGTGAAGACTAGAAATGAAGATTTTTTTTATTTAAAGTCAGAATATTGTTTTGGATTTACTTTGGTGAAGTACAGCTGAAACCCAGTGCAAGGCGTTGGGATATAACTTCCCACTGGTATTTTGAGAAGCAGAACCTTGCAATAAATAGGAAAGTGAAGCAGGTATATAAATATGCAATATGTATTTACCACGATAAAAGGTAAGGTTGTACCATGGCCCTTTCACTTCCTAGTAAAAACAAGATCCAATGTAAAATGTTCTCCTAGCTAGAGACTAAACATTTGGACACGGGGAAGATTTATGGTCTGTTAAAATTTACGGACAAAATTTGTAAGGAAGATGACCTGTTAAATGCATGTTGAACACAGTCAGATTTTGAAAATGTAGAAAGTAAGATAGATATTCCATAGAAAAAGATGTAATGTAACAACTAAACAGGTCATATGCAAAATTACAGAAGTTCTATGTGAAGATTCCTAATTGAGTCATTACCTCTAAATTGTTGGACTGTGCTAAGGTACCAAACATAGATAGGTTAGCATGGAGTTAGCTTGTCAGAAGGAAACGTGCATTTGGAATAGATGTCAGAAGTGTTTTTAAAACCGAAACCCTGTGAAAATACTCATTCCTAGCAGTTGTCATAGCTCAGTTGGAACATTCAGCCGTAACATGAAAAATGAAAGAGTCAATTGTAATTGTAATGCACAACCATACAAATACAGGCTGAAATCTTCAGTTCAAAATGCAGAATTGTGACTAAAATGCAGATACCAAAAATGAACCTGAGGATTCCCATGATATGGTCAAAAGGCGTTTTAGATGTGACTTAGAAATGTTATGGACCGGACCAAACCCTTGAATTATTTTGAGAAGACAGCCTAGATCCTAACTTTTACTCATTTTAATGATAAGTGCTAGGCTTTGTGTTCAGGATGTAATTCAAAACTACCAGTCATGAAGCAAAACACACTTTATTCATACGCTACAGTTAAAATACACAAAAAAGAAGAAATTATAATAACTTAAGTCTATTGGAAAACTTAACAGAATAATAGTTTTTAACTACGAAATAGTAAATGATCCAATTTGGTAACATCCCATAAACACACCCTTGGCAAATGCAAATTAATGCAGTAAAAAAAATTATCTCACAGGCAGTTCTCCAGTCCAAGAGGAAAACATCAACAGAATACTCTGAAAGAGAGAGCAGCAGGGAGAGATGTACTATAGCTTCCAAACCCAGCCCCATGACAGCAGTTACTGCTACTGTAAAACTAAAACTAAAAATTCTGGTTCTGTGGGAGCTTACCTCAGCTATTTAAGTTGCTTCTACGTTCCAACGTTTAAAAAATGCCCAAGATCTCACAAGCTTTTTACTTTATGAGATTTCATTAGACAGCTCTGTACCTTTGCCATAAAACCTCTCTTCAAAACAAAAGAGCAAAATACACCTCTTAAAGCCACAGTAGCTTCATGATAACCATTATAAAGTTTTTAGTCCTAAATGCAGTAGCAACATTTTTGAAATCACATGACATAGAAGGTTCAGAAAAAGAAGGAACTGTATGCTTTACAAGAAACTTCGGCACAGTAATTAATGTTTTTGTTGAGCGAATCTATCAAATGCTCTGTGTTGGACTATGGACACATGTCAGTAGTGAGTGGAGTGGATTATTAAAATGTGATGATGATTGTCTAAATAATAAGATTAAAGTCAAGGTAAGGAATTTGAGAATTCTATCTGCATCAGATTTAAGGATGACAAAGTGCTGAAATCATTAAAAAGCATGTGGATTTCCTGTGCAGTAGCTGGGTTATCGGCATGGACAGAGCAAAAAGTGAATTAAGCTTACTGCTCAGCAGGTCACTAGTGGTAAAGGGTGAAAAGAAAGTGGACATGGAATATGACAACAATTATTTTTGGGTAGTCAGTGGATTTACAGTTTATGCCAGATATTATTTAATTCCTTTAACAAGACCTAATTTCTTGATTTTAAAATATTAAGCTCAGTGGTTAGCACTGCTGCCTCACAGTGTCAGGGACCCGGGTTCAATTCCAGCATTGGACGACTCTCTGTGCGGAGTTTGCACATTCTCCCCGTATCTGTATGGATTTCCTCCAGGTGCTCCAGTATCCTCCCACAGTCCAAAGATGTGCAGGCTAGGTGGATTGGCTATGCTAAGTTGTCCGTAGTATTCAGGGATGTGTAGATTAGGTGGGTTATAGAGGGATGGGCCTGGGTGGAATGCTGCATGGCTCAGTGTCGACTTGTTGCACCAAAGGATCTCTTTCAAACTGTAGGGATTCTGTGATTCTATGTGTCATCAACATCAGGAGAGCAGTTTTTAAAGGATAAAAGGCTGATTACCTTAAAAGCACATTGGCAATTTGCTCAACCATCTTTTCACAGGCCAAATATTCCTATAAAAGATGAAGAAGTAAAGGCTGGCAAGTGTTTTGAAGTCGTAGAATTTTTTAAAATAACTGTGACGTATGTAAAAATTATTGGTGGACATCATCACAACCCTTAGTGAGACTCCTATTAGCAAGTGGCAATGAATTTGAAGGTATGGAATAAGAAGAAAAATAATCTTGAACTTTGTAGATTTGGCCACAATAGTAGCAAAGAGCATTAGTGGACATGGTAATGGCAAAATGGATGGGGACTGGTCTGTGGACTGCAGTTACATTCCAAACTGACAACAGGATGAATTTGTCAATGATAAATTTAGGGATTTATGTAAAAATATGAATATTGTGGTAATGAGCACAACGGCAGAATATCCTGTTGTTAATAATAGAATATCTGAAAGAAATCACATGGTACAGTCATAGATAAGATGCTTCATTAAATCCCAGCAGACTATTAAGTTGTAAATGAAAGTGTGCCCTGGTATAGACAATCCATGCAGTGATTGGGGGCCCCGCTTCAAGTCTTGTCTGAAGCCTTTTCCTGTATATTTCAAGCTTGCATCACGGACTTGTATATTTCAGAAAAATCCCACTGCTGCAAGCATGTTGTATTTTCGTGTTATTTGTATGTAACATTTATTGGATAGTATGGATTCAGTTTACTTGAGCACCTCAAAGAAAACGGTTTATCAACAGTTTAAGCTTCAACTTGCAATTACGGATGACCATGTTATCAACCTCCAGTTTTCTGTGAACAAATGGCAGGACTGTTAGGAGCATTAATACACAGTGGGATCTTTGGGTGCATCGGAAAGGGTGCAGAGGAGATTTACCAGGATGTTGCTTGGTATGGAGGGAAGGCCTTATGAGGAAAGGCTGAGGGACTTGAGGCTGTTTTCATCAGAGATAAGAAGGTTAAGAGGTGACTTAATTGAGACAAACAAGATGATCAGAGGATTAGGTAGGGTGGACAGTGAGAGCCTCTTTCCTGAGATGGTGATGGCTAGCACAAGGGGAAATACCTTTAAATTGAGGGGTGATAGATATAGGACAGATATCAAAGGTAGGTTCTTTACTCAGAGAGTAGTAAGGGTCTAGAATGCCCTGCCTGCAACTGTAGTAAACTCGCCAACTTTAGAGGCATTTAAATGGTCATTGGGTAAACATATGGATGATAATGGAATAGTGTAGGTTAGGTGGGCTTCAGATTGCTTTCACAGGTCAGTACAACATCTAGGGCTGAAGGACCTGTACTGCGCTCTAATGTTAAATATTCTATATTCTTGACAACCATAGCTCCCTGAACGTGGCAACACAAGTGGATAAGGTGGTAAAGAAGGCGTATGACATGCTTGCCTTCTATCGATTGGGGCATTGAGTAGAAAGCTTGGCTAGTCATGTTGCAGCTGTATGAGACTTCAGGTAGGGCAGATATGGAGTATAGTGAGTAGTTCTGGTCATCATACTCACAGAAGGGATGTGGAAGCTTTGGAGAGGATGCAAAAGGGGATGCCTAGATTGATGTGTATCAGCTATGAGGAAAGGTTGGACAAATTTGGATTATTTTCATGTCAGAGACTGAGGGTCAATCTGACAGAAGTATATAAATTTGAGAGGCATGGATAGGGTGAATAGCCAGAGTCCTTTTCCCAGGGTAGTTATGTCAAATACTAGAGAGCATAGGTTTAAGATGAGAAGGGAAACATGTAGAACATAGAACATTACAGCACAGTACAGGCCCTTTGGCCCTCGATGTTGTGCCGACCTGTCATACCGATCTTAAGCCCATCTAACCTACACTATTCCATGTACGTCCATATGCTTGTCCAATGACGACTTAAATATACCTAAAGTTGACGAATCTACTACCGTTGCAGGCAAAGCGTTCCATTCCCTTACTACTCTCTGAGTAAAGAAACTACCTCTGACATCTTTTACCCCTCAATTTAAAGCTGTGCCCCCTCGTGCTCGCCGTTACCATCCTAGGAAAAAGGCTCTCCCTATCCACCCTATCTAACCCTCTGATTATTTTATATGTTTCAATTAAGTCACCTCTCAACCTTCTCTCTAATGAAAACAGCCTCAAGTCCCTCAGCCTTTCCTCGTAAGACCTTCCCTCCATACCAGGCAACATCCTAGTAAATCTCCTCTGCACCCTTTCCAAAGCTTCCACATCCTTCTTATAATGCGGTGACCAGAACTGTACGCAATACTCCAAGTGCGACTGCACCAGAGTTTTGTACAGCTTCACCATAACCTCTTGTATCCAGAACTCGATCCCTCTGTTAATAAAAGCTAAAACACTGTATGCCTTCTTAACAGCCCTGTCAACCTGGGTGGCAACTTTCAAGGATCTGTTATCATGGACACCGAGATCTCTCTGCTCATCTACACTACTAAGAATCTTACCATTAGCCCTGTACTTTGCCTTCCGGTTACTCCTACCAAAGTGCATCACCTCACACTTGTCTGCATTAAACTCCATTTGCCACCTCTCAGCCCAGCTCTGCAGCTTATCTATGTCTGTCTGCAACCTACAGCATCCTTCGTCACTATCCACAACTCCACCGACCTTAGTGTCGTCTGCAAATTTACTAACCCATCCTTCTATGCTCTCATCCAGGTCATTTATAAAAATGACAAACAGCAGTGGACCCAACACCGACCCTTGCAGTACACCACTAGTAAGTGGTCTCCAGGATGAACATTTCCCATCAACTACCCCCTCTGTCTTCTTTCAGCAAGCCAATTTCCGATCCAAACTGCTATATCTCCCACAATTCCATTCCTCCGCATTTTGTACAATAGCCTATTGTGGGGAACCTTATCGAATGCCTTGCTGAAATCCATGTACACCACATCAACCGGTTTACTCTCATCTACCTGTTTGGTCACCTTGTCAAAGAACTCAATAAGTTTTGTGAGGCACGACCTTCCCTTCACAAAACCGTGCTGACTATCCCTAATCAATTTATTCTTTTCTAGATGATTATAAATCCAATCCCTTATAACCTTTTCTAACACTTTCCCAACAACTGAGGTAAGGCTCACTAGTCTATAATTACCAGGGTTGTCTCTACTCCCCTTTGTGAACAAGGGAACCACATTTGCTATCCTCCAGTCATCTGGCACTATTCCTGTAGACAATGACGAGTTAAAGATCAATGCCAAAGGCTCGGCAATCTCCTCCCTGACTTCCCAGAGGATCCAAGGATAAATCCCATCCGGCCCAGGGGACTTATCTATCTTCACCCTCTGAAGGATTTCTAATACATCTCCCGTGTGAACCTCAATCCCACCTAGTCTAGTAGCCTGTATCTCAGTATTCTCCTCGACAACATTGTCGTTTTCTAGAGTGAATACTGTTGAAAAATATTCATTTAGCGCTTCCCCTATCTCATCTGACTCCACACACTATCCTTGATTGGGCCTAATCTTACTTTCGTCATTCTTTTATTCCTTAAATACCTATGGAAAGCCTTAGGGTTTACCCTGATCCTATCCGCCAACAACTTCTCATGTCTCCTCCTGGCTCTTCTGAGCTCTCTCTTTAGGACTTTCCTGGCTACCTCGTAGCCCTCAAGTGCCCTAACTGAGCCTTCACATCTCATCCTAACATAAGCCTTCTTCTTCCTCTTGACCAGAGATTCCACCTTCTTCGTAAACCACGGCTCCCGCACTCTAAAGCTTCCTCCCTGCCTGACAGGTACATACTTATCTAGGACACACAGGAGCTTTTCCTTGAATAAGCTCCACATTTATAATGTGCCCATCTCCTGCAGTTTCCTTCCCCGTTCTATGCTCCCTAAATCTTGCCTAATGTCATCATAATTGCCTTTTCCCCCAGCTATAACTCTTGCCCAGTGGTATACACCTATCCCTTTCCATCACTAAAGTAAACATAATAGAATTGTGATCGCTATCACCAAAGTGCTCACCTACTTCCAAATCTAACACCTGGCCAGGCTCATTACCCAGTACCAAATCTAATGTGGCTTCGCCCCTTGTTGGCCTGTCTACATACTGTGTCAGGAAGCCCTCCTGCACACTCTGGACAAAAACTGACCCATCTATAGTACTCGAACTATAGTGTTCCCAGTCAATATTTGGAAAGTTGAAGTCCCCCATGACAAATACCCTGTCTCTCTCACTCCTATCAAGAATCATCTTTGCTATCTTTTCCTCTACATCTCTGGAACTATTCGGAGGCCAATAGAAAACTCCCAACAGGGTGACCTCTCCTTTCCTGTTTCTAACCTCAGCCCATACTACCTCAGTTGATGAGTCCCCAAACATCCTTTCTGCAACTGTAATACTGTCCTTGACCAACAATGCCACACCTCCGCCCCATTTACCATCTTCTCTGTTCTTACTGAAACATCTAAATCCCGGAACCTGCAACAACCATTCCTGTCCCTGCTCTATCCATGTCTCCGAAATGGCCACAACATCGAAGTCCCAGGTACTAACCCATGCTGCAAGTTCACCCACCGTATTCCGGACGCTCCTGGCATTGAAGTAGACACACTTCAATCCAACTTCTTGCTTGCCGGTGCCATCTTGCTTCCCTGAAACTTTATTTCGGACCACCCTACTCTCAACCTTTTCTATAGTCGAACTACAATTTTGGTGCCCATCCCCCTGCTGAATTAGTTTAAAACCACCCGAACAGCCTTAGCAAATTTCCCCCCCAGGATATCGGTACCCCTCTGGTTCAGGTGAAGACCATCCTGTTTGTAGAGGTCCCACCTACCCCAGAAAGAGCCCCAATTATCCAAGAATCCAAAACCATCCCTGTAGCCACATGTTCAACTCCTCTCTCTCCCTATTCCTCGCCTCACTAGCACATGGCACGGGCAACAAACCAGAGACAACAATTCTCTTCGTCCTAGCTCTCAGCTTCCATCCTAGCTCCCTGAATTTCTGCCTTAAATCCCCGTCTCTCTTCCTACCTATGTCTTTGGTGCCAATGTGGACCACGACATGGAGCTGCTCCCCCTCCCCCTTAAGGATCCCAAAAACACGATCAGAGACATCACGCATCCTGGCACCTGGGAGGCAACACACCAAACGTGAGTCTCTCCCATCCCCACAGAACCTCCTATCTGTCCCCCTAACTATGGAGTCCCCAATGACTGCTGCTCTGCTCCTCTACCCCTTCCCTTCTGACAGCAGGGACAGACTCTGTGCCAGGGACCTGTGCCCCACTGCTTTCCCCTGGTAAGTCGTCCCCCCCAACAGTATCCAAAATGGTATACTTATTGTTGAGGGGAATGGCCACAGGGGATCCCTGCACTGCCTGCCGGTTCCCTTTCCATCCCCTGACCGTAACCCATCTGCCTTTTTCCTGTACTTGAGGAGTGACTACCTCTCTGTAACTCCTCTCAATAATCCCGTCTGCCTCCCGAGTGATCCGAAGTTCATCCAGCTCCAGCTCCAGTTCCCTAACGCGGTTTTCAAGGAGCTGGAGTTGGGTGCACTTCCCGCAGAGGTAGTCAGCAGGGATGCTAGTGGTGACCCTTGCCTCCCACATTCTGCAGGAGGAACATTCAACTGCCCTGACCTCCGTTCCCATTATTCTAAATTCCCAAAGACTTAAAAAACATAAAGAATAAAAAATAAACTTGTTACCTTACCAATCAGGCACACAGAACCTTTTTTTTGGTTAGAGGAGGAGGATGGGTGGGAAACACTACCTGGGTAGTGTTTTGGGTAACACAACCACACAAATATATTACCTCACTCACTCACCAGTCCCGTGTCAGCTCCTGCTCAGTGTCCCTCCGCCTATTCACAAGGTAAGCTTTTTAACGATTCAAAAACCGTGACTCACCGGGAGATTTGTGAGAAAAGTTTTTTTACACAGAGGATGGTATGTGCCTGTAACATGCTACCAGGATAGATTGTAGAAGCAGATACATTAGCAAAGTTTAAGAGGGATTCAGACAGGCACATGAACAGACAGGGAATAAAGGGATATGGATCACCTGCTGGCAGATAGGATAGTTTAGAATGGCATCATGGTTGACACAGACATGGTGGACTGAAAGGGCCTTTTCCTGTGCTATACTGTTTTGTGTTCACTGTGAATGATTTTATACAATGCGTTGTCTTCGTGGTGCAAATTTTGTTAAAATAAGCAAATATAAAGTGCAGTACATTTGACAGGCAACCAATATATTTTTCTCTAGAATGGGAAGAAACTGTCCAACCAATCCACATATTTATATTCTACCCCTACCTCACCAACTGATGGAAGTCAACAACACAATTACAGGTGGTTCTGCTAAAACACGTGTTTCATTAACATGATTTGACTGTAACATGATTGATGAATAGTGGACACTGTTGTTCAGATGACACAGTCTTTCTGTTGTACAGGCACAGCGATTTCCCTATAACACGATTTTCCATTTTGATTTTCTATAGCACGAGGTCACACTACAATGCAACTATCACGTTGTAGGAGAACAACCTGTATTCCATGTGACATTGCAATTACCCTCAAATAGTGCCATTTTTTTTGTGCATTTTATGTCAGCTGTGGTTCAGTTGGTACCACTCTCACCTATAACTCAGATGCTTGTATCCTCAAATCCCAGAGATGGAGCACAGGCATCTAGACTGATGCTCCAGTTACATTCTGAGAAAGTACTGCATAGAAGGAATGTAGTTTTTCTTCCTCTTCCCCCTTAATTATTTTACTATTTAGTATTTTTTAACCTCTTCTATTGTGAAGATGATTGTGAAGTAGTTATTCAACTCCTCTGCCATTTCTATGTTCCCCATTATTATTTCTCCAGTGCCATTTTCTGAGTGACCTCAGGTCAGGATATGGGATAAAATATTTGCCTAATGGTCGAACATTTCGCCATTGTTGATTAATATAAACAGCCATCTGGCTCACTAATGTACTTTAGGGATGCAAATCTGCCATCCTTACCAGGTCTGGTCTATATGTGACTCCGGACACACAACAATGCACTTGACTCTTAGCTGCCTACTAAGTAATCAGGGATGGGCAGTACTCACACTACCCTCAACCCGTGAATGAATAATACAAGACTTCAATTTCTGCATTGAGTTAATGTTTCCTATTCCATTAGTACTTTACATAGGCACCTTTCACACATTTCTTTTCAAGATGAACAATTCAAGCTTTTATTATAGTTTTTCAAACTCCGTCCTGACATAAAGGGGCAGCCCGACTATCCTTCTTTACATTTGGTGAGCATTTCATTTTGTGGAAATTCCTTCATTTGCAATTTTTGCTCAAGGTGACATTGGAATCCATTTTGAACTTTTTGAACTTTTCATGATAAAGATTACTAACCCTGTCTTTCTAAAATTTTCAGTTTCTCAGCCAAGAAATTGAAATTCTTACGAAGAAGATATAGAAGTGATTCTTTAATCTGATACCAAAATCTTCCACATTGCTCTTTTGAATGTGATAATTCATTGCTTATTAGTTTCCTTGGTGCTGGACATCATTTCTAAATCACCTAAACACTAAGTATTGGCATGCCATTCATCTTCATTGGGCTTTATGGTTACTCTACTCCTACCAAGTAACAGCTCTGATTTCTCTGTCAGAAATTGACAGTCAGGTTTCTCAGGAAGGAGGAGCAAATTGAGAGATGCAAAAAAAATGTGGTGAAATTAGGTAATAATAAGGAGTAAACACACGGGAATGAAGTGGTGATCACTTATTTGCAGGATTCAGAATTGTATTTAAGCCTAAAGGAAAATTGGAAAAAAAATTTCCTTTCAGTCAAGAGTGTGATGTTTTTCATTTTCACAACTTTTTTTTTGCCATTGCCAACATTACTCAAGAGAGTGGAAAATTCCACTGTGAGCATCTGATACACAGCTCATGCTCATAACATTATGATCCATAGGTACAACTATTAATAACTGAGTCATACTCCAATATGCTGTAAGGAATTATATACCTATCTTTACAGGAACTATTATTAAACTTAGTTTCCATAAATGTCTCATTTTCATATTTGAACTTTGATGCATTACATTAGTGCTTTTTTTCATCTATGCACAATACTCTTTTTCAAGTCATGAAATTTTTCTCAACCTTCAGCTCCTCATAGCTGTGCCTGGAGGATGTATATGGGCTTTTGTGTTTCATTATAAATGTCCTTCCACTGACATAGAGTCATACAGCACAGAAACAGACCCTTCAGTCCAACTTTTATGTGCTAACCAGACATCCCAATCTGGTCCAATCCCATTTGCCAGCAATTGGCACATATGCATCTAAATCCTTTAAATCCATGTACCCATCCTAATGCCTTTTAAATGTTGTAATTGTACCTGCCTCTACCACTTCCTCTGGCAGCTCATTCCACACACACATACCACCCTGAAAACGTTATCCCTCAGGCTCTTTTTAAATCTTTCCCCTCTCATCTTAAATTATACCCTCCAACTTTGGACTCCCCCCATCCTGGGAAAAAGACCTTGGCTATTCACCCTATCCCCATCCCTCATGATTTTATAAACCTCTATAAGGTAATCTCTCGGCTTCTGACACTCCAGGGAAAATAGCTCCAGCCAATCTAGCTTTTCCCGTTAACGCAAACTCTCCTGTCCTGGCAAGATCCTTGTAAATCTTTTCTGCACAGCCTCTCAAGTTTCACAACATCCTTCGTATAGAAGGGTGATCAGAATTGTATACAGTATTCTAAAAGTGGCGTAATCAAAGTCCTGTACAGCTGCAACATGACTTCCCACCTCCTACATAAAAATTTTCTGGCCAATGAAGGCAAGCACATCAAATGCCTTCTTCACCCTGACAATCTATGACTCCACTTTCAAGGAACCAGGGAAGTTGATGAGTCTGCATCAAAGTGATAAGAGTGAAGTAGTATATTAATTAAGTGACAGGTGAAAGAAGCATTAATACGGATGAAGCTAAACAGGTTGCCTTTCTGTGTTACCATTACTGAGATCAGGGATGAATGAAGTCAACGACAACAATTATCTGCTATATTTTGTTGGCTCTGAAAACATCATTATTAAACCTTCACAAACAAAATTCAAAGTGTGTACTTTGTCAGTACTATTTGAAATTAGCGACTACTTCAGAAGGGCCATGTATACCAGGCCCAGAGAAGGCTGATGACTGATTCCAAATGTCAAAGCACTAAATTTATGAAATGTTTAGAGAAACATAAATGCTTCAACTTGAGAAGGGATATTTAAAAGGTGGTCATATTTACAGTATATGGGTTGTTATTGGATTAGAAAAGGTAAACTCAACACTTTGAAGTTAAAACTTGCACCGGGATATATGAACATAATGTAGCAAAAGAAGCATTTAGGAAATATGGCAGTGAACTGTTGAGCCAGATTTTCTCAAGCCTGGCAATCTTAGACAGTTTGCTACCCTCGCCTTTCATTTTACAAAAGAAGGGAGCTCAGCAATCCTGAGAAGATACTCTGCTCAGGTTTCCCTCAGAAACATGATCAATACTTCCATTCTGACAGCTCCTCTGTACTGCATAACTGTCAGAGGAAGGTAAACCACACCCTGTTTTCACAGCAGCTGTCAAATCATATGTAGATGGTTAGGTGTGGTGTTAGGGTGCTAAGGGGATAGGATGTCAGATGGATAACGGGATAGAGTGACCACTAAATAGGATACCAGCTGTGAAGGCCGCAGCTAGGAACGATTACATGCTGGGATAGGATGCCAGTTTAGTAAAGTATCAGATGGATTTGAAGCCAGTCTGCCAGGTAAATAGACTCCCGACCAGAGGGCCAAGTGCATAGGTCGTCAGGGTGCAAGGTGGCACCCCGATGGAGCTAGATAGCTGGCACAAGAATTCCATGAGCTCTAACTAACTCTGATGAGACAAGTTGCAAACTATCTTCCCTGTTTGATCTGTTGTGCTTTTGCATCATTAATTTCTTAATTATGGTGAGTAAGATTGGATGTGATGTTGACATATCAAGGTGACCTGTTAGTGAGATGCAAATGCACAGAAACAAGCTTCCCACCAGGCGACACCAGAATTCCAAACTTACCATCTTAGGCTTAATGGTTAAATCAGACAAGCTTTACTGTAAAGTAAAACAGAAATTGTTGGAGAAACTCAGCAACTCTGGCAGCAGCAGTGGAGAGAAAGCAGAGCCCAGTGTTTCAAGTCCAGTGACCCTTCTCCAGAACTGATAGTAACAAGGTTCAAATCCTACCTGCTCCACAGGTGTGTAATAACATCTCTGAATGGGTCGATTTGAAAAATAGGCATAGGCTAAAGATGGGGTGGGAAGGAAAAGGAGTGAGCGGACTGGGGGAGTCCAAAAAAGGAGAAAACTAGATAAGCAGACAAAGGGATGGTTGATACTATGCAAGGGAGACAGAAAAGCTGACAATGGGGACTGAAAGTATGAAAATGGGTTTGCTGTACTGAAAGCAGCCCATGACACGATAGGGCCTGGGGTATGGGCTTGGGTAAAGGCGATAGTAGAAAGTGTTCAGGGTCTAAAATTACTGAACCTGGTACTGAGTCCTGAAGGCTGTAGGGCGCCCAGCAGAAAATGAGATGTTGTTCTTCCGGTTTGCACTGAGGCTTGCTGGAACACTGCAGCAGGCCTGAGTCAGAGATGTTGGCCAGAAAACATGGTGGTGTGTTGAAGTGGCAGGTGTCAAGAATCTGTCAGTTTTTTGTCCCCTTTTACCTGATTAGATGATCACATTGACTGCTATTCTTGACATGCAAGAAGTTGGGAAGTGCTGTTGTTTGTTGCAAACCGAGCATAGGTGTTCCACAGTGGTCCCCAAGCCTCTGCTTTGTTTCCCCGATGTAGAGGAGGCCACATCTGGAACAGTAGATACAGTATACCACATTGGCAGATGTGCAGGTGAACATCTGCTTGATGTGGAAGGTCTCCTTGGGGCCTGTGATGGGGTTGAGGGAGGAGGTGAGGGGCAGGTGTAGCATTTCCTGTGGTTGCAGGGAAAAATGCAGGGTGTGGTGAGGCTGGAGGGGAGTGTGGAGTTGACAAGGGAGTCCCAGAGAGTGTGGTCCCACCGCAAAGCAGATAAGGGTGGGGAGGTATAAATGTCTTTGGTGATGGGCTCGGTTGCAGATGGTGGAAGTGTCAGAGGATGATGCGTTGGATCTAGAGGTTGGTGGGGTAATATGTGAGGACGAGGAGGATTCTGTTTTGGTTGTTACTGCGGGTATGGGGTGTGAGGGATGAGTTGTGGGAAATGCAGGAGACACAGCTGAGGGCGTTCTTGACAACTGAGGGGGGGAGTTTGCAGTCTTTGAAAAACGAGGACATCTGAGATGTTCGGGAGTGGAATGTCTCATCCTGGGAGCAGTTGCGGTGGAGGTGAAGGAATTGGGAAGAGGAGATGGCATTTTTGCAGGAAGGTGGGTGGGAGGAGGTGTATTCTCGGCAGCTGTGGGAGTTGGTGGGCTTGAAATGGATATCGGTTTCCAGTCCCCCTCCACTGACACCCTCATCCGCTTAGCTGAACTCGTCCTCACCCTTAACAACTTCTCTTTCAATTCCTCCCACTTCCTACAGACAAAGCGGGTGGCCATGGGTACCCACATGGGCCCAAGCTATGCCTGCCTCTTTGTAGGTTACATGGAACAATCCCTCTTCTGTACCTACACTGGCCCCAAACCCGACCTCTTCCTCCGTTACATTGATGACTGTACTGGCAGCACCTTGTGTTCCCATGAGGAGCTCAAACAGTTCATTCACCTGGGCCTCCTGCAGTGCCACAACGATGCCACCCGAGTGTTGCAGGAACAGCATCTCATATTTCGCTTGGGAGCCCTACTGCCCAATAGTATCAATGTGGACTTCACAAGCTTCAAAATCTCCCCTACCCCAACCACATCCCAAAACCAGCCCAGCTGGTCCCCGCCTCCCTAATCTGTCTTTCCTCCCACCTATACCGTCCTCCCACCTCGTGCCCCATCCAGATTTCCCATCTACTAGCCTCATCCCACCTCCTTGACCTGTCCGTCCTCCCTGGACTGACCTATCTCCTCCCTAACTCCCCACCTACACTCATCACTACTGGCTCCATCCCTGCATCTTTGACCTGTCTGTCTCCTCTCCACCTATCTTCTCCTTTATCCGTCTTTTATCTGCCTCCGCCTTTTTTCCTATTTATTTCAGAATCCCCTTACCTTCCCCCATTTCTGAAGAGGGGTCTAGGCCCGAAACGTCAGCTTTCCCACACCTCTGATGCTGCTTGGCCTGCAGTGTTCATCCAGCTCTACACCTTATCTCAGATTCTCCAGCATCTGCAGTTCCCACTACCACTATAAGAATGCTACTGCCTTTTTGTTGTAAAGCATCATTTATGTCACTTAAGGTGGAAGATAGGAGCTTTAGTTCAATAACTCACCTGAAAGGTCACACTTCACATATAGCACTCCCTCAGCACTACATGATGTCACGACCATGGATCATAACCCTGGACTATCTAAGGGCATGGCAAACTTCAATTTCAACAAGTGTTTGTTTTTAAAAAAAGAACAGCTATGCAAAATGAATCAAACACCTACAGATATACTCAGCAGGAGCAGGAGTGGACCATTTGACCACTTCACCTCACTTCACGACTGATCTGTTTGGGTTTTGAGTTCCACATTACCATCTACATATGATAACTCTTGATTCTCATGCCTAATAAGAATCCATACAACGCTACTTTAAGATATTCAATGACGTGGCCTACATCATCTTCTGAGGCTGAAAGTTCCAATGTTACAAAACCCTGTGAGAGAAAAATAAGTTGCCTCAGTTCTGTCCTGAAAAGGACAATCTGTTAAAACAGCTTCCCGGGTTTCTAGACCAACCCTACAAGAGGAAACATCCTTTCCACAACTACAGAGATAGTAAGAACTACCAATGCTGGAGTCTAAGATAACACAGTGTGGAGCTGAAGGAACACAGCAGACCAATCAGCATCAGAAGAGCAGGAAAGATAACGTTTTGGGTCAGGATCCTTCTTCAGAAATGATCCTTCTTCATTCCATTTCTGAAGAAGGGTCCCAACCCAAATCATCAGCTTTTCTGCTCCTCTGATGCTGCTTGGCTTGATGTGTTCCTCCAACTCCACACTCAGTTATCTATTTCTACATCTACCTTGTCTAGCAGCTTCCTAGCTGCTAAAAGACAGATGAATTGCAAATGTAGCCAAACAGCAAGGGATGCTGGGTACATTGGCCAAGTGAAACTCTGAAATCAGAAAACCCACACACCCGACACAATGCAAACACAGCAGCCAGGTGCTAATGACATTAGCATAACATGAAAGGCAACAGTCATTTTAGACAGACAAACCCCAACAACTTATCCACTAAACAAAGGAGAGCTCCGACAGAAAATCACCTGGTCCTGCAACACAAAGAAGCTAACAGTAGCATGCTATCGAAGCGATTGACTCTTGTTTCAAACTATGAAGTGTGTCTTCCTGATTGGCCAGAACTATGGAAAGTTCCAGGAAACCAGTTTAACGTATAAAAACAAGGTTTATCTGCAAATCTCTCTTGGAACTGTTCACAGAATCTCTGGAATTGTCTGAGCTTTCTGAGGAAACCGGCATGGCAGGAGGCAGAGACCAACTGACTATCCAGAGAGAGAGAGAGAGAAAGCAGCTTCGCAGACCCAGAGGCAGAGCGACGGAGAGAGCGACTGTGTCAATTTGCAAGGGATTTGGGAAATAATGTAACCTTAACAGGTTGAACAGATTAGGGATAGTACGTTTAGTATCAACGATTATTGTAATTTTGTTCTTAATAAAGGGAGAGTGTTTTGCTTTGGTACCAATATTGATTTGACCACTTTTGTATTGTGGCACTCCTGATCAAATTCATTCTTCACATTCTGGTCAGAGTTGTCTGTAACTTGTTTAAAGAGAAACTGGACAATACTTGTCAAGACAATTCAGGATCTTATACACTTTAATCAAGTCACACATCTCCTCTTTCAGTAGAAACAAGCCCAATGTATCTACCCTATTCAGGTGAGGCAACATGCTTATTTTCCTATCAGGAGTTATCTCAAACTGTGAACATTAGCAGCGAAAAGGCAGCCATCTCAAAGAGAGAGATTTTGTGTCTTCCCCTTTCACAAATGCGCAGAAATCAAGGGTTAAAATTCAGTTCACACGTGGTCCGTGTGTGCTGGTGGAAGAATGTGTGCTAGTGAGCTAACATACTCGTGCATTAGTGTGTATTTTACCACTGGTGTGCTGTGAAGGTCACACTTGAAGAACCACCCACTAGTTACTCCTGCATTTTAGATAAAGTACTCTCTTGTTCTGAGTGCTAGAAGCCAGTTAGTCAGCAAGCCAGACAAAATGAAACAGAACAAAATAATTTGATTCCAATCTTCAAAGCAAAGAATCACAAAACCAACTGTTTGACTCTCAGTATTCCATTATCTACTCTTCGAAAACAACAAGAGACTGAGCTGTTTATCTTTTAACTTCTTTTACTTTTGGACTCGCTTTTCATTTCACATTTGTGTGTCTGTGTGGTGTGCTCTTAATGATTGCATTCTTGCGTAACTGCAATATTAAGCTCTCTCTTTTATTAACAAAAGAAAGCATGGTTAAATTGACTACTTATATCTTCATTTAGCCTGGGAGAAGGGAGTGGAGGGGCAAGTGATTAAAGCAGGGATGGCTGGTCATTTCTCCTCATCTGGGAGCTTGACAATTTGGGGTTTTCGTCTGGAACTGCAATTACGAGAGTCACCTTGCCCGTGGTCTTGTCATAACAACTGAAACGTATGCCCAGATTGAGAGGTCAAGCTTCTGGGTGTTGCTTGAACATATAACCTTCTTATTCAGAGACGTGTAAATGCAATGACCAATTTAAGGGCATGTTTAATATGCATATAGAAACCATTACTACTTTCTTTTATATTAACTGATGAAATGTTTTTGTCCTTTCCTTATGCTATTCTGTTTTTGCTTTTTCCCTTTACTTCACTTTTCATACCGCTTAAAATTTTCTTTCATGTGGTTATTCATTATTTTATAATATCCTTCATTTTATGTCTCAATTTAGTTTCATGCTACAAGCATTCATGGAATGTTATGCTTTGATACGTTTTGGCCTTTTCACTTGCAGGGATATGTAAATGCCTCACATTGTTGAAGAATCTCCACCCCATTTTTAGAACCCTCTGTTCAACTTATTTGGCCCCTTTAACTTGCTATCTCAGCTTTGTCCTTTTCAAATCTGTCCCCTGCCCACATTTGAATTGTTTTCTACCCTTTTCTTTTTCACACTGACTCTCACTTGTTTATTATTTTGCAATTGTTCTCCCATTCTCACATTAGTTATTTACCCAGCTTGTTTCTCAGATAATACCTCATGTTATACTGGAGGTGGTTTGGGGGTGGCATGTTAAAAGAAAAGTATTGCAGACACAAAATTAAATTTGCTTGAAAAGCTCAGCAGGTCTGGCAGCACCTGTGAAGGAAGAAACAGAGTTAACGTTTCGGGTCCGGTGACCCTTCCTCAGAAGGGACCTGAAACATTTCTGATGAACGGTCATCGGACCCGAAACGTTAGCTCTGTTTCTTCCTTCACAGATGCTGCCAGACCTGCTGAGCTTTTCCAGCAACTTTGTTTTTTGTTCCTGATTTACAGCACCTGCAGTTCTTTCGGTTTTTGTTAAGTATTGCAGACATTGGAAACTCTCAGCAGGCCAGGCAGTCTCTGCGAAGAGAGAAGTGCTGTGATAGAATTTCAGGCTGATGTCTGTCAGAATTGAAAATACTACAGATAAACAGTTTTTAAGCAGGTACACATTACTGAAGCATACTGTTCAAGAATGCAGGGTGGAAAGCAAATTATTCTCAGCTGTGACAACCCCCACAGCAGGAGCCTTTGCCAGTGAATTCAGGAAGGGAGAAAATGGAAAAATAATATAAAGAATGCTTGACAACAAGACTTCCTCTGTTTGATGGTTCAATACAGTAGTGCCCACACAATATGAGGTCATTTTTATAAACATGCAGGGAAAGCGTAATAGTTAATGAAAGAGAACCCTATTGCTTCTTCAGTAGTAGTATATGAAGCCAATTGATTATTTATAATTTCCTGTAGGAAACAAAAAATATTTGAGGATTTTCCAGTCATGGTGTAGGAAGTCAGCATTCTCTGCTGTTGCTTGTCATGCAAAAACTGTGTAATTGCTGTATACTTGTAATTGCCATATTATACCTTAGTATTTAGCTTCCCAGGAACCAGCTAAATACAGTTTCTCTGAAATATTGCCTTTCTACATAAACAGTATATTGCAGAAATTGTTTTGAAGCAAGAATCTTTCTGATATGCAATTATTAGGAAGACAGACACAAAAAATAGCAAACTATATTTATATAATTGCCAGCAGATCTCCTGTGGTTTTGTTCATGGTGAAGCTGAGGATATGTCATTTAGTGACTAGATCATGATACTATGTAGTGCACATGTATTATACTGTTGCTAAAGTAGTGCCTCTTATACAAATAGCCTATCCTTTAAAGGTTACTGTAAATTGTTACTATAGATATATTCTGAGGTTAACTACAGGTGAATTGCTAAGTCAATTAGAGAATGTTTTCAACAGCTAGAAAAGTTTCCATTGTATCACCAGAACATTATTGGTTTTTGTTCTCGTTTCTTTTATTCCTTTTCTTGTTCTAGTCCTTTTAGGCTTTGGCTTCTGTTGAATGACTGTTTTCTTCCCCATCCGTCAGCCAAGTGACTATTCTTTTGGGTTTGAGAGTTTGGGAATGGGAGCTAATTGCTGCCTCTAAACCCACTTAAAAGCCAGGCACAAACTAACCGACACTAAAAGAAGGCAGCCCCACAGTGATAACTTGCTATGGGAAGACTGACTAAGTTCAACCTGCAACTTCTACTCCAGAGTGAAATCAAGTCCCACCCTCAAAGTGCCAGAAAATCTGATTGGTTACAGTACTTGCAGTCCTTACAGTAGCAGAATTCACTAGTTGGCATTGTTGGAACTACAAGCAGTCTCACTGAGAAGAATGCATGGAATTTTAAGTGGGGAAGGATCTGGCATATGAGGGAAAGATGAGCTCAGTTGGAAAGTTGGCTTCTAGAAGGTCAGTAGAGAGGCACAAAGAGGGTGTACCATCTTGGGGTGTGGGTATCCCTGCTGCACACCGGAGAGTCCACAAAGGAAGCATATCTGACCTCCTCAATTTTTCACCAGAATTAGTGAGAAAATGGCTTGTCCACTCGTGCCTGCCTTCCCCTCTCTGCCAACCATATTACAGCATAGGCAGCAAAATATTTGCACCAATTGAATTGATGATAATCTTAATGGCTTGACAATGAGGATTTTTACAATGGCAGATGGGTTGTCAATTTTGCTATCTGTCTGGCTACGATATTATGGGAACCCAGCAGTTGTCACCAGGTTAGCAATCTAATGTGATCCTGCTGGATTTTACGTATGCACAGGGTAGCAGTGGTTGTGATTTCCACATGTAAAATCTTGGTCCATGTGAGTGTCAAATAGCTATTCAACCACGCTTGGTGGTTTGAGGGAGTCTGGATAGTCAGATCAACCTTTTGCTCTTCCTACGGTATGGAAACACAATGTTGTCTTGGTCAGGATAAGCTAACTTCGTGCAAAGTAAGAATCAAACCCAAAAGTTAGTTCTGAACTTACTTTCTCAATTCTGACATGATTGAAAATATACTGTCTTTTTGCCAGTGCACTTGATAGCCATGAACTAAAGGGTAGTGTATAAATTATAATCAACATAAACCACATTGATTGACAAAATGCACAGTGACAAACATACACATACAGATAATTTAGCAGGTGCACCAGTCATCAGTTGTGATCCCCTGAGACAAGATAGAGCAAACAATTCAGTTTATATTCAGTAATATGTAATGTATCAACAGAAAATATCCAATGTATTTTTTCTTTAAAAGGAAGTTAAAGAAAATGCTTTTTCGGTTTTAGTTGAATTGAAAAAGCTATCAAAATTTATTGATGTTAGCCATTATTCTATACTTTTTTTGACAAATACTATTATAAATATCAAGGTCACCTTGTACTCAAACACCCAGGTGCTGATTCCCCAGGAGTCGGTGTTTTTCTGAAATTATGTTTGGATGACTTTTGTGTTTAGCAAGATGCTGGGAAGCTGAACACTTCATCTACTGTTTGTCACATAGCAACATCAAGCAATATGGGTCTAGTACAACATAGGAAACTAATATGACTCTGCCTCCAGTACTTCCAGCCAACATTGTGGAGTTGCACTGCACAATATTGTACAGGTGAGTTGTTTCACTCTACCTGCTAGTGCGCTTGTTCCCCAGTTCTATTCTGCCACCACACCACATCTCCACCCCCTTCACATAATTTCCCAGGAGGCAAGATGTAGGTTGTCAACGCTAGCTGTCTGTAAGTGATGGGTGATTGTTGATTAAGGCATGATGTTCAGAACTTTCCAGTTGGAATCCTGGTCCCGAAAGATGAGAAGTCACAGTATGATTGCTAGAAGGTTGATGTCCATGATTTCCAGGACCCCAAGCAGGCTTAGATATGTGTGTAGTCTCCCTGTCTCTAGCTGCAATTGTAAGCTGCTATGTGGCGATCAGCCTCTGCAATGGAGACACAACTACTTCAAATTCCACATTTTCCTCTTCCACTAGTTTTAATTTTGAACAAGTTAGAGAAAAGTTTTCTGCTTCCCCGTATCATCTTGGGAGGTCAGATGTGTTTGAAAGACCTCCTACTGGCCACCAGCTTTGAAAGCCAGTACCATCCTTCATTGGATGGCGAGTCTGCTGGCTATTGACTATTGGTTCAAGGAAAATCACAGCTGGGAGACAGTTTCCAGCATGCTGCAGGTTTTCGATCCCGATTTGAGCTAATAACAGCGGCTTCAAGCCCCTGAAAAAAATTTTGTCTTGTATTCAAACCCACTTTCTAAGAGTAAAAGGTTTGTACCCCAATTGCTTGCACCATCCTGTCAGGTTAGCCTCAGTTGTGATTTTGGCAGGCCTATTAATATTGACACAGGCAACTAGATTTGGCTTCGGTACCATGTACTAATAAGGATATTATCAGTATTTCCATGCCTGAATGTCATCAAATAATTTCATTTGAAACCTGCATTGTGTATGTAGCCAATGTGTCAGGATGGGGCTAAACTTTCTTTAAAATTCACTTGGGGAATGTGGGCATCATGAGCTGGGCCAGCATTTTTTGCCTTTCCATATTTGCCCTTGAGAAGGTGGTGGTGATGAACTGCCTTCTTGAACTGCTGGCATCCATGAGCTGAAGGTATACCCTTTTTGGGAGAGAATTCCAGGAAATTTTCCCGATAACAATGACATAACAGCAAGGTATTTCCAAGTCAGGATGGTGATTGGCTTGCTGGAGAACTTGCTCGTATTCCTGTGTATCTACTGCACTTGTCCTCTTTTGAAGTAGTCATGATTTTGAAGATGCTGTTCATGGATCCTTGGTGAAATTCTGCAATGCATGTCCAAGATGGTACACATTGCTACTTTGCTCATTGGTGGAGGAATTTTTGTGGATGTGGTGCCAAACGAACAGACTGCTTAGACTTGAATGGTGTCAAGCGTCTTGATTGTTGTTAGAGCTGCATTCAACCAGGCAAGTGGAAAATATGGATGTGAGTTTGCTCGCTGAGCTGGAAGGTTAGTTTTCAGACGTCTCGTCACCATTCTAGGTAACATCATCAGTGAGCCTCTGACGAAGCGCTGGTGTTATGTCCCGCTTTCTATTTATCTGCTTAGGTTTCCTTGGGTTGGTGATGTCATTTCCTGTTCTTTTTCTCAGAGGATGGTAGATTGGCTCCAAATCAATGTGTTTGTTGATGGAGTTCCAGTTGGAATGCCATGCTTCTAGGAATAGAATCTAGGAATTCCTAGAAGCATGGCATTCCAACCGGAACTCCATCAACAAACACATTGATTTGGAGCCAATCTACCATCCTCTGAGAAAAAGAACAGGAAATGACATCACCAACCCAAGGAAACCTAAACAGATAAATAGAAAGCGGGACATAACACCAGCGCTTCGTCAGAGGCTCACTGATGATGTTACCTAGAATGGTGACGAGACGTCTGAAAACTAACCTTCCAGCTCAGCGAGCAAACTCACATCCAGAACCTCAACCTAAGCTACAAATCTTCTCAAAACTCGCAAGTGGAAAATATTCCATCACATTTCATCCTGACTGGCGTCTTGTTTATGGTGCACTGGCTTTGGGGAGTTAGGAATTGAGTTGCTCATTACAGGATTCCTAACTACTGAATTTAAATATCTCATCCAGCTCTGTTACTGGCTAATGGAGACCCACCAGAGTGTTTATAGTGTGAGATTCAGTAATGGTAATATCAGTGAATGTCAAGGGATAATGGTTAGATTGTCTCTTATTGGAGATGGTCATTACTTGCCACTTGCAGCCCAAGCCTGGATATTGTCCAGGCCTTGCTCCATTTGGAGGTGGACTGCTTCAGTGTATGAAGAGTTGTAATTGGTGGAGAACATTCTGCAATCATTGGCAACAGCCCCACTTCTGGCCTCATCATGAAATGAAGGTCAATGAGGATGTCCATAGGACACTTGACTATGATATCTCTCTCTTTACCAAGGTGTTAACATAATCTATTAACACTCACCCTTGTGGCACCATATGCCCTAATTCTTTAATATCTTGATTTTCTTTCACCTATCTTGAGGTTATACACAAAATATTCTAACTAAATGCCATAAGCAACCTTTGCAGTCAGAAACTTCTTATTCATAGTGACTTCAACCTCACGCAATTCAACTTGCCCCATTTTTTATTTGTAAGGCCTTCTTTAAACACTTGAAACCTCTGAACATAAAAACGTTCTCATTTATATTCACAGCCATTCCTTCAGTTATGCCCTCTCATGGGTCCTCTAAATTCCTTTGTCTTCAGTTTCAGACAAGATCATTTCCAACGCTTCCTTTTATCCATGTCTTTCCAACCCTTTGCAAACTGACTTCCTGTATTTTCCCTGGAATAAAACAGTTACCAAGTCACATGAAACCCTACTAACATTTGTCCTTTCACTCATCAAGTACCTTTACAGCTGTACAGCTACGTAATTACTCTTTCATAGATAACAAGGTTTAGAACTGGATGAACACAGCAGGCCGAGCAGGAAAGCTGACGTTTTGGGCCTAGACCCAGTTCCTACTATCTCAGAAACAACTACTCTTTCATCTTTGATGCCCTTGTCTCCAGCAAATCCATTTCTGTCTCATTTCTTGGCTGTTAAAGTGTTCCAGCCACTATTTTTGATTCCTTAATCCAAGGGCACAGAGTTAAAGTTATCTGGCATAGCGCCAATTGTCAGATCTGAGTAGGCTGCACCAAGTGCTAAAAAGCCTCACTCTCCTTTTTCTAAACAGAAGTAACTATTTCTAGAGCCATCCTGGAAAGCAAAGCTAAGTTTTTATCTTGACTGATCTCTCTTTAAGCCTTCCCTCCTTTGACGGTGTACACACTCCATTCTGATAGTAAGGAATCATAGGCTCTTTGTCACTAAGGTTGAGACAAACCAATCAACTAGATTACCAAGCTAACACATACCCACGTTTCTGCCCGGACCCAGCACTAATCCCACATCTTTCTCTGAGTTTTTCTCATATATCCCCTCTATATATTATTAACAGTTTGAATAATTAGATGGTCAATACTGCCTGCCAGCAGAGTAAGGTAGTTAAAAAATGGTCAAGAATAGTGATAGTGAAAAATAATTGTGCTTCTTCCAAATTCTTCAGGATGCTTCAACCGCTATTGAAAAAAAATTAAAGAACTTCCCAGTCGTATCTTGTGAATGTCCACAAAACCCAGCCATATCTTGTCCAGGAGATATATTTCCTACTCTCTCCATCTGTTTTCAGCAAGTTACTTGTAAGCCATCTCCCTAGCTAGGTCCAAAGCTGACTGAAAGCCTTAATGGCTGCCTTTTCTCATACTCTGACCACATACTTTTAAAAAAAATACAGCCCTCCTCCCTCCTGAATTCTCACTCTCATCGTGCAAACTATCATTTCATCTCAATCTGTTTAAAAATCACTGGTCATTATTTAAATCAGCATTTATCTCTTTACAACAGAGTTTAGGTGATTGTTCTTTTTCCTTCAGAGGGCTGTGAGTCTTTTGAACTGTCTTTCTCTAAAGGTGATGGAAGCAGAGTCCTTGAATTTTTTTTCAAACAGAGACAAAGGTAGATTGATTCTTGTTTATTAAGAAGAGAAAAAGCAATTAGGGATGGCAGGAATGCGAAGCTCAGGTTACAATCAGAATAGCTTGACTTTATTCAAGGCTGGATGGGCTGAATGGCTTTATTATGCTCCTAATTCATATGTTCATGTGCAACTTCTCTCAACTTTAGATTTTGAAAAGCCTCAGGCTATAAGCGCCAGTAGTGGAGAAAGGCTGCACCGGAGACATTGGGGAATGGAGAAGGTGTGTTGGTGCTTGGGGTGGTAATTCCCTCTTTCTGCACAGCCACTGTCATGGCCTAGGCAATGTTCTTTTTACCAGATATTTCATGTTTCTTTTTGCTATTTGTAACAATTAACACCTTCTCCAGATCTATGTTTTCTTTAAATCTGATATATTAACTCTGTTTTACTCTCCACACGTGATATCGAATCTACCAGAATTTTCTGTATTTATTGCAGGTTTCCAGTATCCATACTATCTGTTTTAGCCTTGTTTCGTTCCAATGCAAATCATTGAAACATTGAATGTTTTCAAGAAGGAGTTAGGTTTAAATCTTAGGCTTAAAGGGACCATAGAATTTGGGTGGAAGAGGGTATTATCAGCCATGATCATATTGAACTGTGGAGCAAGCTCAAAGGGATGAATAAACTACTCCTGATCCTATTTTCTATGTTTCTATGTTTTCTCATCACCTGTTGTCATGAAGCGTTGCCCCATCTATCATTCTTCTGTCTTCCATCCAGTCACAGGCCTTCCACTTGTTTTTAACGACACTCAAGCCTTTTTCTTGGCTCTATACTTGCAGAGAAAAACAATGAATAACTTTTTTTCTGCTCTGATCAACAGGAAATGAACTGAGGTACACAGTTGATATATTAAGGCTCTCTCATTTAAGGTGGACATGAGAGAACATTGTTAATATCAGAGGAGGGATTTTTGCACAATGGTCGGTGTCAATGAATATTTTTAAGGCTGAGTTAAATTGATTCTTGATTGACAAGAGAACCAAAGGATCTGGGGATAAACAAATCAGACCAGATCTTGCCCTTAACAGATCCTGCTCGAGGAGCTGAACAGCCACTTCCTTCTCCTAATTTGCATGGATTATATGTTAATTTGGTCTCTCTCTCTCTCCATAAATGCTGCCAATAGAAATTAATCTCTCAGAAGCTGTGAATAAATAAATGTGTTGAATTGATAAACTTTTGGCTCATATCCCTTTAAACCTTTCATATTTGTATGCCCATCCAGATGCTTTTTAAAAGCCTCAACCATTTCCTCTGGCAGCTCGTTCCATACAAACACTGTCCTCTGCATGAAAAAGTTGCCCCTTAGGCCCTTTTAAAACTTACCCCTTCAACCTTAAACCAGTGCCTTGTAGGTTTTGGCTTCCCCACCAGGAGGAAAAAACCTTGTCTGTTTACCCTGTCTGTGCCCCTCATGATTTTGTAAACTTCTACTGATCACCCCTCAGCTTCCGACGTTCCAGGGAAAAATGCCCTAGTCTGTTCAGCCTCTCCCTGAAGCTCAAATCCTCCAAGCCTGGCAACATCCTTGTAAATCTTTTCTGAACCCTTTCCAGTTTCAAACATCCTTCCTATAGCAGGGAGACTAGAATTGCAAGCAGTATTCCAATCGTAGCCTAACCAATGTCCTGTACACCCCAACTCCTATACTCAATGCACTGTCCAATAAAAGCGACAACAACAAATGCCTTCCTCCCTATCCTATACTATCTACCTGTAACTCCACTTTCAAGGAACTATGAACCTGCACTCTAAGGTCTCTTTGTTCAGCAGCACTCCCCAGGACTTTACCATTGGGTGTATAAGTCCTACCCAGATTTTGCCTTTCCAAAATGCACCTCACATTTATCTAAATTAAACTCCATTTGCCACTCCTTAGTCCACTAGCCCATCTGATTAAGATCCCATTGTACTCTAGGTAACCTTTTTTGCTGTCCACTGCACCTCCAATTTTGCAGTCATCCGCAAACTTACTAACCATACCTCTTATGTTCGCATCCACATCATTTATATAAATGACAAAAAGCTGTGGACCCAGCACCGATCCATGTGGCACATCGCTGGTCATAGGTTTCCAGCCTGAAAGGCAACCCTCCACCTCCTTCTGTCTTCTACCTTTGAACCAGTTCTGTATTCAAATAGCTAGTTCACCCTCTATTCCATGTGATCTAAACTTGCTAACCAATCTACCATAAGGAAACTCGTCAAACACCTGAATGAAGTCCATATAGAACACGTCCACCACTCTTCCCTTGCCAATTCACTTCATTACTTCTTCAAAAAACTCAATCAAGCTCGTGAGACATGATTTCCATACACAAAGCCATGTTAACTATCCCTAATCAGTCCTTGCCTTCCAATTACATGTAAATCCTGTTGCTCAGGATTGCCTCCTACAACTTGTCCACCATCAACATAAGGCTCAACAGTCTGTACCTCCCTGGTTTTTCCTTACCGCCTTCCTTGAATAGTAGCACCATGTTAGTCAACTTGTAGTGTTCAACCACCTCACCTGTGGCTATCAGTGATACAAATATCTCAGCAAGGAGCCCAGCAATCACTTTCCTAGCTTCCCATAGAGTTCTAGGGTACATTTGATTAGGTCCTGAAGATTTATCCACCTTTATTCATTTTAAGATGTCCATCACCTCCTCGTCTGTAATATGGACATTTTAAGAGGTCTCTGTTTATTTCCCCATGCTCTCTATCTTCCAAATCCTTCTCTGTAGGTTCCTGATGGCTTTTACCCTCAGGTCTTAAAAGCGGTTGCTAATGACGTAGTAAATGAGTTGGTGTTAATCTTTCAGAATACACCAGATTTTGGAAAGATTCCATCAGACTGGTGAGAAGCGAATATAATTCATCTATTCAAGAAAGGAGGAAGACAGAACCAGAAAACTATAGGCTAGTCAGCTTGATATCTGTCATCAGGAAGCTATTAGAATAAATTTGTTATAGTTGAGCACTTTGGAAAACTCAAGGTAATCAGGAAGAGTCAGCACAGAATTGTGAAAGGGGATCATGTGTAACCAATTATTGGAATTGCTCGATAGACATACCATGAACGATTCTCATGGAGTAGTGGTGGTGTTGCTACCACTGATCCAGGAGGCCCAGGTTCAAGTCCTACCAGAGGCATATGATCACATTGCTGAACAGGTTAATTAGAAAAAACATAATCTGAAGAATTGACATACGTTGTGCATAAAGTGGAACCTGCAGATATATTGTGCTTTGATTTCCAGAAGGTATTTGATGAGGTCCCATACAGAATGTGAGGCGCAAATTAGGAGCTGGCTGGCAGAAAGCAGACACTATGCATAAATGAGTCTTTTTCTGATTGTCAGGAGGTAACAAGTAGAATCCTGAATGGGTCTGTACTGGGGCCGCACATTTTTTTCAATTTATATCAATGGCTAAGATGAAGGGAGCAGGGATTCTTGTGGTGTAGTGGTTGTGTCTCTATCTCTGAATCAGGAGACCAGGGTTCAAATCCTGCCTGCTCCAGAGGTGCGCTATATTACAACTTTGAACAATTTAATTGTAATATATCTAGATGTGGGGATAAAAGGCGTTGATGAAATTTACAAATCATACAAAGAGAGATTGGAAGGTATGTTGTGAAGAGGGCATCCAGAAGTTGCAAACAGACACAGATAGGTTGAGTGAATGGGTAAAAATTAGACAGATGGACTCTAATATGGGAAGATGTGAAGTTGTTCACTTTGGCAGAAAGAATAAAAAGCAGAGGGTCATGACGACAGATCAAAACCTATGGACATTGTTCACTTTTAACCACAAATAGTGCTCATTAAAAGTAGTTTACCACAGCCAAAAAATAACTGAATTTGTTAATCTAGTCACTGGCTGGCAAAGTCTTGTGAAGGGCCCATGGAACGTTGTACCCATAGGTTGTCAGGGAATTTGTGAAAGCAGAGAGACACATAACAGAAAAAGGTGACAATAGGGCTGTCTAACTCCCTTAACTCAGCCATTTCTTGTTGAATGTTTCTATTTTGGCCTTCTATGAAAATACTAGAAATATGGGCAAAACAAGGGTTGAAACATTCCTGAATGTTTTAAAGGCCTGATATCCTAATGCATGTATTAGTGTACTGTGAGATTCACAGCGCTAAGATCACCCGTATGAACGCCCCTGCGCTGCAGGTAAAATGAGAGAAATCTCTCCCCTATTTTGTGTGCTGCCAGTCAGCACTGCCAAAAAAAATCAGGACAAAATGCTATCAATAAACCAACAAAGCCTAGAATCTCCAAATTGGCTGTAAAACTGCCAATATCAATGTGACTAGATAGCGAGGCATGGAGCTGGATGAACACAGCAGGCCAAGCAGCATCTTAGGACAGGAAAGCTGACGTTTCGGGTCTAGACCCTTCTGATGAAGGGTCAAGGCCCAAAACGTCAGTTTTCCTGCTCCTAAGATGCTGCTTGGCCTGCTATGTTCATCCAGTTCCACACCTTGTTATCACAGATTCTCCAGCATCTGCAGTTCCTATTGTCTCTAATATCAATGATACTGATGACATCTCCCGCAACGACCACAATTTCAACTCTTCACCCTTCATGAACCAATCAGAGGCTGATCTGTATTTTTTAAACTTTTCGCTGTTTGGACTCATTTCTACTTTCTGCTCCACTTATGTGTTAGCATCACTATTTTTTCCTATATTTAACAATAAATTTTATTTTTGTGAAGATGAGAAAGCCTGTTTAAATTGGCTCCTTTTAAAACATAAGTTCATTTGTGTCGGGGGCAATGTATTTACAAATTTTAGGATTAATCCAACTGAGTGGTGAGTGAATAACCAAGGAAAGCCAGTTCATCCTTCTTCACTGAGATCTTATCGGTTTGAAATATCCCATCTGGAATTATGTTGAATTGAGGAACCTCGTCTTGGAACTTGAAACACTTAAGAGGCCATCCAGAGGAAGTTGACATCATTGATACCTGTAATGAGCAAAGATTGGACAGACTACATTTATTTCCACTGGAGTTTATAAGAATGAGGGTTGACTTAACTGAAATACATAAAATCCTAAATTGACTTGACAAGGTGACTGTGGAAAGGAGTTTCCTCTTGTGTGTGAATTAGGAACTAGGGGGCACTGTTTAAAAGTTAGCTGTCAAACTTTTAGGAAAGAAATGTGGAGAAAGGCTTCCGCTAAGACGCTCAAAAGCATTGGAAATTTATAACTCAGAAGAAAACGGGGGCAGGATCATTGAATATTTTCCAAGTGAAAGTAAATTCTTGTCAGGGAAGAAAATCAAAGGTTATCAGGGGTAAATGGAAAGATGAAATTTAAAACACAAACAGATAAGCCAGGAAGTTACTGAATTATGGAGCAGGCTTGAGGAACCAAATTGTCTATTTCTGCTCCTAATTTATGCTGAGACAATTCCAGAGTCAAAGAATCCCTACAGGACAGATATTGGCCATTTGGCCCATCAAGTCTGCACTGACCCTTTGAAAAGCACCCCACCTTGACCCAGCCACCCACCCTATCCCTATAGCTCTGCGCTTACCATGGCCAATTCACCTACCCTGCAAATCCCGGCACATTATCAGGCAATTTAGCACAACGAATCCACCTAATCAGCGCATTTTTGGATTGTGGGAGGAAACAGGAGCACCCGGTAGAAACCCATGCAGACACAGAAAGAACATGCAAACTCCACACAGACAGTCCTCGAGGGTGGAATCAAACCCAGGTTCCTGAAACTGTGGTCCACTATGTCAGATCCTGGCCTGGTATCCAGAGGCACCAATGGTATAGCAATTAACACTGGTGATTTTCAAGAGGCTGAAGTTAATGAGACCAGATACCTGAGAGAGTTGGGGATTGGATGAGATAGGCCATGGTGAGGGAATGGAGAGTTTTTGCACGAGGATACAACATACTGTCAATCAGTGAACACAGAGGTGATATTTGAATGGACAAGGTGCTCATCAGATACAAACAAATACCTTTACTGATGTTAAATATACAGAAAGTGGAATGTGGGAGAACTACCAAGGTATAACAGAATAGTCACATCTAGAGATAATGACAACCATGAATCAGTTTTTCATTACGAAAGTTCTTTCTGCATGCATTAATATGCTGAATTTTCCTGGATTTGATCCAGAGGATAACTAGCTTTTCAAGTTATTACAGGGAGAAGATTCAAAACGTTTTGTGACATATTTTTGCAATGTAGATATTGACAGTGAAATTACATTTATTGCCTGTCCCCAGTTAAGAATTAATTATATCATGTGGCCTAAAGTCTGTAAGCTGAGTAGGAGTGGCTGATTCCTTTCTCAGAAGTTTATTAGTAAAGCAGTTGGGTTGCGATAACAATCCGGCAGCTTTCATATTTTTCTTCTGATAATTGCCCATATATTATTGAAATATTGAATTGATTGAAACAGACTTTTTGACATTTTTTTACTAGATATCACTACCAAATGTGTTAAAGTTGATCACACCATTTGCAACACCTTCTAAAGGCTAAAAAGACTGATCGACATTACCACATTAATCTTTTTTCTGTCCCTGAGTCCTTGAAGCTGATATCAGATTCCTGTACGCTGGGTGTGGATGAACTAAATTCAGAATGATCAATGCAACATTGTCATTTAGCAAAAAGCTGTAAGCTGTTCACGTAGTTCTATTCAATTTCCCTTCCATTGGGGTCACTGCATAACAAGATAGAGTGAAAAAAAATTATAGAAAATCATAATTACACTTTGTTTTCTTAACTAATGTAAAAAAATGTTATTTTCTTCCATTTGTTGTAGAAATCTGCTATTGTTTACACAAAGCCTGCATGTCAGAAGAATGTGCTTTCAAGCAGATTTACTAATTACATGAATTTTGTGTCAATCGAAAACAACAAAAGATAGAGCCATGTATCAGTATGATTAATCAGAGAGAGTACAATACCTTGCATTTATTCTACCTACAAAGCAAACACTATTGTTTCTTGCATTGAACCCGTCATTGTTTCAATGTCACATGCACAATACAGAGTGAATGCAAATGAATAAATTCCAGATTTCAACAACTTCTAAATATAATTTATCAAAACTGCAAGCAACTGAATCAATTTTGATTCCTGGTACAGTTTAGTGAGATCACCAGGAAATCTAATCAGTGTTGTAAATTTGCCATTCAGCCCGGGTGCACCTGAACAAATAATAATGGATTAGTTGTTCCTTTCAGTAGGTAGCAGCTACTTTATCAAGGGTGTGATAATTTAATGGCAATAAATTGTCTTGATCCCTACAAATTTTAGGAGTCACCCAAACCAGTTCCGTGAATGAGGTGTACTCCAATTCAATTTTTAAAAAAAGCAAGCAAAATAACATTGTCGACCTTGGTATGACATTTAACTAACTTAATGCTAAGTGCTACTTCTTACATTCAAATATTGAATTGCAGCTGTTTGCACCCATTTAAGTGCATTGCTCCTTGATGATGCCTATACAAAACCTCCACCTACAGAAGTAGTTTCAGAAATAGTAGGAACTGCAGGTGCTGGAGAATCTGAGATAACAAGGTGTAGAGCTGGATGAACACAGCAGGTCAAGCAGCATTAGAGGAGCAGGAAGGCTGATGTTTCGGGCCTAGACCCTTCTTTTTCTGAAGAAGGGTCTAGGCCCAAAACATCAGACTTCCTGCTCCTCTGATGCTCCTTGGCCTGCTGTGTTCATTCAGCTCTACACCTTGTTATCTCCACCTACAGAACTCAGGTGTTGTAGCCAAAGAATCTGAAACTAGTTTAATCTTTGTAAGTGAGAAAATCTGTTTCTTTATGATTTATTATGTGACTAAGTTAGGAATAATAGTAATGAAAAATAAGTCCAGCAGTGGACTGGCCGGTGGTTGACTTTTTGAGTGTCTAATAATTCTGATTCTGCAACATTCTGTCTCTTTTACCATGAGAATCCCAACAATACTCATCCTGAGAGACAATGCTGTTACATTGATAACAATCAATGGGTTTTAGGTTATGTACCGCCATTAGTTTTGGGTCTGGACCCTTTCTCATTTCTGAGGAAGGTCTAGGCCTGAAACGTCAGCTTTCCTGCTCCTCTGATGCTGCTTGGTCTGCTGTGTTCATCCACCTCTACACCTTGTTATCTCAGATTCTCCAGCATCAGCAGTTCTTACTACCTCCATGGGAGGAACCACTGATCTTTCAGAGAGAATACAAAACGCCCCGCTACAGTTGTCAAGGTGAAAACGAATTAGACCAATGCACAAAGTCACCTAAGTCTGATTTGACCATAGGGCTGCTCTCTTGTTAAAGAGAGGGATGACTGTAGTGGTTTAAACTGAGGGTCACCATGACTCAGGCAAGGAGACAGGTGCTTCATGACAGTCTCTCAGCCAGTATTGAACCCATGCTATTGGTGTTACTCTGCATCACAAACCAGCTGTTCAGCTAAGTGAGCTACACAAATCCCCCAACCAACACACTTGATTGTGCTCTCCCTGCCAGTAAACCCTTGCAGTATGGTGGATTGAATGGGAAAGGACAGCAGCCCTGTTAGGCAGGGGTACAGGAGACAACTATTATACTAAGCAACAGACTTCCTGCTTTTTGCCCAATTAAAAGCTTCAATGTGATTCAAGCAGCGAATACTGAATAACCTCAGCCAGTGGGACCAGGATAGGAATAGCAGTGGAAGGATAGCAGAAAAAAAACTGTAGTTAAGTTAATGCACATAAAATATACATGTGTTCCAATACTGTGGGACTAAAAATTTGATGCTATGGATTCCGAGGGAGCAACGAATGCTTTGAAGTTCTGTCTGAATGCTAAAAGTTGCATGGCCCCTTTAAATCAGCAATTTTGTTTAAGGTGGGTGTGGCTTGCCTGCCTGAAACTTGAGATGTGAATGCTGCAGAAGTGCTGTTTGAACTTAAAGACACTGCAAAAAAGCAAAAACAGAAATTTCTGGGGAAACTCAGCATCTGTGGAGAGAAAGCAGAGTTAACGTTATGGGCCCGGCGACACTTCTTCAGAACAGATGGTAGCTAAGAAAAAGTTACCATGCACAGCAGCAGATGTTCTTGAACAGAAAATGAGGCAGAGCCCTAGAGAGAGAAAGCATGAACAAAAACAGAAGTTGCTGGAAAAACTCAGCAGGTCTGGCAGCATTTGTGAAGAAAAAAATATCAGAGATAAGTTTTGGGTCTTGTGACCCTTCCTCAGAACTGATGGTAGTTGGGAAAACGTCAGTTTATATGCAGAAAGTAGGGAAGTGGATGGGGTCAAGAGTAAAAAATGATTGGATAGAGCCCAAAGAGAGACAGAAACAGTTGGACAGACAAAGGAGCTGCTAACGATCTGGCTGGGAGGGTGAATTGTTGTTATTGGGGACTGTTAGTGACTAATAACACGTAGTATGTAATGGCAGGCTATATCATTCCCTTGTTCAACAAAGGGAATAGGGATAACCTCAGAAATTATAGGCCAGTCAGTCTTAGGTCAGTGGTAGGCAAATTATTGGAAAGAGATAGGATTTATGATCACTTGAACAGGCACAGTTTGATTTGGGATAGTCGTCATGGATTTGTGAGAGGTAGGTCATGCCTCACAAACCTTATTGAATTTTTTGAAGACGTGACCAAACACGTGGATGAAGGTGGATCATTGGATATGATATACGTGGATTTAAGTAAGGATCCCCGTGGTGTAGGCTCATGCAGAAGGTAAGGAGGCATGGGAAAGGGGGAAATGTGCCAGATTGGATTCGGAATTGGCTGACACTTAGAAGACAAAGGGTGGTAGTAGACAGAAGATATTCAACCGTGCTCAGTTATGAGTGGTGTACAACAAGGATCTATTCTGTGTCCTCTTCTACTTGTGATTCTTGTAAACGATCTGGATGAAGGAGTGGAACTGTGGATTAGTAAGTTCGCGCGGATACGAAGGTGGTTCGCGTTGTGGACAGCATGGGGGGTGTTCTAGATTACAAAGGGACATTGATAGGATGCAGAACTGGACTGACAAGTGGCAGATGAAGTTTAACCCTGAAAAGTGTGAAGTGATTCAATTTGGAAGGACAAACTTGAAAGCAGAATGCAGGGTGAACGGAAAGATTCTTGGCAGTGTGGAGGAGCAGAGTGATCTTGGGGTTCACCTCCACAATTTCCTGAAAGCTGCCCCCAGGTGGATAGAGTTAGATTAGATTAGATTCCCTACAGTGTAGAAACAGGTACTTTGGCCCAACAAGTCCACACCGCCCCTTGAAGCATCCCACCCAGACCTATCCCCCTATTACCCACATACCCCTGAACACTATGAACAATTCAGCATGGCCGATCCACCTAGCCTGCACATCCTTTGGACTGTGGGAGAAACCCACGCAGACACGGGGAGAATGTGCAAACTCCACATAGACAGCTGCCCGAGGTTGGAATCGAACCTGGGTCCTTGGTGCTGTGAGGCTGCAGTGCTAACCACTGAGCCACTGTGCTGTATTAAGAAGGCATATGGTGTGTTTGCTTTCATTAAGAGAGGGATTGAGTTCAAGAGCCGTGAAGTTACGTTCCAACTATACAAAAGCCTGGTTCGGCCACATCTGGAGTATTGTGTCCAGTTCTGGTCGCCTCATTACAGGAAAGATGTGGAAACGTTGGAAAAGGTGCAAAGGAGATTTACCAGGATGTTGCCTGGAATGGAGGGAAGGTTTTGCAAGGAAAGGTTGAGAGAGCTAGGGCTTTTCTCTTTAGAACGATGAAGGATGAGAGGTGACTTAACAGAAGTGTACAAAATGATCAGAGGTACAGATAGAGTAGATAGCCAGAGACTTTTTTCTAGAGTGGAGGTATCTGTTATGAGGGGGCATAGTTTTAAAGTGAATGGAGGTAGATTTTGGGAGTCGCCAGAGGTAGGTTCTTTACTCAGAGTGGTCGGGACGCGGAATGCATTACCAGAGAGGATAGTGGAGTCAGCCACATTAGGGGCATTTAAGCGGCTATTAGATAGGCATATGGATGATAGTATAAGGTAGGGGTGGAGGTTAGATCGACCTTAGGATTAGAGTAAAAGTGCTGAAGTGCCTGTACTGTTCTGTGTTCTAAAATTCAATGTTCTGTGTTCTTAGTGCGGGAGATAGGTTGGATGTGGTTGAGGGCCCTGTCGACAACGGAGCTGGGGAATCCTCAGTTGTGGAAGAAGGTGAACATTATGAAGGCTCCCTTGTCGAAGTCTAGACTCAATATCGAGTTCAATAATTTTCAGCCCTAAACTCTCCTATGTCCTAGCCCCCTACCCCACACACACAGCCTTGTTATCACATTGCCTGCCATTACACACGACCTGTTATAGGCAGTAACAGTCCCTATTAACAACGATTCACCCTCCCAGCCAGATGTTGTCAAATTCTTTGTCTGTCCAGAGATAGTAGGAACTGCCGATGCTGGAGTCTGAGATAACAAATTCAGAAAGAAGAATGGTTCAGACCCGAAACATCAGCTTTCTTGCTCCTCTGATGCTGCCAAGCCTGCTGTGTTCATCCAGTTCCACACTGTGTTATCTTTGCCTAACCATCTGTTTTTGTCTCTCTTTGGGCTCTATCCTATTGTTTACTCCCTACCCCACCCTCACTTCCTATTTTCTGCATATAAACTGCTACCAACGGTTCTGAGGAAGGGTCACCGGTCTCAAAACATTAACTGCAATGTTTTCTTCACAGATGCTGCCAGACCTGCTGAGCCTTTCCAGCCACTTCTGTTTTTGTTCCTGATTTACAGCATCTGCAGTTCTTTCAGTTTTTATGAGAGAGGAAAGCAGTTGGACAGTGTCAGTGGTGGGTAAAGGTGAGCCTTGGAGCATGAATATCACCATCCTCACCACTGTCAGAAGTCTCAGTCCATCCCACCCCAGTTATACTGATGATTGAAACACAACCCCCCACCCGTACAGATCTCAGCCCTGAACCCAATTTTAAAAGACTTGGCATCATGACAATTGACATGCAGCAAAGTGGAGCCACAATTTGGGACAAGTTTGGGAACCTATTTAAAGATTTAATTGTCTCAATAACTGTCTTAAAGTATATGTTATTGTAATGTGACTATTTGAATTCTCATGGAATTTTGTGACTTTACGAATTTTACAAATAAGTCTCGGGATTTCCTCAGGAGTCAACGTTTTACGGTTAATATTTAAAGCATATTTCTTTTAATGGTTTGATGCTGAACTATGAGTTTTTATTTACATATTGGTCAAGTAGAAGTCAAAGTCATGAACTGTTTTTATGCTCAGATTTTAAAGCAACGCTATATGTACTTCAGTCCTAAATGCTGCTGTATGTATGGTAATTATGGATATACCGGGTTCTGACATATAGTTACATGAGGTAAGGACTAAGGTATCATCTTCCTATATTCATGTCCATTTACTCTCATAACTTTCTAAAGTTCCAGTGTATTGCAGTCTTCCTCCAATGTTCTAACTCTGCCCACTTATACCTAATGATATACTCAATGATCTATGGCATGGTTGCAAGTTGGTTCCAAGGTCTTGATGGCATTATAACAGGTTCAAAACTTGAATGCTGTAAAGTCATTCATACATTGTTACAGGCATAGCCTGGGTCTTGAGGCTGAAATAACAAGGTGTAGAGCTGGATGAACACAGCAGGCCAAGCAGCATCAGAGGAGCAGGAAAGCTGACATTTCAGGCCTAGACTCTTCTTCAGAAATGAGGGAGGGGATCTGTGCACTTACAGCCTGCACTTATATTGTTAACATCCAAATAACAAAATCCAAAGAGGATATGTGGTTTATCCTAGCATCCTTAAGGAAATACTTTTGATCTTAATCTGGGAGCAAATTACTGCAGATGCTGAAATTTAAACCGAAAACAAAAAATGCAGGCGATCACACCCGATAAGGTAGCATCCATGGAGAGAAAGCAAGCTAATGTTTCAAGTTTGGATGACTGTTCATTCAACCTAATGAAGGTTAGTGTTTGTGGTACATTGGTTGCACCCATTTTACCGATGTCACATGCAGTCTGTGGGTGGAGACAAGGAGTTTACTCCAGATCTCAGAAAGAGCAGATGCACTTGTAATTATATTGAACAAAATATAGTTGTACTTAGGGCTACCATGTAATGATTTCAGAGGTAGTAGGAACTGCAGATGCTGGAGAATCTGAGATAACAAGGTGCAGAGCTAGATGAACACAGCAAGCCAAGCTGCCTCAGAGGAGCAGGAAGGCTGATGCTTTGGGCCTAGACCCATCCAGCTTTACACTTTGTTATCTCATGAAATGATTTTCCTTGTTATCTCCAATATGTTATCTTCTATATGAACTGTATGATTCTGTATCTTCTAGCATTAACCAATGGATAGGCCTAAGACAAAGCAAAGACAAAGGAAAATTGGTGGTAATTAACTACTTCAAACAATCCCTACCGGGTACCACATACTGTAGAGTTGGCAAATGCCACAAAGTGTGGTTATCTGAGAAAGCACCAAATGGTTGCAGTGGTGAGGATCTGAAGTCTACAAGATGAAGAAATCCAAAAGAACCAGGAAAAAAACAAAATAAATTGATGACTGTATCGGCGATGCCTCCTGTTCCCAGAGGAGCTCAAACAGTTCATCCACTTCACTAACACTTTCCACCCCAACCTCAAGTTCACCTGGACCATCTCCAACACATTCCTGGATCTCTCTGTCTCCATATCAGGCGACCACCGAGAAACTAATATCCATTTCAAGCCCACCGACTCCCACAGATACCTAGAATACACCTCCTCCCACCCACCTTCCTGCAAAAATTCCATCTACTATTCCCAATTCCTTCGCCTCCAGGATGAGGCATTCCACTCCTGCACATCCAGATGTCCACATTCTTCAACGACCTCAACTTCCGCCCTGCAATGGTTGAGAATGTCCTTGACCATGTCTCCCGCATTTCCTGCAACTCATCCCTCACACCTCATCCCTGCAATAACCGCCAAAAGAGAATCCCCCTCATCCTCACATACCACCTGACCAAACTCCGATACAACACCTCATCCTCCGACACTTCTGTCCTCTACAATCCGACCCTACCACCAAAGACATTTTTCCATGCCCACCCTTGTCTACCTTCTGGAGAGGCCACTTTCTCCGGGGCTCCCTTGTCCGGTCCAAACTCCCCTCCAACCCCACCACACTTGGCACTTTCCCCTGCAACCGCAGGAAGTGCTACACCTGTCCCCACATCTCCTCCCTCACCCAGATCCCAGGCCCCAAGATGACTTTCCACATCAAGCAGATGCTTACCTGCACATCTGCCAATGTGGTATACTGCATCTGCTGTACATGCTGTGGCCTCCTCTACATTGGGGAACCAAGCGGAGGCTTTGGGGACTGCTTTGCAGAACACCTCCGCTCGGTTCGCAATAAACAACTGCACCTCCCAGTCGCAAACCATTTCAACTCCCCCTTGTATTCCTGAGATGCCATGTCCATCCTGGGCCTCCTGCAGTGCCACAATGATGCCACCTGAAGGTTGCAGGAACAGCAATTCATTTTCTGCTTGGGAACCCTGCAGCCCAATGGTATCAATGTGGATTTCACAAGCTGCAAAATCTCCACTCCCCCTACTGCATCCCAAAACCAGCCCAGCTCATCCCTGCCTCCCTAACCTGTTCTTCCTTTCACCTAACCCCTCCTCCCACCTCAAGCCGCACCTCCATTTCCTACCTACTAACCTCACCCCACCCCCTTGTCCTGTCCGTCCTCCCCAGACAGACCTATTCCCTCCCTACATCCCCACCTATACCTTCCTCTCCACCTATCTTCTCCTCTACCCATCTTCAAACCGCCTGTCCCTCTCTCCCTGTTTATTTCAGAACGCTCTCCCCATCCCCCTTTTCAGATGAAGTGCCTGGGCCCGAAACATCAGCTTTTGTGCTCCTAAGATGCTGCTTGGCCTGCTGTGTTCATCCAGCTCCACACTTTGTTATCTTAAATTGAAGCAATATGTTTATTACTTAAAGAAGGTTAATATTTTAAGAAGACACAGTCAGCCAACAACTGAAATTCAATTGCCAACAGAAGGAAACAGTAGCAGCTGTGAATGCAGCAAAAAGACAAGCTCAGCACTCTAATGATAAAACTTTATGATGAAGCTGGTTAGAAGTGTGTGAGAAATAGTGTGGGATAGAAATAAAAGAGAATCAGCCACATTTAGAAAATACTGAGGCTTTAGTGAAAAAGGCTTTGTTACAAGCAACTGAAGGCTCCAAGAGGTGAAAGTTAAAGATACCTGAGGGAAAAGGAAATAACTTTATGAAAAAAATACACATAAATCAGAAAGCAAATGCAAAGGAGTGGAAAGAAAGAGTCCTGATCTTTCACAACAATCATTGCTGTTATTCAGAATAAGCTCTATGGGGCTGAACTGCAAGGAATAGCCAAAGGACAAGAAAATATATTCAGTCAGGGGATACAGATAAGGAAGGCTTCAACATCTAATTAAGCTAAAATAATTACATTTAAAGAAATCTATTGAAAGAATCTCCCTGAATAAAAAGTCAGAAAAATTTCAATATTTAAAGAACTGGTAGTCAATAATCAAGCCACAATTTTGGTGTGAAGTTTTATCAAAATTGCAGGCAGAGAGCTTTATTTAAAAATTTGTCGAGAGGAAACTGCTTGGATCAGGCCACGAAAGGTCAATAATGTCCATTTAGCTGGGAAGAAGAGAAAAAGAAAACTCTTTTTGGTTACAGAAGGCTTCAAAACCCTTTGAAGTTCTGAAAAGAGATCAAAGAAATTAAATTTTGTTGTGAAATCTGCAAATGCTCAGTATTTTCCAAAGAGAAGAATAATTTCAGCAAGGTTGCCAGGAAGTAAAAGAATGGCACAAGAGTAGATCGATTAGGCCCATCAGGCCTACCCAAACATTCAATACAATCATGGTTGATCTTCCTCAGGCTTCAACTGCTCTGATGTGCCAGCTCCTCAATAACCTCCACTTCCTGATATTTCTGATATCTATCTATCTCTGTCTGTTTGTCTGTCTCTTTCTCTCTCTCTCTCTCTCTCTCTCTCTGTCTGTCTCTCTCTAAGTATCTATCCATCTATCTATCTATCGCTATTTTTAAATATTTCCAGTGATCTAGCCTCTATAACTCTCTTGGGTAGAGAATTCCAGGGATTCATTACCCTTGGTACAAGAAATTCCTTTACACTTCAGGAAGAAGGTGGAGAGTAAAGGGAAACACCAGAAATGAAAAAAAAAAGAAACTGTTTCTGTTCGTTGACAAGTCTTCAACTGAAGGTGACCAAACACACAACAGTTTGCTGAACAGATTGCTAAAGCAGAACAGTCAATGCCAGTAACGGGAAAGGTGCTGAGTGAATTGATCTTTCAGTAAAATGACAGAGAGTCTGTAAACCTTTACTTCACAGGTCGAGTAACAACAGTGCATGACTGAAAGCATCCAGCCTGATCAACATCTTGAAGAAGATAATCTACCTAACACTCCATGAGTGTCAGACCAATGTCTACAGATTCAGGAAAGAGTGAAGAACGAGATGTTGCTTGGTCTAAGCATCCAAGATACTGCCAAAAAGATATTACTTCCTCCCAATAAAAGGCAATAGCCTGATCTAGAAATCCAGGATTCAACAAGAAAGAATGTACTTGTTTCAACAGAGTAGTTGTCTTCCAGGAACAAAATTTAAGAGATTAAACGTCTTCCAGATCAACAAGAATACTATCATCTGTGACAGATATCTGAGACACAAAAGATCTTCCTATAGAGAAATTATCCACAATTCAAGGGTCAACAGTCTTCAAGCAAAGTTCTTCCATTCTTTCAAATCTGAAGAGAGTCCATTTAAAGAATTGTGAAGCATCCAGAGTGACTTCATTTCTGAGGTCAGCAGGCTTGAGAGGAAATGGGATAACAGTGAGTGTTACATATCTGATTGTATAATTAATCAACCACAGGGAAGTATCTTGGGAGAAAATGTATATGGTAATGTTTTTGAATGGATTGGCGTTTATGTTCCATCGGGTGAGACATAGAGTACTTCTCCAGTTTTTGGAGATACTGCTGCGTTAACTCCCAAAGGTCCCTTTAACTATACTTGATCAACTGTAGCTGTAATTATTATTATCATGCAATAAACCTTCCTGTTATCTAAGAATAGTGCATCTTCTGTAATTGTGCAATGATAGCATCTTCTATCACCAATCACTGGCTAGACCTGCGACAAAGTGAAGACAAAGAAGGTTTGACAACAGTGAAGTAGTGCAAATAATTCTTACTCAGCATAACATGGTAGAAGAGCTGGAAAACACCAAAAGGTACCAGGAGTGGTCTTCTAGAAAAATATCACAAGGAATTATTTAATGACTAGTGAGTTGAACATGTTGCTTTGGGTCTGTGTAATTCATGCTGATCTTATTTTGAATTGCTACACATTTAAATGTATTGGAAGTCTGTGATGTACACTGTTAGTTAATTGCTCACAAAGTAAACATCGTACACTTTTTACTCACTTCATGTTGCTGAGGTTGTTTATGTACTCACTGAAATTCTGCCAAAAAACTCTCTCCCAACATTAGAATTAAACCAAGGGCTGACCTAAAAGTACCTTCACTCTCCGTAGCTGAGACAAGTCTCCCTGTTTACAGTGGGGAGCAAGTAATGTTGTGAGTTCATAAAACATCATGGGCTACCAGCGAAATGGAAGCTTAAATTCAAAGATTAACCATCATCATATAAAAATCTTCATTTTGTAATGTATTTATAGAAGGAGAATTTCTGGATCAGGCCTGAAACAAAACCAAATTACATTCTCTGCATCTGATTAATGTTTGACTCCTCAGTTTTTGGTGTTTCCACTTCCCCCTCCCCACCTCCCACTTTCCCAGAAGTAATCATTCTTTCTGCAGAACAGGAATGGAATGCCTGCGATTAATATGATTTCTACATAGGGAGAATGTCAAAAGGAAATTTCATATGGGTGCATCACAGTAGAGACTGAACCAATTTTCTGAAGAAGGGCCCAGACCCGAAACATCAGCTTTCCTGCTCCGCTAATGCTGCCTGGCCTGCTGTGTTCATCCAGCTCTACACTGTGTTATCTCAGACTCCAGTATCGGCAGTTCCTACTATCTCTGCCTTCCATACAAGTGTTTACATGTACATTTTCCATCAAGCACCTATGGAGACCAAACAGGATCATAAAAAAACTACATTTTACATTTACATTTATGTAGCAAAATACTGAACAATTGACATCAAAATGCTCCAGGCATTTCACAGAAGCAGCAAAAGTGGACACTTAGTCAAAGAAAGAAAATCAGAAGAGTTAACCAAAAGTTTGGGAGGAAGGAAGGTTTTTAAGGGCAACATGAAGGCAACAACAGGAATTGGGACAGCTAAAGAAATTAATTCTGGAACGCAAATCCTAGATACTGGAAGGCATGCTGCTAATATTGGGTAAAGGAAAAGGGCCTGCATAAAGTAACAGAATTAGAGAACCACAGAATTAATGGAATATTGTAGGCTTTGAGGAAGTTAATAATGATAACAAGAGCTAAAACTATGAGAAGGAATTAAGTAACAGTGTCTGAAACATTTAAAACTGGTAGAACAGGAACCAAATTAGTTCAGCCCCTGTGTCCAAGATTGTTGAAAGAATAAGAATAGTACAATTTAGGATAAAAGCACCAGTGTTTTGGACACACTTAAGATTATGGAGGGGGAGAATGGGAGGCAAGGCTTCCAGATGCAAGCATATTTACAGTAACTAAATCATGGATGGGTTTCAGCAGCTTGATGGCTGAGATTGAGCTAGGATCTTATGGACGTGTAATAAGTGGTCTTAATGTGGAGATGATGTGGTCAGGGAAAGAATTTGAATGATAGTCCATATAATTGATAAGCATAGAAACATTGAAAATAGGCGCAGATATAGGTAATTCAGCCCTTCAAACTTATATCACCATGCATTACGATTTTGGCTAATAATGCAATCCCAGGATCCCATTCTCACCCTCTCCCCATATCCTTTGATCCATCTAGCCACAAGGGCCACATCCAGCTCCCTCTTGAATATATGTAATGAACTGACCCCAACAACTTCCTATGGGAGAGAATTCCACAGGTTCACAACTCTTTGAGTGAAGAAAATCTTCCTCATCTCAATCCTGAATAGCCGACTCCTTATTCTTAGACTGTGACCTCTAGTCCTGGACTTCCCCAACATCGGGAACATTTTCTCCACATCTAGCCTGTCCAACCTCATCAGGATTTTATATGTTTCTAAGAGATCCCTCCTCGTTCTTCTAAATTCCAGCAAATACAAGCTAAGCCGATCCAGTCTTTCCTCGTAAGTCAGTCCTGCCATCCCAAGAATCAGTCTGGCAAACCTTTGCTGCATTCCCGCAATAACAAGAATATCTTTACTTGTATTAGGACACCAAAACTACACACAATACTCAAGGTATGGCCTCCTCAAGGCCTTGTACAACAGCAGCAAGACATCCTTACTTTGATACTCAAATCCTCTCGCAATGAAGGCCAGCATGGCATTAGCTTTCCTCACTATCTACTGCGCCTGCATGCCAGCCTTCAGTCACTGTTCCACAGTGACACCCAGGTGTCATTGCACCTCACTTTTTCCTAAGCTACCACCATCAGATAATAACCTGCCTTCCTGTTTTGTCACAAATGTGGATAACCTGACATTTCTCCTTTTTTTAGCATTTGCCAAGTATGTGCCCAATCAGCCAGACTGTCCAAGTCACCCTGCAGCCTCTTAGCATCCTCCTCACAGCACACACTGCCACCCAGCTTGGTGTCATCAGCAAATTTGGAAATATGGCATTCAGTTTCTTCGTCCAAATTGTTAATGTATTTTGTGAACAGCTGGAGTCCCAGTGATGAACCCTGTGGAACCCCTCCTTGCCTGCCATACTGAAAAGGAGCTGTTTGTTCCAACTCTCTGCTTCCTGATCTGCCAACCAATTCTCTAACCACATCTATATATTACTTCTGACACCATGACCTTTAATTTTCCTCGTTAATCTCTCATGTGGAACCTTGTCCAAATCCTTTTGAAAGTCCAGAATACAATATCTACTGATTCACCCTTGTTGATTCTACTGGTCACCTCCTCAAAAAATTCCAGGAGATTTGTCAAGCATGATTTCTCTTTCGTGAATCCGTGCCTACTAGGACCAATTCCATCACTGCTTTCCAAATGCTCAGTTGTTACATCTTTCTTTATTGAATCCAGCGTTTTCCCAATCACCAATGTCACGCTAACTGGCCTGTAATCCCCCATTTTTTTTCTTTCCCTCCTTTTTTAAAGAGTGGGGTGACGTTAATTATTCTCAGGTCATTGGAACTCTTTCAGTCCACAGAATGCTGGAAACTGATCGCCAATGCATCAGCTATTTCTAGGTACACTTTCTTTAAAACTCTGGGACGCAGAGCATTAGACCCTGGGGACTTGTTGAGTTTTAATCCCGTCAATTTCCCCAATACCATTTCCTGACTAACAAGGATTTATTTTGGTTCCTACTTCATGCTTGACCCTGTGTCCCTTAGCATTTCCTGAAGGTTATTTGTGTCCTCCTTAGTGAACACAGATTCAAAGTATTTGTTCAACTGTTCTGCCATCTCTTGGTTGTCCTTTATGAATTCACCTGATTATTTATCTTCACTAGTCTTTATCTCTTCACATAACTATACAAGCTTTTGAGTCCGTTTTTATGGTTTCTGCAAACTTACTTTCACATTCTGTATTCCCCTTCCGAATTAAATCCTTCGTCCTCCTCTGCCTAATTTTAAATGTCTCCTAGTCCTCAGGTTTGCTGCTTTTCCCAGCCAATTTATATGCCTCCTCTTTGGCTTTAACACTCTGCTTGATTTCCCCTGATAGCCACGGATGAGCCAACTTCCCTGTTTCATTCTTGGGCTAGACAGGGATGTACAATTGTTGAAATTCTTTAAACGTCTGTCATTGCCTATTCGCTGTCAATGCCTTAAGTATCCTTGGCTAGCTTATCCTAACCAATAATAAAGAGGAGGCGATGCAAACGAGAATGGCATCAGAGAAATAGTCAATACTTAGGTGAGGCGTGGAGTAATTTATACTGGGGAATGAGCTTCTTCAAATTGGCAATGTTGGGGAATGGATATTTGATGTAGGCCAGTAAGAACAGAGCAATCGTCACACAGAACTTGCAGCTGAGTAGGATATGGGCAATAGAATTTTGTATGAATTTATGATTACAAAAGATGGAAAGAGACTCACCATGAGAACATTTTCATAGCTGTACCTGATAATGTTTTGATATGGAGGTGACAGTGTTGGACGGTAGTGGACAAAGTCAGACGTCACAGACACCAGCTTCTAATCTTGAAATCACAAATTTTCAGCGCATAACCCTTTCACAAAATTTCAGCAGCACATATTTGTGAGGAAGAGCTAGATGGTGTTATAAAGATTGACGGAGGCAAAGTTTGTGATGGAAAGGTTATACTATCAAAGTTCAGCCTGAGAAGTGACAACTGGAGTTGGCCTTGACAGTTGGGGGTTTATGACAGGGGCTGAAGACATTGGCTTGACTCTCCCAGTGTTTAGCAGGACGAAAATTGCAGATCATCCAAGTTAGATGTTAACCAAACAATTGAACATCACAGAGACAGATACACTCTTGTAATTTCCTATAGCCTAGCAACATTAAAACCAGTTTTAGAGTTTGCATAACTAACTCATGTACTAAATTTCTTCAGGTTACTTGAAATGATACTATTGTGCTGTGATAACTTTCCATTGACTTTTGTAAGGTTGGTCCTAATGTTCAAGAAAGGAGGGAAAGCAGGGAATAATAGTTCAGTTAGCCGGTCATCTGTTAGCGAGAGCAGTGCTCAAATCTGTTGTTAGATAAATGGTATGAGAGCAATTAAAAAATTTTAATGTGATTAGGCATAGCCACAACAGCCTTATGAAAGGTAATTTATTTTTAAAAATTTTATTAGAGTTGTTGAGAGTGTAACTACCAGTGAAGATAAAAGACCAACAGATGTTTTATATCTGGATTTTTCCAAGACATTTGATAAGATGTTATAAAACCAAAATAGATTGTTGCACAACATTAGGATTTATAGGAATAATGGTAATAATAAGCATGGATGGATGATTTGTTAAAAAGCGTAAAACAAACTGTAGGAATAAGTCAGTCAGTTTTGGGAGACTGTGAGCCTCACCTATTTAGTCTGTATCAATGACTTATATAAGTGGACAGGGTGAGCTTTCTTTCAGTATATTCCAGCAGAATGGGGGTGATTTGTGTGAAATTTATAAGATCACGAATAGTATTAACAAGCTGGATGTGGAAAGGATATATGCTCTTGTGTGTGGATCTAGAACAGTTTAAAATTAGGGTTTGCCCTTTTTAGACAGAGATGAAGAGAGTTGCTTTTCTTTGAGACAGTTGTTACAACTTTGGATCTCTGCCTCAGAAAGCGATGGGGGTGAGACTTCTGGATATTTTTCAGATCGTCATGGGTATGTTCTTGATAGGTATAGGGAGCCAAAGGTCATTGAAGACAAATGAGAGTGCAGAATTCACAACTTAAATAGATCAACCATAATCTTGTTGAATGGTGGAGTAGTCTTGAAGGAACAAATCTATTCTTCATTTGTATATCTGTGAATATCATGGTTCAGATTGAACCACATCTATTCAATAGCATGAATGCTTCAAGTCAAGGTGACAGACGTTCAGGGAAAATAATTTAACCCATCGACATTGTGTCTCACCACAGATGCTGCCTGACAGGCTGAGTATTTCTAACATTTTGTGTTTTTATTTCACAATTACTCATTATTGATGCATGGTACTATTCTCCTCATTTGGTCACATTTTAACTCCACTAATGAAATGTTGCGGGGGTTAATGGAAAATTTACTTCAGCTTGATCATGACTCATGAATTTATTGCAAAACTTAGAGATGCCATAATGGCTTAGTTACAACTAAACTCACAGGTTGATGCACTCCATCATTTAACAAATCATTGAGGACGTCAGGCAGTAATTTTGGTATCTTGACAGTTTGGGAGGAGGCCGTATGATACAAGTCAGTTCAAGCATGCAAAATGATTATCCTGCTGTGTTACAATTGTAAAGGAGTTGCATTTTGATGAAGGAATGTTTAAAACTATGGCCATGGGGTGTGAAGTATATAAGTAAAAGATGAGTAGAATTTAGACCAACTATCACTCATTTAATTTATGACAATCTGCACAATATTGTTGTACATGTGCCTGTCCCCATAAAAAGTTTTATGCAGGCATGCATGAATCTTGAATATAGTTAATAATTTGATGCTGGCTAGGGCTTTCTCTTGTTCTTTACTACACCTTTCCAATCAGTTAAACTTGATATTGCTGTAACTCTAATGGGAGTATAATAGGGAAGACAATGGCAAAGGCTGGAATGTATATCAATTGTTTGTCTTATGAAAGACTAACAGATAAAATTGCCTATACAGGAACAAAAACAGAAGTTGCTGGAAAGGTTCGACAGGTCTGGCAGCATCTGTGAAGAGAGATCAGAGTTAATGTTTTGGGTCCGATGACCCTGCCTCACAACAGACTCGAAACATTAACTCTTATCTCTCTTCACAGATGCTGCCAGACCTGCTGAGCTTTTCCAGCAACTTCTGTTTTTGTTTTGGATTTACAGCATCTGCAGTTCTTTCAGTTTTTAGATAAAGTTGCCTATTTTTGCAGACCAGTCATCTGTGATCTTGAATGCCTCATGTTGAAGGCCAGCTTCTGCATCTATTCCTCCAGGTCATGGACACATTTCCTGACTTCTCAGGCCAGTTTTCACCAGTTATACATATGACAATTACACAGTGGCATTGTATTGAAAGATTTATCTGTTTGAATCAGTCTGCTGCAGGGGTTTAGAACTAACTTTAATATTATTGTACTCAATGCTGGTATCTGTTTTGAAATGATTGTCATTCCCATGTTAACAAATAGACTTTGATGAATGATAAATGAGTTCAAGTTAAGAAGTTTAGAGTCGATAACAATAAGTTTCTGATGGGAACATTTGGATTGGCAACCACGTTTGCTTCTTGAAAAGTGTGAAAAGCTTATTTCCTGTTGCAGATGTTAACCAGAAGAGAGACATAGTTAAATTGATACAGCTGTGATTCTGTTGATTAATTTTTCTAAATTTTAAAACAAGTTGATATTGTATTGTTGCATTGATGAAACTACATGTATGTATATGACTTAATTGCCATGCACAAACAATTCCTCTGTTAAAGACAGACATAAGCTGTAAAATTGTTGTTACAATTATTTTTTATCCAACTTTCCCCATGGGACAATACCAGTGCTGGAGTACAGTATGCCTGGCTTGCTGCTGTGAATCATAGAATCATAGAGAAATATGATAGCATGGAAACAGACCCTTCAGTCCAACTCGCCCATGCTGACCAGATATCCTAAATTAACTTAGTCCCATTTGCCAGCATTTGGCCAATATCCTTCTAAACCTTTTCTATTCATACACCCATTCAGGCGCCTTTTAAATATTGTAATTGCCGGATAGAACTTGATACATAGATAATTTTGCCCTTTTTCGAATCAGAAAAGATGTCTGGCACTTATTATTAGCTGATATCAGCTAAACCTGTAACGACTAATGATTAAGCCTCAAATCTCCGTGTTGTGTGTGACACCACATGGTGAAATTTACTCTTTCAGCCACTGGGTGAATCATGTAAAATCATTGGAAAATATTTGTCAATACAAAGGAGCCAAAAAAGACCCTATGTATCATTGGTGTGGAGTTTACTAATTAACACAACAGATTCGATGTTTAGCACCGAGTGGATTATAGGTAGGCAAAAGAGGTGATGCTCAGTTATGGATCAAGATATTCAGGTACCTCTACGATCCTAGATAACAAAGTGTGAAGCTGGATGAACACAGCAGGCCAAGCAGCATCTCAGGAGCATAAAAGCTGACATTTCTGGACCAGACTGGGGATCGAGAGCAGTTGTAGGGACATGGGATAGTAAGACCCTGGGCTATATGTTGAGGACTAGCCTGTCCCTTTATCTGTTAAGTCAAAGCAAGGGTGGGATGAGGCTCTTCACTGTACTTTAATTGTCGTCGTAAAGGTCCAAATTGGCCACAGCTGGGCAATTGAGTCAGTGCCAATGATATGACTTCCTAATATAGAGGTCCACCCATCTGCTTCCCCGCTTGTGGATCTTCCATAAATTTCAGCATTTTTTTGTTTTCCTTAATGGGCTAATGTTCTATTTGATGCAATGCTATAAAATATATAAAAAGCCACTTTCTCCTCGAAGTGTTTCAGAATACACCACTGTAGTCATTGTAACAAGCTGAACTAGAAAGACCTTGTAGAATATGAGTTAACAAAGTGTGAAGCTGGATGAACACAGCAGGCCTTCATTTCTGATGATGGGTCTAGGCCCAAAACGTCAGCTTTTGTGCTCCTGAGATGCTGCTTGGCCTGCTGTGTTCATCCAGCTTCACATTTTGTTATCTTGGATTTCCCAGCATCTGCAGTCCCCATTATCTCTTGTAGAATATGAGTTCCCTGATTGGGGCTATTAATCTTGTCCAATCACGGAGCCCTAGCTGACAGACAGAAACAGGAGCGTCAGACATCCTGATCACTCTGAGAGCTGGCTCTCAGGCACCTATATCACTGACAAGGGCTCTCCATGTGCAAATAAAGGGTGACGAGGTGATGTGATACTGGCTTCTGTGGAGTTATTTCAGTAGCAAAGATAGAAAAGCACGCTCCTGAAGAAATTCACTTGCAACTGCTATCTTTGAGTAGGGTAAACAATTCTGGCATCATGCCATTATTTGGGCAACTTGACTCATTTGATCCTGCTATTGATGACTGGGCCCGGCATGTGGAAAGATGGCATTATTTTTTCCAGGCAAAAGACATCAAGCAAATGAAAAATGAAGAGTAGTTCTCCCGACAGCTTGTGGACCCACAGCTATTTCAGTTATTAGGAGCCTAACGTTCCCTGTGGCACCAGATAGTAAAATCTTTCAAGAGTTGACAGATTTAATTAATTAATATTACAACGCTTAGTGTCCTCGAATTCTGAGATGCTATCAGTTTTACGTCGCAATTTGAGAACCAGTGGAATCCAAAACAGGAATTTTGCCTAGGTTAAGATGACTGGCAGAGGTGTGTGACTTTGGTTTACCTGTTAATGAGATGTTGAGTGACCGTTTGTTACGTGCAATTAATGATGTAACCATGCAAAAGCGCCTACTGCTCAAACACAACTGCACTTCAAACAAGCATTACAACTGGCATTATTGGAAAGTGTGGCAAGTGGAGCAGATTAGTTGCAGGGTATTCTGACAGAAGTGGACACCTTTGCCAGTCCGACTGAGTTTTGGGAACACCATTTGAGTACAGTCAATTGCATAGCCTCGCTCAGGACGTATCCTGAACAGCGGGGCTCTCGTTCAGCCTACAACAAGATTCCAAAGCAAAGTTAAGCCTTGGCCAAACAGTAAAAATGTCCCTCAGTATCTGGGCCAGTAAGCCATTAGGGTTGTATGTGAACTCAAGTCAGCAAAAGAGTCCCACTGGACCTGAATTGAGTAGGAGAACTCATAGACCGGTAGCCAGGGGAGTGCATATCCTGGAAAGTCTATATACATCGGTTTGGAACAGTTAAATTGCTTAGCAACATCCAAATCAGAATTAGTCAAAATATTTTCTGAGGAAGGGTCGAGGCCCAATACTTAGGCCTTCCTGTTCCTCTGATGCTGCTTTGCCTGCTGTGTTCATTCAGTTTTAAACCTTGTTATCGCAATGAAAATAAACATCTGGTTAAATGGTCACCCCTTCCTAATGGAGGTCAATACCAGCATGGCGTTTCAGTGATTGCAATAATCTTTAACAAAAGTGGCTCTGGGCTCCACCCCTTAAGTTTGTACAAGATATTGGTTAATTTGAGAACCTATACCAAAAAACCTTTGCACATTAAGGGTATAACTTCAGTTCCATCTCTTCTGAGAAGAAGCTGGTTCAATTTCCATTGATTATAGTAAAAGGCTCAGGCCAAAGCTTATTGAGGCAAAATTGGTTGAGGTAGATTTACCTAGGTTAGCTCATCATTTCTCGATTAGAAAATGGCTGCTTGTGTGAAGTCCTAATTAAATACCTGGATGTTTTTCAGGAAAGTCCTTAGGTGTTTCTCCCATGCAGGCATATGCCTTAGAAGGGAAAAATGTGCATTCCAGGCACCCCAGGTGACCTATTTGGGCTACACAGTTGACAAGACCCGGTTACATCTGTTGGAAGATAAAGTGAGGATGATCAAAGGTGCCTTTGCTCCCACATTTGTATCAGAGCTTAGGTCTTTGCTGGGGCTGGTGAATTATTATGGAAAGTTCATAAATAACCTGGCCTCCATCTTGACACTTTTACATCTGCTATTGAAAAAGGGCCTGCTTTGGAAATGGTCGCATAACCAAGCCATAGCCTTCAGTCGTGTACTGTGAACCTAAGCGAGATCTGGTATTAACATGTGATACCTCCCGGACAGCATCGAGCTTGTATTAGTCTGTAGGTGGCCCAATGGAGAGGAACACCCAGTAGCACACTGGGGGTGACATGGTGGCTCAGCAATTAGTACTTCTGCCTTATAGCACCAGAGACCCAGAGTTCAGCCTTGGGAAATTGTCTGTGTGGAGTTTTCATGTTCTTCCAAGTCTGCGTGGGTTTCCTCCGGGTGCTCTGGTTTCCTCCCACAGTCCAAAGATGTGCGGGATATGTGGATTGGCCACGCTAAATTGCCCGTAGTGTTCAGGGATGTTTGGGTTAAGTGGGTTAGACAAGGGAAAGTTAGGGGTAGGGAAATGGGTCTGGGTGGGATTCTCTTCAGAGGGGCACTGTAAACTTGTTGGGCCAACTGGCCTGTTTCCATACCGTAGGGATTCTACTCTATTGAAAAGCACATGCATCCAGGGCTTTGGTTAATGCCAAGCGTAAATACATCCATATAGAGAAGGAAGCTTTATAGTCATATTTGGAGTCAGGAAGTTCCACCAGCTCCTTTATGAATGTCAATTTGCAATAATAATGAACCATAAACCCTCGCTGGGTCTACTTAAAGAGGACAAGGTGGTGCTGCTCATGGCTTCAGGCCAAATTCTGCAGTGGGCTCTAAGAATAACTATATGTAATTACAAGTTGGAACACTGCCTGGGAGGGCAAGTACCAAATGGGGATGCATTGATCCATCTCCTATTGGCAGATAGACCATTGGTGATGTCACCACTGGAAGAATCCATAATAGTTTTAAATTTTCTGGCCATGCTACCAGTTACAGCTGACAATATCAGACTTTGAAACAGAAAGACCCAATCTTGGCAAAATTGAAACAGTTATCAGTGATGGGGGATAACCAAGGAGTCATCACAACCAGAAGTGAAACCTTTTTGCACCTGGAGAGACTAGATCACAGAAGAGAATGACATTTAATTGTGGGGAGCAAGAGGGATTTCCCTGAGCAAAGGTCACCAGCAGGTACTGGTTGAACTTCACCAGGGTCATCCAGGCGTTTTCAAAATAAAGATGTTAATGAGAAGTTATGTCTAATGGCCAGGACTGAAAGCTGCCATGACTGCTTTGGTGGGGCTGTACCCAGTGGACAGTACAAGGCCAAAATTACTGCCAGCAGCTCCCCCACATTCATGGGAATGGCCAGGTAAACATTGGACAGGCATAAATTTTGTCAATGCAGGTCCTTTCATGGACTCAACATTCCTAGCCATTGTGGACACCCTCTCAAAATGGCTGGCGTGCACAGAGTACATTTGTCAAACACAGGGATGGTGATAGAAAAACAGAGTGCATCTTTTGCAATACACGGATCCTGGAAGTGTTGGTCACAGATAATGGTCCATCATTTAACAGCAGGGAATTTGAGAATTTTCTAAACTTGAATGGGTATTCAACATAAAAGGATAGTTCTACACCATCCATCATCCAATGGTCTGGCAGAATGAGCAATCAGTCCAAACTTTGAAAACAGACTTAAAGAGACAGCCTGGAGCGTCACTCGATACCAAACTGTTCTGGTTTCTATTTGATTATTGGACTACCCCTCATGCAACTACAGGAATAGCTCCAGCAGAGTTGCTAATGGGGAGAAGACTCTGTGCCAGATTAAATCTAATCTTCCCAGACCTTGAGGGAGGGTAAAACGGCATCAGGAACGCCAATGCTGGACACAAGACTCTGCTAAGCAAGAGAGACAGCTTGCTTCAGGGGACAAAGTTTGGTGCAGGAACCACAAGAATGGCCCTGCATGGATAAGAGGCATGGTTGACGTAAGGCCAGGTCCAGTGATGTATAAAGTTCATATAGGTTGGATGGTCCTGAGCAGCACATTGACCGTATGAAAGCTGCAATCCAGCCTGACCTATTGTATCCGTTTCTGTCAATTTGGTCTCTTCTGTATCGGGAAGTCCAAACACAGACTAGGGGACGAGTTCACAGAGCATTTGCACTCTGCATGCAGCAACCAACCTGGCCTTCCAGTTGCCATCCATTTTAATTCCCCCTCCCACTCTCCTGGGAACATGTCCATCCTTGGCCTCTCCACTCTCAGAGTGAGGCCAAACATAAACTGGAGGAACAATACCTTATATTTCTCAATGAGAGCTTACAGCCCAATGGCTTCAATATTGACTTCACCACATTCAAATTCACCAGCTTCCCTCCACCTCCAGCCTTTTCCAATGTCCAGCCCACCCCTCCTCTTTGCCTCCCTGACCAGACCTAACCTGTCCATCTTACTACTCATCTATCCACTCCAACCTTCCCACTGGCCAATCACAATAACCTCTTAGCTGCTTCCACCCACGACCACCCCACCTATCTTTCCCCCAGCCCTACCACCTCCCTCAATTTACTACCCTCTACTCCCCTCCCGGGTCCTGAAGAAGGGTTTTGGCCTGAAAAGTTAACTATCCTGCTCCTCAGATGCTGTTTGCCCTGCTGTGCTTTTCTAACTTCACACTTATTGACTCTCACTTCTGGGCACAAGAGGTGAGCAACTGTGCACTACACACCGCCTGTGTCAGAGGCAGAGTCAGAGGAACCTGACCAAGTGCTAAAATGGATGAGCTACAAAAAAGTGAACTGGCCTGTGTCCTCGGACTCAAAGGGGGAACGATGTTGTGATTGTAATGAGGTCAGCCAGGTAGACTTCATAGAATGTGAGTTCCTTGATTGGGGCTGTTAATCTGGTCCAATCAGAGAGCCCTTGCTGACAGATATAAACAGATATATTCCCTCTGAGAGCTGGCTCTGGGGGAGCTGGACCATTGTCAAGGACTTTCTACATGTAAATAAAGGGTGACTTGGTGACAGGATAGCAGCCTCTGTGGAGGTATTTTCACAATAGTACGAGGTTGTTCTCCAACTATGATTATCAAAGAGGATACATTTGTAGACAGGTTCATTGCCAGTTCTGTACAGTTACTGAACCCTGCCTGGCTCATGACCTCAATACACTTGGTTGAGAATGAAAAGGGTGTTCCTACTCGTGATCACTCTCCAGTGTCCCCTGGTTGAAGTGTTGCATCTGGAAATTGAGTTAGTCTGCAGTAGTTGTCAGGATTGAATGAAATGTCGATGGCCCATTTTTGACTCATACTCAATGAGGTGCTCAGATAAGATACTGGATAGGCAATAATTGTGGAATAGTTGCAATGGCCCTTATGTACTGCCTGTGAAATAATAAAATGCCTCAGAGCATTTCACAGAAACATAAAGTGGATGTTGAGCCAAAAACAATATTAGCTAGCATGACTAAAGTTGGACAGAATGGTAAGATTTAAGAAGGTCTTAAAGGAGGAGAAGTATGTTAAAGGATGAAGGGTCTTGTGGAAAGAAGGTAAAGGCTTCACAGTAAATAGAGGCAGCAAAGAGGAAAGAACAGCAAAGAGGCCACAGGCAGAGAAATGGACTGTTTTCTTTGGGGATTCACAGAAAGAAGCAGTGGTTGTTGTAATGGATATTATAGGGAGGGCAATCATAACTGGATTTTGCATGAAGATAACACATGAAGGCATTGATAGAACAGGTGTCAATGACAGCCTGTACATGATGAGCAAGTGGAAGGGGCCAGAATATGCTGACACCAAGTTTTGGTTAAGCTGATTTTAGAGAGGAAGGAATATGGGAAAGAAAGCGCAAGAGACTTGGAACAGACAGGTCCAGTTTTAACAAATGCATGGCTCAGGGCTTCTATGGCTGAAAGTCTCCATCAAAACTCAGTGGTTTTAAGGCAGAAGAATGGAATATTGTTTAACTTTGTTCAAAGTTAAAATAGATTATTACTGCTGGATTATATTGTGCTCGTAACAGGGCTCAGAATTTACCTTATGATCAATTTTAACATACTTCCTGATTTGGATAATTTCTAATAAACCTTGGTCACAACGGAAATTTATTTATTTCCCCCCATCTGCTGTGCGGTTGAAGAATGGGCTGTGTCACTTTGGTGGAATGAATTGATCACTTTGAACAGAGGGAGGGGACCTGAGTTCAAATTATGCAAGTCGGGAGATTGAGTGAAGAAATGTGGGGGATGAGTGAGAGAAAAAAAATCAATGTATATTTATTTAGTAAAATTGTTAAAAATCATTATATTCCAGTGAAAAGCAAGGCAAGCAACAGGAAAGTAGATTCTATAGGATGATATATGACCTTCAAAATGAATAACCCAGCAAAACGACCATATCGCCAGAAACAGTGCACTCAGAGATGCAGCATTCCAAGCACTACATTAAATGCATGGCTGAATTCTCTTGAGGTTACATTATACAGAAAATGGTGGAAAACAATGAACGACTGAGTGAAAGGCAAAACATTTGAATACATCTGCTTCAGCCTTTTCTTTCTTTGTCACTCTGTCACTATCAAACAAACTAGACTTGTGGAGCAGCAAAAAAAATTGTGTAAGTTCTTTAAAAAAGCATGCAGGATATATAGCGTGTATTCAAAGCGAATATATAGCATGTACATAACTCAAATCAGAATGAAAGTAGTTTTGAATGGAAATAAATGTCTGCTTAAAATATTGATGGTGGCAGTTGCTAAGTAGACGGTTTGAGGTAAAACATTATGGAACATCAGTGGACAGCAAATTCATGCAAACAGTTTTAGACACAAGCCTCCAATAGAGAATAGAAACGTAATCACATGTAGAAAAATATGCCATATTTACGTTATTCTGATGGCAGGGATCAGCAGCACTCTTTTCATCTGTGGCCCTATGTTAAAATGTAAACTTCCATATAAAGAAAATCTGTGGGCTTGATACTTCATTAACGTACACATTTATTTCAATTGACTTTCACAAAGCCTTCAAGAAAACCTTTCCTTGCATTTTAAAATACCAAGTACTTGTAAAGCTCAGATTTGCTTGAGCTAGTCAGCCTCACTTATAACCTTAATTTATTTTAATTACGACCCCACATCAGCACAGCTGCTAAACAGACATAAGTCACACAAATCTCCAGTTTCCACGTAATCAGCTTCTCATTCAACCCACATGTTCCGGCCTATCTTGTATATCTAGCAATGTAAATACACCCATCCCCCACTGGCTCACCGTGTACAAGCCATCAGGGGGTGACTTCATTGTTCCTCAAATAATGCAGAACTTCTTCAATAGCACATTTCAGCACTTAACATGTTGTGGTTTTTTTAACTTCTAAAAGCTGGTCAACCTCCTCAGAACAAATCTGTATCTTAAAAAAACTTCAGAGTATATTTAATTCATCACCTTGCAAGTAAGTACAATCAAATTGTATTTTACCGGAAAGGATCAGAATGCAGTTTTTTTTTAATTTGCCCGAGTTCATGTAGTAAAGTGTTAGGATTCTGCATATTTCAATGCCACTATTGTAAGTGAACAATAATACAGTAGTGTGTTGGATATGAACGAGGCCAATGAATTAGAGTTCAATAGCTTTTTGAACTTTTGTATCTATGAATACAAGGCAATCTCCCTCTTCCTAAAAAGTCGTGATGGTGCAAAAATGAAGGCAGTGGGCCCCACATGATTGATCACCACAAACAACTGGCAGGAGGGAGGAAGTTATCCCAGACTTACTGTAACAGAAACATCCAGCAGCTGATGCAAATGTAATATAAGCGTTTATAAACAAAATGGCACTCGCAGGGTTACTACCTATTGCTCTGCAGAAATGTCCTATTTACTATTTGAAAATATTTCTTAAAAGTTAGCACGCCCTCCCTCTCTTAACAAAAACGCAGTATTCCACATTGCCAGGCTTGATTATATGTTGTGTGGCTAATGAAATTAAGATTGTTGGACATATACAATGATGATTTAAAAACTAAATACAACAATTTGTATTCATATAGCTTTAATGTAATACAACATCCAATGTGCCTCACCACTGGAGAATTTATTAAGGAAAATGTGACTCAGAGCCACATAAAGATATATTAGCTTAGCAGGTGATCAAATCTTGGCTGAAGAGGTAGGTTTTAAGGAGTGTGTTAAAGGACGAAAAAATTGCGTACAGAGGCAAAGAGGTTTAGAAAGGGAATTCCATACCTTAGGACCTAGACAGCTGAAGGCACAGCTATCAATGGTGGAATGTTTAACAATGCATAAGAGACCAGAATTGGAGCCGTGTAGACAGCTTGAAAACTTGTGGGGTGAGAGGAGATGACAGAGATAGCGTGGGGAGAAGATATGGCGGGAGTTGACAACAAAGGTAAGAATTTCAAAATCAAGACACTGCTTAAACGGGAATCAAAATAGACCAATAAATACAGGAGTGATGGGAAAACAAGATTTGGTACAATTTGGAACACTGGCAGTTTTAAATGAACTGAGGTTTACAGTGTGTAAACCCTAGCAAGGACAGCCAAGAGTGTATTGGAATAGACAAGTCAAACAAAATACCATAAGATCATTATTGTAAAGAACTAATTGAACTTTTAAAAAAAACTTTCACAGGATTAGGGCATCACTGACTAGGCCAGCATTTATTACTCATCCTTAAGTGTGCAAAGGACAATTAAGATTAAACTGCATTGCTATGGGTCACATGTAGGCCAGCCTGGTTAAGGATAGCACTTTCCTTCCCTAAACAACACTAGTGAACCAATAAGTTTTTTTCCCTGACAATCAGCAATGGATTCATGGTCATCATTAGACTCTTAATTCCAAATGTAAATGGTGTTCACATTCCACCATCTGCCGTGGCAGGATTTGAACTCAGGTTCCAAAATACTATCTGGATTAACAGGCCAGCAATAATACCACTTGGCTGTTGCCTCCCTCAGCTGCTCAAGGGCAGAATGTTATTCTTTGTACTCCTTGTTCAGGGATAGTAATTTGTCTTTTGAATTTTATTCCACCGTACCTATTGATATGTGCGTGTCTGTGGCTATACATGTGTGAATAATGACTCTTTGCTGCCACAGTAGGTTTCTCCAGAGAATTGCTGAGTCAGGTGGACCAGAGAGGAAGAAACTTAAATCTCCAAACTGAGCTAAATGGGCCAATCTTGCAATAGGCACATTACCACTGATTTCCTAGGCGAGAAAAAAAGATTGGTGGGTGGTGATAAACACCCCTTGGATTCAACTGGAAGTGCACATTCGTAGACATCAGCAATGATGTCAGGCTTGATTATGGCGACTTTCAAATTTAAATGGTCTATCAACACTCACAGTCATGGTTTATAAATTAATTAGTACTTGGGACAGGTACATGGGGGCTACGTGGCACCTGTAGAACCACATTCCAGTAAGAATGACAACAACTTTGAGAGAAAGAAGGAGAAAAACTGTCAAGATAAGAATTAAAAGAATTAAAAGAATTAAAATTTAACTAAATCACGGTTCATTGATACAATATCAAACGGTGCAAATTAATCAATTTCACACTTCAATTCATTTAGTCATTTAACGTTCAGTCCTTCTGGATTGTGACCTTAACGTTTGGGCAACATAATCATCATGATTTGCATCATGAGACTGCAAAACAGATGTTTTTATTCTATCTGTGAGTTTGAATTTTAGAATTAAATTCTGTGCTTTTGGTTTGCCTGTATTTTCATTAAATCTAATACAAAGAGTGCATTTGCTTGTATGTTTTATTCAATTTAATTTTCAATTTCTTTTCAACAGGAATCCATCAGCACATTGCCAAGACTTCTTGGCATGACTACATGTTCTAAAAACAGTACGCACACAGTTTAGTTTGGCACTGGTTTCCACTTTGGTCTTGGGTGGAGAAAAATAAGGTCATGACTACCTAGGTGTCATAATGGTTCTGAGGAAGGGTCACCAGACCCGAAATGTTAACTGTAATTTGTCTTTGCAGAAGCTGCCAGACCTGCTGAGCCTTTCCAGCATTCTCTGTTTTTGTATCATAATAGTTAGACTTGGTTGTCCTTCATGGTCCGTGGATGGGGTGCTGGTGTGGATGGGAAGCAGGACATTTTATGCAGGATAAGCCTCGATGAATATACTGTTGAGTACTCAGTACTGCTTTTAGTGATTTTTCTGTTTTTGTTAGGTTAGAAGAAATGCTATGTTGCAGATATACCATAGTTGTAACATAATGTTCCATCAATTGAGCAGAATAAATTAAAATGTTATTTTTTTGTTTCATTGCAACAAATGAGTAACTTAGCAGACACTGAACATAGCAAAACAATCTGCATTATATAGAAATTTTCACAAACTTAGAATGTATTGATTGCTTCAAAGTCAATCAAACATTTAAATTTGGCCACTGTTATGACTTTGGATGATATGTCTGTTCGGTTGGAGAAAAGATTTCTAACTAGTGGGATGTTAGCTTCCAAGGACTCACCAGCATTTGGAATTTCAAAACTGCAACAATCACAGGAATGGTAGGAGACCTCAGAAGGCTACTGTTACTCAGGTTAGGGTTATGATCTCATAGCAGGAGCACCTCAGCATAAATTGAACTTTAATTCCAAAATGTGCTTTTTTGAAATACTGATACGGCCAGAGTGATTGCAGTTGCAAATTTAATGGCTGTCTGGAGAGAGACCTCCTAAAATATATACCTTGTGAATCATAAAATCCCTGCAGTATGGAAGCAGGCCATTTGGCCTAAAAAGTCTACACTGACACTTAGAAGAGCATCCCACTCAGACCTACCCCCTACTCCATCCCTGTATTCCCCATGGCTAATCCACCTAACCTGTGCATCCCTGAACACTGGGCAATTTACCATGACCAGTCCACCTAACATGCATATCTTTTGGACTGTGGGAGGAAACTGGAGCACCTGGAAGAAACCCATGCAGACACAGGGAGAATGTGCAAACTCCACACAGACTGTCACCTGAGGGTAGAACTGAATCCACATCCCTGGCACTGTGAGGCAGCAGCACTAACCACTGAGCCGTCATGCTTCCCTGAGAAGGAATGAGGATGCTTCAAAGGAATGGATTTCAAAGAAATAAATAGATTACAAACTGAATTGTTGAGCATCTCAGACTGAGACCATAAGACTGTAAGACATAGAAGGAGAAATTAGGCCATTCAGCCCATCGAACCTGCTCTGCCATTCAATCATGGTTGATAAGTTCCTCAACCCCATTCTCCTGCTTTCTCCCTGTAACCCTTGATGCCCTTGATAATCAAGAACCTATCTATCTCATTCTTAAATGTACTCAACGGCCTGGCCTCCACAGCCTTCTGTGACACTGAATTCCATAGATTCATCACTCTCTGGCTGAAGAAGTTTCTCCTTATCTCCGTTCTAAAAGGTCTTCCCTTTACTCTAAGGCTGTGCCCTCGTGTCCTAGACACTCCTACCAATGGAAACATCTTCCCAACATTCACTCTGTCCAGGCCAAACTGTGAATACAATGATAAAAAGGATCCAAAATATCAGTCTGGACAGGGGATATATTTGCAATATCTCTTTCCAAGAGGAAACCGGGACCAGGGTTTAAAGTAAACATCAAACTTGATCGGTGTGTTAGTGACTTCTTATCCTACAGTGTGGACTAGTGTGCTGTGAAGGTCACAGCTTTGAGAACAGTTTTTTAAACATCCCTTCAATACCAGGTAAAGAAAGGAAAAAAGTCATTCTTTTTCTCGCTCTCCCTAAAGGAGAATGGAAATCTTCTGTTGAAAGGAATCTGGACGAATTAATTTCAATTGGCTGCCAAAACTAAAAACCTTGAAATTGACCGTTCACCTATCAGCATCAATGCCACTGGTAACAACTAGTGTAATGATCTGAACTTTCTTCCAATTTCTCTTCATTGATGACTTAGGGACTGATCAGATTTTTTAAACTTAATGTTGGATTCACTTCTCATTTCTAATTGGAGTGCATGTGTAATTCATTATTATTTCTTCTCCCACCTATTAACTAATCAACTCAATCTTTTGTTGACCTGAGAAATTCTGGTTTAATTGGCTCGGTTCAAAACCTAAATTCATTTGGTCTGGAAAAAAAGGCAGGGATCCTTTGTAAATTAACCTTGTTGCGGCCAACCAAGGGCTGAGTGAACAAAGAAAGGGAACCAGTTTTTCACTCCTCACTTGGGAGATTGACAATTTGGGGCATCCCAGTCTGGTGGTAGCATAAAGGACAAACTCTAACAAAGTAGGAACTTTGAAATGTGAACCTTCCAACATTAAGACAGTAGTCCAAGAGAAGCTCAGGCAGATATGACAGGTGTGTGGCATTACGGTATCAAATGTGATATACCATTGTCTGACTTGCCCCGTGTTCCTCTGTCCAAGCTACCATCAACTCTCCTAGTGTGCACTTTACCCTGGCAAGATGAAAATACACACAGAAAACTACATGCTGTGAAGAAAAAAAAATCTCTGGTTAAAAATGTTTGGAATTGCCCTGAATTTATTACTTTCCTTCCATACCCAGAGAGGTTCCCTCCTACAAGTAGAACACTCGGGAATGACAATGAGATACCTAGCTGGCATCACTGTCAGGGACGTTCAAGGTATTTGTGCCATAACTTTCCTCTGCTTAGCTTGTTAAATCATACCCCTCACCCTCAGTGACAACTTTAGTCTGATTAGTTGAGAGCTCTGCTGCCTCTTATCTTACATGCAGCTGCCACAGATGAGGGTAGCTTGAATAAAATCAAATTTTAACTCTAAAGCCCTTGAAAATATCATGCAGCTGCCTGCAGAATTCCAGCAGTGTGATGTTCATCAAGGGATAAACATCAACCAAGGTGAGTAGAACCCCTCAGCTCTTTTTAACCTGGTGCATTTGACCTTTTATAACCATCTTAGTTTAGAAACCTTAGTTTACCTTTACACCTGAGAACTGACACCTCCAATAGTACAACATTCCCTCCAGTTATGTACTTAAATCTTTGGAATAAGAATTCTTCCACTGAACCAAGGCTAATATCATAGTGAGTAAACCTGCCTTCATCATCATCTGAGGCCTCTGTGAAACTGATTGACTTTGCAGTGAAATATTTTCTTTTGTTCCACATTTGCTTTAGATATACTTTTGGTGAAACTCAGAGATCAGTGGTAAACAGCTGTGGATACTTGTACAGTAAAGTCATCTTTTCAACTACATTTCAGCTGTAGGCACAAAGATTAAGCAAAAGGGCCCTTCTCAGCTGCTTTAAGAAAATTACAGTTTGATAAAATTGGTGCACAATGGCAAATGCAACCACAAACCACCACTTATTTTTGTCAATACCATCACTTTTCAAGGAAAGCATGGGGCAAAATGACTTGATGACGTGACAGAGATGACAACAGGGAATATCCACAGTTTGGCACAGTGGTGTGAAATAGATTCATCCCTTTAAAAAAATTTGAGGGAATGTATTCCCGACACCCTAGCAGACATCATCCATATGAAGTTGATTTCCTCTTCATTTGAAGGGACGAACATTGCTTTGTTAAGGTCAATAACGTTTTCATTGGCACCCCCGCAATCAAGTTGGGGCAAGAATCAATGATATATGCATTCTTCCACTATGCTATTTTACAGTCTGATTAGCGAACAATGTTAAAATTTTACATTATTCCAGGAAACGATATAATCTTGGATTTCAGCAAAACATTGCACAGATTTAAATTAGTCTTCTTTCTCTTTTCTAGTGATGATTTGACAAAGCATGATGCAGGCAGGTGTTTGTACAAAACCATACCAACAGTACACTTGTAGCTGCAACAAGAATTGAAACCCAGCAGGTCTAGCAGCGTCTGTGGGGAGAAATCAAAGAGATGTTTCACGTCCTGTGATTCTTCTTCACAATGGCTTGTAGTTGCATTGCATTCCTTGCATATGTAATATTATTGTTTGGACATTGCCAACAATTCCACTCAAAACAATGCACCATTGAACATAGGAACACAGGTTTGTCTGTGAAAACTGTCTTTGTTGCAACCTTGTTAAACCAGGTTCATTCCCCTCCAAACAACCTTCTATAAACCAAACAAAGTATTCCACTGGGAACTCTTTATTATGAAAATAGGCACAAGATTGCATCCAAAAGGATTAAACCAACCCTTTTCAGATGTTGATTAGCTGTGTGCTTTTATTTTTTTTCCCCCATTTTTAATCCTAACAGTCACATTGGATTGAATCTTACTAGATATTACTTAAGTATTTTTGTCATGTTTCATGGAAGATTTCTCTCCGTGAGGCCTAGTAAGTTTTCTACCACTAACATGCTAAACTCACCTTATTAAATACGTAACATATCCCTTTGGCCTGCTCCATGAAAGCGTAATTCTCCCTCTCAGTATATGTGAAAGTACTTGCCATTGTCAGGACATCCTGGGTTTCCTGGCATGGCACCATTTTTAAAAGTCCATTGTGTTGCCAGTCAAAATGTACCACCACTGCATTGCCCATCTCTGACAGATAACAGTACGTGCATAGACAAAGATACAGAAGAGACACATAGAGGTCTATAAAATGCAATCATTTTACTGAGTATTTCAACAAATAGCACATGCTTTTAACTACTAGAGAATCTCAATTGCTGCCTTTCACCACCTTGGGTTCCATAACTAACCCCAAATATTACTACCCTGGAGAGTTCGCAGCTGGCAGCATCTTCACCATGCCTCCTGATGCAGGTTCCCTCTTGCAGAGTTATTTTTCGAAGACTTGCTGAAAATCAAGGATTTTCTGGACTGTGTCGTACACAGGTCTCTGTGCCTTATTTGGACTTATCTGTGCATGTGACTAATCCCAAATGTTTCATCCTTATTAGGTAGAGACAGCAGTTACTAATTTCTTGCAATCTTAGCTCTTAGCAGACCTGAATGATTCAGTGTAATTCCACTCACTTAACAGCCCATTGTAGAGTCTCTTGTCAGTTCCTGTAATCTTCAGCCTTATCCAACAACCAGGCTTGTGGATGACATGAAAATTGGTGAAATGAGAAGTGGTGAGGATGGCAGAAAGAGTTATCAGAGGGATATAGACCCTGTAAGTTAAGCAAATTGGCAAAAACTTGTAGATGGAATATAATATGGGAAAATGTGAGATTGTACATTTTGGTAGAACAATGGAAGGGCTGAATATTATATAAATTGAAAAAGATTACACAAAGTTACGGCACAGGGGATTCAGGAGTCTTGTCCATGTATCACTGTAAGTTTGCCTGCTAAATTGGTAGGCGGTAGGGAAGACAAATGGAATATTGGCCTTTATTTGAAAGGGAATGGAATCTAAATATAGCAAAGTCTTGCTAAAACTAGCCAGATCACAGTTGAAGTACTGTAAAGAGGTTTGGGCCCGTTATCTAAGAAAAGATATACTGACATTACAGGCAGCCCAGAGGACGTTCACAAGATTGGTTATAGAGGGTAAAGAGGGACTGTCTTATGAGGAGAGGTTGATTAGGTTGGCAGTGTACTCATTGGAGTTTAGAGGAATGAGAGGTGACATTATTCAAACATATAAGGCCCTTAGGGAGCTTAATAGATTCGATGAGAAAGATTATTCCTCTTGTAGGTGAGTCAAGGACCAGCGGACATAATCTCAGAATAACAGATTATCTATTTAAGAAAAAGATATGGAGGAATTTCTTCTCTCAGAAGATAGTGAATTTGTGGAATTCTTTACTGCATTTGGCTGTTCAGGCTGGATTGTTAAGTATATTCAAGGATGAGTTAAATAGATTTTTAATTCATGGGAATCAAGGCTTAGGGGGGAAAAGTAGGAAAGTGGAGTTGAGGATTATCAAATGAGCCATGATGTCATTGAGTGATGGACCAGACTGGATGGGCTGAATGACCTATTTTGCCCCCACCTCTTATGCAATAATGATGTTATCGGGTCCAGATCTACTCTTCAGTCTGTGACATTTGCCCTGGATGTGGGAATTTGTGTGCTGCTTTCTGGCAATTGCCCTGATAGACAAACTAATGCATAGGTAGGCTGTCCTCTTTTCCCAGGACTGGAAGGAGAGGACAGGCCACCAGACCCTGCCAGCCTGGTCTGAGGCTGCTGCTCGAGTCAGTGCAGTATCAGCCATCCTGAAGAATGTGCAGGAATGCTGTAGGCAGCTCAGTGACTTTCTCTATTCTGCCATGGTATGTAGCTCCATCTTCTCTCCACTTTCACCTCACACTCACTACATTTCTGCTACTGCACCCACTTCCCACCAGAGCTCAAGCTCTAACTAGCTCGCTATTGCCTGCAACACATTCGCTAATCTGCTCTCACCCACCTAATCCTCCAAGATTACTTAGTCTGCATGACCACTGCACTCCAACTCACTCACTTGGTACACATTACCATCTTTCCCTCACCAGCACTGGCACTAGCACCTTTTTATCTCATCCACTTTTATCTCACACAATTCCTTTATTTACCTCATCCCAGGAGAAAATGATTTACAATGGGCCAGAAAGATCCAAGACAAGTAATGGTCAGTGCTCCATCTGACTTTCTTTCTGGCTGTGTGAGCCTCAATGATCTATGTATGGGAATAACTTGCAATGAAAGGTGATGATGCATTCCAAAATACAACATTAAAGTGCAGAAGTACTGTAAGTGGATCAGAGGTGTGCCACAAGGCTGTGGTGAGTCTGGTACATGTTGAATGCCAATATCCATGGAAGTGGGCTGTATATGGTTGCTGCCCACGCAGTTTGCCCGGAAATATTTTTGCTGAATGCCCAAAGTGGTGGTCCCGAGGTGCAAGGGGCAAGCTGGCATTGTCAGGTGCCCATTCTGACGTCTATGTCAGGATCTAGCTATTGGCATCTAAGTTCTATCCAGTGGGAGTCAGATTGGAGGCCTGCATATTAAAGAGTCAGGATTAGGTAGCAATGAGGGACATGAAGAGCAATAATTGATGTTCATAAGCCTCTTGGCACTCACGAGCAAAAATCTTGGACCAACTTCCAGAATGTGACTGGAAAATGCAAATTTTTTGGTCTCTATGACAAGAAGGCCTCACTTAACACCTCACCTGAGCATGCCAAATTTTTGAACATGGGCCGCATCATTCAGGGCGTCAAAACATTCTGCCAAATATCTTTTAATCTATTTTAAAAACACAATTATTAGTGGTGTGCTTTCTGTGCATTATAAAAACAAAATTTAAAATAAATGTATCAGAGATAATGGGAACTGTAATCTCTTTAGAAATTGAAATACACTGAAAATGATTCACTGGTATTGATGAGCTAGGAAGAGTAGTTATGAAGTCAATGGTGTGTGTCAAATCTCTCAAACTGTTGACAAGATAAACATCTGTCAGTGCTTGGGGAAGCTTCAAGAATCCCTGCAGGATGAGTGACTCAGCTGTTTCTCCTCGTTTGGATGTGTTGAGAACCATTATGCTCCTTTACATATGCTGTAAGTTAACATCAGGATAATCTGATCAAATAAAAGAGTTAAAAACGATGCTATAGTTAATGAAGTAAACTAGAGTTCCACTGATATCATCACATTTCTGATTAATTATTAACTTTTGACCATCAAATTACACAGAACCCTGGGAAAGGACAAGGTATCACCATGTGTGAATAACTCAGGCTCTTTGCTACATTTTAACTTTTATGCTAACACTACTATTAACCTGGTTCAATACACTTCAATAGTGTCTCTGGTCTGTGGTTCTTTATATCCTATGATATGATACCCAATGCCGTAATCATGGCCTGCAGGCTTTGTACTAGCCCCTCATTTGCATAACTTCAAGGAGCCTCAATAGCTGTTCACTTCAGCAGAATGCCCAAACTTGTGTAACACGAGTACCTCTGAAAGCAAAGCTGCATTACTTACTGTCAGCTTGCACCTCTTAAAACAGCAGTATCTCTGTTGGTATAAATGCTGGAATTGATTGTCCAGTAAGTGTGATAAGCTAAAGACTTAATATGATGCAAAAAGGTAGAAAGCACATGCCAAGGTCTTTAAGTGACATCTAGGCATTTTGTAGAGATGATGGATGGAGAGAGTTTCTATCCAAAGGGCACTAGGAGGATCGCTAGACTAATGAAGATAGTAGGACCAGATAACAATGGCTGTCCATGCCTTGATTTAAGGCCTTGAAGGCCTAGATAGTGTTGAAAGCTCAAAGACCTCACATGAATCAGCACACCTATCTCAAAGAATTGTAGCACTGGAGGAAATTGCAGAGATAGGGAGGGAGAGGTAACGGATGCCAGGATTTAGTATGAGGTAACACGTTGACGGTGGGGTTTTGGAGGGCATCAAGTTTACAGAGTGGAACTGTAGTGTTGGAACAGTTGGGTCCAGAGGTGCAATGGCCTAGATGAGATTTTCAACAGCGGTTGAGCTGAGAGGTAGAAGAGTCAAGCAAGTGGAAATAGGTAGTTTTGGTGATGATGCGGATACGCGGTTGGAATATGATTTTAGGGCCAGATATGATATTTCAGGTTTAAGCAGCTTCCCCGGAGAAAGGCAAGGGCAGCTGTACAGATCGCCCCAACTCCAGTAGTGTATTTGCAGGCTTGGAAAATGGAATAAATAGCTATCCCTCCCAACATCCCATTCATCCTGAGCTTTCTTCCATAATATTTTGAACTTAAGCATATAAGAATGGGAACTGGAATGTACCATTCAACAAAGTCCTGTTTGATTGTCTATATCAATTCCACCCTCCTGTACAATCCCCATTTCACTTAATTCCTTCAGTGCCAAAACAAAACGCTCACTCTTTGCCATGACTGACCATGAACAGCTAAAGTGTAGAGAGATATAAAAACAATCAAAACACATTGAGTGAAGGAATCATTTATTGAGTTAGCGTTAAATGGGTGACTCCCTCATTCTGACACTATGACCTCAATGTTTAGAATATCCTGCCAGGAGAAATGCTTTTTTTCAGAACTGACTTTATTAAGCCCCTGAATAATTATTTGTGTTTCAATCAAAACACCTCCTATTCCAGGGAACTTCTGGCAGTATGGGATTAATCTACTCAACCTTTCCTCATAAGTCAGCCCCATCTTTGAGAGACCAGTCTGTTGACATCCTTTTTTGTATGCTTTCTGGACATCCTTCTTCAGGGAAGGAGACCAAAACTCCTCATAATGCTTCAGATGTGACCTCACTAATGCTGCATATATTTGTAGCAACATCCCTTAACTCTAAATTCTTACCTTAGATTATGCATCAATTGCCTTGCGTACTTGTTGCCATACCTGCATGTTAAATTCCTGTGATTCATTTACAAGACCCCACAGCTTCCTCTGTATGTAAACATTCCCAGTCACTCAAGAGTTAAAATATATTCTGTTAATTACCTTCCAAAGTGGATAACATTGTAATTTTCCATACAGTATACCATCAGTCACATTTATACCTACTCACTGAATTGATGTATGTTCTAGTATCTTTGCATCACCCTTACTGCTTTTCCATCTAGCATTGTATCATCAGCAAACATGCTTACAATACACAATGGCTTTTGTTATTCTCTGGTGAAATGTTCATTGTATTTATTGAGCAATTTTCATGTGGTTTACAAACTGACAGGACATAGTTAAGGACCTGAAGAAACCTGTAGAATTAACCAAGAAAAACATAGATAATTTTGAAATAAAGAAGTGTGAATAATGCATGGAACACCTGCTTGTTCCTGAACTAGGGACAAAAAGGAATAAATTGCGACAACTTGTTTCAAGAATATATGTTTCAAGAAGGCTTATATTTCCTTTGATATTGATTACAGGTGGTCTAGCTGGGATATTTAAAATTATTAAAGGAGCTCTCAAGAGATGAGAGAAATGATTTCATCTTGTGGAAGAATTGCAGAACGAGAATATATAACCTTAAAATTAAAGCTTGGAAATTCAGAAGTGATGTCAGGAAATATTCCATCATGGAAAGAGGAATGGAAATCTTGTGTTTTGAAGCCTTTGTTGTTGGATAGAACAACTCAAGGTAACAAATCAAGAAGTCAACATTGCAAAAGCTAGAGGCTGATGGCCAAAGACAAATCCAAAACATAAAAGATAAATAGTTGGAAGAAACATATGCTGACCATCATGCCATGCGAAGCTTTGTCAAAGCCACAATGACCATTTATACACCACAGTCAAATGTGAAAAAAAAATTGCTTTCACTCATGGATGGTGCATTTTCCTTTAAGGATGACAGTGCTGGAAAGAGCATTGTCTACAGCTCCTCAACTGGGAATTCGCAGTGGCAATTGATACTCTGCAGGCTATCCCCTAGCACCTTGTGGTAGCATCAATGGGTGAACTGTCATCATTAGGAGAGCTCCAACATGCAATCAAATGGATGAAAGACAATAAAGCCTGCAGTCTTGAAGGTGTTCCAATTATTCTTCAAAGCTGGATGTCCCTTGTTCCCATCAAGACTCCACGTGGGAAGAAAAATAACTTTCCCATCTCAACCACAGCACTCCCCCCACCACCCCAAACCACCACCACCAATTCAGGAATGTGACAATTTTAACTGTCTTTAAGAAGGGAGATTAATAGGACAGAAAAGGAGATTCTGTAGAAACTAGCAGTTGTCAATCGCATGGAATATACTGATGCACATTCCCCTGAATCACCTACCACTGCCAAAGACTCTATGTGTCTTTAAAGCATTTGATTCAGCAAATTATTAGGTAGTATGGATTGTTCTCTGGAGGTTTGGATGCCAAAGAAACTTTATCATTACTTAATGATATTATAATTGCTACTGCCAGCAATAGACACCTTTAAAGTCTGTACTGGTGCCAAGCAAGGCTATGTGACAACCCCATACTATTAACAATCTACCTGACAGTGGTTAATCCAAGAGTTGCTACCTAGATGGAAAATTGTTTAGCGTCTATCACCTCTAAACTATATGACCACAATAGATACAGATGACCCACAGAATGTGCATGACTGCTGTGTTGTTATTCACTCTGCACCAAATTTGCAAACCACTCTTGATCTGCTCAATTCTGCATCCAATATTTCACCTCCCAAACATGTTGAAGGAGAGATTCTAAAATATGTTGAGTACGTCCTAAATTTTCAACCAACTGTCTCTCATAAGCCACCATTATCAGAAAAGTCAAACAGTGATTAACTCTGTCAGTTCAATCTTTATAAGCTATCCCAGTTGATGTTTAATATTAAACAACTCTCTCTGCAAGTCAACAAAACTCCTGGTTTGCAAAGTAATTGTCACCACACTCCTGTACTGTACTGAGACCTGGACTGTGTATCGGTGAATGAAAGAATACTAGACAAATTCTGTAGAGGTCTCTCTGGATTCAATGGGAGGTCAGCCAAAACAATGCCATTGTGCTTTATAAGCATATTGGAAAAAGGCACCTGCAAAATCAATGAGAATGGACTTGATACCATCTGGATGGCTGAAAAACATTTCTCCTGCTAGCTCCTACTTTTGTAACCCACAAATAGCCAACATACCAGGAATGGACAAAATAATGCCTCAACGACACTTGCGCTTCTTGAAATGTGGCAGCATTGACATTAATGTCTAGGAGGAACTGACTACCAATCTTTCAAAATGGTGACAAATTGTGCATCAAGTTGAATCATGTTTTGAGTTTAAACACTTAACTGGTGAGACGGTGTGGTAGCAAAGAAGGAAAAAAAAGAAACACATCCTGTACTTCAAATCCCACTGTTTCATAGGATGGGTTGCCCTTATATGCCAAACAATGTGAGAGTTTGAAAATAAGCTGTCCAATCATATGAAGACCCATGCTGGAAACCCATGACCTTGAGCAGACATAATCCTCAAAGCAAGGGGCGGCCAATTATGATGACATTGAATGGAAATATGGAAATATTTTCCCAAAGCTGTTGAGACTAAATCAATGAAAAATTGTAAGAAGAGATGAGTAGACATTTGTTAGTCAATATTACTAAGGGGTTACAAAACAAGGTGGGTGGGTGGAGTTAAGATCCAGACCAGCCATGATCCAGCTCAAAGCTGGAAAAAAATTAATGGACTGAACAGCCAACTCCTTTGCTCGAATCATAGAATCACTACAGTGTGGAAGCAGGCCTTTCAGCTCATTGAGTCCATACCACTCCTTCGAAAAGCATCCCATCCAGACACACACGCCCTACACAATCCCTGTAACTCTGCATTTCCCATGGCTAATCCACCTAACCTGCACATTCCTGGACACTATGGGCTATTTAGCATGGCCAATCCATCTAACATGGGAGGAAACTGGAGCACCCGGAGGAAACGTACATAGACATAAGTGAGTATGTGCAAACTCCACACATACAGTCACCCAAGGGTGGAATCGAATCTGGATCTCTCGCATTCTGAGGCAGCACTGTGCCGCCCAATATTTTTCTGGTATTATTATTGTGGTCACTGTTGCTTTTAATGCACTGTAAGTCACTACTTTGTAATAAACAATAATGGTGATGGAAATTGATCTATATTATTTTCTAGATTTAAACATGGGTGGTTTTAGTGGTGGGAACTGTACTAACTTCAAAATAGGTTGAATTTCTTAAACTTCTTCAGTGGCTTAAATTGATAAAACATCTGGTTTCCATTAACGACATATGTTAGATTGGAAACAAAGCCATTCAATTGTACATGTTATTTTTCTTCTTTTTACAATATGAAGATAAATGTTATTTTTTCTAAAAAGGCAACATTACCACATCTAATACCTGCCACTTCTTATATAAATTGCTCACATGCTTCTCATATGGCTACATGGGAGACTAATGCTGGAATGAAAAAATGATTTGCCAATACTTTGCTAGTGGTGTGTGTGTGGTAATGAGATGCTGCCAGTGCTGTTCTGACAGTTGTATTGTAGTTGGCAGGGAAATGTTTTACCTCCATAAAAGCATTAAAGTTTGAAAGGAAAGCATTGAAAGAGATGGATTTAGTGGAGACCTCAAAAATAAGGGAAAAATAAATACTTAGTGGAAACCCCAGTTTTTTTTCTGTCAACTGAGCGTGAAATGATGATACCCAGATGGTAAAATCATTCAGTTTTAAAGTATTCAACATGCTTATCATGTTGTTACTTTAAATTTTACATAATTCAAATAAAGTATTTTCCCTATTAATTAAGAAGATCACTTTTTAAACCACATTTAACTCTTTCCCCCTACAAAAAGATTTATTCATTGAATAGGACAAAATGGATAAATACTTAGCAAGTTATTCATTTAGGAGTACTCAGACTGCATCTTTAATTCATTTCTACACTATAGCAGCTACTCATGCTACTTAGCCTCTATTTTTCTTATTTCCTGAACCATCTCTTAGATCTCAGTCTAAACAAGGAATGAAAATGCAAATTAGTTCAAGCCATTCAACTACAAAAGAAAATAAATGGATTTTGCATGGGCCACAGCATTCATTCTTTTCCAATTCATTTATCTTTTCGAAAGACAGTTGCCCTCAACTTTTGATCTGCTTGCACTCTGTCAGATAAAGTTGTTACAGAATCTAGTTCTCTATCTTCTTGTTAAATCATGTTTCATACCAGGAACAATCATTTAACTTTGGTGAAATGATGTGCATTAGCAAATTTAATTTCAAAAGCAAACTGAATCTGATTAATTGCATGAGGTACATGCACATTTCAAAACATGTTCCAATATTTCATAAAGTTCATTCAGTTTAACTGTTGGCACTTAAAAAAGAGCTTTGCAGTTTGTATTTGTGTTGTGTTGTGAAATGTTACTGCACTTGGTGGTGCCTTGATGTGAGTTGATTACATGGAGTCATTTTAGTTGTTTTTTACGCAACTACCTGTTATTTTGAATCTTTGTGGTTGTGAAAAATGCTTTAATAAAATATTAATTAGAAATAAGCACCACAATTCATAGCATGGTTATTTTTGTTGACTTGTTAAAATGAAAAAATGATGTGAAAGTGCGTTATGTTTACTAACTAATGCACCGTTTCAAAATGTTTATCATGTGACTTATGGAAAATAATACTTGGCAAAATTTCATGATCCCTCCCAGAGGAGAGTTTGAAAGTAAGTGAGCCATTTAATCAGATGAGAGGGTGAGACATGAAGACCCCATTCTCTATTCTCATATCCTCGTTCAAGCTCTGGACAAGAAGAGTGGGGAGCAACCTTCCGATCCAGAGGTGAACTGAGGCTGCTAAGAGTTGGTTAACTCACTTGGTTAGGTGGATGCTTTGTGATGCAGAGTGATGCCAACAGCATGTGTTCAATTCCCATGCCAGCTGAGGGTACCATGATGGGCTATCCTTTTCAACCGAAATCTGGAGACCTGGTCTCTAATGAGAGAGAGCAGTGCTATAATCTGTAAAGACAATGCTGACTTATCCTTAGATAACAAAGTGTGGAGCTTGATGAACACAGCAGGCCAAGCAGCATCTTAGGAGCACAAAAGCTGACGTTTGCCTATAATGAAGGGCCTAGGCCCGAAACATCAGCTTTTTTGCTCTTAAGATGCTACTTGGCCTGCTGTGTTCATCCAGCTCCACACTTGTTATCTCAGATTCTCCAGCATCTGCAGTTCCCATTATCTCGACTTATCCTTACTTTTGCTACAGGACCTAACCTGGCGACCACTTGAATTCTATCAGCAGCTGTGACAGTCACATAGGAAATCTTCTCCAGTTTGTCAGATTCTGTATTTTTCAAGAAATTCAGCAGCAGTAAAGGAGGGCCCTTGGAAAGGCAATCCTTGCCCTTTCTGTCAACTCCACTAATTTGAATCCTATTCACAAGCACAGCCTTACAATGTCTCCAAAAATTCTCCCCCAGCCCATTTGCATATCCCCAAGAATACAGTGTTGATCATTAGTAAAAGGCTTAGCGCAGTACAGCAGTGACTACATCTCCTGAAACTGGAGAATTGCTGGCCTCAGACGAAAGGCAGTGTGGAGCTAGAGGAACACAGTAGGCCAGGCAGCATAAGAGAAGCAGGAAAGTTGTCATTTCAGGTCAGGAACTTTCTACAGAAATGCATTTTTGAAGAAGGGTCCTGACCCAAAATGTCAACTTTCCTGCTCCTCAGATCGTGCCTGGCTTGCTGTGCACCTCCAGCTCCACACTGTTATCTCTGTTTCCAGCATCAGCAGTTCTTACTATCTCTAAATTGCTGGCCTCTGATTGTCTGGGAACTCTTGGGAATGCGATTTCCTTTCTGTGTCAGGTTTACTTCAGTAGGAAGCTAGGTGCTGCCCAGGCAGGTGCCAGATTCTTAAAACATTATGTCATACCCTCACATTTTCCCACTTTATATTCTATCAGCCGAGATTTTGCCCACTGTCTATATCCACTTTGTGTTATACCTACTACTTGCAGTCCCATCTATTTTTGTGACATCCACAAACCTGGTGATAGCACATTCAATCCCATTATCCAAGTCATTATTATATATGTTTCTATTAAGTAAATGTGGCCTAAGCACTGAGGCACCATTAGTCAACAGGATTCAATCCTGAAAGTATCCAAGTCTCCCAACTCTCACTCTTCTATGAATTAGCCAATGTCATTCACTGCCTCCAATACTATGGTCTCTGACTTTATTAAATTGCCAATTTTGTGCTAAATAAGGGAAGCTTTGTAGGTGTATGGAGAAAGATTAAGGGACTGGGACTAATTGCAATGCTCATTTAAAGAGTTGGCAGATGTATGTTGAATTAAATAGCCTCCTTTTCCGCTGAAAAATTCAATAATACTTATTTCAGGTCTATATATTGTTAACATGTTTAACATCTGACAGGGCTTGAGATTGATCTGAAGTGAGTTGGTACACTCAAAATCATGGTCTAAGTTTAATTACATATTGGTAATGTGCCGACAATGTATGTGCCAGTTTAACTCAACTGTTGGCATTCTCACTGAATTATAACCCTGCTCCAGATTGTCTTTGTAATGTAGTAGAATTTTATAGAGAGAGCGTTATCCTATCAAAGTGACCGGTCTTCAAAACTTTATTGGCGTATAAACTACTTTAAATGTCTTGAGATCACGAATGGTGCTACATAAATATAAATTGTTCTTTTCTTTTCAAATCTTTAGAATGATACATAGTTTAATTGGTCACCCAGTTCAATTCCCATCTGTGTAAAACTGCTTTCTGTGTAAAAATTAAGTGCTGCATACTCCTACATGTAATCTAGATTATTGTTTAAACATAGTTGCAAAATACTTATGCGTGCCCTCAGAATAGGACATGATGCCCTATAATTGCAAATTAAATAAATGAAAATTAAGCAAATGCAAACAATTAGCTGAAACTTCAAGCAGTGAAAATAGTATAGTATACTTTGCAGTTATACAGATATAAAACCCTCTGCACAAATTTACAAGTAGCTTAGATTTGTTTGCCTTTATCTTGTGCCATTTACTGTTAGTTGACAGGGATGCCTGTGCATCGAGTCAGTGTAGTGTGCTGGCAACCATTTTACAGATTATTGTGACTGGACTATTCAGGTTTTTATATTTTAGTTTGAATCAGTCAGTCTCCAAGATCTTATTTCAGAAGTACTTGCAAACAATTATTTAAATCATTTTAGGTGAAGTATTAATTTGAACATTTTGCCTCTTAAGGCCATTCTTTGCAAATTCAAGCTGATTCAGGTAGAGCACTTCCTGTAGCAGTCAAGATTTTTTTTATGAACTGTACTATAATAGGTCTGTGTCACAAGAATGCATAGCAAACAGTTCATTGTGAAATAGTTTAAAGATCGTGGCATCAGAGTCCTATAGCATGGAAACAGATCCTTTGGACAAATAGTCCACACCATATGTTCCCAAACTACATTTGCCCCACCTGCCTGCATTTGGCCCATATTCCTCCAAACCTGTCCTATTCATGTCCATATCAAATGTCTTCTAAAATTTGTAACTGTGCCTACAACCATCACTTCCTCTGGTGGTTCATTTGCAAACACTAACCACTCTCTGTGTAAAAAAGTTGCACATCATGTCCTTTTTACAGCTTTATCCTCTCACTTTAAAAATATGTCCCCTAGTTTTAAATCCCCCCACCTTGGGGAGAAAGCCTGTGCTGTTCACCTTATCTATGCCCCTCATGATTTTATAAACTTCTATAAAGTCACTCCTCAATCTCCTACACTCCAGTGAAAGAAGTCCCAGCCTATTTTTATAACTCAAACCCTCTATTCCTGTCAACATCCTGATAAATCTTTTCTGAACCCACTTCTGTTCCTTCCTATAGCAGGGTGATTCCAGAAGTGCACACAGTACTCCAGAAGAGGCCTCACCAATGTCCTCTACAACCTCAAAATGATGTCGCAACTCCTATACTCAAAGGACTGAGCAATGAAGGCAAGCATGCTAAATGCCTTTTTAACCACCCTGTCTACCTGCGAAGCAAATTTCAAAGAATTGTGTACCTTAACTTTATGTATCTACAATCCAGGCCCGACAATTAATTGTATAAGTCCAGTCCATGTTTGTTTTACCAAAATGCAATACCTCACATTTATCAAAATTAAATGCCATCTGTCACTCCTCAGTCCATTGAACCAATTGATTAAGATCTATTTGTAATATTAGATAATCATCTTACCTGCCCACACTACTACCAATTGTCATGTCATCTGCAAATTTACTGACTATGTCTCCTTTATCATCATCAAAATCATTTATATAAATGATGAACAACAACAGATACAATATCGATCCCTGTGGAACACCACTGGTCACAGACCTACAGTCTGAAAAACAACCCTCCACCACTGCCCTCTGTCTCCTACCTTGAAGTCAATTTTGTGTTCAATTGACAAGGTCACCCGGAAACACATGTGACATCATTTTACTAATCAGTATACCATGTGAAAACTTATCAAAGGCTTTACTAAAGTCCAAGTAAACAATTTCTACTGCTGTACCCACATCAATATTTTCAGTTACTTGCTGAAAAATCTCAATCAAGTTTGTGAGACATGATTTCCCTCACACAAAGCAATGCTGACTATCCCTAATCGGTCCTTGCCTCTCCAAATGCATGTAAATCCGATCTTTCAGAATCACCTCCTACAGTTTACCCACCACCGATATCAGACTCACAGGTCTATTGTTTCCAGACTTCTCATTATCACCTTCTTAAATAAAGGCCCAATGTTAGTCACCTTCCAGTCCTCCAGCAAAATGTCTACTGGGGCCCTGCAATTTCCTCCCTAACTTTCCATAACATTCTGGCACACACTTGATCAGGTCCTGGACATTTATTTACCATTATGTTTTCTAAGACCTCCAGCACTTCCTCTTCTGTAATTTGAACTGTTTTCACACATAAATAAATATTTCTCCGAGTTCTCTTGCTTCCATTTTGTTCTCCACAGTAGGAACTGATGCAAAATATTTGTGTATTATCTCTTCCATCTCTTGTGGTTCAACGCAAAGACAATATTGTTGATCTTTAAGGTGCTCTACTCTCTCTCTGGTTGCTCCTTTGCTCTTAATGTACTTGTAGAATCGCTTTGGATTATCTGTAACCTTATCTGCCAAAGCAATCTCATATTCCCTCTATGCATTCCAGATTCCCCTCTTAACAATGCCCTATACTCTTTGCGCTCTTTAAATTTATATGATTTCAGTTATAGAGTCATAGAGATGTACAGCACAGAAACAGACATTTCAGCCTAACTCGTCCATACCGACCAGATCGCCTAATTAATCTAGTCCCATTTGCCAGCATTTGGCCCATATCCCTCTAAACCCTTCCTATTCATATACTCACACATGTCCTATTTAGATGTTGTAATTGTACCAACCTTCACTACATCCTCTGGCAGCTCATTCCATACACTCACCACCCTCTGCGTGAAAGTGTTGCCCCTTAGGTCCCTTTTAAATCTTTCTTCTCTCACCTTGAACCTGTGCAATCTAGTTTTGGATTCCCAGGGGAAAAGACCTTGGCTATTTACCCTATCCATGCCCCTTATCATTTTATAAACATCTATAAGGTCACCCCCTCAGCCTGTGATGCTCCAGGGAAAATATCCCCAGCCTCTCCGTATAGGTCAAACCCTCCAACTCTGGCAACATTCTTGTAAATCTTTTCTGAACTCCTTCAACGGTGAGGCAATGGCCTAGTGGTATTATCGCTGGACTGTTAATCGAGAGACCAGACAACATTCTGGGGATCCAAGTTCGAATCCCACCATGGCAGATGGTGGAATTTGAACCCAATAAAATATCTGGAATTAAGAATCTAATGATGACCGTGTATCCATTGTCGATTGTCAGGAAAAACCCATCTGATTCACTAATGTCCTTTAAGGAAGGAAACTGCCAACCTTACCTGGCCTGGCCTACATGTGACTCCAGACCGACAGCAAGGTGGTTGACATTTAACAGCCTCTGGGCAATTAGGGATGAACAATAACTACTGCCTAGACAGTGATGCCCTCATCCCGTAAATGAATAAAGGAAAAAGAAATGGCACCACATTAGCCAACCTCCAGTCTTCCAGCATTTCATCTGTGGATATCCATGTTACATATATCTCAAGCTTTTGGTGTGCTGCCCCTTGAAGGGTCTAGGCCCAAAATGTCAGCTTTTGCGCTCCTAAGATGTTGCTTGGTCTGCTGTGTTCTTCCAGCCTCACACTTTGTTATCTGTGATTTCAAATAAACTGCTTGACTGTAACCTGGTGTCATGTGACTTCTGACCTTGTCCATCCCAGCATTTCCACATCACAATATCTCAGCAAGTTGCCCAGCAATCACTTCCCTAGTTTACCACAAAGTTCTACGGTACACCTGATCAGGTCCACTGGAGTTATCCACCTTTATGTGTTTTAAGACACCCAGCAACTCCTTTGAAAGATGGACACTTTTCAAGATATGACTAATTATTTCTCCAAGTTCTCTAGCTTCTATATCCTTCTCTACAGTAAACACTGATGGAAAATACTTATTTAGTATCTCACTGCCTTTATCTAATTCTTTTTTATCCTTAGAACCTCAGTATCCTTATTCATCCAGCGTTCCCTAATCTTACCATCCTTACCTTTCACTCTAACAGGAACGCCACGCCTCTGAACCCTCGTTATCAGAGCTTTGAAAGCTCCTTCTTGTCAATCATCCCTTTGCCTCAGTCATAAAAGTCTGTCAGTTAAAAAAAACACATCAAAAGAACCCAGTCAAATATAATCTCATTGCCCTGCAATAAGTAACAAGAAAAAAGAATCTACTGTTTTCTTTATAAATACTGGTTCATACTTTTCTAAGTAGACGGCATCCTCTGTTTGTAATTGTTTGTGCTGCCATTTTAAAGTGACAGAGAACAATAATTTAGAATTTCCAGCAATTATGAGACAGATAACTATGGGATTGTGTTCAATAATGGCCAAGATTGGTGAGTGGTGAAAATAATGGCTTTATTGAGCGTCTGCAGTGGCACAATTCGAAGTGGCGATGGAATCCAAAGTACAGTATTAAAGTAGCCTCTTTTATACACAGTTTTTACACTCATTAAAATTTTAGCACAGTGGTGTTACATAGTTGCATCTATACACAAGTTTGCGTGACAGTTGTTCTAGGGATCCAGGAGATAGTTTATGCACTTGCTAAATGCTGGCTGTTACTTCTGATGGGATTAGAATAACTGTCTGGTGTGAGTTTGCATAATGAAGAGGTGTTAGTTCTTTTGTCTTTAAAGTTAGTAATGTTAGTGGAAATGCTGGGTCCGTATGATCTACACAAAAAAATTATACCTGTCTTTATTAAAAGTATAGAGGATATTAAGCTGATCTCCTGCAGCTGGGTTGTGAGATTTCATCTATCCCTGCTGGTTTTTGACAGTTCCTGTGCATTCATTCAGTTTCCCATAGAATTGCTACAGTGAGAAACAGGCCATTTGGCCCAACAAGTCCACACCACCCCTCTGAAGAAGAATATTTCACCTAGACTTATTCCCTTAATTTCCCTAACTTAAACATCCCTGGCCATTATGGGCACTTTAACACCACCAATCCAGCACATCTTTTGACAGTGGGAGGAAGCCCACACAGACTCAGGGAGAATGTGCAAACTCCACACAGACAGCCACATGAGGCTGGAATTGAACTCGAGACCCTAGCGCTGTAAAGCAACAGTGCTAACCACTGAGCCACCGTGCTACCCTGTTGGAAGCACTGTTCAGTAGTAAGTTTCTTCAAAGGGGTGGTAGCTCTATTTAATATGCATCTAAAAGGTATAAATCCATATTTTATTACAAGATGGTCATCCTAAATAAAAGTTAGAAATAGGTAGTACAATGTTACAGAAATAGGTAGTGTATAAGGAAATTTCAAAGAGATAATAAGCAGCAGATTTTAGGGATATGCTGGTGAAAGAAACTGTTTGATGTCCTGCAGCCTATTCAGGTCCCAAGAGACAGTTACTAAGGGCTGATTAATATTACTATCTTTCCATAGTTTGAGTGAATTATGGAGATGCGATGGTGGGGATGGCATTGTTCTCAGTAGGTTACAGCATTAACACTTATTCAGGGGTAGCCTTTGATACAGAAACAATCTGAACACTGCTTGCAGCATGGGGCCAATAAAAATTGAAAGACGTAATGAAACAGTAATGGGTTGGCACCCCAGGAAGGGATGTTTAATTTAGTTTATTGTGTAAGAGTAAAATGTAATTCAAAAATGCAGTTTTATTAATGAATGAACAGAAGTGTGGTATAGTAAACAGAGAGGGCTTGTGAGTGAATTAGTAAACAGAACCATCATACAATATCTCACAGTATGTAAGATGTAAAATTTGCTTGTCATGTATTCTTTCTTAAAAACTGAAAGAACTGCAGATGCTGTAAATCAGAAACAAAAACAGAAGTTGTTGGAAAAGCTCAGCAGGTGTGAAGAAAAATCAAAGTTAACATTTCAAGTCTGGAGACATTTCCTCAGAACTGATGCTAGCCAGGAAAATGTTGCTTCAGAATCATCAGAATTTGTGTCCCAATACCCACAACATCCAGGAAGTGGCTCAGTAAAACCAAACTATCACCCTTGGGGAACTGAAGGCGGAAAGTGATGGGTCCTTTAGCAGTGAAAGCAATATATTGAAGGAGGAGGTTTGGGAAATTACATTAAGGTAGACAAATCACTAAGACTAGACTGGGATCTATCCCAAGTTACTGCGAGATGTAAGGGAAGAAATAATTAGTTCATTAGCAGATATCATCACATCCTCTCTGACCGTAGGCAAGGTTCCAGAGGACTAGAAATTAGCCAATGTTGTTCCCTTGTTTAAGAAAGGAAGCAGGGATCATCCAGGAAATTATAGGCTGGTGAGCCTGATGTCTGTTGTGGGGAAGCTCTTAGGGAAGACACTGAGCGGCAATATTCATGCTCATTTGAAAGAAAATTTACAAGTTAGTAACAGATAGTATGGTTTTGTATAGGGAAGGTCATGTCTCACCAATCTGATTGAATTTTTTGAATGGGTGACAAAGATAATTGATGAGGGAAGGGCTTTGGATATAACTTATCTGGACTTTAGTAAGGCATTTGATGAAGTCCCACACGGCAAATTGGTACAAAAACTAAAATCACATGGGATTTGGGGTGGGTTGGTGAGATACAAAACTGGCTTGGTCATAGAAGACAGAGTGTAGCAGTGGAAGGGTGTTTTACAGAAAGAAAATCAGTAACTGGTGGTGTTCCACAGGGATCAGTCTTAGGCCCTCTGTTGTTTATAGTTTACGTAAGTGGTCTGGAGGACAATGTGGGTGGTCTGATTAGCAAGTTTTCAGGTGACGTGAGGATTGGTGGAGTTGCTGATAGTGCCAACAATTGTGAAGGGATACAACAGGAAGTATATAGATTGGCAACTTGCACACAGAAATGGCAGATGGAGTTTAATCCAGACAAATGCGAGGTGATGCATTTTGGAGGATCAAGTTAAGGAGTGAATTATACTGTTAATGGCAGAACCCTTAGGAACATTAATGTTTAGAACAATCTGAGGGTACATGTCCACAGTTCCCCAAAAGTGGCAACACAGATGGCCAAGGTGATTAAAAAGGAATATGGCATGGAGTACAGGAGTTGGCAAACCATGTTGCAATTATATAAAACCCTTGTTAGGCCACATTTGGAGTATCATGTGCAGTTTTATGTCGCACTACCTGAAGACCCTGAGCTTCCAGTTGCAGGCCACTTTACAACACCATCCTGTTCCCTGGCCAACTTCTTTGTCTCAGGTTTGCTGCAGTGAAGCTCAGCGAAAGATAGAAGATAAACACCTCATTTTTCGCTTGGGGACACTGAAACCCTCTGGACTCAATACTTTTAGGGCCTGAACTCTCCCATGTCCTAGCCTCATTCCCCACACAGTAAGCCTTGTTATCACATAGCCTGCCATTACACACCACCTATTGTTAGCCCCGAACAATCCTCAGTAACAGCTACTCACCCTCCCAGCCAGATCATTATCAACTCCTTTAACTGACCAACCATTCTTCCCTTTCTTTGGGATCCATCTCCATCTATCATTTATTCCTGACACCCTCCTCTCACCCTATCTTCTGCATATAAACCAACACTTTCCACGCTACCAACAGTTCTGTAGAAGGGTCATTGGACCTGAAACGCTAACTCTGATTTCTCTTCACAGATGCTGCCAGGCCTGCTGATGTGTTCTTTTTTGCTGCTTAACCTCACATTTAGGATATAATCTTAATTTAGTACTAATCTGACTATAATGGAGACATGTGAAAGATCACTCATCTAAGAAAAGGAAGTGTCACTCACTCAGGCTAAGCGATTGTATGTCACTTACTTTGTTGAAATCAGTTCATAAAATTTGTGGCCTGAAGAATTAGAAAAGTTACCTTAGCAAATTTTATTTTATGGCTTAATATTATACTGTGAAATTAAACTAAAGACTTCTGCCAACTTCAAAGATATCCACAAAATGTCATGAGAAAACGGTCCGCAGTCTGTATTTTATTCGGTTTCTGTTGACCTGTATTAGTTTGTTTTTTTTAATTAAATCAGCAGATTTCAGCATTTGGAGTTTTATAATGAACAATATAGTGAAAGATTTGAGGTATCCTCATCAGGATTAAAAAGTAGCGCCAGTTCTTCTTTTGATGTATTGATATTTCAGAAATATTCCCCCACAAACCCGACTGATTTATTTGAAAAGCAGAGGTTCACCTGCACATCTGCCAATGTGGTATACTGCATCCACTGTACCCGGTGCGGCTACCTCTACATTGGGGAAACCAAGCGGAGGCTTGGGGACCGCTTTGCAGAACACCTCCGCTCAGTTCGCAACAAACAACTGCACCTCCCAGTCGCAAACCATTTCCACTCCCCCTCCCATTCTCTAGAGGACATGTCCATCATGGGCCTCCTGCACTGCCACAATGATGCCACCCGAAGGTTGCAGGAACAGCAACTCATATTCCGCCTGGGAACCCTGCAGCCATATGGTATCAATGTGGACTTCACCAGTTTCAAAATCTCCCCTTCCCCTACTGCATCCCTAAACCAGCCCAGTTCGTCCCCTCCCCGCACTGCACCACACAACCAGCCCAACTCTTCCCCCCCACTCACTGCATCCCAAAACCAGTCTAACCTGTCTCTGCCTCCCTAACCGGTTCTTCCTCTCACCCATCCCTTCCTCCCACACCAAGCCGCACCCCCAGCTACCTACTAACCTCATCCCACCTCCTTGACCTGTCCGCCTTCCCTGGACTGACCTATCCCCTCCCTACCTCCCCACCTATACTCTCTCCACCTATCTTCTTTACTCTCCATCTTCGGTCTGCCTCCCCCTCTCTCCCTATTTATTTCCAGTTCCCTCTCCCCATCCCCCTCTCTGATGAAGGGTCTAGACCCGAAACGTCAGCTTTTGTGCTCCTGAGATGCTTCTTGGCCTGCTGTGTTCATCCAGCCTCACATTTTATTATCTTGGAATTCTCCAGCATCTGCAGTTCCCATTATCTCTGATTTATTTGAAAGTTTTTCCACCAATATGCTTTTTAGAAAACTAAAACTTTTCATTATAAATTGAATATCCCAGCAGAAACCGCAACAATTTTTTTATTATATTGTATGAAATAGTCTATAATGCCTTGAACTACTGAAAACAGTCATTATGAACTATGAATAGGGTGAATATGAATTCTAAAATACATCCAGAATTATTATCGAACAAAAATTGCCTGTGTGCCACATAATGGCTATTAAGGCAGATAAGCCAAACTTTGGTCAAAGAGGTTTTAAGAAGCCTCTTAAACAAGAGATGAGATAGAAACAGAAAGGTTTACAGAAGGAATTCCCTTGTAAAGCGTCTTGTAAAGCATAGCTGCTGGCAGAGGGATTAAAATCAGATATGTGCAGGAGGCCAGAACTGGAGAAGCCCAATTACTTGGAAGATATCTATTACTTGTATCCAAAGCTTGCGTTCTACCTGATCCTCACAGAACCAAAATGTGGTCCATTTTTAGTGCATATTTTCAATAGGTTGTTTTATTTACCAAGACTTTTCTCTCTACTCCGAGAAAAATCTGCAAAATGTTGGACCTCCAAGGTGATGTCATCTGCCTGATTGTTATCTTTTGCCACTTGCCCAAATTAATTTTTGATTCCCAATGAAAGAACCTTTTCCGTAAAATATTTGAGTTGTAGACCAACTGAATATCACTTGATTGAATTATTTTTAAAGGCAAGTGATAGAGCAATAAATTACCTCACTCATTACCTTATTTCAGGTTACCAAAAATTCTTCATCATTATTTTCCAGTCAGTGTAGCAGTGGACATGAAATTAGTTTTAATGCAATAAACTGTGATCACTGTTGTTTTCAAAATGATCGGTGTTAGACCATAAGCTATGAAGAAATAGGAACAGGACCAGGCCATTCAGCCCCTCGAGCCTGCTCCACCATTCAGTGTGCTCATGGCTGATCCAACATTTCTCACATCTACTTTCCTGCCCTTTTCCAAAAATCCTTGATTCCTTTACTGATAAATAATCTATCTATCTCAATCTTAAACATGCACAAGGACTGTGCCCACACGGCTCTCTGTGGTAAGAAGTTCCAAAGAATCTCAATCATCTGAGAGAAGAAATTTCCCCTCAGCTCAGTCTTAAATTGGCACCCCTTAATTCTGACACTATGTCCTCTGATTCTAGGCTCTCCCATGAGGGGAAGTACCTTTTCAGTATTTACCCTGAGAGTGGGAGCAGGCAGAACAGGGGTGGATGGCGGCGAGAGCGGGAGCAGACAGCCCAGGGGTACACGGAGAGTGGGAGCAGGCAGCCCAGGGCCGGACGGAGGTGAGAGCGGGAGCAGGCAGCCCATGGGGGCAGATGGAGGTGAGAGTGGGAGCAGGCACCCCAGGGGCGGACGGAGGTGAGAGTGGGAGCAGGCAGCTCAGGGGGGCGGGCGAAGGTGAGAGTGGGAGCAGGCAACCACGGGGGCAGATGGAGGTGAGAGCAGGAACAGGCAGCCAGGGGGGCGGATGGTGGTGACAGCAGGAACAGGCAGCCAGGGGCGGTGGCGAGCTTAAGTCTTGGGCAGAGACGGGGGTGAAGGTAAGCCTGGGGCAGGAGTGGGGCAGCGTTAAGTCCGGGGGAGGGGAATTCGAGCTGTTCCAGCATGGCCAGGCACATATGGACTGTTAATTATGCTGCTTTGTTTTTCTACTTTTTTTAGATAGACAGACTGTTCTGTTTAACTTTTAAACTTCATTTTCTTTATTTTTCTGCTTTGTACCTAGGTACCTTTGTACCTAAGGTGGTGCTGTAAGAAGTGACTTGTAAACTTTTCACTGTACACAAGTGAGAACATGTGACAATAAACATAATTCAAAAGTCCTAGAAAATTATTCTGTGATGTAAGTATATAATGTAACTCATTTATTTCATAATTGCCTGAGAAATCTGATCCATAAAATGGGTCCTGGAACTTGATTATGCCATTGCAATGATGCAAGTCTATGCAAAATCCTTCACAATATGTTCAGAAAGCTGCTACCTAAATTACTTAAAAATGCTGTTTGAATGTTGTAATGCAATTGTATGAATCATGATGAAAGTTCTCACTGGTTCCAGTAACACACGCTAAAGTTCTATAAAAAGCAGCTTCAATTCCTCCACTTGTCATTTTTTCCCCTCATTCGCTCTCCTGAAAGCCTTGAATCCTTCTGATCTATGCATGTCAGTCACCTTCTGATTCTGAGATAACAAGGTGTTCGACCAAAAAGGGTCTAGGCCTGAAACAGCAGCCTTCCTGCTCCTCTGCTGCTGCTTGGCCTGCTGTGTTCATCCAGCTCTACACCTTGTTATCTCAGATTCTCCAGCATTTGCAGTTCCTACTATCTTCTGATTCTGTGCTTGAACGTCAATTGTGTGTGAGCTCTTGACAGTCCAAGTTAGCAGACAGAGGGCTCATAACAGGGCCCAATTTTAACAATTCCCTTAACAGGGGTTGTGGAATAAAGAAAAGCCTATATGAAGGATCTTGTCTAATTTTTCCTTTCTAGTCATAGACTTCCACAGAGAACAAATTTCCTCATTTAATATTACTAACATTGCAACTATCGGCTACACTGCAAAACACAGAGATTGGTTAACTCAAGCCAAATAATGAACCAAAGTTGAAATCACAATAGTCAATTTTCACCAACTATACAGCATCTAATTTCAAAGAGTCACCAAGGTTGAAGTCACTTTGTTTTTGGAAAGAACTTTGCAAACTTCCCCTGATGATCTAGTGTTTGAATGATGTGTGGTATATGGTACAGAGTCAAACCGACCACAAATATCCAAGATGTGATTCCTGGTTTGATCTTCGAGTTAGCTAGGCTGGCAAACAAAGTATTTCATCAGCTTTGGTATTTTTAGGACAAAAACATAACTTGCTGGAGAAACTCAGCAGGTCTGGCAGCATCCGTGGAGAGAAATGTTTCAAGTTCAGTTACTCTGCTTCAGAACCATTCAGAACCTGTTGAGCTTTTCCGTGCAATATCAGTTTTTTTTGTTTCAGATTGCCAGCACGCCCAGTTCTTTGTTTTATTTCAGTATATTTAGACAAAGGTGTGAGGTGGAGTATAGGGATGGTGTTGGGGGTGGCCGGGGGTGGGGGGGTGGAGATTCTGGTGCTCCTGGTCCTGACTAATGTCCTATTAAACCCAAGGAAAAGTATGTATGGATTATAGGTTAGGGTAGTATCAAAACCAGCATAGAGAATTGTCATGGATAGCAAGTAGGCTGCGGTCAGCTGCATGGAACTGTACATGAACAAGACAGCATGTCCTGGAGAAAATTACTCTAAAAATGCTTCTGCTGTTGGGCTACTGCAAAGTATTGAAAGCTCAGTGGTGTTAAAAGCAACACGAACCATGCATGATTGAATGCTCAAGTCAAAAGGTTAAAGAGAATATGAGTTAATATTATTAAAAATGTGCTTCTAGAGTACAGTATTGCAACTTTTGACACACCAGATTGTTCTAGCCTAGATTGAATCTTAAAATTCCCCTGCATATATAAAGTCTGTAGCTAGAGGTCACAGGAGTAAACCTGCAATATAGAACAATAATAAATCAAATGGTGGCTATCTTTCTTCTATAAGATCATTACTTGGAAAAGCTTCAAAGGTTGTGGTGACTGACATTTATAACTGGTTACTAAATTAAACCTCTGTTCGCGGTCAAATCATATATCGTCCATTTGCCAATAATAGTCATGTGGAGTTAAGCTCAATTGTCTTCATATTATCTTATATAGAGGTTATTATTTTATATAATAGTTACTTGAGTGTTGAGCTTCTACCATCAGCAAACATATCTAAATTAATCTGACTTAATATAACTCTTAAAATTCTCCAGCTGACAAGTACTACTGAGTTCAACTTAGCACATAAGTGTCAGTTAGTTATTATCTATTTATAGTAGCCAGGATTATTGTGTTATGACCAGAATAATTCTTAACAACTACATTCCAGTATTATCGTGTGTGACATCTCTATAGCATATAGGGTCCATAATTAACCATAATGCATCTGTGTATATTCCAATGTAAACTATTAATTTTCATGAGCCTTGAGTTATAATATACACCCCACTATTAAATTACAGAGCAATTTTTTATAGGTACATGGCAAGTTTCTACAGAGCAGATAGGCAAAAAAAGTGTTCATTCAACTGCAGAATATTTGTACATAGGATTCTAAATTCCAAATAATCAGTAGCTTGTACAAGTTAAAAATCTATTAACAGTTAAAATTAGTAAGTGGCAAAATCATGTATCAGAATGAAAACTAACATTCTGCAAGGTTGCCACAATCGATAAACAGGGGAAGGGAAAAATAAGGAACTGTTGCTTTGTGTCCATTAAGAAACTATTGTATATGCGCTTGTGGCAACTTAGGAAGTAATTAGTTTTAAGAGTCTGCAGTTTAAGAGTGAATGAAGTTTAGAATAATTGAATCTAAAGGCGTCTTAGTTCACACAGATTTAAAGACTAAAATTTGTAAAGCTTCGATGGAAACAATGTTTGTTAATAGGACAGTGTGTAATACCACATTCTTTACAGAAGCCTTTTCTGAGTTGGCAATTATTTAGTTATGCATTTAAGTCAATGCTGATGAGGTTTGTTTAATGGCAAAGATTTGAGATGGTAGTGTTAAAAAGTCTCCATAGAGATTTCAATAGTTTCCACATAAAGATGTTTCACTTTTCATGTTTGTCGTATAATTCATATTGCAAGCAGTTGTCAGATCAATGCTTAGTTTTGAATTTAAAATAACCAAGACCAGTTCATGCTAATTAGCTTTGTGACTACAGAATTTCACTAACATCAGTCTACTCAGATTACAAATCTTGAGTAAAAGCTCTGTAGCTAGTTTGCGAGAATTTGCAGTTGTAACGATAATCAATGACACAGTCAACCTCAACTTTATGCCAAACTTATCTTCCTGTGAGAAATTCTACTCAACATCTTCAGCATTAAAAACTATTCAAAGAGGCTTAGCTGAAAACGTCTGCCTCAGGCTAAAATGCAAAGTATTCAATTTCCAGCTAATTTACAAGTTAGCTCAACTCAATGATAAATTGTTTAGACACAACAAATAAAGATGGAACAGTGTTACTTAAGGGGAAAAATAATCAATGTTTTTGGTTGCTTTTCTAAGCTAAACTTTAAAATTAAACTTCGTTAATATTTTGCTTAATAAATTGTGCTATTTACTCATTGTTGACCCATTAATTTCATTAATTTATTTTCAATTTTGTGACATCATTTTAGAAATGCACAAAATAAATGACAAATGCCATTTTCATACAGCAGTGACTATATTTTAATGATTCCAATGGTTGCGTCCATGTTGGTTCAGTCAGTTTACATAATGAGTCACTGAATCAAAAGATCAGGAGGGTCCCGGGTCTACTCAAGTCTCAGATACTTGATCTTGGATGGCAGCAGGGGTGCTACAATGGGTAACAGTGCTATGCAACAGGGAGGGAGAGTTTGGTGAGAGCTGCCATTCCAAATTTTGACACAACAACTGCCGCTGCATATTTGAGGAAGTCAGATTGGACAAAATTGCTTCAGCTTTAGTTCATCAAGAGGCCTAGTAACCCACACAGCAAATAGTGGCCAAATTAGAGGACAATTCAACAGTGGAACTGGAACCCATGAGGAAATTAACTTTCTGGACAGAAAGCAAAGGGTCCAAAATGGCTTGAAGTGAAAGAATATAATGTCTGTCATTGGCTGCCCACTCCACTGTTATCCAGTTAAGAATGCACAAACCCAAATGAGGTTTGGGTATTAAAAGTATTATTCACCACAGTTCTGCTCATGTTTCCATTTTTCCTTTATTGTTTTATAGTGAAGATTCTGATGTTTCAGAGATAGTAAGAACCGCTGATGCTGGAGTCAGAGTTAACACAGCGTGGAGCTGGAGGAACACAGCAGACCAGGCAGCATCAGAGGAGCAGGAATGTTGATGTTTTGAGTTGAGACCCCTCTTCAGAAATAGGGCTGAGTTAAGGGAGCTGGGAAATAAATTGAGAGAGGAGGGGTGGAGTTGGGGATGGAGGTGGGATGGTGATAGGTGGTCTTCTACCATGTCCCTAGACTTCCCCCTCACTGAGGATGAATGGTCAGTCCTCAGTAAAGGACTTGCCTTCATTCTCCTCCACCCACACATCAATGAACAATGTTCATGCTTGGACATTGAACTCTTTTTCCACTGACTCTGCCTCTGTGTCTATTTTCTTAACCATGAGTCTGACCTGCTCTGTACAGACCCTTCCTCTTACCTCCATCCTCCTGGACACCACCCCAAGGCCTCCTACCCTTCCTCAACCACTTCATCTCTAACTGCCATCAAGACGTTCATCGCCTCAACATCTCCAGCCCTCTCACCCATTCCAGCCTCTCCCCCACAGAACACGCAGCCCTCCGCTTCCTCCACTCCAACCTAATCTCACCACCAAACCCACGGATAAGGGTGGTGTAATTGTGGTATGACGCACTGACCTTTACATCACCAAGGTCAGGCACCAACTCTCTAACATCTCCTATTGCCCCCTCGATCTTGACTCCATCTCTGATCACCAAAGCATCATCTCTCAAACCATTCACACCTTCATCATCTCATGTAACCACCTACCTGCAGCTTCCAACCTCTTCATTCCCCAACCCTGCACCACCCATTTCTGTCTCCTTCCCAAAATCCACAAGCCTAACTGTCGTGTCTGGCCCATTGTCTCTGCCTGCTCCTACCCCACTGAACTCATCGCTGCTTACCATGGCTCTATTTTCTTCTCCGTGGTCCAGGAACTCCGCACCTACATCCCATGCCCTCCACATCCTCCTAGAATTCCAATTCCCTGGCCCCCAGCACCTCATCTTCACTATGGATGCCCCCAGTTCTTGTACACATGTATCCCCCACCCAGATGACCTAAAAGCCTTCTGCTTCTTCCTCTCCCACAGGCCCAACCTGTACCCTTCCACTGACACCCTTATCTGCTTAACCAAACTCATCCTTACCCTTAGCAACTTCTCCTTTAACTCCTCCCACCTCCTACAGACTAAGGGGGTGGCCATGGGAAGGCGCATGGGCCCAATCTATGCCTGCCTCTTCATAGGATACATGGAGCAGTCCCTCTTCCACAGCTAAACTGGCACTATCCCCCACCTCTTCCCCCACTGCATCGATTATTGTATTGACACTGCCTCGTGCTCCCATGAGGAGTTTAAATAGTTCATCAACTTTACTAACACCTTTCACCCCAACCTCAAGCTCACCTGGACCATCTCTGATACCTCTCCCTCCTTCCTGGACCTCTCTGTCTCCATCACTGGTGACTGCGTCAAAACTGACATCTATTTCAAACCCACAGACTCCCACAGCTACCTGGACTGCACCTCCTCACCCATCTTCTTGCAAGAATGCGATCCTCTACCCCCTATTCCTCTGCCGCATCTACTCCCAAGATGGGGCGTTCCAATCCTGCACATCCCATACATCCTCTTATTTCAAGGGCTACAACTTCTCCCCTTTGGTGGTTGAAAACGCTCTGGACTGCAACTCTTGTGTTTCCCATACCTCTGTCCTCACGTCCCCTTCCCCTAATAAAAACAAAGACAGAATCCCCTTTGTCCTCACATATCACCCCAAGAACCTTCATATCTAACATGTCATTCTCCACCACTTCCGTCACCTACAATCCAACCCCACAACCAAAGCTAAATTTCCCTCCCCACCCTTATTTGCCTTTCATAAGGACCGCGCTCTCTGTAACTCCCTCACCCACTCCACACGCCTGACTAACCCCGCCACACCCAATACCTTTCCCTGCAACTGCAGGAAGTGCCCAGCCTGCCCCTACACCTCTCTCCTCCCCTCCATTCAAGGAACCAAGCAAACCTTCCACAACAGACAGGGGTTCACCTGCACATCTGTCAGTGTGGTCTATTGCATCTGCAGCTCCAGTTATGGCCTCGGCTACATCGATGAGACCAAACAGAGGCTTGGGGACAGCTTTGTAGAACATCTACACTCTGTTCATGACAAACGACAACACCTTCCAGTCGTGAACCACAACCACGCCCACTCCCAGGGTGATATGTCTATTCTGGCTCTCCTCCAGTGTACAATGGCACCACGCAGAAACTGGAGGAACAGCAGCTCACATTCTGCCTTGGGACCCTACAGCCTAATGGCCTAAATGTGGATTTTTACCAGTTTCAAAATCTCCCCAACCCTCTCTTTCATCCCCACTCCCTTGACCTGATACAACCTGCCCATCTTCTCTCCCACCTATCTGCCCCTCCTATCTCACTGACCAATCCCCACCGCTGCCTACCTGCACTCACCTAACACTGTCCCACCTTCCTTCCCCAGCCCCACCCCTCCTCTCTCTTTTTCTGAGCTCGCTTCCCCCTCCCACATTTCTGAAGACGTTCCTGACCTGAAACGTCAGCTTTCCTGCTCCTCCGATGTTGCCTGGCCTGCTGTGTTCCTCTAACTCCACACAATTATTCTGACATTTCATGTGCTTTATTTAAAGCTAGTAAGGTTTGATGCTTTATTTGAGAATCTCTGGACTGTGGACAAGTTCACATATACTTTTGGACACTGCTGATTCCTTATTCTAGAGCAGTAGTTTCCAACATTTTTAAGCACAAGATCACTTTTTAAATTTAAGTGCAGCCGGGAAGTATCCTGAGGAAAATCTAGAGTAAAAAAATCTATTTTTAAAACTACATAAATTTAAAACCGAGTATATATAATTTGTCATAACAAGGTGTAGAGCTGGATGAACACAGCAGGCCAAGCAGCATCAGAAGAGCAGGAAAGCTGACATTTCAGGCCTAGACCCTTCTTCAGAAAAATAGAAGAAAGGTCCAGGCCCGAAACGTCACCTTTCCTGCTCTTCTGATGCTGCTTGGCCTGCTGTGTTCATCTAGCTCTACACCTTATTATCTCAGATTCTCCAGCATCTGGCGTTCCTACTGCCTCTCATATATAATTTGTCAGTGTTTGCTGACACTGACAACTATTGGCAACTATGCATGTGTACTCATTGGGGAACACATGCTTCCAAGCACCAATGTCATGCGCAAATGTCCTCTTCCTGTCTGTCTCCCTTCCATTCTCCTCAGGCTCCAGGACATTGGTTAGGCCACTTTTGGAATGCTGTGCTGCAAGTCTGGGCTTCCTACTATAGGAAGTTTATTGTGATACTTGACACAAGGAATTGCCAGGGCTGGAGAGTTTGAGCTACAGGGAAAGGCTGAATAGGTTATGGTTATTTTCCCTGGAGCATCAGAGGCTGAGGGATGACCTTATAGAGGTTTATGAAATCATGAGGGGCACAGATGGGGTAAACAGCAAGGTCTTTTTCTTAGGGTGGGAGAATCCAAAACAATAGAACATATAGGTTTAAGGTGAGAGGGGGAAGATTTAACTGTGAGCTGAGGAGCAACATTTTCGTGCAGAGAGTGCTGCGTGTATGGAACAAGCTTCCAGAGGAACTGATGCAGGTGGGTGTAATTACAACATTTAAAAGGCATCTGGATGGGTTTATGAATATAAAGCGTTTAGAGGAATATGGATCAACTGCTGGTAAGTGGAACTAGATCAGTTTAGAGATAACGGGAACTGCAGATGCTGGAGAATCCGAGATAACAAAGTTTAGAGCTGGATGAACACAGCAGGCCAAGCAGCATCAAGCACAAAAGCTGACGTTTCAGGCCTAGACCTTTCATCAGAAAAGATCAGTTTAGGATGTCTGGTCGGGGTGGGTGAGTTGGACTGAATGGTCTGTTTCTGTGTTTTACAACTCTATGACTCCAGCTGCCACCATACTTTATTCTGTGTATTAGGCTGACACTGCTACTAGCACAGTTCGGAATTCTGCCTTAGTATCGCTGAGCTGTGGGTTTTTACATGTATACTTCGAGAAATTGCAGCCTCCTTAACTTCGAGTAAGGCTCATTGACTAATTTTGTCCTGTAACATTTTGTTTACAGGTTTCTGGACACAGCTGTCTAGTGTAATGTCTAAAGCCTCTCTCTTGACATCCTTCTTTTCATTTTGATTTCTACTTCTGCTCAGATCTGTTGATGTCAGAGTCAAATTTATCAGGTGCATTTGCATATTTTGTTATATTGCATGATATATTTGAATTGCCCAGTATGGAAACAATATGTTACAGACTATGAGTGAAAACAGTCCAGTTGTATTTTCCTTTAATTTCAGTGAAATAGAAAACTATGTAGATGTATGTATTCTATGTGGAACAATGTATTCATTATTGCCCTTCTGAATTCCCACAGACAGCCATTTTACAGGAACCTGTCAATCCTGTGTTAGATAATGTCTGTAATAGCAGGAAAGGATTTTAAAGATCCATAGTTTTCAGATTGACTTAGAATAGAATGATATGATGGTAATATCATCAAACTCATTCCCTACCCACCATCACATCACCCCCGCCCAGAGCGGGTTGAGGGGGAATTCCACCAGTAAAGACCTGGCACCCAGCCCAAACAGTGAATGAAAATCTGTTATTAAATTATGCACAGCTATGAAATTAACTGCCAAACAACTGATGTCCTGCTGTGCCCAGCAGTTAAAGCGATCATCCTGTGAATTAATGGGCGTTGAAATATTACTCAGGACTTAGACTCTGCTGGGCTAAAAATCAAACTCCGGAAGGGGTATAAAATCTGGCATAGAGGATTGGCCATTTGTTTTCACTTTGATGGAATAGATCATTGGACAGGTTTAACAAGGGGGCAATTTTCCACCACCTGCTGAAGTTGAATTTTATTTTCGCTTCATTTCAACCATCTTTTTCCGCTCTTCCATGTTGCTCACTCTTGACTGTTTCTGCAGTTAACTGAGGGCACAAGTATATGTCTTCACTAAATTCCTGACCCTCACACTGATTTGTCACCTGGCATTCATCCAAATAATTAAATCAATAGGCTATCAAATGTATTTCAATCTAGGCGGCAGCTAGAATGCTACAGTTGCCTATGGCCCAAAGAAAGGATGCATCCATTCAAGTTTGACCGAACCTATTAATTAATGAGTTGTTCACTTCAAGCATTTTCTCTATTTCTACTCCAGATTACAGGCGTACTGTTTATGTCCAGAAGTAGACTGCTTAGGTCATTGAGCCTGCCTGGCCAATTGATAAGTGGCCCTGTGACTGCTGCTACAAAACGCAAAAATGTGGATATTGGGATGATGAAAAGGTTAGACTCACAACTAAGAAATAGTAGGTAAAATATGAAAGAACTGCAGATGCTGTAAACCAGGAAACAAAACAGAAATTGCTGAAAGAACTCAGCAGGTCTGGCAGCATCTGTGAAGGGAAAAAATAGAATTAACATTTCAGGTCGGCCTGAAACAGGAATTCTGTTTTTGGTTGGATAACATGGGTTCACATTTTAGGATTGTGATGATGGCTCTGGTATCAGCCAATTTACAGTATTTGTCAGCTTGAGATAAAAAAAGGATGAGAACAAAACGTTGGGAAATTGTTTAAACAAAAGAAATTATGAAGAACAAAGCTGAAATGGATTAATTTCATAATAACATTAGTAATTCCATACATTAAATTGATCTTTATGGAGCAATATGTAGCAAGAGCAAAGTTAATTAATAACAGATGAGAGACATTCTCAAAACATGGTAAACAATAAATAACAAATTATTTAGCAAGAGCCTACAAATTTTTTCTGGTTAAAACTTTAACTGAGGTTGATTTGATTTACTGAAGTGTGGTTACTGATTTCACCAGTACCAGAGTTTAACAGTAGCCCTTTGTTCTTTGGTCATTTCTGCTTTAATGGTTTACTATGAGTCATATTTATGGAAACTGAAATAATGACATAGCAGATCATCAGAAACATAAGGAATTTATAGGAGAATGGGAAGGTCTAGAGGTTGTGTGTTTTGTTCAAAGGCAGAAGGACAGGAACAGGATAGTGAGGGAATGAGCAGTAAGAGATTGGTGAATGGTGTGACATTTGCTGAAGCATTTGGGAGCGAGGGCCATTTTTTCCTTGCTACCCCTGTCCCCCACAGAAGATCAGCAATCAGTCATTACTGCGTCATTTCCTCACAAGCCTAACAGTATTCTACTGTAAGAAGAATTCAGCCAAGCCAAACTATGAAGAGAAGAATGTCCTGGTGATCCATGAGCTAGGAGGTATTTATTGACATATTGAGCATTTAATTAAAATGTGTTTCTTTATATGAAAAGGACATAATACTATTCTTTATTCAAAAAAAGGATAAATGACATTTTGAAATTCAGGCAAGCATGTATAATGAACACAGCTGTCAAAACAAAATATTTGAAATTTAAACAATGGCCTTTATTGAAACTAGAAAAGAACTTTTAAAATTACACCAGCTCTCCGAATGGGAAAAGTACTCAAATGCATCTCAATATCTAAACAATGTTAGGCAAAGCAATGGTGAACATAACTTTGCAGAGCCATAGATGAATTGCCAGAGTCAAAACACATTTACATTACAAAAATTAATAGTGACAGTTGAAGTTGTAAAACATTTAACTCTCACCTGTCAAAATGTTTCTGACTCCATTGGTTCCCCTGATGCCTATACATTTTTCAATGAGATCCAAAGCCAGCAGCAGCACACAAATCATAACTTCTGTGTGTGTGTGTGTGTGTGTGTGTGTGTGTGTGTGTGTGTGTGTGTGTGTGTGTGTGTGTGTGTCTGAAAATTAAAATTTCCTCTGGGCATTTATTTCAATGATGACACAAACCTCTTAAGAAGTATGTGCAAAATTGTGACACTAAACCTTTTTGATCTGTAAAAGGCCACAGGAACATAGCATGGGTTTGGGAAAGGAGAGAAATTTCAGTCAAAAATGTCAAAGTTTCAGGTTTCCCAACTCCATTCCATGTCAACTGGGCAGTGAAAATCTGGTCTAGTGTGTATTTGTTTAAACAGTAGATGCTGATGACATGGTGGTGTGAGGGGGAAGGGAGAATTTGTGGCTTAGAAAAGTTATTGACCATGACAGGTTGATTGAGCTAAATTAATTTTGTGGTTTGGTTAAAACAACTCAACCACCCAACACCCGGGGTGAATGATGGTTTTTGCATATATTGAATCAACACTTTCACACCTTACATTTACTGTTGGCCAAATCCCTTATGGTGTCATTAGCACTTAACATTAATACAAAATGATTTTTTAAAAATTCAGCAAACCAGATGTCGAAATTAATCATGAATTTTGAAACTGCTGTATTTCACAGGGAGGATCCTGCTTTCAAATATTAATTACAAACATTTGTTACCACATTTTTAGAGATCTGACTGTTTGTGGCAAATAAGTTTCCAGCCGACATCATCTTTCTCTGACTCTGTTTACTGTGCATGCAATGTGTTTCCCACAATGATATACCTACTCTGCACTAAGTGCACATTAAGCTCTCAGCACTATCTACTTTTTGGGTAAGAGGTTGTTGTGAATAATTATTCAGCTGTAAGTTTTTGCAGGGGTGGTTCTAGATCACTTAAGAAATGTTATGTTATCCAGACAACCAAATAGAGAACTGGATTTTGTCAGACTATTTGATTTCAAGTCACAATTATTTTATGAAGGAATAAAGGTGCATCAGCTTTAGATAAAGTAGATATATTCAATGCACATAAATGAAGCATGTACTTTTTATTGCTAGCCCACATCAGGTGTTTCAACATTATCAAAGGTCAAATCTGCATTACACACACTGAAGCAGAAGTCATAATAAATGTCTGCAGTTTCTTTGAAACATTATGAAAAATTCTTCTTTTTTTGTGGTTGCCTTCCTTTAATTCAAAAGCAATTCAAAAGCTCACTGTCAGTACAGATCATAAACCTGGAAGCAAAAACAATTTGGTACTTTTGAGCTTTGTTTGTGAACTAAATCCGACCTGACAGTGGTATTTTCTTTTCTCCATAGTATATATTGCATTTATCAATGACATTATTTCCTTTTAGCGTAACTATGTGGCCTAAATTTAAAATTATTGTATCAATTTTACAGGTGACAGGCTAACACCTTTCTCCGGCTAGTCTCTAACGCGTTTATTGATATGGTGGGAAGGTGAAAATCTAACTGATAATGAACAAGCTGATTGTATTGAATGCTATTTATGGTCTGAAAAATGAGTGAAATTTCTATATCAACATACTTTCAAGTCAGTGCTAATTTTCAAATTTAGTTTCCTATGTGATTCCAAGACTTCATATTTCCACCCCCATAACAGCCACTGTTGCTATTTCCTAACACCCACTGAAACTCTTAAGCTCTTATACTAGTCATCTGTAAATTCAAGTTCTTGTTGTATGCTATCCTCAGCTTCTAAGAAGAACAGGGAAAAATTACATTTGCACAGTAGTTTTTGCGATCTCTGGATGTGTAAAGTGCTTCACAGCCAACTAAATAGTGTTGATTTGTAGACACAGTTATAATGTTGGGAAATGAGGCAACCAATGTGTATGTTCAACAAAGTCTCACAAATAAAAAGATAGATAGATGACCAGAAAATCTATTTTGCAGTGATGATAGTTTGACAAGAAATGTTGGCCATAAAATCCATAATTCTATCAGCCACATTCATCAGCTACAACCCATAACTATCCAACAACCAGCCATAAATACAGTGAGCAGATCATTAAAATTGTGTGCACATGGTGAAGGTGGATTGTTCAAATCATTTCCCAAATGCTTTACCACTTAATGCTATTGTAACGCTAAGGACAATGGAGTCAGGAAGGAACTTGCCTCATCCAAGTGTGGCCTACTCAAGTAGAAGCTGGGGCTTCATTTCACCATCAGAACTGGAACAGAATTTGACTCTTAGAGCTACAAGAGCACCAAACTCAGCAATGTTGGGAAACTCAGAGATCTCCTCCTAGCTCACCCTAGAAGTCTTGGGCCTTGTCTTCCCTGTGCCTATGTAGAACATTCCAGATCATCATATAGTTTACATGCAGGGTCAGATTTTGGCTGTATCAATCCTCTTTTAAAATACACAGGTTGGAATCAGGGTTCTAATCTCTCATCTTGACACATGCTGCAAATGTACCATGCGTTGCTGAGACCACATCATATCTATGCAGTAATGGCCTCCTTACTTATGAGGGAGAAACTTGCATTGGAAGAAGCTTGGAGCGTGTTCATGAGGCTGATTCCTGACGCAAATGGATTGTCTTATAAGGAAAGGGTGAGCAAATTGTGCCCATACTCACTGGAGTTTAGGAGTAGAGGTGAAACACATAAGATTCTGAGGAGGCATTGTCAGAGAAGACAATGAGAGGAAGTATCCCCTCATGGGGAAATATTGAACAAGGGGGCACACATTCAAAATAAAAACAGATTTAAAACTGAGAAGAGGAGGAATTTCTTCTAACAGCAAAATTCTCTTCCACAAAATGCACATGAGGCTGAGTTATTAATATATTCAAGGCTATGTTAGATAGATTTTTGAGCAACAAATGCATCAGGGGTTGAGGGGGCAGGCATGACAGCAAGAGTTAAGGTCACAATCAGATCAACCAAGATTTTACAGAATGGTAGAGCAGGCTCAATCAGCTGAAAGATTTATTTCTGCTTCTATTTCTCATAATCGTATGAAAAGAATTGGGCTGTTTGTAAATAAAATTCATTAAATTCTTTCAGTTGCCTTTTGAGACTGTTATGATAGAATTATCCGTACAGTCTTGATTTTACACAAGATCTGAACATCAAATTATTTATGTGAGTTTACTTATGACAGCAAAACATTTTGAAGATACTTTAACATCATTTTGTGTATTGTGTTTTAATACTTCAGATGAATATGGAAAAAATATTTACCCTCTTTAACTCTGTTAATTCTGTATTCGACTCGGTTAGTTCTTCTAAGAAGACATTTTTCTCATTCAGTAAAATAATCTCATGTAATATAAACTGAACAACCAAAGAGTCTTATCGATATGGCAAGAGCTAGGCTGCAGAATTTAATGCTACTCTAGCCCCTTTTTGTAGAATCCTCAGTGCATACTCTACATCTGACAAACTGACACAAGGTTATTGAGTTGGGAACCTGGGAACAGAATTCCATTTGGTCCAGATGAAACGGGAGTCATACAGACGCAAAGTCAGCTCAACTGGCATAAAACTTTACCAGACAGCACTGTGGTTGTTTTGATTATGCTGCTTTCCATATAGTCTGGATTGTAAAAAAGTGTGAGAGCAACAATGGTTGGGCACCGGCAAGGAAAGCATTGGTGAAGTTGAATATTAAAAATAGGGATTAAAGGTTCCAGCTGTGGTAGAGGCAGAGACAGAGTTGTAATGGAAATCTGATAAATTATGAGTTTAGAACCCTAAGGTGTTCTGCAGCCTGGTTCAACCTGGCTAAGCAACCAAAAAAGATGAAAAAGACAGTGGCAGAAGTGCGTTCCCTGTGTCAGGAGCCAAAAAACAATGGCTTTGATTTGATCTATTGTAGAAGTCTTTGACTTATCCATGGCTATGTTGAACAAACAGGTCCACAGAATCACTATCAACCCCACTGCATCCCAAAACCAGCCCAGCTCGTCCCCTCCCCCCACTGCATCCCAAAACCAGCCCAGCCTGTCCCCGCCTCCCTAACCTGTTCTTCCTCTCACCTATCCCCTCCTCCCACCTCAAGCTGCACCTCCATTTCCTACCTATGAACCTCATCCCGCCTCCTTGACCTATCCGCCCTCCCTGGACTGACCTATCCCCTCCCTACCTCGCAACCTATACTCTCCTCTCCACCTATCTTCTTTTCTCTCCATCTTTGGTCCACCTCCCCCTCTCTCCCTATTTATTCCAGAACCCTCACCCCATCCCCCCCTCTGATGAAGGGTCTAGGCCAGAAATGTCAGTTTTTGTGCTCCTGAGATGCTGCTTGGCCTGCTGTGTTCATCTAGCTTCACACTTTGTTATCTTGGATTCTCCAGCATCTGCAGTTCCCATTATCTCTGATCAACATATATGTGCCTGGTAAGGCAGAGCAGATAACTCTGGATGATAGGGTGGCAGATGGACAAGTCAGTTCTCTGGAGAATTTGCATAATGAAATATTAGACATCAATCTTTGAAATTATAGTGAATGTATCATATTCACGTAACACTTTGGTAATGACAGGCATATTTATCTGGAATAGATCAATTTTTAAACCTGTTTTCATTAGGCTACAGGCAACTGAAAGAGATTATTTGCATGTAGTACCAAAAATCCTTTTCAATTTTTTCCATGTCAAACATACTTACTGAAATGTTAAACAATTCAGTTGATAGAAAGCTAGAGATTGGTGCAGTGGTATGTTGTTTTCAACTCACATTCTCTTTTTCCCTCTGAAGATGTATGTGACTCATATTGGGACACAACTTTACCCACATTCTGATGTCTCAGTCACTTTTCAATAGGGTTGCTAAGGTGGTGCAGAATTGTGGCAACTAACATGCATACAACTAGAGTCAGCAAAAGTAACTGGGGCCAAGGTTTTCCTCTTTTGATTTGAACTGCATATTATTTATTTTTGGTTTTAATTTTTAAAATTTGAACTACTGATATGTAGATATTGTGTATGTCTAAAAATTATCTGCTGGTCTTGCCTTCACACCCTGCCCCAATCACTTTCTTTTTCTCATGACTCATATCCCATATCCCAGTTCCCACTCACAAAAAAAAAGTCACATCTTCTCACTGCTCCTGGTCCTCAGAGCTGCAATGCAGCCAGGACCTCTGCTGTGGCACTGCTGTTCACAGAGGTTACAGACCTCTGATTGGCTGGCAGAATAAGGTTAGGCAAAACATCAAAGACATTGACCTCATTGGCCACGCTGTCTGCTGAGGCATTACTTAACTGGCTGATTAGTTCTTGATCTGGCAGGCTTTCTTGATGGCCAGAGTGGGCTTGTTTCTGTCTCAAAGATGCTCACCCCCTCACAAAGAAAGGAAACTGTAGTTCTAGAGATAATGGGAACTGCAGATGCTGGAGAATTCCAAGATAATAAAATGTGAGGCTGGATGAACACAGCAGGCCAAGCAGCATCTCAGGAGCACAAAAGCTCCTGAGATGCTGCTTGGCCTGCTGTGTTCATCCAGCCTCACATTTTATTAAACTGTAGTTCTAGTTCCTCCTTCCAAAATCATCCAAGACAACGGTAATAACATGCTCAGATCAACTGGCTGCTGGCACCTATGTGACTCAGTCCCACAAAAAATGGTGGATTTGGCCAGCAAATTATTGTGTTAGGGGTGGGGAGTGGGGGCGCATTGCGCAAACAACTTCTCATCAATATGCTTTATTAATAACATTTGTAAAAGTAGACTGCAACATCACATAAAGTGAAATACAATTCTGTTTATTTCGATAAAATTTATGGTACTCTGTGAGGTTTCTCACTGCACCAACAAGTTACATTTACATGATACATTTTATGTCAAATATTCCCACATGCGTACAGTTATTTTATCCTAATTCTGCCGATTCCTCACACCCTTGTGAAGATATTGTGCCTCTAATTTGCTGTGTGGCTAAAACATGTATACTATGCCTTTAAGCTAAACAGCAAAAGCCTCAATGTGTAGTCATCAGTTTGCAAATAATGTCCACATTCAAACTGTAGTCTCCCCTAATGCACAAATCACAACAATCAGTTTGTCAAGTAACAACAATGGTAATTGATGCAACATTGGCCTTTAGTGATTTTTTGATGAATTTTCATTTATCACACTGTGACAAATTGTATCACGCAGATAAATGTCAGGTGACGTGTGCAGCTGTCCCTTTTCAAATTTGCAAATGAGAAAGCTTTGTGAATATACAAGAACTATTGACTGATGCCAAAAATTTTATATCAAATATTCAAGCAGGAGATATCTGCCTTTTATATTTTCAAATCAAGATTAAAGGGACAGTAATAAAATGGATATTTGGCACAATGTGTCAGATTTCATGCCTATTGCAATGTGAACTGAGTCCCAGGCTCAACAAAGCCACATTTAAAAGGAAATTTTAAAGGCAACTGTTTCAGGATGAAATTTCCTGCACGTTTCTCATTGTTGTGTCAATACTACAATTTTACCAACAAATTTTGAATTTGTAAACAATGTAGATGAGAGAAATAATCTTTTATTTCAATAACATTCAAGGTGGCGGTGGCGGGGGTTGGGGTGGGGATGTGGGGGTGGGGTGCTTCCTTAAACCTTTTTTGTAATTGCATTACCTTGGACGAATCTAACAAAGTAGTAGCTTTTGAAGTTGGGATAAATTATATAAAGAAATGCTTATAAGAACATTATAATCCTGGTTCCAAGAGTAATATCACTAAATTTTATTTGGTTTGATTTAGGAACACTGAGAGTGTGCTAGAGTGTGATGTACAAGGATTACAGAATGCATTATTCAACTGCTATTCTTGCAAAATGTCTGGAAGAGAATCCCACATTTGGCAGTACCAGACACATCATGAGGTATATGTTCATGCTTGTTCATTTTGGTTTAATAAACTACAAAAGTTTAAAATGATTGCAAGTCAGTTCCCTTTTGATAAGCTAGGCAGGGTTTTGAAAGTTCACCCAACTACTTATGTTAGAAAAAGCATTGATTTGCTTCGGTTGTAATTTTTAAGCTTACCACTTGGTTTTAGCTTTGTCAGAGGAAAATGATAATTGTTCATCATTTTCTCACTCCACCTTTTTATCTGTCTTTCTTGCCAGCTCAATATAATAATTAAAATTGGTAAGTGATGAAACATTGCACTCAAGAATGGATTTAAAACCATTTAGTAAGGTTTGCTAAGAATAAAAATAGTCATGTACTTTATTTTCCACTGGGCAAAATTATAAGCTAAGCATCTTAAAAACCAAGGCAACTGAAGAAATATCCCATTGTGATCAAATTAATTTTGAGTTGATTCAGTTCAGTTATTTTATATTGATTTTATTACGAAAGCAAGAAGCATCAAAGCTTTCAATCGTTGCAGTGTTAATTAATAATTACTCTAACAAAAAGTATTAGCTTTAGACAGTTCCACAATGGTCCCATTTTCTTCAATATGCCATCACATCTACAACCTTTCCAGACATAGTAATCCATAGATGAATTATTTAAAAGTTTTGGAAGCGTTATGCAAACATTTCAAAAAACTTCTGGCATTTATTTAATAATACACATTTACAAGCTGATTTCACATTGTTTCTCCCTGTCACACTGAACTTTGCCAGGATAGACATTTGACCTATTTCTCAAAACACTGTGCTCTGACTCATTCCACACAACCTAATTAAGATACGTTGCTGCAAATTGATCAGATCAACCATTTTACATGCCTAAACTGGACTGCATGGTGGTTATCATTTAAACAATAAACACTGGCTTTGATAAGATTCTCTTCACAATCCTTCCCTTTTCTCTTTATTCAAATGAAAGAACTGGTCTATCTACATGTTTTCTGTTTTCAGTGAGTTACCAGTTGTTCTCGTGAATCAAATTTACATTATTCATTTAGAAAGTATACTTGACGTGAGACTTTTAAAAAAGTAAGCACAAAGTTCAGAATAACTTAAAAGACGACAAATCAAAAATCATGTTACACTCTTCACAGGCTATTCTGAAATAATTGTTTGCATTACATGTTTTTATCAAGCAAAGTCATTTGTAAATAATAATGATTAGAATTCATTGGGATTGGACAAGGTGTTATAGGAATGAAAAGAGCCTTGATTTGTAAGGAGTACCTTAATATATGGCATATGCTGCAGACTTTTAGCTAATTCACATGTCTCTCTGCACTAATAATGGAGGAGGTTACATGCCAATTATTCAGGGTGAAATCAGGCAGTAAGCTCAGCACAATAGAAGCAGTGTTCAGGTCCTTGATGTGGCACATTTTTTAAACACATTATCACCAGCTGCTTCAGAACAGTCCTGATACATCTTAGTCTCTAACTATAACAAGGAATGCAAATTGCTTTAAATTGGCAATTTACATTATTTTATCTTTACATATAGCAATATGTGCCAGCTTCTTTATCACTGGTAATTTCTCAAAATGATTTCCATATATTTTGTTGTTTTCCGCATTATAACATGCAGATTATTGTCAACTGAAATTGGGCATCCATTAAAGTGCTTTGTCTCTGACACACACACACACACCCCTTTTCATTAGCAGTGGCCATACACTCACAGTCCACTCAATCTAATGTAAGATTATAGCCATTGGGTTTTTGACTGTATAAAATATAGGAATTGTATATAGCGGAATTATATAAAATAGTACACCAGTTTGAAAAGAATAATTAGCATTTAGTGCACTCTCTTGTAGGGCTAACTCATGTAAAAATGCTTGTCAGAGCTAACCTGGCCTCAAACACACATCTGGAACTGACCACAAGCCATAAAATTTATCTTGCAGAGTCAGTGGAATATATGTAATACCTCAAAAATGTTTTATAAAGTTCCGAATTAGTTAAAATATCTGGTTCTGTGACTGAGTAATAGCGTTCATATTGAAACAAGAATCAACTGCAAAAAAAGTTAAAAGACGAATTAAACAAACAAAGTAATGTTGAAGGTTTAGTTAAAAACACATTTGATATCAATTTCAGCTAATTTGTTTTGATTTAAATTATTTTTTTAAATGATTGCAAAACAAATTATAGCCAGAACAAGCACAGTATTGGACCAGAATTTAAGTTCTTGGTGTTCTGCTCTGCAATATTGTCACTCTATCATCCAGTCAGCTGTCTCACAAATTGATCAGTGAATTATACACCTTTCATCTCTGGTACTGGGGTTTAAATCTACCTCAGACCAATAAAAGTCTCCCAAGCCTGTTTGTTATAAGAATCCAACATGATATGTGTTTCTGTAGCCTTAGAATACATGCCTAAGCAGGTATAAGATTACAGAACAAAAAAAATCCTATTTAGGCACAATTTGGGAATTTCACTAAGGAACAGGAGAAAAGGTCACTCCAATTACATATTGATGGATCAAGCGTAGAGCATTTGGGAGTTTTATGCTGTTTGGCTCATAACTTTAGGATGTTGCTGTGATCCAACAACATCCCTCAGCTTGAGAAGCACATATAAGAACAGATAAAAGAGGATCATGATAGTAGATAATGCCAATGCTTTGCTGACGATATTATCTTGGTAATCTCCTGGCCAACCTTCTTCTTTCCGTGCTTTGTAAACTTAAGCTCATCTGCAATCGTGCTGCTCACTTCTCAACTTTAACGATGTCCTGTTCAACAACCATCCTGTCCTGTTGACCTGCATTGGCTCTTATCTTTAAATCCCTCTTTGTCATTACTTCCCTGACTTGGTGACCATTCCTGACTACACAAGCAAGGGATGCGCTGGTCCAGTTGTGTCACTGGCTTAGTTGCCCAGATCCTGATGTTAATGTTCTGGGCCAATGGGTTCCAATACCTCAGTACAAATAGTGAAATTTGAATTTTTTTTAAAATTACAATTACAAAAATAGCCTCATGGTGGTCATGTAACTTTCGATTGGCACTAAAAACCCATCTGGTCGACTATGTCAATTAGGGAAGGAAGTCTATTGTCTTTATTAGTCTGGCCCACATGTGGCTCCAAATCCACAGCAATTTGCATGAATTGCCCAATAACCCTCCACCACCACCCACTATCCCCTACCTTCTAGCTTATTTTGTATCCACATAGTTAGTTCTCCTTGTATTCCATGTGATCTGACCTAGTTTACCAGTCCACCGGTCTCCTTTCATCAATCCTCTTTGTCACCTCTTCAAAAAGCTCAATCAAGCCAGTGAGACACCGCACACGAAGCTACGTTCAGTCCTTGCCTTTCCAAATACATATACATCCTATTCATCAGAATCCCCTGCAACACGTGCCCATCATTGTTGTCAGGCACACCATCTGTTTGAGGAATCAGTTACCCTGTCTATTGCATGCTACTTACACTACTTGGCCTGCATCTGGTTCTGTCTTGCAGCTTCACCATACATCTAGTCCTTTGGTATGCAGGTGCAGCCCTTGCCACGTTCTCCTGCACTTTTCTTCGAACCAAGGTTGATCCCTTGGCTTAGTGGCAGTGACAGGATGAGGGATATGCTTAAGGTTACTGTAATGGTTGGATATAATTTTGCAGTTGCTGACCCACAGTACCTCATGAACGCGCAGTTCTGTGTTTTTAAATCTGTTCAAAATCTATCAGTACAGTAGAAATGTCTCACAAGATAATGGAGTGTACCTTCAATTTGAATGGGAGATGTTATGTCCACAATTCCTGGGCAGTGGTCACTCCCACTCTGTCATAATGGATTGATGCTTCTATTACAAGTAGATTGGTGTGGATAAAATCAAGTATGTTTTCTGTCCTTTTCGTTCCTCAACACCAGTCACTGATCCACTCTAGGAACTATGTGCATTGGGACTTGATCAGAACAATGAGAAGTGGTGCTACCGACCCATTCTTGATGATGGACATTGAAGCCCTGCACCCAGAGCATGTTAAATTTCCTTGCCAATCTCAGTGCATCCTCTATGTGGTGTTCAACTTGAAGGAATCAGCTGAAGGGTGGGGAAGGAGGTGTTAACCTGCAGAGGATGCCTCTTACCTGAAAAACAAGCTGCTCCTCCTTTTTAACTGAAGGGAGTCTTAATGGCCCTCTAACATAAGAACCTACTTCTTGCCCTTAATTGGACAGCGAACCCGCACTCTCAACATTAATTGGCCAATGTGGGAAAATCACTGCCAGGAAACAGTCCCCCATACAGAGCTGTGCTATGACCCCCATTTGGATCTTGACGTCAGGGTCTCAACTCAAAGACAAAATTCTGACAATGTGTTTCCCAATATTTGTAATTAATGCCTTAATTAGTCATGACTTGTCAGAATGTTTTAATAGTGATTGCCTCTTTTTTTGTTGGGTACTAGTGATATTTTTGGTCAGAGGGATCTTCAGCCAAAACAATTTTATTTTCAAATCAATTTTCAATCAGCTCTTCACAGTATCCTACAATGTGGAAGAATGCCTTTCAGCTGATCAAGTCTACACTGTCTGTTTGCAGAGCATCCCACCCAGACACATCTTTTCCCTATAACATTGCATTTCCCAAAGTTAATCCACACATTCCTGGGCACTATGGGCAATTTAGCATGGTTAATCCACCCAACCTAACATCATTGGATGGTGGGAAGAAACCAGAGCACCTGGAGGAAACCCACACAGGCACAGGGAGAATGTGCAAACTCCACACAGATAGTTGCCTGAGGCTGGAATTGAACCCGGATCCCTGGCCTTGTGAAGCAACACAGTGCTACCTCTTACACTTGTTGATTGTGTTCTTAATTATACACAGGTGACTAACAGTAACTGGGGGTTCACTGTGCCCCTAAACCTAGGGACAAGTTGAAAGACTTATTGTCAGGTTGAGAGATACATGTTTGTAATGTGTATCTCTGCAAGTATAAGTTTTATGAAGTTTTCTTCCAGTTACTTATGTTTATTGGCTGATTCTATTCCTTATTTTTTTTCCAAGGGGTTGAATGGTTTCCTCCTGTTCGTGTATCATTACAATGGATTTCTACTTTTGTTTATGGAAGCTCCCTTCCATATGTTCTCTAGAGCATTCAGAGCAAGAAGGTAGTCCCAGGGTACAATCCTGGACTGTGCTGAGAGCTGTTTTAAACTACCATTGAACACCATGCCAATTGCTTGTAGAAGAGAAAAAAGTATTGGGAAGGATCCTTGTTCTCTGGTAACTTGCACTCTAATTCAGTCAAGGACAATGATCTTCACAAGATGTACATATTTTTTGAGGGGCTGCCATAGAGCTGTAGCTTATTGTCTGTTGAATTGGCTCCAAGACAGTTGTTGAAATTAAAAATAAGACACGGAATTTAATGAAAGTTGGTTTATTCAGAGATTGCAATTTTACAGAACTCTGCCTCCTGATTACTCCTGCAGAAGCCTAGCAGTCCCTTTTAGGTATTTTCTAATCAACTTGTTTAGAGATGTTATCACACCCCTTGGGAGAACTACAGCTTCTAGCTCAGAGGAAGGGAATTACCACAGCACACAAAAGCCTTCCAGGGCTGTTTAGGCATTTTGCAGAAGTCGGGTCACTACCACAGGAGTCTACATTAGATATTGTAAAATATTTGTAAATCAACTTGTCCAGAGATGTTATTATACACCTCTGAAGCAGGTGGGACCTGACCCTTGTCTCCAGGCTCAGAGTCAGGGACAATAATGCTGTGCCGCAAGAGGCATGGATCCTGCAAGTTATTTTCTAATCAACCTATTCAGAAATGGTACTACAGGCCACTAGGCAGGTGGGACTTGATCCCAGGCCTTTTGGTTCAGGAGTATAGGGAAACTACCACTACACCACTAGATACTCCAAGTGAATTAATCAATCATGTTTACCTTTAACCCTAATGATATAATTGACTAGGCACTAATATTGCCCACACTATCATCTGATACATTGAGTATGTTTTTTGCATATTATCAAGCATCAATAATAGTAGAAAGCTTAATAGAACATGGTTAGTTGTTGACAGTGCCAAAGCAAAGCACTTATCGTATCCTTACCTGTATCATGTCACACAATGATATTTGGAGAAGTGGTTACTATTAAGCATTTTCTTTTTTTGTTGGTTTGATGGCACCAAATAAATTCCACCACCATATCTAATTTGTCATGCCACAACTAGAATATACCATCTGTGCTTCATTGAAACTTTTTAACTAATTCTTGTAGTTAGCCCACAGTGATGGGCAATTGCTCATTTATTGTAAGAACACTTTGATCTTGCCTGCCAGCAACTGCTTAGCACAAATTTAGCAGGAAAAGCACCTATCAAGGTTTCAATGTGTATTTTTGTAATAAAAGCTGTATACACATGGGATTTCCAGAGAGTCAGTAGTCATTGGAGACAGGGGGGATTTTTAAAGATGTGACTTAATTTGTTTCCCTCACCCAGGTTCTCTTGTATCCAACGGCTTCTGTCCCTTCATGCTGCAAGTCATATGTAAATAATGGTTTTCACAGACTGCACACAAAGTCACTTACAGCAGAGACATGACTATGGCAAGGCAGCACACTAAGGGTACGATGGCTTTCTCTAAATATTGCCCTTCTCATAAAAATAATATAAGCAGTATGATTTGCAATTAAAGTTATGCAAGTGTTCAGTAGATGTGGTCACAAAGAAAATTATCATGCATTAACAAATCAATGTTGCTAACTGTAGTCAGTTCCATTTTTGACAGTCTCTGCTTATCTTTAAATTTTGCAGGTCTCCCAATGCTAAACAAGACACTGTCATTGTCTATTCATCTGGTATCTACTCATTCCAATGATAATGTTCTTTCTCCAGGCTATGTTGCTTCTGTGGCAAAAGCTGTTGCAGTGGTAACTGTTGTTGTTGATCTATTTCCATTGTCAGGTAACAATAAACCCCTGCCACTTTTGGTTGTTCTGTACTTTGTGCTGAACATGAGATCAGTTCTTCCAGACCGCTCTCAGCAGTGAATGAACGATTTCTTTATGGTACATATATGTTTGTGTATATTTAACAATGTATCTGCTCATTCACATTCTTCACAGATGAATGTGAATGAGTCAACTGATCCGGGCATGGCAGAAAACTCCACTTAGGCTAACTTTTGTTGAATGCATTGAACTCTTGCACTCTGACTAGCTTGCCAGTGCTCAGGTGGGCAATGCTTTGGCAGTTCTATCAAAGCGAAGTTGGCATTTTATTGATTCATCTTAATTTTGTCATGAGTACCTCTTATTACTTCTGGCTTTAGTAGTTTTTTGACTATTGGAAGAGATGTTTGAATACAACATCACATTAGTGTTTGGACTGAGCTATATTTCATACATTCAGAAGGTGCATTTCTCCACTCAAGAACTGCTTTGTAGATGTCTGTATTGGTTTTTTGTGACCTCTTTGGAAATTTCCACTGCTGCCTCAGCTTTTCTGTTTGACTGGGATCCATGTGGAGATGATGTAGGTAGTTGAATTCTCTAATAAGTTACAAAGTGTCTGAATCCTACACTCATGAGTTGAGGGCCATTGTGGTTCATCACAATTCTGGAGTGCCAAACAAATTGGAAGTGTTTTTATGGTTCTTCTATACCCTCACCGGTAATCATCGATGTCAACTGTTCTAGCTCTGTGTAGTCAGAATAATAGTTGAAGGTGACAAGATAATCAGTTCCTGTGAGAATGAAGGAACTTTATCCACGGTCTTTCCTGGATTCGTTACTGGCACTGCACTTGCTAAGTGGTCCTTAATCTCATTGCTCATGTTTGCCAGTAGAGCACTTCTCTTTCCTTCCTTTCCTTCTATGATGGCTAGCATGGATGTGTATCAACTTTTTTTAAAATTCATCTCCTTACAGGTAAAAGCTGTATTGTCCCTGGTACAAGATGCCATCTTAGCCTACTATTTCATCTCTATATATCTAATACCCTCTTCTAGCAACATTTTATAATAGGTATATCCTTGATGTTTTCAGGCCAACTTTTCACCACTATTTTTTCCTGCAGAATTTGGAGAGTTACATCTTGTTGCATGGTTTTCTTGGTTTTGAGCAAGGTGCTTGTCCCTCAGTTTTAATGCCTCTGTTGAACTGATGAATCACGGAGGTAATTGACATGTTGCTCTTCATTGTATCCTAAAGATTTACACACTATCTTAGCATTCTTGCCTTACTTCAGAGGGAAAAATATTTTTGATATCATGTTAGAAATTTACATTTGTTTCTTTTGCTTATTTATCACATTCAGGTCACGTCTCTGCAAATGATGAAAGATTCTACCAAGACACTTTGGACTAAACAGAAATGGTTTCAGGAAGGTGCTTTGAAGTGGCTTGTAATGAATTTTATGGTAACTTTTTCTCTTGCAAACAGATATTGATTAAACTATTTGCAAGCAAAAGTTGTGGTAGGCCCTTTCTCTCTATTTGTGCATAGTGTTGTTTAGTCTGGTTAACTGCCTGGATACAGTTGTAACTGATTATCTTTGCTGCAGTAGTGTTGCCCCAAGTCCTGCCTTGCTGGCTTCATGCCACAGTGATTTTATCATTGACGTCATAATATCTCAGCATTGGTATGGACACCACTAATTATCTGAAATCAGTGAAATCCGCTGCTCGTTCTATGCCCTAGTTCCACTACATGTTCTCGGAAGCAAGCTTGCATACAGGTTCATGCCCATTAAGTGGAAACTTTGTGAAAGCATTCACAAATCCAACAAATCCCTGCATTGCTTTCATTTGGCTGCTACATATCTATTGCAGTTGTCAGTTTGTTAGGTTCTGGGTGAAGGCCTTTTGCTACCAATACATATCATACAAAGTTGATTTCATGCATCCTTGATAACAAAGTGTGAAGCTGGATGAACACAGCAGGCCAAGCAGCATCTTCGGAGCACAAAAGCTGAGGTTTCGAGCCTAGACCCTTCATCAGACCCTTCATCATGCATCCTTCTTGTGTTCAGGCTCATCTGGCAAGATCCTGATGGCAGCCCTGTTCCAGTACATTATCTACCACAATTTTCAAATCCTGTTCTCTGACTTTGATTCTGCCTGCTGGATTATAAGCAAATATTTCTTCTTATTCACCAATATATTGTTCACATTCAGATTAGACTGTCTCTTAGTATGATGTAAAGCCTCACCTGTACTCCTGTTAATATACTCTAGTTGCTGATTGACAACCTCAGAGCTTCTATACATCACTTTTCGTTCTTGAGAGTAACTTGGTCCTCACTTAGCAGATTTGCTGTCATCCCAGGATCCCATATGGTTAAGATAATCCCATCATTGATAAAGTCATCATTAATTTGTCCAAACTCTGAAGATTCAGCTGATTAATAATCTCCATCTTCTCTTGAGCTCTGATGCTGACACTCCAGGGAAAATAGCCCCAGCCAATTCAGTCTCTCTCTATAGCACAAACCCTCCAACCCTGGCAATGTCATTTTAAATCTTTTCTGATGCCTTTCAAGTTTCACAACATCCTTCCTATTCAAGGGAGACCAGAATTGCTGGATCATGACCTCCCAAATCCTATACTCAATGCACTGATCATTAAAGGCAAGCATACCAAATACCTTCTTCACTATCTTATCTCCCTGTGACTCCACTTTCAAGAAACAATGAACCTGTACTGTTAAGTCTCTTTGTTCAGCAACATTCCCCTGTTCTGAGGATGGGTCACCGGACCCAAAACGTTAAGCCAGTTTTCTCCTTCACAGATGCTGCCAGACCTGCTGAGCTTTTCCAGCAACTTTGTTTTTGCTCTCCAGGACTTTACCACTAAGCATTTACCATGTATGGGGAGGCAATAGCCTCGTGGTATTATTGCTGGACTGTTAATCCAGAGACTCAGGTAACATTCTGGGGACCTGGGTTCGAACCTTGCCATGGCACATGGTGGAATTAAGAACCTATTGATGACTGTGAAGCCATTGTTGATTGTTGGTAAAACCTGTCTGGTTCCCTAATATCCCTTAGGGATGGAAATCACCATCCTTATCTGGCCTGGCATACGTGTCACTCCATACTCCCAGCAGTGTGGTTGATTCTGAATTGATTTCGAAGCAATTAAGGATAGTCAAAAAATGCTGCCTAGCCAGCAATGTCCTCATTCAGTTAATGAATAGCAAAAAATAAGTGATTAAGTCCTGCCCTGATTTGGCTTTCTGAAATGTAGCACCTCACATTTATCTAACTCCATTTGCCACTCTTTGACCCATTGGCCCATCTGATCAAGCTCCCCTTGCACTCTGAGCTAATCTTCTTCACTGCCCACTATACCTCCAATCTTGGTGTCATCTGCAACTAACTAAGCCTACCTCCTATGTTCACATCCAAGTCATTTATATATACACAATGAAAAGCATGGATCCAGCACTGATCCTTGTGATACACCACTGGTCACAGGCCTCCAGTCTGAAAAGCAACCCTCCACCACCAGCTTCTGTTTTCTACCTTCAAGCAACTTCTATATTCAAATGGTTAGTTCTCCCTGTATTCCATGTAATCTAACCTTGCTAACCGGTCTACCATGAGGAACTTTGTCAAACCTTGCTGAAGTCCATGTAGATCATGTCCACCATTCTGCCCTAATCGATCATCTTTATTATTCCTTCAAAAATCTCAATGATTTCCCATGCAGAGAACAATGTTGACTATCCTTAATTGGTCATTGCTTTTCCAAACATATGTAAATCCTGTCCATCAGGAATCCCTCTCAACAACCTGCCCACCACTGATGTCAGGCCCACCATTCTATACTTCCCTGGCTTTTCCTTACCACCTTTCCTAAATAGTGGCACTATGTTAGTCTTCCTACACCTCACCTGTGGCTATCAGAGGGTGGTGTGAATTTATAGAGGTTTATAAAATCACGAGGGGCATGGATAAGTAAATAGACAAGGCCTTTTCTCCAGTATTGGGGAGTCCAAAAATAGAAGGCATAGATTTAAGGTGAGAGGGGAAAGATTGAAAACAGACCTGCGGGGCCAACTTTTTCACGCAGAGGGTGGTGTGTGTATGGAAAGAGCTGCCAGAGGAAGTGGTGGAGGCTGGTGCAATTACAACCTTCACAATATATCATTTTATGATGACTTACGTAAGGGGGAGCAGTGAGAAGTGCACATTAGTTTGTCCCATGTCCTGTTCTATTTTCTTGTTGACTGAAGTAGAAAGCAGTCTCTCACCTGGTTGGGTTGAATTGGGTACCTCGGAAATTAATATTTTATTCTAATCCCTACAATTACATATTAAACTTTTCTCCATGGCAAGAGTTTCACTGCAACATTGACTAGATACATGTTGGTACTAGGCCTATTTCAGACATTTATTTTAGTCTATTAATATATGCAGGGACAGACATATTGAAAATGCAAAAGCTGTAGAATTTAGCTCCTTCTATGGAGTAATTTATAAGTGCTACGTGTGATTAGAAGCAAGGAAGCAAAATGAGATTGTCTCCTTTCAAAGGGTGCTGGGTAGGTTAGGATGTCACTTTCATCTTAAATTTTGCTAATTTACAGAGAACCAGGCTAATATCCTGTCCCTGACCACTTACCTTACCTCCATCTCAATGGGCCCTGGTTGCATATTGTTCATTTCTTTCCTCCCAATATGTCTACTTTCAACTTGCCCCCTGGTATTCTGATGGAAAAAGAATGTGACAAGTCCCAGTCTCACGAGGCCAGACTGAAACTCCTATTCAAGGCCAAGATCCAGCATCATCTTTCTTTGCTGAGATTCCTGAAATAGTGAGGTGCAGCAGGCATCCACAGAACAGACATAAAACTTCTGTTTCAAAAGATTCAACAACTTTGAGACCGTAAGAAACATTTATGTATGCACAGGCTGGTCATATATGATGTACATTGCGGTAAAATGATATACTCTCTGGGATACAACTGTATAGCTCAGTTATGCTACATTTTCTTTACAGTAGTGGAACAACACATGTTTGAATTAATTAAAGTTACGCAGTAGAGATCTATCTGTGTTATTGTGAAACAGTAGGAAGTACATCTCACACTAAGTTGCAACACTAAATGAATAATATACTAACATATTGTACAATCTAGACCAGATGATTGGGAGGATAAGAGCGATTACAAGATGGAAGATTTGATTAATGTATAAACTGTTAATGTTTCATTCATGTTGTTGGAATCATCGTTATTATGTATAACAGACTGCTAGTCAGCCACTATTTCATATATAAATTCAAGGTAGAATGTAGTTCGTATTATACAGTGGATAAATATTTTCCTAGTGGCATTGTTGAGTGATTTGTTTTCAGTAAAATCTCATTTCAAAAGTAGTTTCATGTCAGCATGCATATATTATTATGGGGCCTCCATTACCTACTTCAAATGGAGAAAAACTGTTCTAGAAAATGCAAAGTTGACAGATTCAGTATTTAAAAGGCAACATAATTTTAATGTTACAGAAATAGCCTGTATGCTGACATCATACAAAGGGGTCAGTACAGTACAAATAACAATAGAATCATTTATGTGTTGTATCATTGATAGTAGGAACTGCAGATTTTGGAGAATCTGAGATAACAAGGTGTAGAACTGGATGAACACAGCAGGCCAAGCAACATCAGAGGAGCAAGAAAGCTGATGTTTCGGGCCTCGACCCTTCTTCTGAACTGGGGGAGGGGAAGGGGATTCTGAAACAAATAGGGAGAGATGGAGAGGCGGATAGAAGATGGATAGAAGATAGGTGGAGAAGAGACAGACAGGTCAAAGAGGCGGGGCTGGAGCCAGTAAAGGTGAGGGTAGGTGGGGAGTTAGGGAAGCGACAGGTCAGCCCAGGGAGGACGGACAGGTTAATGGCGCGGGATGAGGTTAGTAGGTCGGAGATGGGGGTGGAGCTTGGCATGGGAGGAGGGGATAGGTGGGAGGAAAGACAGGTTAGAGAGGTGGGGACAAGCTGGGCTGGTTTTGGGATGCAGTTGCGGGAGGGGAGATTTTGAAGCTTATGAAGTCCACATTAATACCATTGGGCTGCAGGGTTCCCAAGCGAAATATGAGGTGCTCTTCCTGCAACCTTAAGGTAGCGTCGTTGTGGCACTGCAGGAGGCCCAGGATGGAGATGTTGTCTAAGGAGTGGGGGGGAATTGAAATGGTTCATGACTGGGAGGTGCAGTTGTTTGTTGCGAACCTAGCAAAGGTATTCCGCAAAGCGGCCCCCCAGCTTGTCCCCACCTCTCTAACCTGTCCTTCCTCCCAGCTATCCCCTACTCCCACCTCAAGCCCTAGCCCCATCTCCTATTTACTAGCCTCATCCCGCCCCCTTGACCTGCCCATCCTCCCTGGACTGACCTATCGCCTCCCTAACTCCCCACCTACACTCACCTTAACAGGTTCCAGCCCCACCTCTTTGACCCGTCTGCCTCCTCTCCACCTACCTTCTATCCATCTCCCCCATGTCCCTATTTATTTCAGAACCCCTTTTCCCTCCCCCATTTCTGAAGAAGGATCTTAACCCGAAACATCAGCTTTCCTGCTCCTATGATGCTGCTTGGCCTGCTGTGTTCATCCAGCTCTACACCTTGTTATCTCAGATTCTCCAGCATCTGCAGTGCCTACTATCTCATGCAAGAACTTTCTGATTGGATCAGTGTGGGCTCAAAGCCTGGCTTTCTGCAGATTAATTGTTGAAAAACAATTACATATTAGGAAAATAAATCAGCCTCATTTTAATTGGTTCACTCTGGTACTATGAAAAAGAATCAGGTTAACTTAACTGGGTAAAAAATACTGCATTACTGTATTTCCTTGGCTTCAGTTGCTATCAGAAGATTGATGTTTAATTTGTGAAGTAACCATGAAATACAGAGAATAAAAGTGCATGTTGAAAAGTGATGAAATAACACTCTTAACTAATTTCTATGATGTCACTCTCACATTACTGATGTGTGGCTATCAGAACAGCTTTATGCAGTTGCTGTTCATTGGCAGTCTCCACGTCTTCTGTCAGTCTCCCGGCAGGTTGATCATTGGATGCCCTTAACCTATTGTAACTCCCTATCATTATTGCAGCCCCATTTTCCATTAACCTTTTGCACAGTTTGAAAAATTACAGCCTAGGATTCTCTGAAAATGTGCTGAGAACATGCGTCAGAAAATGCATGCCAAACCAAAGGGGGATAAATCAGGAGAGTTAACCAAAAACTTAGCAGAAGAAATGGGTTTTAATGATGGAGGTGGGTGGAGAGAGAAATGAGTTGAACAAGAAAATTTCAGAGCAGAGAACTGAGATGACTGAAGACATATCACTGAACTTGAAATATTAACTCTCCTTTCTCTCCACAGATCCTGCCACAGCTGTTGGGTTTTCAGTAATTTCTGTTTTCATTTCATAACCAGTAATGATAGGATGTGAGGGAATGTGAACAATCAATAAGAGTTCACACATGGTAATAGATTCTGTAATTTGCTGCTATACACGGACATCAGGGAGTCTGCAGCAGGAATAACTAGAGGGATCAAACGTAGTGAAGGTGGGTGGAATAGATCTTCAGGGGTTTGGAAGTTTGGAAGAGTTCACAGTGATAGATAAAGGTGTGTGTAAGCAGTGATTTAGAAATAAGATGCAGAATGTTAAATTTGAATCTTTGACGAACCAGGTGCCAACTTAAATCAGTGAGAACAAGGAGTGCTAGGACAGTGGATCTTAAGGACATGACCAGAAGAGTTGTGGATGGCCTGAGGCTTACAGAATGCTGAGGCTTTGAGGTTACCCAGTAGAGCATTGACAAAGGCATGCATCAGGGTTTTTGCAGCAAGTGGTCTCAGATAGGTGAAAGTGCATGGTTAGTGACTACAAATTAATTCATAGCACTAATAGAAGGATAAATATATGGAGAAAATATTTGCAGCAATATTGAGATAAGGCAGAAAAATGAGACAAATTGGATGGATCTTAAAAAGAGATGTCACAAATTAATGAAGCACATTCCTCTGTGCCAAACTGTTCTATGACAAATGATAGAATCCCACACCGACTCTCCGAAGAGCAACCCAACCAGACCTGTCACTCTACTCTATCCCTACAATGCTGTATTTCCCATGGCTAATCCATTTAATGTGCACATCTCTGAACACTGGGCAATTTAGCACAGCCAATCCACCTAACTTGCACATCTTTGGACTGTGGCAGGAAACTGGTGCACCCAGAGGAAACCCACACAGACATGGGAAGAATGTGCAAACCTCACTCAGACAGTTGCTTGAGGGTGGATTTGGCTGACACATGAATTGTAAAGTTAAGGGAAATCCAATAAAACAAAGTACAAAGTATCTCAGAAATACAATCTTATAGTTTGTGTATTAAGTGTTGAATATTAAAATATATGTTAATAAATATTAAATGATGTGTTAAATATTGAAAATTATTATAGCTGGAGGCCCAATTTACCTTGAGTGAACATATTTGACATTGAATAGTTGACCATGTTCCTGCTAACAAGAGCTTCTGGTCAGCTTCATGACTAATCCATTCATTTATCAGTGGTATGATCTAGGAAATGATGTATTTGCATGAGGTTATTCTGTTAATAGATGTTATTAATGAAACACATACTGAAGTTGAAAATGTAGTGTGACATTCAGACATAATCACTGACCAGGAATTCTATGTGTTTTACTAGTGACAATATCTTGCCTGAGATGAACCAAAACAAAAGTGTTTAAGGATTTGGAATTCCTAGAGTTGTGTGTCCCCTATGTTAGGTTGGTTCATGCTCACTGCTACCTTCCACAGTGGTGTTGTCAGAGAATCCTAGGTTAGTAAGTGCACATTTCACTTGTGTTGAGCAGGCAAGCACAAACAGCACCACCGGGACATCTTCAGCACCCACCCCCTCCCCGTTTGGACAATCTCTCACCCACTGAAAAAGGATAGGGTCCTTGTTTATGGTAAATCATTTTTGACTAATGTGATAAACGAGGATATGTATGGACACATATGAACCTATTTTCGTATGAATATTCAAAGTGTATTTGTTAAAGCACAACATAACAGGCCTGTCAGAACAAAATGTAACTATTGGGATAAAAGGAGCAGTAGTAGCATAGATTAAGAGAGAAAAAAGGCTCTGGAATAGGGAACAAAAAGTTGTGATGAATGGCTGTTTTCTGAATTGGAGGAAGGAATAAAATGGAGTTACTAGGGTTCAGTACCAGAAGTTATGCTATTTCTGATATACATTAATGACTTAGATAGGAGCACAATGTGTGATGAACAAAATTCAGAAGTGTAGTAAACACCAAAGAAGGTAATACTAAATTTCAGAAGGACAGACATGTTGGTTACACGTCTGTGAAGGTGGCTTATTTGGTTATCAAAATTGTTGTTGAAGCATAATGAGATCTCTGGGCTTGATAAGTAGTTGCCAAAGAACAAAAGCTTTGAGGGTAAGCTAAACCTAGATCTAATACAAGTTTGATCCCATCTGGAGTATTGTGTCTGATTCTGGGCAATATGTAGAATGGTAAGGCTTTGATCAAGGCCTTTGTTGATTGCAGGGATGAACGAATACATTTATATTAGGTATATAGACTGGAGAAACTGGAATTGTTCTTCTTAAAGCAGAGAAGACTATGAGAGGATTTAACAGAAATGTTCAAAATTACGAAGAGCTAAGACAGAGGAAATAAGCATAAACTTATTTCAATCACTGAAAAATTGATACTGAGAGGATAGAGAGTTAAGGAGCAGCATGGTGGCTCAGTGGTTAGCACTGCTGCTGCACAGTGCCAGGGACCCAGGTTTGATTCCAGCCTCAGGCAGTTATGACCAGATTTGATTTGATTCCCTACAGTGTGGAAACAGGCCCTTCGGCCCAACAAGTCCACACCGCCCCCTTGGAGCATCCCACCCAGACCCATCCCTTTATAACCCTGAATACTACGGGTAATTTAGCATGGCCGATCCACCTAGCCTACACGTCTTTGGACTGTGGGAGGAGACTGGAGCTCCATGCAGACACGGGGAGAATGTGCAAACTCTGCACAGACAGTTACCCGAGGCTGGAATCGAACCAGGGTCCCTGGCGCTGTGAGGCTGCAGTGCTAGCCACTGAGCCACCGTGCCGCCCATGATGACAGGATGACATATCTCTAACAACAGCAACTCAGCTGAAGGAACTGGAAAGCAGCAAGCAACAAGTAGTGTGAGCAGAACAGGCAAAAGTGGGAAACAAACAAAAACGGAAAATCGCTGGAGAAACTCAGCAGGTCTGGCAGCATCTGCGTAAAGAAATCAGAGTTTTTAAACTTCAAAGAACAAAAGAACACAGGTACAGGCCGTGCGGCCGTCCAAACCTGTGCCTCTGTTTTGGTATGGAAGAGCAAAATGTCTCACTTGCAGGATCCATATCCCTCTATTCCCTTCTTATTCATGTATTTGTCCAGGTGTTTCTTGAATACTGCTGTTGTGTATCTCCTCTGGCATTGCATTCCAGGCACTCACCACCCTTTGTGAGAAAAATTTGCCTCTTTTTAACATCCACCCCCAATGTTTCTTGAACCTATGTCCGCTAGTAATTGATCTTTCCACCCCGGGAAAAGCCTCATACTTTACACTCTATCCATGCCATTCACAATCTTATAAACTTCTAACAGGTTGTCGCTCAACCTGTTGTGTTCCAGTGAAAACAAACCCAGTCTATCCAACCTTTCTTCACAGCTAAAAGTCCCCATAGCAAGCAACATCCTGGTAAACTTTTTACGTACACTCTCCGAAACATCCTTCCGTGACCAGAACTGTATGCAATATTCCAAGTGTGGCCTAACTAAAGTTCTATAAAGCTACAGCATAACTTGCCTGTCTTTATATTCAATGTCCCTTCCAATGAAGGTAAGCATGCCATAAGTCTTTTTTACTAGCTTATTGACCTGCACTGCCACCTTCAGTGATCTGCAGACTTACACACTCAGATCCCTCTGCATATCAATACTCCTAAGGGTTCTGCCATTCAGTGTATAATTTCCACCTGTACTTAACATTTCAAAATGTCACTTTGTCTGATTAAACTCCTTCTACCACTTTTCTGACCATGCCTCCAACTGATCTATATCCTGCTGTACGGTCTGACAATCCTCCTCATTGTCTACTACTCCACCAATCTTTGTAATATCCACAGACTTACTAATTAGACCAGCTACATTTTCCTCAATATCCTTCATGTAGACCATGCTATGTTCTCCTTGTGTCTGTGCCGGTTTCCTCCAAGTGCCCTGGATTCCTCCCACAGTGCAAAGATGTGCTTTTTAGGTGGATTAACCATGCTAAATTACCCATTGTGTCCAGGGATCTGCAGGTTAGGTGGGTTAGCCTTGAGAAGTGTGGTGTTATGGGATAGTGGAGTAGGATACTCTTCATGGGGCTGTGTGGACTTGATGGGCTGAATAGCCTGCTTCCCCACACTGTAGGGATTCTTTGATGATGATGAGAGCAAACTGTGGAGACATAAAGAAAAGCTTCTTCATTTAGCATGTAGACGGGGTTTGAAATGCAATACCTAAAATGGTGGTTAACACAGATTCAATAGCAAACTTTCAAAAGGGAATATTTGAAGGACAAAGAAAATGAAGCGATACGGATAAAGGATCGGGGAACAAGATTATCTGGATTGCTATTTGGGGCGCTGGCCTCCAATCACGCTGTGATAGTCAGTGATTTGTGATTCACATCCTCCTCAAGTCCAATAGTTTATATCATTCTACGCTACAGGGACAATCTGTAGATTTTGTTTTCAAAAGAAGGAGAGCCTAGATGGATTTCATTAGGAAAAATCATATTTGATTAACTTGCTAGACTTTGCTAAGGTAACAGAGAGGATGACACAGAAGGTATGTGATACATTACGACATAACAGCTTGAGGAGTAAAAGTAGAGCTCGTGGAATAAAAGGATCTATAGCAATATGGATAGAAAATTGTCTGTCTCAGTAAACAGAGAGTAATGGTGAATGCATGTATCTTGGCCTGGGAGAAGTTATGTAATGAAATCCACTCGGGATCAGTGCTGATATCATTGCTATTTCTGATATTATTGCTATTTCTGATATTTCTTACCTTAGACCTTGATGTACAGGGCACAGTTTCAAATTCAAGGGGCCCACTTTGCTCTTCCAGAGATTAGAGTGACTCAATTAGTTTGACATTCTAGCATCCATCAGGCCCCAGCTGAGCCAAGCTTTAGAAATGTCCACCTCTGTATTCTCAGCTTTACCTCCCAATGTTTTCCTTGCTCATCTTTAACTATTATCCTATGTGTTATTTTATTCTTCCCTGTCAGGAGTGAAGCATAGAGAAGTTGAAATAAAGTGCAGTCATTTTATTTTTCAGCAAGTGTGCACATCCACAGATCCATGAAGGTGGTAGGGTTAAGAAGGCATTGAATTCAAGAGCAGTAGTGCTATGCTGTAACTGTATAAACACTAGTTAGGTCACAATTGGAAACTGGGTGCAGTTCTGGCTGTAAGAGAGACCGTTGTAGAGAGGTGTAGAGGAGATTTACCAGGATGCTGCCCAGATTGGAGGATCTGAGTTATGAGGAATGATTGTATAAGCTAGAGTTGTTTTCCTTGGAGCACTAAAGGTTGAGATTGGAAATGATCAATGTGTATAACATTATGAGGGGCATTGATAAGCCGGATGGGAGGGTACTTTTCCATTAGAAAAGGGGTCAATGACAAGGGGGCATAGATTTAAATTGGGAGATAGAAAGCTGAGAGGGGCAGTGAGGAGACATGTTTTCACCAAGAGAATGGTGAGAATCTGGCACTAAAATTGACTGAAAGGGTGGCTGAGTCAGAAACTCTCTAAACATTGAAGCAATATTTAAATATTCACATGCATTGCCATAGCCATCAGGACAATGGGCCCAGAGCTGGAGGAAGGGATTGGTGTAGCCAGATCTTTGTTGACTGGCATGGACATATCGAAGGGTCTCCTTCTGTCTGTGAATATCTGAGTCTATGAGCGCTGTATATAACATTAACATTTTTTATGGCTCAGTGACAGCTGTATTTCTTCTTGAAATTATTTTACTCCTCTTTTTGGTTTTTCTATAGTGGAAGGAGTATATAAGTGAGCTATTTGGTTTGTGGGTACATTTTTGTGATGCCAATGACCTCACCTTGTTTTGCAAGGACAAGGGATGGTCCTGGAACTCACTAGTATAAATGTGAGACATTGCATCATTGTTGCTCTTGAAGAATCTTACATCGATCCATATGGAAACAGACTGGTGGTTAGTAATGAGCAGTGTGAAACCCTTCAACGAGCCACTTTCAATTCTATTGCCCAACAATAGTAAATCTGTACAAGATATGTACTAGTCTCAGTGCTTCAATGTCGGAGAGTTCAGGAGAGAAATTCAGTTGCAACCCAGATTAAGGCCATTATTGCTCCACTGCAAGTGGCCATGGAATTTCTACAAAGGCTAAGGTGCACTATATGTCCATCAGTTGTCATTTGTGTGGAGTGCTGAAATGAGCTAGATCTGATAATAGTGGGAAATAAGAACAGTATGGCACAGAAGCAGACCTTTTGGCCCACCAAGTCAAGATCAATGAATCCTTCTGCAGTTACACCATGACCTTCCTGCTGCTTTACACATTCTTAAGTTATTTCGGAAAGCATTGGTGTTCAAATGGTGTTTGTGAGGTGTTAAATTACAATCTCATAAGCTGAGGACTCAACCCGGCCTCTGTTGCGTATATTTTGCTTCCATTCAGTCACCTATATTTTTCCCTTTTTTCTGTAAACTGGTACTTGCCCCCACCATCATTAGCAAAATATCTTAAGTGGAAATAGACACAGCACAGTGTAGAGCTGGAGGAACACAGCAGGCCAGGCAGCATCAGAGAAGCAGGCAAGTTGACGTTTCGGCCCGACCTGAAATGCCAACTCTCCTGCTCCTCTGATGCTGCCTAGCCTGCTGTGTTCTTCCAGTTCCACACTATGTTGACTCTGACTCCAGCATCAGCAGCTCTTGCTATCTGTTAAGTGGATATATGCATGCCACCAGTATCCAACATTAAATGTGATTGCATATTGGAATATTATTTGCTAAACAACACCAGTTGTGCTTTGAATTACACTAACAACCAATTCACTATTACCAGTCAGGCTTGCAGTATTAAGATAATAAAATGTGAGGCTGGATGAACACAGCAGGCCAAGCAGCATCTCAGGAGCACAAAAGCTGACGTTTCGGGCCTAGACCCTTCATCAGAGGCTTGCAGTATTGTTTGTTTCCTAATCTTAGAAATTCCATATATTCACATGCAATGCCTTATCTTTTTAAACAGATGGTACATGTCCACCCATTGCACCTTTCTCAACACGACAAAAACTTGGAGCAACAGCCTTTTCCTGCCACATTCCCCATAGCAATGCCTTAACCAATCAGAGTCGACTTCCCTGCTTTGAGTTTAAGCAAATGGTTGGCATTTAACTTTTCCCTGATGCATTCTCTATGACAATGCCTCTACCAGATAGAGTTCAGTGTCCACTTCTCATGCAGTATAATTTGTGTTTTGAGATTTGGAATTCTTGTGATTCTGCCCTGATGCATGCAAGATGAAAAATTTTGACTGTGTGCTTCTTTAAACAATATATTATGCATTATACTGCTCTGACAGGTGCTATGAATATCTGTCTTGCCGAGTGACTGAGTGAGTGAGTGAGCGGGCGAATAATGTGAGAGAGAAATAAACAAAGGATGATCAAGGATCGGAGTGAGTTTCCACCCACTCAAAAATATTTTCCATCAATTTTCATGGAGAAAAATCCAGCAATGCATTGATCTCACCAGTTTTCTGATGGGATGTTAAAATTGTCCCTAAAGTGTTAAGATGTTGGGAGTTTGAGGAGGAAACAGTGACTTCCAAATACCAAAATCAACACAGCTCGTGTGCATGTATCATGTGCCTGTGCTGAGCTGTGTACATCAACTTTATCCTGCAACAATGAAGAGTTAAGTGTTACGATAGATGTATATTTCAGAACAACAAAATTTGCTCTATAGCAATCTGAGCATAAATATCTCCAACATCCTTGCAGATAGGTTTTCTAGCATTGTTGGGAGAAATTTAAACCAGTTTCGCAGGAGAAAGAGATTCAGAGTATTAGCTCCAAAGGGACACAGCATACTTTAGGAAAGGAACTAAGGCAGAGATAGTTTAGCCACGATAAGTTTCAAGGCAGTAAATTGAGGCTGGAAGGCCTGCTTTAATGCTAAGAGTATCATCGGTAAGAGATGAGTTAAGGGCACAGATTGATACGTGCAATGTTGTTGCCATCACAGAGACATGGTTGAGGGAGGAACAGGACAGGCAACTGAACATTCTAGGGTACAGCATCATCAAACAGGACAGAGGGGAGTGTGAAAAAGGAGGTGGGCCTACACTATTAATGACAAAATCAGTTACTGCATTAAGGAGGGACAATATCTTAAAAGAATCTTTAAATGAGGCATTATGGGTAGAGTTTAAGAATACAATGTTGCCAGTTATACTGCTGGGAGTGTAGATAGGCCCTTAAACTGTCAGCAGGCAATTCAGGAGCAGATATGTATGAATCCACTAAGATGTGTAAAATAATAATAAGGCAATTATATTCAGGAATTTCAACTTCCCCAATATTAATTAGGCTGGCCGTAGTGTAAAGGGTTTAAAGGGGACTGATTTCTCGAAATGTATTCAGGAGAGCTTTTCATATAAATATGTAGAAGGTACAACAAAGGATGGGACAGTGTTAGACCTAACTCTGGGGAATGAAGCTGGAGAGGTTAAGGTGGCAATGGGGAGCATATTAGTGACAGCAGTCACGACACCGTATAATTTAGACAAAAACCCAAGAGAATGGCAGATTCTGCAAATCAGGAACAAAAGTAAAGTTGCTGGAAAAACTCAGCAGGTCTGGCAGCATCTGTGAAGGAAAGAACAGAGTTAAAGTTGCTGATCTGGTGTCCCTTCCTCAGTATAATTTAGGTTTGTTATGCATAAGGAAAATGATGGTTTACACAAAAGTGTTTTGGATTGGGGGAAGACAGATTTTACTAAAATAAGGCAGGATCTAGTCAAAGGAGACTGGGGATAGCTAATTTTGGACAAATCTAAAACAGAACAGTGGGTGGCATTCAATAAGCAACTGGGGAGAATACAAACCTAACATACTCCTTTTAAGATGGCACGGTGGCTTAGCCGTTAGCACAGCTGCCTCATAGCACCAGAGACCCAACTCCACTCTTGGGCAACTGTCCATGTGGAGTTTGCACATTCTCCCTGTGTCTGCATAGGTTTCCTGTGGGTGCTCTGGTTTCCTCCCACAGTCCAAATATATGTAGGCTAGGTGGATTGGCCATGCTAAATTGACCGTAGTGTTCAGAGATGTGTAGATTAGGTTGGGTATAAGTCTGGGTGGGATGTTCTGAGGGTCAGTGTGGATTTATTGGGACGAAGGGTCTGTTTCCATATTGTGATCTATGACCTAGGGTGAATTGTAGGAGTATCAAAACCAGAAAACCTTGGAAATCTGGGAATATTCAGGAATGGATAAGAAAGAAAACAGACGCTTTTAACGGGTATAAAAGAAATATCGGAAGTTCAGTGGGAATTTAAGCAGCAGTTAGGAGAGCAAAGAGGAATATGACAAAACAGTGGTGAGGAAGATTAGGGAGAATCCCAGGATATTCTACAAGTACATCAAGGGGAAGAGGATAACGAGAAAGAGAGTAGGGACCAAGGGACAATCTGTGCTTGCAGCCACAGGACATTAGTAGAGTTTTAAGTAAGTACTTCACATCTGTCTTCACTTGGGAAAATGAGGATGTAGGCACAGGATTCAGGAAGAGGTACTGTGAGGTTCTTGAGCAGATTGACAGATGGAGTGAAGAGGTATTGAAGGTTTCAGAGCCTAAATGTGGACAAATCCCTAGATCTGGATAAGTTGTATACCAGGCATGAGTTCTGACCCAAATTTTTAATTCCTCTTTGGGTACAGGGTAGGTGCCAGAGGATTTAAGGACCCCTAATATGGTTCCATTTTTCAAGAAGGATGGTGGAGGTAAACCAGGAAATTACAGGCCAATGAGTCTGAGATCAGTGGGAGAGAAACTATTGGAGAAAATTCAGAAGGACAAGAGTTAATTCATATTTGGAGAGACAAGTTTTGATCAGGAATAGTCAACGCAGCTGTGTCAAAGGGAAGTTATGCCTAAGAAATCTGATAGAACTTTTTGAGGAGTGGCCTGGTGTGTAGATGAGGTTAGCGCAGTTGATGTAGTTCATATGGATTTCACTTAGGCCTTTGACAAGGTCCCTCATGGGAAATTGATAGAGAAGGTAAAGGCTCATGTGATCCAGTCTATCAGAGATAATGGGAACTGCAGATGCTGGAGAATCCAAGATAATAAAGTGTGAAGCTGGATGAACACAGCAGGCCAAGCAGCATCTCAGGAGCACAAAAGCTGATGTTTCGGGCCTAGACCCTTCAGAGAGGGGGGTGGGAAGAGGGTTCTGGAATAAATAGGGAGAGGGGGGAGGCGGACCGAAGATGGAGAGAAAAGAAGATAGGTGGAGAGGACAGTATAGGTGGGGAGGTAGGGAGGGGATAGGTCAGTCCAGGGAAGATGGACAGGTCAAGGAGGTGGGATGAGGTTAGTAGATAGGAAATGGAGGTGCAGCTTGAGGTAGGAGGAAGGGATGGGTGAGAGGAAGAACAGGTTAGGGAGGCAGAGACAGGCTGGGCTGGTTTTGGGATGCAGTGGGGGGAGGTGACGAACTGGGCTGGTTTTGGGATGCGGTGGGGGAAGGGGAGATTTTGAAGCTGGTGAAGTCCACATTGATACCATTGGGCTGCAGGGTTCCCAAGTGGAATATAAGTTGCTGTTCCTGCAACCGTCGGTTGGCATCCTTGTGGCACTGCAGGAGGCCCTTGACGGACATGTCGTTGAAAGAAGGGGAGGGAGAGTTAAAATAGTTCGTGACTGGGAGGTGCAGTTGTTTGTTGCGAACTGAGCGGAGGTGTTCTGCAAAGCGGTCCCCAAGCCTCCGCTTGGTTTCCCAGATGTAAAGGGAGCCACACCGGGTACAATGGATACAGTATACCACATTAAGCAGACGTTCACCTGCACATCTGCCAATGTGGAAAGTCATCTTGGGGCCTGGCATAGGGGTGAGGGACGAGGTTTGGGGGCAGGTGTAGCACTTCCTGCGGTTACAGGGGAAGGTGCCAAGTGTGGTGGGGTTGGAGGGGAGTGTGGAGCACACAAGGGAGTCACAGAGAGAGTGGTCTCTCTGGAAGGCAGACAAGGGTGGGGATGGAAAAATGTCTTGGGTGGTGGGGTCGGATTGTAGATGGCGGAAGTGTCGGAGGATGATGTGTTGTATCCAGAGGTTGGTGGGGTGGTGTGTGAGAATGAGGGGTTCCTCTTTGGGCAGTTGTGGCGGGGGCGGGGTGTGAGGGATGTGTTGCGGGAAATGCGGGAGACGCGGTCAAGGGTGTTCTCGACCACTGCTGGGGGAAAGTTGCGGTCCTTGAAGAACTTGGACATCTGGGATGTGCGGGAGTGGAATGCCTCATTCTGGGAGCAGATGCGGCAGTGGAGATTCATCAGGATGTTGCCTGGGATAGAACATTTTAACTGTGAAGTGAGGCTGGATAAGCTTGCATTTTTCTTTAGTGCAGAGAAGTCTAGGGGGGTCCTGACTGAGGTATATAAAGTTATGAGGGGAAGGAACAGGGTGGAATGAAAGGAGCTGTCTTCCTTAATCAAAGGGTCTATAACAAAGGAGCATAATTTTATGGTGAAAGACCGGGTAGTTAGAGGGGATTTGAGGAAAACTTTCACCAGATAGTGGTGGGAACCTGGAGTACACTGCGTGAGGCAGGAAACCTCAATCTTTGGTGAGCGCTTGAAGTGTCATAACCTTCAAGGGCATGGGCCAGGTTTTGGAAAGCGGGACTAGTGTAGATTTAAAGTAGTTTTGTCAGTGCAGACTTGTTGGGCAGAAGACACTCCTCTGTACTTTATAATTCTATGATTCAATGTTGTATGAATGAGAGGGTTAAAACATTTGACTAGCTGCTTAGTGTATAGCCTTAATCACGTTGCATCACTTTGAAAGAATGTTCTTTGCCCGTGAACTTTGAAAATTATTCTTCGCAGTATTGCAGAGATTGGGAAACATCTTCCTCATTTGCTCCCACAGCCTTTATTCACCCTATTGACCAAGTCCTCCAATGTAGTGTGGGTTGTTGTAATGCAAAGCAACGTGTTCCTTTGTTTCAAAAATAAAAAAAAAGCCTTTGCTGTATTTATTGCGCATACACTTCACATGCAGCATCTTTAAATGGGATAGTAGAATTGTCTTTCCTCCACTATCTGAACTCCAACAGCACAAAAGCAGCAGTTTGTCACAATACACAGCGGTTCTCTTCAAATAGAAGCCACAACTGCCTTCCAGCTGTTACGATGCAGGATATTCTGAACTCTCAATCATCTAGCTCCCTGGCTCCATGCCCAATACAGGCAGGGAACTTGTAGGTTGCATACTCATATAACATCAAAATATGACACAAAATCATCCATTGCAAACTCCCCTGTGGGGACATAGAATCCTGAATCAGTCCCACCACCTCGCAGCTTGGGTCAGACAACTGGCCTTCTAATGGCAAAACTTAAGGAAGACTACAATATGAACCATATGCTCAACAAGGAATCATGGTGACTGACAAGAATCAACAGTTGAATTATTGTCCTGCATTCATCTGCATTATATATAAAACATTGGAAAAGGCTTGTAAGATTCAATCTGTGAAATCATCTGATCGAAGAACAGTTAACCTTCTTTTACTTGAACATAAGTTGTATTATCACTTCTGTGGCCTGTTAATAATATGCAGCCTGTTAGATGATACAAAATGCTGCTCTTATAATGCAGCATTTCATTTTACTTAACGTGAGCTACATGAAATCTATTAGAAGTTATATGTGTAAGATTTAGCTTCAAATAAAACAATACACTCATTTTAACTTATTCTTACCTAGCCATCACTCCATCAGTAGATTAAAAACCTGTCTCTCAATGTCATTGCTGATTTTAACAATGTGTTGTATGAATTTAAATTTTCGTGGAACATTAAAGAAGAACCAATTAAGATGTAAAATGTGAGGCTGGATGAACACAGCAGGCCAAGCAGCATCTCAGGAGCACAAAAGCTGACGTTTCGGGCCTAGACCCTTCATCAGAGAGGGAACTGGAATAAATAGGGAGAGAGGGGGAGGCGGACCGACGATGGAGAGTAAAGAAGATAGGTGGAGAGAGTGTAGGTGGGGAGGTAGGGAGGGGATAGGTCAGTCCAGGGAAGACGGACAGGTCAAGGAGGTGGGATGAGGTTAGTAGGTAGCTGGGGGTGCGGCTTGGAGTGGGAGGAAGGGATGGGTGAGAGGAAGAACCGGTTAGGGAGGCAGAGACAGGTTGGACTGGTTTTGGGATGCAGTGGGTGGGGGGGGAAGAGCTGGGCTGGTTGTGTGGTGCGGTGGGGGGAGGGGACGAACTGGGCTGGTTTAGGGATGCAGTAGGAGAAGGGGAGATTTTGAAACCGGTGAAGTCCACATTGATACCATATGGCTGCAGGGTTCCCAGGCGGAATATGAGTTGCTGTTCCTGCAACCTTCGGGTGGCATCATTGTGGCAGTGCAGGAGGCCCATGATGGACATGTCATCCAGAGAATGGGAGGGGGAGTGGAAATGGTTTGCGACTGGGAGGTTCAGTTGTTTGTTGCGAACTGAGCGGAGGTGTTCTGCAAAGCGGTCCCCAAGCCTCCGCTTGGTTTCCCCAATGTAGAGGAAGCCGCACCGGGTACAGTGGATGCAGTATACCACATTGGCAGATGTGCAGGTGAACCTCTGCTTAATGTGGAATGTCATCTTGGGGCCTGGGATGGGGGTGAGGGAGGAGGTGTGGGGACAGGTGTAGCATTTCCTGCGGTTGCAAGGGAAGGTGCCGGGTGTGATGGGGTTGGAGGGCAGTGTGGAGCGAACAAGGGAGTCACAGAGAGAGTGGTCTCTCCGGAAAGCTGACAGGGGAGGGGATGGAAAAATGTCTTGGGTGGTGGGGTCGGATTGTAAATGGCGGAAGTGTCGGAGGATAATGCATTGTATCCGGAGGTTGGTAGGGTGGTGTGTGAGAACGAGGGGGATCCTCTTGGGGCGGTTGTGGCGGGGGCGGGGTGTGAGGGATGTGTTGCGGGAAATACGGGAGACGCGGTCAAGGGCGTTCTCGATCACTGTGGGGGGAAAGTTGCGGTCCTTAAAGAACCTGGACATCTGGGATGTGCGGGAGTGGAATGTCTTATCGTGGGAGCAGATGCGGCGGAGGCGGAGGAATTGGGAATAGGGGATGGAATTTTTGCAGGAGGGTGGGTGGGAGGAGGTGTATTCTAGGTAGCTGTGGGAGTTGGTGGGCTTGAAATGGACATCAGTTACAAGCTGGTTGCCTGAGATGGAGACTGAGAGGTCCAGGAAGGTGAGGGATGTGCTGGAGATGGCCCAGGTGAACTGAAGGTTGGGGTGGAAGGTGTTGGTGAAGTGGATGAACTGTTCGAGCTCCTCTGGGGAGCAAGAGGCGGTCTCTAGCATCTGCAGTTCCCATCATCTCTGATAATTCTCCAGCATCTGCAGTTCCCATCATCTCTGATAATTCTCCAGCATCTGCAGTTCCCATCATCACCAATTAAGATGTAAGTGTGTTTTTAGGTGAATTAACTCTACAATTGTCTTGTGCCAAAAAGTGCTTCATTTGTGAGTTTTCTTATCAACAGCAGCTACAGTGACAATCCAGAGGAATGACCTAGTCTTAAACTATATTGTTTTGGATATCTTCCTTTTTCTATGTAAGGTAATAATGATGACAATGCACTGATATATATAGTGACTCACATAACAAAATTTCTCAGAATGTGTCGCGCAATGAATTACGTCAAAATGTAAAAACAGCTGCAATGTACAAGTGATGAACTGATGCACATTCTAATGTTTAGAGAATTGGAGAACAATATAGTTCTGAAGGATATGTTTTATAATCTTTATAACCCTGCCCTCCCCACCCGTCCACAACACATACACACTCCCAACATTGGTGCTACCTGCTGGTTTGTAAAACATGGAAAAGGAAAGAAGGGAATATCACCAAAATGAAAAACAAAATCTCTTGCATTTACGTGGCACTTATTGCAATCACTAGATATTCTAAAATACTTTATAGCTACTGGTGTACTTTCAAAACCGTATTCAACATTAAGACAAGACAAAGTCGCCATAGTCTTACCAGACCATAAGGCTGCTCTCTCATTACACAGATGACTGGTGGTGGTTGAGAAAGAGAGTCCTTCATGGTAACCTCAGTTAGAATGGAATTGAACCCATGCCATTAGCATCATCACAAACCAGCCAATCCAGTCAAATGAACGAACTGGCTCCTGTTATCCACATGACAAAGGAACCAATTTGTGTACAGCAAGTTCTCACAAACAGCAATGTGACAGGGACCAAATAATCTTTTCTTTGAGATTGTGACTCAAGGATAATATTGGTCAGAACACCAGGAATAACCCTACTGATCTTCTTTGAAGTTATGCTCTGGAATATTTTATGTCCACCAGAGTGGCTTATCTGAAAATTAGCATCTCTGACAAGTGCAGGACTAAGCACTTCCTCTTGTGCTGGGACCTAAATCAACAACCTTGTGATCTAAGGAAAAAATATGATCAACTGAACTGCAGCTGACATCCAAGAAAATTTGAGTTTAGCAAAAATAAAACAGTTTCTGTCTCTCCCCTTTCAGTAATTATTGTTGATAAGGACTGTCTAAACACCCTATGATCTGGGTCGATACAGTGTGGACAGATGGAGGAGCACAGAAGGTCAGGCAGCATTAGAGGAGCAGGAAAGCCGATGTTACGGTTCGAGACCCTTCATTATGGATTACTCCTTTGATGCTGCCTGATCCACTGTTCCCCATCCAGCTCCAAACTGCATCGACTCTGACTTCCAGCATCTGCAATTCTTGCTATACCCTATGATCTGTATGGTCTAGTATGTCATGATCTGCCTGTACTGCATGGAAAAAAAAACTTTTCACTGTACTTAGGTACATGTGACAACAATAAATCAAATCAAATCAAGAACGGACATTTCATTAAAGTGGTACCGGAGGTAGCATGGCTTGAATTCAGTTTGATAGTGCCACAGCACTGTATATAACAATTGAATGAAAGTATTAAAACAGGGATAAAGCTACAAAGAATAATAAGTCACAATATGACTGGAAATGAATGATTTAAGTGCATACTTCTGCATTTGTTCTAATAGCTAAGGAAAGGAAGACTGCAACAAATTACTGCGGATTTATTTAGCACCTTTCTTAACCGCAAGACCTACCAAAATGTTTTACTGCCGAAGAAGTACTTTTGAAGTGCAATCACCACTGTAATTAAGCATAGCAACATCTGCAAACAGCAATGAGGTAATGACAAAATCATCTGTTTTTGTTTGGTAGTGGGTGTTGGATAAATTTAGACAGGATACCAAGGAGGACTCTCCTGTTGTTCAAATAGTGCCATGGGATCTTTTATGTTCTCATGAGAGGGCAAACGTGACCTTAGTTTTAAATCTCATCTGTGGTGGAGTATTAGCCTCCCTGGATTATGAACACATAAGAAATAGAGCAGGAATAGACCACATGGCCACTGGAGCCTGCTCTGACATTCAATTACTCAAGACCAGAGCTAAATTTCTATGTCAACTCTATTTTCCCACACAATCTCCTTATCCCATGATTCCCTTAGTGACTAATGATCTTTCAATCATCTGGAGTATACTCATCAATTGTGCATCTACAGTCCTCTGGGACTGAGAATTCCGAAGATTCATAATCCTCTGATTTAAGATACTTCAGTTCATCTTAGTGCTAACTAGCCAAACATTTATCCTGAGATTATACCCACTATATTTAGACTTTTCAGCTATATTAAACATTGTGGCACCTATCCTCAAAAATCCCTGTAAAAATATTATCTAGGATCTCTTCTCATTCATCTAAACAGGAGAGAATTTAGGCTGATTCTACTTAATCTCTCGCAATGGAAGAACTTTCTCATTCTAGGACATTACGTGAATGTCATTGCATGCCTCTCTGCCCCTTCCCCCGAACTGCCCACTCCACCACTGCCTGGCCCATCCCCACTAACCCCAAATTAACTGCAATTATCATTTCCTTATGTAAGAAGGCCAGACTGTATGCAACACTCCAAGTGGCCTCAAAAATAATTTATGCAATGACAGCAGGATTTCCACACTGCAACCTCTTTTACTGGCTAACATCATATATGTTGCTAATTTTTGCAGTACCCACTTGTTAATATTCTGTACTTCATTTACAAGAACATCTAACCCTTTTGCATTTCAATATTGACTGGTCTCTCACCTTTAAAATCATTGCTCTGCCTAATCTTTCTAAACATTAGCATTTAAACCATTTGTATCCTTTTGCAGCCTCATCCATGACTGTTCACCATTTAATTTCTTATGGTGATAATTATTGCCTGCAAATGAAGATATTTTACACTCTGCCCCCTCAGACATTGTAAGCAGCCAATGCTCAAATACAAGATAATAAAATGTGAGGCTGGATGAACACAGCAGGCCAAGCAGCATCTCAGGAGCACAAAAGCTGACGTTTCGGGCCTAGACCCATCATCAGAGAGGGGGATGGGGTGAGGGTTCTGGAATAAATAGGGAGAGAGGGGGAGGCGGACCGAAGATGGAGAGAAAAGAAGATAGGTGGAGAGGAGAGTATAGGTGGGGAGGTAGGGAGGGGATAGGTCAGTCCAGGGAAGACGGACAGGTCAAGGAGGTGGGATGAAGTTAGTAAGTAGGAGATGGAGGTGCAACTTGGGGTGGGAGGAGGGGATGGGTGAGAGGAAGAACAGGTTAGGGAGGCAGAGACAGGTTGGACTGGTTTTGGGATGCAGTGGGTGGAGGGGAAGAGCTGGGCTGGTTGTGTGGTGCAGTGGGGGGAGGGGACGAACTGTGCTGGCTTTGGGATGCAGTGGGGGAAGGGGAGATTTTGAAGCTGGTGAAGTCCACATTGATACCATTGGGCTGCAGGGTTCCCAAGCGGAATATGAGTTGCTGTTCCTGCAACCTTCGGGTGGCATCATTGTGGCACTGCAGGAGGCCCATGATGGACATGTCGTCTAAAGAATGGGAGGGGGAGTGGAAATGGTTTGCGACTGGGAGATGCAGTTGTTTATTGCGAACCGAGCGGAGGTGTTCTGCAAAGCGGTCCCCAAGCCTGCGCTTGGTTTCCCCAATGTAGAGGAAGCCACACCGGGTACAATGGATGCAGTATACCACATTGGCAGATGTTCAGGTGAACGTCTGCTTAATATGGAAAGTCATCTTGGGGCCTGGGATAGGGGTGAGGGAGGAGATGTGGGGGCAAGTGTAGCATTTCCTGCGGTTGCAGGGGAAGGTGCCGGGTGTGGTGGGGTTGGAGGGCAGTGTGGAGCGAACAAGGGAGTCACGGAGAGAGTGGTCTCTCCGGAAAGCAGACAAGGGTGGGGATGGAAAAATGTCTTGGGTGGTGGGGTCGGATTGTAGATGGCGGAAGTGTCGGAGGATGATGCGTTGTATCCGGAGGTTGGTGGGGTGGTGTGTGAGAACGAGGGGGATCCTCTTTGGGCGGTTGTGGCGGGGGCGGGGTGTGAGGGATGTGTTGCGGGAAATGCGGGAGACGCGGTCAAGGGCGTTCTCAATCACTGTGGGGGGAAAGTTGCAGTCCTTGAAGAACTTGGACATCTGGGATGTGCGGGAGTGGAATGCCTCATCGTGGGAGCAGATGCAGCGGAGGCAGAGGAATTGGGAATAGGGGATGGAATTTTTGCAGGAGGTGGGTGGGTGGAGGTGTATTCTAGGTAGGTGTGGGAGTTGGTGGGCTTGAAATGGACATCAGTTACAAGCTGGTTGCCTGAGATGGAGACTGAGAGATCCAGGAAGGTGAGGGATGTGCTGGAGATGGCCCAGGTGAACTGAAGGTTGGGGTGGAAGGTGTTGGTGAAGTGGATGAACTTTTTGAGTTCCTCTGGGGAGCAAGAGGCAGCGCCGATACAGTCATCAATGTAACGGAGGAAGAGGTGGGGTTCGGGGCCTGTGTAGGTGCGGAAGAGGGACTGTTCCACGTAACCTACAAAGAGGCAGGCATAGCTGGGGCCCATGCGGGTGCCCATGGCCACTCCCTTTGTAGGAAGTGGGAGGAATCGAAAGAGAAGTTGTTGAGGGTGAGGACGAGTTCGGCTAGGCGGATGAGGGTGTCGGTGGAGGGGGACTGGTCGGGCCTGCGGGACACGAAGAAGCAGAGGGCCTTGAGGCCATCTGCATGCGAAATACAGGTGTATAGGGACTGGACGTCCATGGTGAAAATGAGGTGTTGGGGGCCAGGGAATTGGAAGTCCTGGAGGAGGTGGAGGGCGTGGGTGGTGTCACGGACGTGGGTAGGGAGTTCCTGGACCAAAGGGGAGAAAATGGAATCCAGATAGGTGGAGATGAGTTCGGTGGGGCAGGAACAGGCTGAGACAATGGGTCGACCAGGGCAGGCAGGTTTGTGGATTTTGGGGAGGAGATAGAAACGGGCCGTGCGGGTTTGGGGAATAATGAGGTTGGAGGCTGTGCTCAAATATTGCTGCTTCTGACACTCTACTGGTTTTATTCTTTTGTCATGGAAATGACCATTTCTTCCGGCCTCAAGTGTTGAGAAGCCACAAACTAAAGTGAAAGAATTTACAACAGTCTTGCTGGTCACATGATTATGGCAAGCCAGCCAGTATGACATGTACCGTTGCACTTCTGTAAGCATTCCCTTTTCATAAAAACAAATTACAAAATTAGTGTGCATGACAATAAAGAAAAACATCATTCATGAACAGAACTATGAAAATTCTAGTCTGCCCACTTTTACCATTCTCTGCACATTCATTTTGCCCATTATATCTCAAGAGTATAAATCCTTTACTGGCATGCACATGGTATCTGCTCATTTCTGAGGTGTGGTTTCTTCACTAGTAAGTATCCTTCCTCAGTGGCATCCTAATCAGAACAAGATGCTTATCTTTCAGATTCAATGTCACTGCCGGGTTGATGACATGTTCAAGTTTTACTTTCTAAATGTTGAATTGTTGCTGCTAGTTTTTCTTTGATTCAAATGATAGGTGCATCTTGTCTGTGGCTTCATCCCATTGCGCATCCTTAGCTGCCAGCTCGCATGGATGTTCACACTCTGATCACAAATTAAGCAAGACGTTTACTAGATGTCTCATGAATCAACAAATCATTGTAATGTTTCATACCTGCTGGTTGCTGAATCTCTGCACTGGCTCTTGCCTTGTCAGGATCTGGGCAGTCATTTCACTGACAGCACATCCCTGTCTTCTGGTATCATCATTTTCTCTTCTTTCATCTTGTCACACTTTTCCTTGTGCTGTCCAGTGATGACTTCTAAATATTCTTCTTTCACTTGTTCATCATTAGTTGCCAACTCCTCAAAGAACGATTTGAAGTCCTGTGTCAGTGAGGCTACTGGTTTCTCCATCATGTCTTTCAGGCTGTATTTGTACAGACAGCTGGAGCTGTCCTGAGCAGATTCTGAGTTGGTCTCACATGCTCATCTATTACATTGATGTTCCCCAAGAAGACATTCAAGACCAGCTAAAACCAACTATAAATCTTTTCTGGGACATTTGAGGTTACTGATTCATGCTTTAGACTTACTTCAACTAAGATGAGTCAATTTTGCTTAACAGCTACTTTGGTACTCTAGATCATCATTTATATCATTGCATTGGGCTCCTAGCATCATTTGTCCTATTGGAATGAATACCATTGTGTCATATAGCCTCAACCTTACTTCTGAAGTTTGAATTTTTGGGTCATCATTTTGAGCCACTCTGCAGATGTTGCTCAAAGCACCAATGCCTATCTGAAATCTCAGTCCCTTAATACTCTCCTTCTGTAGTCATCATTCTAATAGTTATAAACTATTTTTCTTTCAACCTTATGATTCCTGTTGTATGACTTAGACTGATTTGTCAAAGTTATTGGATGGGATCTCTCTAGCAACCATCCGCACAGCTTGTTTTCTCTCTAGAATAAAACTTTAAAGCAAAGTGATTCAGTTTCTTTCAGCTAGGGCAGCACTTATTATGTTCTGGAATGCTCTTTTCCCTGCCACAATATTTACTTGCTGCACTCTGGCCTAGGTCTTTCTGTAATTCCTTCCACAAATATTTCTTTCTGTTTTTTCAACAAGTTGTTCTTGTTCAGCCTGTAAGGTCAGTCAGCATTGTGTAAAGCCTTGTCTTTTCTCCTTTTTCTATTCTCTAGCCAAAGATTGACAATCTCACAGCATGCCAATAGATTTTTCGAGAATAAGCTTCTCCCTTCTTAGCAGATATGCTCTAATAGTAGGATATCTTATGCTTAGAATATCCTATCTCTGCTGAGACCATTTTTCAGTTGCCCAAACTTACTGGATTCAGCTAGAGGTTGAAATGCAGCTTATGATCAATAATCACCCTCTTTGAGCATCAATATTGACCACATATCAGTCATAAGTAACATCAGTTGAGCATTCAAAGTGTGTTTTCAAAATTTCTCCTGTTTGGGTTCTTTGATCCTCTGAAAGGTTTAGGCTGCAATACAATTTATGGCACACTTGCCCTAAAACTGATAACAGGGTTTACAATACTTAATTGCTTAGTGCTTTATTAATGTCATTCAATGGCTATGTCATAGATTTGCTGAGAGTGGGAAAAACGATCAGTTGTTTCCCAGAGATAGTAGGAACTGCCGATGCTGGAGAATCTGAGATAACAAGGTGTAGAGCTGGATGAACACAGCAAGTCCAGCAGCGTTAGAGGAGCAGGAAAGCTGACATTTCGTGCCTGGAGAAAGGTTTGGCCCGAAACATCAGTTTTTCTGCTCCTCTGATGCTGCTGTGTTCATCCAGCTCTACACCTTGTTATCTCAATTGTTTCCCAGATCCCCTTTCATTCCCATTCCATCAGGGTACAGCTATTTCACTGCCATTCTGACTCATTGACCAATTAAGTTGCAGACAATAGTTTTAATTTTTCTTTTTTTTTAAACAATATCTGGCTCTATTACTTCATGGAAAATTCACCCAACTGCAGCAGGATGCTTTGGCCACGTTTCAGATTACGTGTCTAATGGCAGTAGTGAACTCAAATGAAAATAAATAGAGCAGAGATGAATATTACATCACTACGGCAAGCTAGCTACTATAACATACACAGTTGCATTTAGAGTCACAGAGATATACAGCACAGAAACAGACCCTGCAGTCCAACTTGTCCAGGCCGACCAGATACCATAAATTAATCTAGCCCCATTTGCCAGCATTTTGCCCATATTCCTCTAAAACCTTCCTATTCATATGTGCATCCTGATGGCTTTTAAATGCTGTATTTGTACAAGTGTCTCCCACTTCATCTGTGTGAAAATGTTGCCCCATAGGCCCCTTTTAAATCTTTCCCCTCTCACTTTAAATCTATGCCCTTTAGTTCTGGACTTGCCCGCCTTGTGGAAATACATTTTCTTTTTACCTTATCCATGTTCCTTATGATTTTATAAATCTCCAAAAGTCTACCCTTCAGCCTTCAATGCTGTAGAGAAAGTAGCCTCAGTCTATTCAGCCTGTACCTTTAGCTCAAACCCTCCAACCCTGGCAACATCCTCGTAAATCTTTTCTGAGTCCTTTCAAGTTTCACAACATCCTTCCTATGGCAGAGAGACCAGAATTACACACAGTATTCCAATAAAGGCTTAACAAATGTAATATACAGCTGCAATATGAGCTCCTAACTCTTATAGTCAATGTACTGAGCAAACACTTTCTCTAGTGCTGTAGTGTGCCTGTCTATTTTCCAATCCTCAATCCATGTTAAGCTATTTTTCATACTTCCACGCACCCATATCTTGTAAAATAAGCTTGCTGAAGTTACTGGAGTAAGCTTGAACCCATAGATTTCTGACTGAGAATCAAGAGTGTTGCAGAAATTTTGGATTGCGGGATAATTGTACTGGTGACTAAATAGCTGATATTCATTCATTTATCATCTCAGATAAGTATAGGAATTTTAAAATAAAACACACCTTCCATACAAATAGTTTTCATTCAGTTCCACAAATCAATTGCTGAATGAAACACAGAATGTGCACATAAGAGCACAATTTGCAGGGTAACTAGCAATGAATGGTCTGAAAGCAAGTAATCCAGCACCTGTTCCCGTTGCAGCTGTAAATGCTTCATGTATTAGCAAACAACAAGCAGCTGCAAGCATTTATGCAATTTATAAATGCACTTTTGTACGAGAATGTCAAGATTTCCTCTCTTTCTTTCAACAGATCTGCATTGCCCCAGATCAAACTGATTTTTTCTGCTGCCCTATCTGATGTACAACATGGGCTGCTGGGCAAGACATTGTTCCACAAAATTGATTTCTCTTTTTGTCCTCTGCTCCTCTGTATTTATTGTATTCTTTTGTACTGTTAGTCTGTGGAGAGTTGCACTAGGATATTATACCACTGTATTTTGAGTTACATTATGATAATACATCCTGTATTTAATCCGGTGATACATTGATCCTGTTAAAAGTTTGGAATAGTCTTATGTGACAAGACAAAACAAAAGAGTTATGAGACCTGTTGTGAAAGTAGAGCACTTTTTTTTTACTTCATATACCTGTAGCTTTATTCAAAGGAAGGGCTGTGGAACTAGATTCAAGGATAACATTTCCACATGGTAATTCTGGTATTCATTCACATTAAATAAATTACGACTGCAGTCACATATCACTAAATATGCATTATGAAAATAATGATTTATAACAAATCCCAAGTAGGTGCTAGAGAAATAATAGAAAATAATACACAGACTATTAAAAAAACAGAACTAGCCTAATTTCTGAAGATCTGAGTTTGATAGGCAACTGACTCATGGAACCATTAGAAACAGTGAGGCCCCAGACTTGAATTATTTAATCTCATGTGGGTGTAATGACCCAAACAGAGCAAGATTTCCCAAGTTGTTATTGTTCTGGATAGGATACCCCAAGTCATAACGGAAGGAACTTACTTTATTCACTTGACTCCTCAGGTGATTACAACTTTAATTGAAAAACGATCTCTTCTTTTTTCCCAGACCAAATGAACTGATATTTTAAAAGAGCCAGATTAGTCTGATTTATTTGAGTTAACAAGCTCATTAGTTAGTAAACAAAAAAAACATAAATACATAACACATTTATGCACAGATTAAGAATAAGACAAGAACACAAAAAAAATGGAAGCTGAAAGGTGTATGGATCAGTCTCTCCCAGTCATTTGTGAAGTGTAGACAGTGAAATGATAATAGTTGAACAGTCAAGATTTTATAATTCTTGTTTTTTGCAGATTAGTTGAAATCATGTTGTCATGTTTCCTTTGGTTGTTGTGGGTTAACAGAACTCAGAGTGAGAAAGTCCTTCTGTTATCCTGTTTCCTTTTGACTGGCTTTTTAGTTTGCTTCTAGTACTCAGAACAAGAGAAACCAGTTGCCTGCAACACAGGGGTGATTAGTGAGCTATGCTCCCTCTAATGTTTCCTGCTGCCACATAGATCTCTGAAGTCCACGTGCAAATTCTTGCATTCTGATCTCTTGTTCATCTTCTGAAACAAAGATGACAATGTTGATCAACTGAAGTATTTGGTAGGCTTTTGGAAAGTCAATCAGTGACCACTAAGCTGAGTTCAACCTGTGAGATTCCACAGAAAATATGACAGGATTTCACAGTGTATTGAGTTATGGGTGAGACACTGGTTTGGGATTTCCTCTTCTGATGTCTGCTTTGAAATTGGGTTACTATTTTTCTTTTGACATTCAATGGTGTTACTATCAGTGAATCTCCCACTATCAACATCACTGGGGTTACCATTGACCAAAAACTCAACTGGACTCACCACATAAACACAATGGTTACAAGAGCAGGTCAGAGGCTAGGAATACTTTGGTGAGTAAATCGCCTTCTGACTCCCCAAAGTTTGTTCATCATCTACAAGGCATATGTCAGGAGTGTGATGGAATATTCCCCATTTGCCTGTTTGGGTGCAACTCCAGCAACACTGAAGAAGTTTGATTGTAAACAGGACAAGGAGTCTGCTTGATTGGCGTTGCACCTACAAGCATCCACTCCTTCCAGCATCAATGCTAAATAGCAGCAGTGTGTACCATCTATAAGATACTTTGCAGAAATTCATCAAAGATCCTTAGACATCACCTTCCAAAACCATGATCATTTCCAACTAGAAGGATAAGGACATGGGAACAATACCACCTGCAAGTTCTCCTCCAAGCTACACACCATGCTGACTTACTAATGTTTCACTGTTCCTCCACTGTTGCTGAGTCAAAATCCTGGTGCACTCTCCCTGAAGAGCATTGTGGGTCAATCTAAAGCATGTGGACTGTAGCAGTTTAACAAGGCAGATCACCACCACATTCTCCAGGGCAACTAACAATGTGAAAGAGATATTAGACAGCCAGTGACTTCCATGTGAATGAAGAAGAACTGTGTTAGTTTGATTGCCCACGCTCGGTGATCCTGGGTGAACTTCTCCCAAGACTTAAAGTTGAGGGTTCTTGTTGTCCTTCCTTTGACTTCCATGGGAGTCAGCAGGCATAGACCTCAAGGATCTTATCAAAACAGTCATAAATATGTTTCAAAACAGAAAGTAAATGTTCTTCCAATAACCATCAGTGTCTGGAATGTATTCATTCTCATGGATAATACCGCTGTAAGCAGCACTTAGAGAAGAACTGCACTTATCTGTGGATGGCTCGTTGGTCAGTGTACCCAGCAAGATTCATCTACCCAAAGATGGTCAGCTGAAGGTAAAGGTTCTTTTGGAGTGGTGATGGGAAAGAAGAACAAACTCATCATTCTTAGTGACTTCAATGAAAGACCTGGTGCAGATCACCAGGCATGGGACGATGCCATCGGAGGAACCGAGGCTAGCGGTTGTAATGGCAATGGACTTCATTTGCTGAAGATGTCTGCTGAACATGAACTCTTAATCCCCAGTGAAGGTTTCTGCCTCCCTAATCCTAACATATAGATGTACCTGTGAATGGCATCATATCAATGATACTGCCAGCAGGCAGAGCGACAGGCAGAATGTGAGCGTAATTAAAGTTTTATGCTTCATTGACTACTGGGCTTACCATCATCTTATTATTTAATGCTAAATGTCAAAACATGCCCCCCTAGAATCCCCAGGGCATAAAGGTCTAGATATGTCACAACGATTGACTTTTACATATTTTGCCTGAGACTGAGTAAATCACCTTCTGACTCCCCAAAGCCTGTTCATCATCTACAAGGCATATGTCAGGAGTGTGATGGAATACTCCCCATTTGCCTGTTTGGGTGCAACTTCAGCAACACTGAAGCAGCTTGATTGTAAACAGGACAAGGAGCCTGCTTGATTGGCATTGCACCTACAAGCATCCACTCCTTCCAGCATCAATGCTAAATAGCAGCAGTGTGTACCATCTATAAGATACTTTGCAGAAATTCATCAAAGATCCTTAGACATCACCTTCCAAAACCATGACCATTTCCAACTAGAAGGACAAGGACAGTAGTTACATGGGAACAATACCACCTGCAAGTTCTCCTCCAAGCTACACACGATGCTGACTTACAATGTTTCACCTGGGAGGGATTTCCAAACAATGCCAAATGAATTTATTCATTTCATCTTAACAACTCACCACATAACAAACTACCATGCCCCAGGTGAGTCCCTCACATGTAATTCCTGTCCCATCTTATCACGTGTGATTCCCAGAACAACTTGTCACTCAGCAGATATCCCAGAGTTGATCAGCATTCCTTATGCTTGCACCATCTTTAAAAGAGCATTGTACACCAGGACAAGCACTGTCAGCCTGGAGTTGCAATGTACAGTTCTTGCTATTTGCCCTGGACATGGCAGGCAGGAGGAAATTGGCATCCCTTTGTGTGGGCAGGGACCTGGAAGTGGTGTAGCTGCAGATTTCTACTTGCCCCAAGCCCAGGAGTGGAGGCCATGACACCAAACTGTGCCAACGTGGCTTGAGTTTGCTACCTGGATTAAATCACTCTCAGCCATCCAGAGGAATGCATAGCAATGTATGAAGAATGACTCTATCAGCGTAAATGTCACCATCTTCTTTGTGATATCTCGCATTCACTCTGTCTTCATTACTCTACCCACCAACTAGCAAGGACCGTGCTGTACCATTCTCAATGTTGCCAGTAACATATTCCCTCACTTGCTGTCACCTGCCCCAACCTCTGACAGCATTAACCCTACATTTCCCCGTGACGCAAACTTCTTGCTCTGGGCCTCCCTATCTGCACCCAAAGGAACAACTGTGTCACCCTCTTCCATTTCCTGTAGTACCTGCCTTCCTCTCTTTCCAGGATGAAAACAGCCTACAGTAGGAAGAAACAGCTAAGATGGGTGGTGGACTGCCTGAAATTTGGCTCCTTACCCCTTATGTGGGGATCATCCCTGACTCTGACTTCCCCATGTGGCTTACTGACTGAATCCAAGCCCTGGATTAGTATTGGAGGTTGTCATTGACCTACTGTGTCGGGAATCCCTGAGTGAAGGCTATCTCGCTTGACTTAACTGAGACCTGCTCACAACCATGATAATTTTCCTGGCTAAATGTCTGCACAGAAGTAATGTGAATCTGATATCTCTGGCTGAGGAGGCAACATGCAAAAAGGCTAGGTCAGGCAATATAAGGCAGGGCTGCTTTTGCAAGCTTAGACTGAGTGAGCACCAAGACGGTGAACAAAGAGTCCAGAGATGCAGCTGATCTAGCCCATGAACAGGGTGTGTGTCCCTGAATGCATAGGGTTGTTGGAGCAATGTTAAAATGGTAGTTGCTGGTACAGCTGGAGGTGCAGCATTGAAGTGTAGAAATGCCCTGTTAGTGGATTGGGGATGTATCATGAAGGTTCTTTGAGGCTGGCATATATCAGATGCCAGTGCCTGTGATCTGGGTGGTGCATGGCAGGTCTGTATGGAGCAGGGCCTGACATTTTGGCGCCCAGTGTCTAACATGGAGGATTCTTGGAGCAAGCAACAAGCTGAATTTACGCTGATTTCCATGACAGGTTTTCTCAACGTCTAGCTTGTTTGGCAAGTCGGTAAGGTAGAAAGCTGAATATCAACGAGGTGAATTGTGCAGCAAACTGCAGTCATAGAGTTTAACAAGGAATCACCCTTTCAATTGGCAACTTGCCATTGTCCAGCCAAAAACTCTCCATGCTTGTGGTGAAAAGTGTTACAAGTACAGCGACATGCTCCTGATAACAAAATCCATCCAGTTGGACTTCTCATCAGATTGTGCCACAAATCTTGCCAGAGTCCACATCGCTCAGATAATAAGGTTTTACCCCAAAGCTCAAACATGTAATCATGAAGGAAATTTTCTTGGTGTAACTTGGGAGTTGCCTTTGTTTGATGAAAATGGACTCTCACTGCACTAAGGATGACTGGGTGATCTTCAGGCACACTCAACCCTGGCCCTGAATCTTGTAAACATCAAGCTTGGCTGATAGAAAACAATGAGACTGTCTGACACAAACTACTGGAGGAGAATCACTGCCTTTTACAGGATCTTGATCAATGACATCAGCACTATTAAAGCATGATGCCTATCCAAATATCAATAGGAATATCCAGTAGAAACTCAGAGACTTGTCAGGCTGCATAAGAGGACAGAAGATATTTGGATATATGTCAACCACAAAGACTGGGAGAAATTCTACAATCTTCTGGAATCCATCCATGGGCCCCAATCCACTGATTCATCTCCAAGGTGCTGATGGGTTAATACTGCTCACAGAAAATTAAAACCCAAATTTCTATAAAGATGAGCACAGCATCTTTTCAAAGGCCCTACAGCCATTAATGAAGAATAATGCACAGGTTTTCTTGATGCCCCTCTCCCCATTTTCTGGCATGACAAACATGACAAAACTCTTGTCTAGCAGCAGAGTTTCAGGAATTCATTTGAACACTGTTGAAGTCTACATAGCTGGTGGTAATGTCGATGAAGAAGCCCATTGAACTACTTCAGCCAACAAGAATGCGTCTTGTCCACATGTACAATCATAAAGGAACTCACCTTTATCTCTGCATCTTAGCTCATACACTGCCACTCTTCCATCTCTTGTCTACAGTCATTTTACCCATGCACGTAGGGTGACACGGTGACTCAGTGGTTGGCACTGCTGCCTCACAATACCAGGGACCTGCGTACACTTCCAGCCTAGGGTGACTGTGTGTAGTTTGCATGTTCTCCTTGTGCCTGTGTGGATTTCTGTTGAGTGCTTCAGTTTCCTCCCGCAGTCCAAAGATGTGCAGATTGGGTGGATTGGCCATGCTAAATTGCTCTGTAATATGCAGGCTTAGTGGATTAGCCATGGTAATTGTGGAGTTATGGTGTTGGGGGCCTGGGCCTAGGTGGGATTCTCTTCGGTGTATCGGTGCACAGCCAATGGGCCAAATGGCTTGTTTTCACACTGTAGGGATTCTATGATTCTATTTCTCCTCAACTGCAAATGCTCATTGGAACCTACTTTTTCAATTCCAATTCCAGATACCTCCATTAGTCTCTGGTACCCTGCTCAGGCCTAACTTCTAAATTTTACTAAGTTGAATGTGCTCAATGATGACAAATTGTTATTGTTAATTAGTGGGCCTTATTATAGTTGAATTTGCAGATGGCGTCACCTCCCAGATACAGGGAACCATATCACCTTGATGGGAGCAGTAAAAGTAATTCTACTAACAGCTTGTGTGCAAATAACAGCCCGCTAACTCCTGCTAATGCTCTGCTTTCAGAATGGAAATAACAGCAACAAATTCAGACAAAATGTCTTCCTAAAAATGTGGTTATGTGACCTTGGTGCAATCTCAAATTTTCCAAGTCAAACGAACCATGCTGTGCTGTCTTTGTAATAATTTTGTGGAGATGCAAATGCAAACTAAATTTTCAGCCACATTTTTTTTCCGGTTTGAATGGTTTTGTATCAATGGTTTGCATCAAAACCTTGAAAATGGCTCAATGTTTATGCATTAGTTATGTAATGCAACGTGGGGTTGGTCTCTACTTAGTGTGAATTCCACGATGTAAACACTTCACCAGTCAAACTTTAGATGTTATCAATAGAGAGTATGATCACTTGCCATTGCCAAAGACTGGAGTAGATTACGTCTTACACTCTATTCATAATCGCCACTTCTGAATTGCTCAAATAATACAGCCTTTTATAGAAGAAACTACTTCAAGGCCACATTTTTTAAACAATCCAGATATAGGCATATTGCAAAAACTCTAGCAGAGTGCCATACAGCAGCTATTTCAAAAGCAAGTGAATATTTTGAGCAAACAGCAATTTATGTCTCAGTATCAAAAATTCCAATTCTTTTCTTCATTTAGGTATGGAGGAGTGGTTGAGAAAGGAGTAATTCAAAATGAATCTACAAAAGTATGCATTCACCTTCAGACATGACAGTACCAGTGATTTTTAATGTAAGCTAGCTTTTAAAGTTACAAATTGCATCAACGTTAATTGACCTTTAAAGATCACAGAAAACCAGGTAAACACTTCATATATTCATTTATGGTGACATTGCGGGATGGACAGAGACTTTCTGTAACATGATTCTGTATTTTTTTAAAATTAAAAACTGCTTTTGAGTACAGTCCTATCACTGCATCGTGTCCGACAACATTAAATATAATTTGAATTGTAATAAAATCTGTTTTTTATATAGATCTAACTTTCAATACAGGCCACTTTCTTTCCTCTGAATCATGAGTTCAAAGCCAGCAGAATGAATTCAACATAATGTTGTAATTAATTGAAAGACATCACCCAATCAATGGGATGGAATGTATCTGAACATAATGTCAAATATTGTATAACCTTTTGATTTGTTTTCTGAATTTACAACTGAAGCATTGCTAAATCTCGTCAACTTCATATTTCAATCAATAAAACATTCCTAAGAAGGTGACCTTAAAAACATCTATATCTTGCTGATATTATTATTGGTTATTGCATTAAAATTTTCCATTACCCCTTAAAAAAGGAGCTCATTGAATTATAGAAATAAAGAGTACACAGCAAAAATAAACAGCATGGAATGTTTTCCAGGACAGCTTTTATTCAAAATAAACATTGTAAATCCGTATGCTGCTATGCAAGTTACACCACTTAAATTTGCAATGAATGTATGATGTTTATGGAGAGCACAGCCAAGCATAATAGCAAACATCCTTTCCAATTGTTTAATAAAAGTAATATTCAAAAACATCAATATTACATTACGTCCTTTAAACTTAAATTTATGAAGTCCTTTGATTATTAATCCCGTTACCCAAATTTTGAGTATTGCTGAAGAGAAACAAAACGTAATTCTTGGCCCTAAATTTTAAAGTCAAAATGTAAGAATGGTTTACATCTGTGTTTGTGCACATGCCAGACAAAATGGATAATAATCTAACTTCTAGGTAACAACTTGTCATCTGTCATTTTGAAGAAAATTGTGTTGTACAGCCTTAATAAAATTTGCAGTTGACCTGGCTTTCCCCCAAGTCTTTCCAGAGTAGATGTGTAATGTTAAAATTTCATATATCATTCTTGTTACTTGGCCAGTTCTGTATTTATGTCAGTATATTTATTGTATGTGCTGTACATTACTTCCACCGAAAACCACTGGCATTGTTTATATTTTCAACACAGCTGACATATGCTTGCGAAAATAACTGAGTTACAGCAAATGTATATGATGCAGGGTTACAAAACAATAAAACATTTGTTGGCTTTTTTTTATTTAGGGTATGAGCCAGCATTTATTTTCAGTCAAATAGCAGTTGCAAGCAAGATCTGCTTTAACCATTTAAGTAAGGATAAATACAAGCACTACCTGCTTTTGTATTTAACCCTTCTCTACCCTGGACAGAAAGAAACACTCAGCGTACAAAGAAAAATTATTCCCTTACTGATTTAGGAGTTAAGCTTGAAAAATAAACCAACAACGATTCAGAATAGATTTGGAATTTGTTGATACACAGATTTCAAATAAGTGATTTAATCTGCTAATTAAGCTCCCCTGTCCAAATCAAAATAGTTAATCTTTAATAGAGTATTTTTGTACACAATAAGTTACAGAAGAATATTTCACGAATCCTATTTAAATTTTTACCACTGCAAACATGAAGTCTCTAAGCTTATAATAGCGGGAAAAACATTGTAATAAAATCAGATATTCATTCTCAATATGAATACAAATCTGTTTATTCTGATCTCTCACACTCTGTCAGTAGTGTCAATAATAAACATGATTTGAGTCCCATGAGGTACTCCAGCTTCTTGGTGAGTGAGGTATCTGTTATTTAAAGTAATGGTTCTGAAAGAGTTTGAATAATCCAGAGTCTCAGACTAATGCTTTGGGAATAAAACCAAATTGGAATTCTGAAATAAAAATAGAAAATGCTCAAGAAATTCACTAAGTTTGTCTGCATCAGTGTCGATGTTTTGAGTCTCCAAAAGAGAAATTGATGAAAAAGCTCAGAATCTGTGGAGAGAAATCGGAATTAACGTTTCGAGTCCAGTGAGCCTTCTTCAGAATGTTTCAAGATCAATATGGTTCATACATCTAAATGGGTTGACTGATCCATTATCCCCATCACTGTCAGGTCAGGTTATCTGAAGGTGCTGGGAATATGGTTTGGAGGGTGTGTGCAAAATCTTGGGAGAAGTATATCACCAATGTGAGGCAGAAACTGGGCTTTTGGGAGCACCACTTTCTCTCCATTGTGGGTAAAAACCTGGTCATCAGTTGTGAGGCACTCTCTATGTTGTACACAGCACGGGTCTGGCCTATCCCCCAAAACTGCGCTGTTGCAGTCCCCCGAACCATCTTACTCTTCATCTGGAGGTCTAAGGTGGACCATATCTGCAGGGATACCATGTACAAAGCTCTGGATAATGGGGAAGAATGTACCCAACACTGCCCTGAGGCAGGGTCACTGGACCTGAAATGTTCTATCTGATTTCTCTTCACAGATGCTGCCAGCCCTGCTGAGCTTTTCCAGCAACTTCTGCTTTTGTTGTCACCCTCATCTTGATGGCCACTTTTGTATGGGACTGCATCAAGCTATGCGTAGACCCTGGTATGCAAACATACTGAAGTTCTACTTGTCCCTGGTGTTGCAAAGGACGGGACTGCTCTTGTTGCCATGGAATGCGTCAAGTAGTTGGGACATTCCATATCACTTCATTGAGAAATTTGCAAGGACAAACACATTTGACTACATGTCTGTCTGCAAGTGATCAGCTCAAAGCATCCTTGAGACTCAATCGGAAAAGGAGAGGCTGTATCCTGTTGGGATGTTCCTTGAGCAAACTGGTGAAATCATTTGACAGAATGCATCATTATCAGAACTTTCCAAAAGCACTAAGATATCGCTTGGCTGGTGTTGAGAAGGGCACTACCAGTGAGATCCGTCATGTATGCCTGCTCCGTCTGTGTCACCACATGCTGCCCTTGAAGCAGCTGCGGGGGTTAAAGACTGTCACAATCTTCTGCTGGAATGGGCCTTTGCAAAGGAAGTCTAGAGGGAGATTTCTGAAAAATGGTCCCAACCTGAAACGTCAATTTTCCTGCTCCTCTAATACTGCCCAGCCTGCTGTGTTCCTCCAGCTTCACACTGTGTTAACTCTGACTCCAGTATCAGCAGTTCATACTATCTCTGCTGAGAGATGCAATAGTTTTTGTTGACGTTTGTCCCAAGTAGCTCCGTGACGCAGGACTCTGTGCTCGGTCCCCAGTACGCACGCTGAGACAAACTTCAACTGAGCCTGGAGGCCTGAAAATTGTTTCTTTGGTAGTAGCCCAAGAGCTATCAGTCAATCAGAGGACTTAATATTTAAGAAACAACTGGGATTAAGTAAGCCTCTAAACAGCCCATTTTGCATCCCCTGTAGCTACTTCTGAGGTTGAGGTAGGGGCAGTGTGTGGACTATCCCTGGATCTTTTACCAGCACACATCACTGCAACCAGCACATTTTCCCTGAAACTATTAGCCTTGACATTTTCTAGCTCCTGGTACCTTATCTTCGGAGTGAAAATCTATGCCATTACATCATTGAACTTAAACATCATTATTTTCCAAATGAGATGTGGAAATGAGGCCCCTTTGCATTTTCAGGGGAACATTAAAATTCCTATGATACATTTTTTGACAGTTGCTTCACTGACGTGACAAAACGGAATTACTGTGCACAATATGATGCTCCTCATTACTTGAAACCAAGACTTTTGAGACCAAAACCATTCTTGGACAATTAATGTCAAACTACTAAAGTGCAATTGAAGCCAAATGAGTGGCATTACTGAATCAGTAGCGGAATGAATTCTGCAATTGCAGAAAAAGCAAATCTTCCAATTCAAAGTTTTATTCTGCCCCCAAAGACTAAAGAAAAGTTAACTTACTTCTTCCACTTTGCATGCGGCTTTGTCAATTTTGCATAGGTATTGCACACTTGATATTTGGTCTAACAGTGCAAGGATTTAGCTGCTTATTCTTGTGTGTGAGTTGTAGGCCCTGCAAACGACACAAGATATTCCCCATATTTCATGAGCCCTTGGTGTTTTGCTGACCCCATGACCATGATATCCTTTCAGCCTCCCCCGTGCCCCTTTGTATTGCCGTTGTGTAGAGGTGGCAGTGTTGAGCTGGAGTGGACAAGTTCAAAAGTCACATTATACCTGGTTCTAATCCAACAGGTTTATTTAGTATCACCAGTTTTCGGAAAGCTGCTTCTTCACCAGATGAAGTCACCCTTGTATTGCAATTAACATGCCTAATTTAACCACAGGACTCATGCCTATGGAAATTCCCCTGCCTTTGATGTCCAGACATTCACCCACATACAGGCCAGTGGTGGTTGGACTTGCTTGGACCTCTATTCCAGAAATGGCAGTCCCCTCTTATTCTCTATGCGATTGGTTGCCCATTTCTAAATAGAATTGTTTCCTATCACAGTGGTAATTTCCTTAGTGACCCAGCACAATGAACCTCAAAAGATATAAGAAATGGGAGTAGAGCTCGCCATTCAATAAGGTCATGGTTTATCTATACCAGGTCTCAACTACTCTTTCATGCCAGATTCTCGTAGTTCTCAACTATCTGATATTTCAAAAATCTACCTTCTCCTTAAAAATGGGTGGCATGGTGGCTCAGTGGTTAGCAATGCTACCTCACAGCACCAGGGACCTAGGTTCGATTCCACCCTCAGGCAACTGTCTGAGTGGAGTTTCCACGTTCTTCCCCGTGTCTGTGCGGGTTTCCTCCGGGTGCTACGGTTTCATTCCAGGTTTGAAAGATGTGCAGGTTAGGTGGATTGGCCATGCTAATTTGTCCCGTAGTGTTCAGCATGTTTACGTTAAGTGGGTTAGACATGGAAAATGCAGGGGTGGAGAAATAGGTCTGGGTGGGATGCTCTTCAGAGGGGTGGTGTGGGCTTGTTGGGCCGAATGACCTGTTTCCACACTGTAGGACTCTTTGACTTTCAGTGATCCAGTCTTCACAGCTCTCTTGATTAGAGAATTCTCCATCTGTGAGAATAAATTCCTTTCCACCTCAGTTTTAAATGCATGTCCCCTTAGTTGGTCACCATGCTGAAGGTGAGGGGCAAGGTTGAAATGATGGTACTTTCATTGTGACCTCAGCCAGAACAGGAATTGAACCCATAATGTTGTTCAGTCACTCTACACTGCAAACTAGCCATTCAGTTAACTAACCCCCACAAGATATGGTGGCATTGAAGGTAGTCCAAAAGGAATTCTCTAGACTGATTCCTGGGATGAAAGGTTGACTTATGAATGACTAAACAGGTTAGGTCTGATGATCAAGTGTAGACTGATGGGACAATGATTGGTTGGACTGGCTTCATCTTGCTATTTCTGTGAAGAATGTACCTGGGCAAATTTTCACAGTACTGGTTGGATGCTAGTATTGTAGGTTAGCTAGGGGCATGGTACGTTCTGGACCATAAGCCTTCAAAACAAATTGCCAGAATGTTTTCAGGGCTGGAACACTGTGCGTATGATGTGATTATGATTATCTCAAGCTTGTTGCTTAACTAGCCTGTGAGACAACAGTCTGGATTTTTGTCTCGATCCTTCGTAAGGAAGAATTTGCAGATCTACTAGAGCTGAGTTTACCATTAGCATTTCCAGTATCTAGTTTGACTCCAGTTGGTCTGTCAGGTTTTATTCCTGATATTTATTCCTATAATTAGTGAATGATTTAGTGACAAAGTGATTTTCTAAGCCACTTCATAAGGCAGTTATTAGTCACCTGTAAGTCACATGTAGGTCAGAAGAGGTGAGGACATCAGTTTTCTTTCCCTAAGGGACAGTTCTAAACTGGATGAATTTTTAACAACAATGTCTCCACAATCATTATCAGATTTCTTGTTTCAGTTTGTATTGAACTCAAATTCCACCATCTGCCATGGTGGGACTTGAGCCCCTGACCTCAGGACATTACCTGGGTCTCTGGATTTCTAGTCTAGTGACAGTGTTACTATGTCCTCATCAGTTCAAATTTCAGTCTCAGCAGATGCCAGCAGCACATACTACATTTTAAAAAAAGCCTAGAAAAAAACTAATCACAAATTTTGGATATTTTTACCATCCCATTTTTTGGCAAAGTCCAGAAGTTGATGTTAGTCTCAGAGGAATAATGACAGCAAGCACTAACAGTTTCAGTGTCATCACTACCTCAAAATCTGGGCCAATATTCTGCACTGAACAGTAATCGACCACATTTCCAGAAAAGGAAGCTTAGCAGCATTTTTTAGAAAAGAGGAAGCTGAGAGGAAACAGAAATCATGAAAAAAACAAAAAGTTTCACAAATTCTGTAGGAACAACCTGGAAAAACGAATGCAGTATAGTCACAGCAGTCCATCGAGATTAATCGTCTTTTGAAGGAAAAATAATCTGTAACAGAGTAATGTTTTGTCCATGACCGATTTCTTAGAATTTGGCCTTGTTTACATTGCTGTTCTCACTTCCCATTTGTGGAGAACAGAATGGATTAACAGTAAAACTGCAAACAGAGCAGTCATTTACTTCAGTGCAAGTCTTAGGTAATGACGTTACTGGACCATTTAGAGCTGGTTACAAGCCAATACATTTCAAATTCTGATTGGCATTATCTCTGCATATTTGTAACAGTTAGTGTGAACAGTCTTATTTCACTCTGGCTGTTTCCAGCTCAAGAAACACTTTAACACATGGGTGTGCTGGTTTAGTAATTTGATACCAACAGCCATACGGACTAGCTTAAAGCAAAACTGAGTGGGCAATGAGAAATCACATTCAGTTTGAATTAATATGATCTTCCAGTATCAAAAGGTTGGAAGAGTAAAAAGAATTAAATCTGTTTAGAAGGAACTGCCAAATTAGTTCATCAATCTAATTACTATTGTGTTATCTAAGTCACTACGATAGATTTAAAAAAATATTGAATTCCCGAACAATTCTTAATACTGTAATTAGATTTCCCTCTGTCCAACCCAATAGAAATCTAGCAGCCACTTCCTCATTTGCCCAAACAGAGACGAAGACGGAAATTTGTGAGTGTATTTTTAGAAAAAAGATTCTTGACCTTCCTGCTTCTCTAATCTCCTCAATCTCAATCCAAATTAATATTTTTCAACTATGAACCTGGAATTCATTGTTAACAGCTTGCCCAATCACGGTTGAATAAAAATACAAAAGAAAACGTCAGTATTACAGATAGACCTGACTTTGATCTTATCTGATGTATAAGTACATATTTTGCTCACAAGAGTTGTGTAGTACTTATCAGGATGAGAATACTAGACAATTTACCTCACCCTGAGTGGGGACTTCAAAGCACTTCCACGGTCATAATAGCTGATATCAGTTAATTCAGCTCTCCAGGGATTTAACCTAAGAAGACTGCCCTGGATGACTTAGAAACCCAGTGAGTAAATTACTGAACCCACCAGGAGATTCACAGTTTCTGTACATTAGATTTGCATAACCTCCTTGCCCCTGAATGAAACAATAGAAAATGCTAGGGGCGTTCTCATTTGAAGTAGAGCAAATAGCAAAATTTGCATTGTTATTTTAGCAATAGTGCATAATTCTTCCCATACATTCCACCACAGCTCATTTTAATGTGCTCTAAATTCATTTGTTCAATTAGTACAATTCATGTGCTAATGATAGGCAAGCTACTTCTCAATAAAACAAAATGCTCAAGAAACTCCAACAGGAATAAAGCGATTGGAATGAAACATAACCCATCAAAAAGTATTAAGCTTGGCTAATTTTCTGATAAATTATGTTTGTGGTTTTGAAGATTCTGTAAAAATCACACCAGAGAGAGGAGAAGGACCTGAAAGAAAATTGCTTCTGAAAGATACCATTACCTTCCAGGTCAAAAAGATTAAGTTTGACTTGACAGCTGTTTACAGACATGAAAATGAAGGCTTTGCAGTCAGAAGAAGAGCCTTGAGGGAAATTGAGGTGGATAGGACCCAAACCAATCTAAACTCATCACTGTACAGGAGATGAACATCTGTATGTTCTCTAAAGAGTGGTCTATGGGACAGCTGGATGTGAAGTTTAAGCAGTAATAATTCTATTAATGTGCTGATTAAATATTGATATGTTCATCTGGTCAGTTAATGAACTTTTATATCAATGGTACTGGCCAAGATATTGTTCAATCAAAAACTGTAAAGGAAAAGATAAAATGAATGTAATCAAATCTATGAAGATGACAGAGATAATAATGTGTGGAGCTGGATGAACACAGCAGGCCAAGCAGCATCAGAGGAGCAGGAAAGCTGATGTTTCAGGCCTAGACCCTTCTTTAGAAGGGACGGTCTAGGCCCAAAACGTCGTCTTTCCTGCTCCTCTGATGCTGCTTGGCCTGCTGTGTTCATCCAGCTCTACACCTTGTTATCTCAGATTCTCCAGCATCGGCAGTTCCTACTATGTATAAAGATGACAATCAACATTAAAAGTAAATGTCAAACAGACATAAAATCCACACACAACAGATTATATTTTGAAAACTCAAGTTAGTCAAACACTGGAGATATCTATTCAGAAGAGAATTATGTCATTTGACATAGTCGCACTTGCCAGCTGAACGTTATATTTTTCTCTATATTTATTCACAGATGAGAAATTGTGAACATATGACGGAAGGGATAAAGGGGAAAATCCAGAAGAATTAAAACTTTTTGCCCAAGGTGACAAGACATTTTCAACTGCATTAACATTACAAGAAACAAAGAAATGGGGTATATATGCTCCGGTTTGTGAAAAAAAATAAGAATAGGGACACAGCAGTTCCGTGATGCAGGACTCTCTGCCGCATGTATGGTAAATATGAGAATGCAGGTGCATAAGGAATAGGAGCAAGTGTAGGACATGAGCTTGCTTACTATTCAATAAGTTGTGGCATATCTTCTGTCTCAACTCTATTTTCCTGGCAACTCTCTATGTTTCTTCATTTCCTGAGTGAGCAATCATCTAACTCTCTCATCCTTAAATTATTTTGCATCTATTTGATGGAGGTACTCCTACTGCAAGATAAGGTGTTCCAGAGTTTTGACTCAACAACAAAGAAGAAATGGTGATATATTTCTCAGTCAGGATAATACAGTGAATGAAGAGAGGCTTGGACTTTATGTTCTAGAAGATATAATGTGTAATGTTGCTTTCTTCAGTGCAAATTAAAAAGCTGTTTAGAAATTGGATTGACCCAGTACAATCATTTGTGATAAAGAGAAGATGCTGAAATGGTGGGAGCCACTGAAGCGTATGCTCCTATTCCATTCAGATCAAGTTTTCTGCATAACTGACCTTTTCCTTTCTAAATTGTTAACATCCTCCACACTACCCAAGCAGTGACATTAACGTATCACACCTATTCCCTTTTCAAACTTCACAATTATCTTTCAGAATGGGATGTGCGTCTACACTTATACCTAGCCTTGAGAGGAACAGAATTGACAATGTTTAGTGCTCTGCTGAGTGATCTTTCATTGTGTCTAACAGCAGTAGTGGTTCCCCTTGTTTTCTAAAGAGAGCTAACAGGATATAATAAGCACACACAGCCATTTGGATTAATGCATGTTACATGCACTATTGTGCATTATTCAGTGAAAATCCAATCCACATTACTACTTTCTGCTGGTCTGAGATACATCCTGGCAAGGTGAAAAGACTTATATAAACTATTCCCTAGGAAAGATGCTAATTATATTAATTTTTACATGAATTAATATCTGTGAAGTGCTGATTGATTTTTTTTAATGATGCTGAAGAAGGCCTTCCTAGAAACAAGTAAAACATTATGCCAATTTTAAAAATGATCATGATGCCGGCTCTTGCATCACAATGAGCTAAATGATCAATTATCAGGAATAAACTTCTCCACAAAGTGCAGAATTTTCCAATTTTCAGTTAAAATACTTTGCCAATAGAAATTCATGACAACGGGTCTAGTTTGACTTGAACACTTCTCTCATGCAATCTTCTGTTCTACCTCACATTCATTCTGCATTCAGACTCCTTCTTGAGGAATCTAATGGAGGAGAGCTGGAGGTGCTTGGACATTGTGACATTCATGCCTTTGTGCTTTGTTTAAAACCCGGGAAACACCCTTTCAGACACTGTACATCAGGAAGAATGCCTCAAACTGTTGTCCTCGAATATAATCACTGAGGACATAGTGCAAAGGGAAGGAAAGCTCACTTCCTGCCTCAGGGACAAAGATTCAGAGATTCTGTTGGATAGGATGACAGAGAAGAGAGCAGCACTTTTTTCTGTGACCTACTACAGGAGACCACACCACCAGACCAAAACAGCCTGGTCCCAAATTGCAGCCTGATTTAATGCTTTGTCCCAGGTGAAAGAGGTACCCAGCAGTGCTGGAAGGTCAATAATCTTCAGTGCTCTGCAAGTGTAAGTGCTGCCACCTTTTTTTGTTGCTATCTCACACTTGCAGGACCACAACTCACTTTAACTTTGCCACCGCACATGCCTCCCATCACGGTTCATGAACTACAACACTCATTATTGTCTGCAATGTGTCCATTCAATAGTCTTCAACCCATTATTCCAAACTACTAACCCTTCATGCCTTCCACACTTCCTACTCATTCACTGGGGACATGTCACCACCTCTCCTCTTCCTGCATCACTACTAACTATTCTTACATCTACTTCCATCTTACTCAATGCATCCCTTCATCTCATTCCAGGACACATTGGCCCATAACTGGGACTTACATCTTTACAAGTGACCTACCTGTAACCTGTGAACTGGTTGCACTTGGCCGGCTGGTATAATTGTGGTTCAACCCTAAGGCTTCAAGAATATAGATCCACCAACACTGGAAGGACAAAGCACCTGATTGATTGTGGCAGCCCCTTGGGCTCAAATCAGTTGAGCCCCTTGACTGGCTACATCCATATAACACCTGACTGACCATCGTCCCTCTTCACCCTACCAAGGTCAACTTTGCTTTAACTTTTAGACACAACCATTTGCTTGTCGCACATGCAGTACTCTTGCTGTCTAACCTGCTGGTACATGTTGTAGGTGTGACATTGATGCAGTTACGGAGCTGCGCAGCTGCATGTTCTTCACTGCTCAGACTTCTAAACCTTCATAATTTGTCTGCCCCCTCTCTGTCTGCTCTAAGAAGCATTGCAAGTCACAGGAGCTGGCGACTTTTAACTGAGCACTGAAAACCCAGAGCACTAAATAAACAATGTGACCCATACAGAGATTGGCAACTTGTAAGTCAGTGAGTGTGTGTTAAGAAAACAATGTGAATTGGACAGAGGTTGACAGTCTGCATGTAAGCACAAAGACAGTGAGTGCTAAGAAAGCAAGTTGAGAACCATAGGATGCACCTGGCATGGATGCATGAGATGTGTGCGAATCCCTGTGCACGGAATGACTTGGCAGAAACAAAAACTCATCTTAGGTGTCCCTGAACTTCAAAGTAATGTGTTGAAGGGCTGGACTGATATGTGAGACAGTTCAAGAAGAGTTAAAATATGATGCTGACTTATGTGGATGAAGTATTAAGGAACATGGTGGCCATGAAGCATGCAGGGACTTTGTTATGAGGAAGCAGTTGGATGATTACTGTCACAAGCATTTGGTGAGCTGCAGCCACCAGGAACCTGCTCTGACTTGCATGTTGGGAATTTGCACCATCCAGTTTCTCAGGGAAAGAAAGGAGAATTGGAAATATGACTAAAGTGAGTTGTGACTTTAACTGGATGCAAATTATGAAAATAAGATTCTGAAGTCTTTTTGAAGTTGCTATTTAAAGCTTGAGGGGAAAATCATAAAAACCTTTCTCAACCGTTGAGGTTCTGATTTTTAAAAATTCTCTTGATGTTTTCCCAGGTTTCTCACCATTGCTAATGCCCCACCAGGGAGGGGAAAATTCTGCCCAAAGTTCTTGATAAACTAGTAAATGCTGTCCTCCTCCAGTTTTTCTCTTAAACACAAAAGTACAGATTAGATAGGATGATCTGCTCATGGAAACTCTATTCTGCTGTGTGTTCACTGTAACACAATCGATATAGATCTGCTACTTTCACTTCTACTACATTACATCTGCTTTATATCGACATAATATATTTTTATATATTTACATCTGTAGTTCCTCAGTTCTGAATGCTTCTGAGATGAAAGATTGAACTATGGACCTTTGTAATTTGCATGTTTAACTATTTGCCGCATAAACTTGCTGGACTATTAAGAGAATGGTTGGTGAGCTCTTAAGCTAATTTCCTTCATAGCTGTACATAATGTTTATTGCTACTTCATAGTGCTATTCATACCCTATTGTTTTAGCTTTGTCTGATAACAATCCTGTGAAGTGCCATGACACATTGTAAAGATGGCTACATAAATACAAGTTGTTGTTGCTTCATGACATTAAGTACCCTTGTCAGGTCACCCTCAGTATTCTTTGAAACAATTTTCATCTAATGTTGTATTTACTCCACCATTGCGTATCAAGGTATTTGCAAAATCCCTTGCTATTTTCCTCACTTGAAAAATCTTAAAGGGTCATCATTTCAGGTGAATGAAGAATGGTTGTTACTTTATTGTAATTACATGTAATATCGCAGTTGTGGTAGTGTCTCTGTCAAAACCACGCACCGCCATGCTTGCAACTGTTAGTGAATGCTAATATGATAGAGAAATAAGTTACTTATATTTTTCCAAATAAACAGCTGTATGAAACAAATCATCTCAAAACATTATTAACAGTTAGCTACATTATTTGCCTGGGAAATGATAGCATTAGACTTTCCCTTTGTTGCTGACACAAAGAGAACTATTCTTCAACCCATTTACTGCTGTGTGACCCAGAAAGGTTAAGGTTCAGAACTCTTTTTCAAATTATGCTTTTAAGAGCGACATTTGGGAGTACAAAGAAAAAGAATATGTCCTGAGGTTTAAGAAAAATCACTAGCTATTAGTGTCACCGAAGAATATTGCAAATAAACAGATTTTTGTATGATTTATCTTGTCCTGTGTTTCTACAAAGGAACCCTAGTATCTCATTCATACGTTAATGCCCAATGTTGCATTTACTGGCTACCGCTTCAGTCATTTGCTAGCAAAATAGTCAACGTAGACTTCTTATGGTGATATTAATTATTCAGGTCATTACCCATTACGTATACAAAGCACTTATTCGTGCCAAACCTTCTTTCCTTTCTAGCCTGTTACAAGCCATCTGATTACATATTATAGTGTAACATAATCTGTTTCAAGACAAATGAATCCTGCAAACTCCAAGAACCTCAGGAAAATCAGCCTACCATTGTCTATTACTGCACAAAGGTAACAGCCTGGGCAATTGCAAGTACATAATGATGTACCAAGTTCCAACAATAAACTAGAAAGCAAAGTTTGTTAGTTGGGTAGTAATTACTATACAAACACTTTCTTCCTGACAAAATATTTTATATGCAATACTTTGATTGAGGGAAAAAGAAATAGAAGGAATGAGTATCATTATCACAACCTTGTCACGTGTAAATAATACAATAGTGTTCTTTGCCATAATTTTTATGTCTTGTGACTTTCTGGCAAATATCTTTCTTGAAGATATAAAAACATGTTTCTGAAGCAATGAGTCAAATTTGGTTGAAATTTCGTGAAAATCCTTTTCTCCTCCTATGAGCAATTTTCAAATTTTCAGCTTATCTTAAAACATAAAACTATCTCACCATTTCTTCAAAATGGGCACATAATTCTTGTTGACTTTATGAAATTGTGCTCAACTTATTTTGCTTACGCACAAGCCAAAGGAGAGCATATATTTCCAGTGGCAACAGGAAGAACTGCTTGGCCATTTTATTTTTCATTTACCCAGCAATTGATTATGCCCCTGAAGGGTTGCAACTGTCGCCAAATGTAGACTTTCTCTCAAATTTCACTTCTACTTTTCTTCCAAATACATGTTTCTGCACTCTGTTTAACTGTCCCCTGTTAAGCATATCTTTTGACTGTCATATTGCCTAACCACACTTCTCGCTTATATTGAGAAGATTAGTAATAATCTGCTGTCCCTTGATTTGATGATGACATCTACTCAGAGTCATAGGTTTCTGACATGAATTTTCATGTGACTAAACAGGTGGTTGATCCTTGGCCAATAGATTTGCTTCTTTTTCTTTCCCTCTCTGCCACCGCTCTGTCTCATCGCTGAGACATTGTGGCTCAAGGTGTTATGCAGCTTCATAGATAAGTTGTCACTATTTTGAACAATTTGTACCAAGCTCTCCCATTCATTAATGTTAATGTTGCTGTACTTTCAGAAGAACTTCAGGCTGCCTTTAAAGAATTTTGGTTGTACTCGCCGGGAAGACTGGCCATTTGAGTGTTGAGAAAAAGTACCTGGTGGTGAAGATATATATCAGTTGTCAGGACACAGTACAGTTAATTGGTAATTTTGCAGGGATTTTACTTGACCACTCATGCACTTTATTTCTATAAGGACATTAGATAATGGTTCTTCCATTGAATCAGAGAATGAAGAGGAAGCATAACTGGTAGAAATTCTTTAACAAATTTACATGCTGCTAATCCATGCTCTAGGCTTCACTGTAGTAAAAGAAAGTGAAGATGATTACTTTGTGTAAACTTTTATAGATTGTTGGGAGCCTTTGTTAAGTGCTCACTGCAATAGTCTGTACAAAGCTGAGCCATGACTGTTGATTTAGTGCTGGATCTCCTCATCAAAGTGGCCCTTTTGAGAGACATGACTGCCAAATAAGAATTGCTCAGCATTTTCCAGAAGTATGCAGGGAGGCCATGGAATTATTGACTGACCAGATTTAGATTAATATATGAGATTGCTATGGCAGCATTCAGGGGTTAGGTTGTGTTTCTTGATTTTTGAAAATTCAAGGGATCGGTAGTGGCCTATAAATCTGGCACTGAATGGGCAACAACAATGCAGTTATTCATATACAGTAGGTCATGTACATCTATGGTGATGAGGTAACTTTTAATAAAGAGGTGATGGAGGTTAAAGATCTTTCCATCAAGGTGGCATTTAATACCGACACTACAGGACTGTTGATTTTGGAAGAAGTGAAAAGCCATTTGCAGGTAAATTATAATCAGCATGGGGGCTATCACACACCATTGTTCAATGGCAGTGGATCATGAAAGCAACTGTTTCATATCTACCAATCAGGATAGTTGCATTTATATCAAAATGAAGCAATTGCTGTATAGTGATGAACTTTCTTTCTTTTCACTTCCATCATTTATACTGTGGAACAACCACAAGACTGCAACACATGTACATGACTTTTGTACCTGTAATGTGAGCAGTCATAAATACTAATAGTCATCCTGACTACGAAATTTCTTCACTTCCTGGGGTCAGGACAGCAATGGTGATTCAAATATACCTGATGGCACCCCCTGCTGGTTAATCATTATGGCCAGTTGTTTCTGCTGGGTTTTGTTGGCTGTTATGATGCAATACCCTGTCATCAGTGTATCTAGTGCAAAGATTCATGGAATTTTACGTTAAAATTACAATTAAGAAAGCTCATTTTTCATAATCTTTACGTGCTAGTTTTACGACAATCATACTGGAAACAGGCTTCATTCAGAAAACTAAGCCACACCCAGGGTGAATTATTCACTCTTGAGAGTTTCCACTAATTATGCTCTTTTTCAGGACTTCAAGGAGGTTTCAGATATTAAGCTGGATCATTTCTGCTTCAGAATAGAAAGAGGCAAGAAAAATCAAAGAGCTCATCAGTATACATTAACCTAACCAGAAAATTGTTTTGTATACTTTTTAAGAATCATTTTTAGTAACTTTAAATCATGATAGTTACAAGTGGTTGATTGATATGTGATTTAAATGTTTATTTTTGTCATGATAAACTTATTTTAGCTATATTAATTAAACTTTAATAACTTTACTAAATTACTTCTCCATATATCAAGGAATATTTATAACTATTTAAAACCGAACATTAAAACATTGCCTGATCACACTTTCATGGCAGATGCTGTATTTGGCAATATGCAAATCAGTTTGAATGGAAACTTGGAGAAAATTTAAATACTTTAAATTTGCCACAAGTTATGCTCAAAGAGGAAACTTTTTTTATCTTCCAGTGAACTGTATTTTAAAAGATGAAATAAACGATTTACGTTTGGATTTCTTACCCTTAACACAGTGCTTACTTCTTTTGTATTCACCAAAGTTCCACTCGCTTAATTTGTCAGTATGTTTGGCTAAGTACATCGTGAAGCTCTTTTGCAAATTTTTTTTATTAGCCACAATTCTAGTTTCCACTTCACCATTTTCTGTTCCTTCAAAGGATGATGTGTCCTCAATACAGCGTTCACAAGGTCACTGTTCACCTCAGAGCTTTCAGGGGAATGTCACATCATGATTGAGTTGAGGGATTTGGGAAATTGAACATTCCTGTTCTCTCCAATGTGAATGGAAGAGCACTCCCATCAGAAATCAGTATGACGTTGAAATTTGTCATTTCCAAAGCAGTGCTTTACTGACCACCCGTCAATGCCGCATTACATATTTAATTTCATTGGTTGCGACAGAATTAGATATGTAGACACTGCAAATATCAAATGTCTGATCTGACACTGCTCGAGAAGGATTTTCATCCCAGTGAATTTTGGAGGGGTGGTAAGTTTTTCCCTTTTATCTCAGGACAATGAAGTTGATTGCAGTGACTGACTACTGGCCTGCCTGAAATCTGCTATCTCAGTACAAATTGTAAGGATTGAGCTACAGGACTTTGCAGTCCCTTTGGCTATGCTACTCATTAGTTTTAGAAATTGGGATATTGGAGAAATCTTTAGCCAAATGTTAAAGCTGGAGGAGGGTGTGGTGTTTTTGTTAGTTTTCAAGTCTTGTTCCACGTTTTCATGCCTCATTTTGCAATAAAACTGTATATAAAACACCTGGCAACTGTAGTTAAGTACAAGTCATGGCCTGCAAAGATGATGGTTTTGAATATACTGAGAAGGGCACAACACAATTAATTTGATCATGTTCATTCTGGTGAGCTAAGCTTGATTTTTTTCCTTCAATTTCCTCCCCCTCCTCCTCTCCTTAAGAGATTAAGTCTTGGTAAGACATAGTCAGTCAGGCACTTCATGCAGCTTCCTTTTCAGAAGGCCATTCCTCATGTGTGACTGCTAATTGCATTGGAACAGCATTCCAAGCCTATTCCTGTCTACGTGTACTCACTTCCAGCAGGAATTTCTGTATAGTAAACATGAGGGAGATAATTTTCTTTGTCCACAAGGCTGTTGCTTCTACATTTCAATGCAAAATGGTAAGCAAAGGAAGTAACTTCCTACTACACCTTCTCCCAACCAGCAGGTGAGGAGAGCCTAGAAGCATCACCCTTTCTTATCCAAAGGACATGAAGTCAGCTTCAAAGCTTTTTTTTGCAGCTGTCAGGCATCAGAACTTGGCACAGACTGAGGATCAAACATAGGATCTTATATGACTCAAAGGTTCCTTCTTTAATTGAATTATAGTGCTGTATACACAATATTAGTGAAATTGTTATTACCAGTTCTAATTGTAATGTTCTACATCATGTATGTAGTGCCATTTTAACAACACATTGCTTTTTGTAGAAACCCATTGCCATGCAAATATTCAATTATCAAGCAGAAAATAGGCAAAGGAAATATCATAAATGTATTGTTCATATGCAAGATACGAATTGGACTTCCTAAATTGAACTTGTTTTGCATTGAAGTGACTACAGTTGATGAAAATAAACCCACATATTGCAAGATTCTCATGACAGCAACTTATTTGCATATGTGTTTTTTTGAATTCAGCATACTTGTAGTTTGCAGTGCTTTTCATTGTCGAGCTCAGATATGTTATTGTGGTGGATGTGGCTGGTGAAATTAAATGATATGTAAGATCTGTTGTTGATAAGTTGCTGTGTTCTCAATGTCAGAAATATGTTGCAGCTGCAAGTTACTTTGAGAACTAAGTGCTCATGGAAAGGACAGCAAACAATTTCCTGAAAGGCAATTCAGATAAACTCTGTATTAATCTTGGTGCGCCGCTAACAATTCTGGCTCTGGTTCAGAGGGTTTATAGGTCCAAATTCTTATTTTACAAATTGTATTTATTAACAGCATTCTAGCTTGGTGGATATGCTGTGCAGTAACCTGTTTTAGAAACACAGATGAAGGAGCAGGCCGAGGCCATTTATATGGTCATGGCTGATCTTCTATCATGACATCACATTCCTGCTTTCTACCCATACCTCTGGATGCCTTTAATACCTGAATATAATCTGAATATATTTTCTGAGTATAATCAGTGACGCAGCCTCCACAGCCTTCTGTGTTTTTTTTCATTCATGGGACAAGGGTGTTGCTGCCTAAACCAGCATTTATTGCCATCCTTAATTGCCCAGAGGCCAGATAAGAGTCAACCACATTGTTCTGGGCCAGGAACCACATGAGGCCCAGGCCATGTAAGGTTGGTAACTTCCTTCCCTGAAAGGTATTAGTGAACGAGATGGGTTTTTCAACAATGGTTTCATGGCCATTGTCAGGCTGTTAATTCCAGATTTTTTATTGAATTTAAATTCTATCATCTTCTGGTGGGTTTGAACCCAGGCGCCCAGAACATTACTATGCTCTCCGGATTAACGCGGTTGCAATGCAGCTGGGAACACCTGTGGCTTTGAGGGAACATGTTGGAAACATTTCCATTCCATTAACATTTGAAAGAATTTGATGATATTTTGAGATGAGCCGACCACTGAGTACCCAAAGTGTCCACATTGTGCTGTGATAGGCCCTTTAATGCACAAATTGGGACCCCAGCCAAAGCTATATTCTGTAATTTCATCCATCAACCTTCTGCCTCTTATCCCTTAAAATTGTGATACTTTGAAGAACACCATGGGATTGCAAATATTAACTTTAGTAACTATAAATAACCTTGGTATAACTTGTCATGAAGATAGGCAGTACTGTTGTGCAACATCATCAGTTATCTCCTCAAGTCATTTGAGCCTTGAAGGTGTCACTCATAAAACAGTAACAAAACTGTATCCTAAATAAAAACCGAAAGAACTGCTGATGCTGTAAATCAGGAACAAAAACAGAAGTTGCTGGAAAAGCTCAGCAGGTCTGGCAGCATCTCTGAAGAAAAAGTCAGAGTTAACGTTTCAGGTCCGCTGACCCTTCCTCAGAACAGGCTCGAAACATTTAGAGGAAGATCCAAAATGTTAGCTCTGACTTTTTCTTCACAATTGCTGCCAGGCCTGCCGAGCTTTTCCAGCAACTTCTGTTTTTGTAAAAAGTGTATCCAACTGGCTGGCCGCACTGGGTTTAGATGCTCTCCTTTCACCTCATGCTTAGTTTAATATGATGTGAATGGAATCTTCTCCCTTACTTCCAAAAGTCCTCTTCTATTCAATAATGGGAGAATTAAGAGGAGCGAAGTATTGAGTGAAGTATTACACTTTCCCATGTTTAAAATTGATTTGGTGTTGGATTTTGGGTGACTCAAGCAAGGTTTCATAAATTGTCCTATGATGTTGGGACTTTTCCTTCAGCAATTCTTGTGATAATGGTGCTCCATGTTGGTATAGGACAGGGAAATAAATTCAGCACTGATTATTTGTCTGAGATATAATTGTTTATGACATGGAGGGGAAGTACCTGATCCCTGGCCACTACACCCATCTTTGAACTAAGTCTGAAAGCAGGAAAATTTCTTGGGGAGAAACCTACAGCACACTTTGGTGAGAAACCCCACAGATCTTTCATCAATCAATCTGCTGGTTGCCTACCAACAGGTATCTGTTAGAATTGCAAACCTGGAATGGGAAGTCCAACATACCTGGAGTAGCTAGTCAATCAGAGATGAGCATCTCCAGAACTTTCCAGTGTTGTGAGGAATATTGTGGCTGCTGCAGAGAGTCTAAGCGAACTTGAGGAAATAAATAGCAACATCTTGAAAAATGTCCAGAAGAGGAGATGCTGGACATGTTAAAACGCATAAAAATGGATAAACCCACAGAACCTAATCAAGTACACCCTAGAAATTTTGGGGAAGCTAGGGAAGTGATCACTGGGCCCCTTGCTGCGATATTTGTATTATTGATAATCACAGGTGAGGTGCAGGAAGACTGGAGGTTGGCTAGCACTGTGCCACTTTTTAAGAAAGGTGGTAAGGAAAAGCCAGGAAACTGTAGACCAGTGAGCCTGACATCAGTGGTGGGCAAGTTGTTGGAGGGAATCCTGAGGGACAGGATTTACATATATTTGGAAAGGCAGGGACTGATCAAGGATAGTCAATATGAATTTGTGCATGGGAAATCATGTCTGTTGAACTTGATTGAAGAAGTAACAAAGAGGGTTGAAGAGGCAGCGCGGTCGATGTGATCTGTATGGATTTCAGTAAGGTATTTGACAAGGTTCCTCATGGTAGACTGGTTAACAAGGTTAGATCACATGGAATACAGGGCAAACTAGCCATTTGGTTACAGATCTTACTCAAAAGTAGGTGACAGAAGGAGGTGGTGGAGACCTGTGACCAGTGAAATGCCACAAGAATTGGTGCTGGGTCCACAGCTTCTTGACATTGATACAAATGATTTGGATGTGAACATCGAAGGTGTGGTTAGTATGTTTGCAGATGACACCAAAATTGGTGGTATTGTGCACAGCCAAGCAAGTAACCTCAGAGTACAAAGGGATCTTGATTAGATAGATCTGTGGGCCGAGGAGTGGCAGATGGAGTTTAATTTAGATAAATGTGATGTGCTGCATTTTGGAAAGCCAACTCAGGTCAGGACTTACACACTTAATGGTAAGGACCTAGGGAGTGTTGTTGAACAAAGAGACCTTGGAGTACAGGTTCACAGTTCCTTGCAAGTGGAATCACAGGTAGATAGAATAGTGAGGAAGGTGTTTGGTATGTTTGCCTTTACGCATCAATGCATTGAGTACAGGAGTTGGGAGGTCATGTTACAGCTGTACAGGGCATTAGTAAGGCCTCTTTTCGAATATTGCATTTAATTCTGCTCTCCATGCTATTAGAAGGATGTTACGAAACTTAAAAGGGTTCAGAAATGATTTGGAAGGATGTTGCCAGGGTTTGAGGGTTTGAGCTGTAAGTCGAGGCTAAATAGGCCGGGACTGTTTTCCCTGGAGCATTGGAGGCTGAGGGGTGATCTTATAGATGTTTATAAAATCATGGGAGGCATAGACAGAGTGAATAGCCAAGGTCTTTACCCCAGGTTATCAGAGTCCAAAACTAGAGGCCACAGGTTTAAGAAATGATTTAAAAGGGAACTAAAGAGCACCTTTTTCACACAGAGGGTAGTGCATGTGTAGAATGAGCTGCCAGAAGAAGTGGTGGTGGCTGGTACAATTGCAACATTTAAAAGGCATCTGGATGGGGATATAAATAGGAAGGGTTTAGAGAAATATGGGCCAAATGCTGGCAAATAGGAGTGGATTAATTTAGAATATCTGGTGGGCAGGGACAAGTTAACCGAAGGGTCTGTTTCTGTGCTGTACGTCTCCATAACTCTATGACCTGGACCTAGCTGAACTCATACAGAAAAGATCCATGCTAAGAAAGGTAGGCTTTGTTCAGAGGGGCCTTTCAGGGATTGGGAGTCCTAGGGACAGGTGAGTCAGAAGTGAGTGTAAACATTTGGCTTAGAGACCTTCCCCCTTACCTAGCTCTAGTCCATGCATCTTGCACAAATTAGTTCAGATTGAGAGATCCCTGCCCCCTCCTCTAAAAAAAAACTCAGCGTATGCCTGATTTGTTTTGCCATTTGGGTAGATCAACTTGTTTTCAACCTGTCTGAACATGAAGAAACTGCAGCCCAGATGGTATGACGACCTTAAGTATTTGTTAATTAACCACCTAAGAGCCTTAACTGATGACAGGTTGAAAAAGTTGTTCATGGGCCTTCCCGCCCATGCTCAATTTCTGAGGTACCAGATATCTCCCCTGTGCCAACCTGACTGATTATCTGAAATTCTTGCCACCTTCATGCTGCTTTGTGGGAAGTGAAACCTCCAAACTTTGTGCCAGAGTCACATAAAGTGTTTGAAACAAGCAATTCGCCATGTAGGTAACAGTGAAGGATTATCTTGCCTTTATTTCCTTTTCTTCCCATATTGTTGCGTTCAACTCATTGTCACTTTTGCTTTTAAAGCTCTGAACCTATTCTGCAGATTATCATTATGTTAGTTTTACATGTTCTGATTGTCATTGTCAGTTCTTATTTACTGTTTGTTTCCTTGTAGGTGAACTCACTAAAAAAATCTCATTTCCTTGTCACATCTATAAGATAGAAGTTTTTGTATCATCAGGTCATTGAAATCTCATCAGACTTGAGAGGTAGATTTTTTTTTCTAAACGAGCCATTATTTTGCTGAACTTCATTGGAACATAATCCCTCTTGCCTATGTCTCCATGAATCGATAGCACACTGAATGAAGCCATGCTATTGTCACTAACTGACAGGAAATACCTGTGAATACAATAAGCATTCAGTTAAATTTATTTTAGCTCCTTAAACGTGTTTTGCTTTGGAAAAGTTTTGGCTATATAAGCCTGAAAATGCCAATGCCTTAATAGTCTCCACATTGACAATGCAGAAGTTATATATCATCATGATTTTGTAAGGTATCTCAGTAGGTCCATCACTAGTCACTGTTGCCTGCAGTACCCACAGACTAAGGGTGCGGTGATCTGGCCTGAAATTCTGAACACGCCTCCTGCATACTAAAATGGTCACAATGAAGCTGTGCAGTTATTTGCTGACAGCTTGAAAACTTCTCTTTTGTGAAACAAAGGAATTATTTGTTTTAAAAAGAATCAGAAACAGGTCACAGCACAGACATTCCCTGTGATTGACCAGGTCCATGAGTTACAATAAAGGTGTTAGTGCCAAATCTGATTCAAGGTCTCCCTCATATGGCTGCCAATATGTTATTAGTTTGCAAGCTTCTCATCTAATGTGTAGCTTTATTTTAAATAGAGCCAGGAACAGACATCAGTAAAAGAAGCAAAAGCAACAGCAGAGTGATCTTATTCAGAAGATATCTGCTTTGTGTAAAGGAATAGGAAATAGTTTCATAATTTACAGTACACAAGAAGCATGATGTCACCAACAAGTTGGAGCTGCGTTCCATATAATTAAAAAAACTAGCTGCCAAACTGTAGGTTCTTTATTTTACTCTCACTCCTTCATTCATTCTTTTATTCTGTTCCTTTTTTCCCCCTTTGTCTCTCTTTGTCGCCCCTTTTCGTTTCTTGCTAATGCAGGAATGCAGTCAAAACGTTAAACATTAAGCCTTTGTCGGTGTAGTCTAGAGGTTAGCCTGAGTAGTGTCTGTAAAGTATAGCTGCTGATATATGATCTCTGAGATTCAATCCAACACTGACATTAAAAACAGGTGCTCCTTGCCTAAAGGCAATATGCCAGCCCTCTCGTAATTCTTGTCAACATTTTAATTTACAAAAGATGTAACATGCCAGGTTTCTTGCACTCATTTGGAGTTGAAACATGAAGGAAAACTATTTGAGCTTTAAAATATGTTTAATGTGGAAGGTCTGTGTTAACAATAATCCAAAGTTCCCTGCCTAAGGATTGCAGCAAGTCAACATGAAGATACCTCATGACTGACTACGTAAGATCTGATCGGATAATTTCTCCAGAAAAGGGGCTTTAGTGCCAAAACACTGAGACCGTTGTTGAAGTTTCAGGAATATTTTGGACCATGTGCATGTACTTAACTATGTAATACATGCTAAGAATCTAAAAATAGCCAACTGCTGTTTCAGACTGGGATCCTTTGTCGAGAAGACAGTACACTTTCTCCTGGCCTGCATAAGCAGTGCAGTCAAGATTATTAAGTATAGATTCCACAGTGTTCTTATTAAAACACTAAAGCATTATGTGAATATTTTATATTGGCTTAAATTTAAGTTAACCAAACAGATGACAAAAAACTTTAAACGCAGTGATGATCACAAGCTGTAAAATTCTTATGTTGAATATATATAGCAGTTAGAGTCACTGTGTTAGTCATAACACAGACATTTCACCAATGTATTTGTAGAATACATGCATTTCTGAAGCCTTAGAGGTCTGTTCACTCAATGATAAATTGGTTATCAAGCAACTGTCTTACAAAGCTATATTTACGTTTGTAAGATGGCTACCTGATAACTATTTTAATACCAAAAGAGATAGCTGATGTTTTCAGAACACTGTATAAACTTTACAAAAATGCCAGCTCCAAGATAAGAATCTACATTCTGTGTAAGAATTGTTTATTTGAATAGACTCGAAGGACAGCTCTGAGTTAAATATATTCAGCTTAATTATAAATGTGGACATTGTTGAATTACAGAGGCACTCTCTCTTTTTCTATATGTTAATCTTAATGTTCAGTCTGTAATTTTCCCCTTGATACCTTTTCACAATAAAGGCTTGTTTGGTAACTAATTGGCAACAATGTTGCATTGTACAACAATAAGACCAGTCTTTTTGTTTTGCAGAGGTAGTTTCAAAGCACATTTCACCAAATAACACTGAACGTCTTATGTTGCTTAAAGATCTGAAATAAAAGAAATTATATTTGCAAAATCACACCCGTGACACAGTGAATTCTGTATTAAAAATTCGGATTCAGGATGTACAGCTTTGTAAATATGTTACAATGAAGTGCACATAAGAATATCTGTGTAAGCGTATGGCCCTATTTTGGTTTAATCAAGATAACAAGCAAGAAGTTTCAGCCATGTGGATAAGTATAAGTACTTTAAAAAATTATTAAATGATTTTACTTTTGTTTTCATTTATCTTTTCCTAAAGGAAATGATAAGATTTGGTTTCATCGGTGCCACACCCAAGTTATTACTGCTCATGTATAGATCTTGGGCAGGCCATTAGAGTGTAAGGACATCAGAACTCAAATGGGGTCGGTCCTTGCTCAATATTTACACATGCGCCCTTTGATTAAGGTTTACGGGCTAGAGATTAATACAAGGAATGCTAGTCACAGGTCCACTTAGGCCCGTCTGGCTGAAATCAGCTAACCCAGCATGGCATGGGGATCAAACCGCTAACATTTTCTGGGACTGAGCGACTTAATGGCTAAGCTTACTGCGCTTTGTAAAGAGGTAACTAACAGAGTTATGACTTACAAAAAATAACTTATCCACTTGCCAATGCTGTTGAGATCTAGGAGAATGTGGATGTTCTGATACTCTAAATACCATCATTTTACAAAAGGTTTATTTTTCATTAGTGTAGTTAAGGCCCCCAAATGCCAGAAGATTAAATATGTTTATGATCCAGTGTCACTGGCAGGAGAAAAGCACACGGTAAAGGGAGGCAACTGGAAAGAAAAGGAGGCCTCTATTTATCGGAAATAGATACATGTGGGTGTGTGGAGTTTCTACTTGTCAATTTGTTTCATCAGATTGAATGTATAATAAGAGACAGAGATGATTAAATCATTAAACTATGTCTGGATTAACTCATTATCTTGCTTTGTTGCATCACTGTAGCTGAAGGCATCAGGCATCTTTTCCATGGCCTAGACACGTTCTGGAAAAGAAACCAAAGACTTTTATTAATAATAAATGCTATAATAGCTAATGCACAGTTCAATCCTGGTAGTTTTAACTTTCCTGTTAAGTGCTTATAGCAATTCGAAATTTTCCTTAGATCTGCAGTAACAATGAAGCATTTATTCAAGGTTTCCTTAAAATTTTACTTTCTTTCTGAGGAAAATCATTTCCTTCTCAGTACTAGTTCCTTCAAAGCTGATATCATCGCTCCTAAAATTAAAATGATCTTTGATTCCTAAGTCCTTTCGACAACTGCCCTGTATCCAAATTCCACTTCCTTTTGAAAGGCCTTGAATGTGGTTTAACCTCCCAAATTTGCGCTCATTATTTTTTAAATGGAATTCCATGACTGAATTTTGCGAATCAGTTTTCAGCTCTTGTACAGCACTGAGTCACAAATTATACCTTTCGTAATGGAGGCTATGATGCATTTTCCTTCCTCATCTTCTGTGATCTCACTGTAATAATGAATAAAGACCGGCACGTCATACTTCTTGAATGAGCATTGTATTCGCTCTTAGCCACACATCAGAACTGAAGATCTCTATTTGTATTCCAAATGACTTCCTTTACTGTCTCTGCTGTTCTCCCCTACCTATCCATGCTCCCCATCGATCCTGAACCACACTGGTAGCAGTGTCATAATTCACCCAAACCCCACACATTTCACATAACTCATTAAACTCTGTGCTTCAGAGATAATGGGGACTGCGGATGCTGGAGAATCCGAGATAACAAAGCGTGGAGCTGGATGAACACAGCAGGCCCAGCAGCATCTCAGGAGCACAAAAGCTGATGTTTCAGGCCTAGATCCTTCATCAGGAAAGGGGGAGGGGGAGAGGGTTCTGAAATAAATAGGGAGATAAGAGGAGGTGGATTGAAGCTGGATAGAGGAGAAGATAGGTGAAGAGGACACAGACAAGTTAAAGGGGTGGGGATGGAGCCAGTAGACTCACTCACCTCTACTGGCTCCATTCCTGCTCCTTTAACTTGCCTGTCTCCTCTCCACCTATTTTCTCCTCTACCCGTCTTCGATCCATCTCCTCCTCTCTCCCTATTTATTTCAGAACCCTCTCCCCCTCCTCCTTTTCTGATGAAAGCTCTAGGCCTGAAACATCAGCTTTTGTGCTCCTAAGATGCTGCTTGGCCTTCTGTGTTCATCCAGCTCTACACTTTGTTAAACTCTGTGCTTCTTCACCTTTCCAGTTGTCCCTCCTCCTTCAAGATCTTCTTTTATGCCAAAGTCTCATCTTGTTCATTTCTCTCCTTTCTTGGCTCAACATTCATTTGGATCAGAATACAGCTCTGTGTAATACTGGGGACATTTTTATTTCTCCACATTAAAAACACTCTGTATGCAAACTGACATTAAACTGTAGTTTGTAGTGGATCTAGTTTCTGGAAACAGCTGTACCAGAATAATTCATGCGCTGAGCTGAATCAGAGAGACATGCCATTGCACCAGGTATGTTGAAATGTACATAAAACAGCTCTTTGTAATTTTATGACTTCCTCCTAGTGGAAGCATGCACATAGTTCAAAACTGATATGCAATAAATCATTCACAACACATTTTGGAACTAAATGGTGGAATAATTTCAACTTTTTTCAGCATAATCTTTCACTTAAGACAAGTTTCAGAATTTGAAAAGTTACATTAGTTTAAAGTTGTGTTGTCAATTTTTTGGCCTCCTCTCGATGGCAGAAAGTCTTGCTGATCTATTCATCTCCGACCCCAGGGCTCAATCTTATGTGAAATCAGCTAATAATAACTTTTGACCAGGTTCATGTGGGTTTCTCTCTGAAAGACACCTAGGAGGTTTTCTCACACTATCTCCCCACGATCACCTTATTGCCCATGCACTATGCCCCTATGGTGTCACACTCATTTTCTCCCAATCTCCTCAACTGGAAGTGTTAGCCATGGCTGGAAACTCCTGCCATATCCTGGTGCCCAGAGCTCTCTTTAAAGCCCAGCTGGGTACCTGCTCAAGGGTTGGTGGCCCATTGCTGCCCTGTATGTCTTGTGTCAATAGCCTTAGACATTTTGGACAGAGAAAGATTGGTGACTCGCTTTATTAATGAGGACACAGGCCTCCTGGTGGATCTGCTCTCGCTCCCCCCGGAGTGTTCCCTGAGATCTTGGTGACTGGTGGAGCAATCAGTTGAGCTGGATTTGCCAGATGTTGGGAATTGTCAGCATTTAGTATCTTTCTGGTGGGAGGTAGCATGGAAAACTGCGTAACACTGAGTTGAGAAAATGTAATAATGTGGATGCTAATATACGAAAATACATGCAAGCAGGCCTCTTGCTACTCAAAAGAAACTTGTCTCACCATTCAACATTTGGTTGTAAAATGGGACTTTTTAGCACTCGTATTTTGAAATCTCCTTACTGCCGATCTGACACAGTTTGCCAACTTTCTCAAAGAATCATAGAATCCCTACAGGCTGGAAACTGGCCCTTTGGCCCAACAAGCCCACACCGACCCTCAGAGCATCCCACTCAGACCCATCCCCCTATAACCCACTTAATCTACACATCCCTGACTACTACAGGCTATTTAGCATGGCCAATCCACCTAGCCTGCACATCTTTGAAATATTGCCCACTTTGTTGAGGGACTGAGAAGACTCTGCCCTTTTTTAACAATCTGATCCATTTATCAGCTTTTATCTTAGCCTGTTGTCAGCTGAAAGAGTAAGTGTCACCAAGCTGATGAGCCTTAGGAAGCATCAGAGGAAAACACTGATTCCTGCCTCTATCTAATATTCCCATGTTCTTACCCTCAGACACCGCTGGATAATAATCAGGACTAGTGACACAGGTTTATGATATTCCCTTTCTCAACCTTGGAGATTGGCCTTGGTGATGAATGATAGTATTGCCACTAGACAAGATGTGTGCAGCCACAGCCAGAGATCAAATATAAGCTTTCATGGCCAATATAAATCAGCATCACAGTTAAGTATTAGAGCCTTCAGGACAAATAGCAGACACAGAGAAAGAAGCATTGGAGGGGAGGGAACAACAGGATTAGCCGAAATCAGAAAAGAAAACCATTGAAACAGCAGACAGAAAAGAAAAAAAAGAGAGAGCAAAGTTACAAAGGAAAATTGCAGCTGGATCAAAAAGACTGCAAATGTGGAGATATAAATAGCAAGTTATAAACCTTCAGCATGAAACATTTCCTGCACATGCGAGAATATGTAGATTGAAATAGTTCTGTTGTGCCCTTATCTCCTTTGGGTTTGAATGAACAAAATATCTGAAAATAAAAACAAAACCTAAACGGATTCAATATATAGATTTCTGTGAAATGCGATACCTTGCTATAAAATTGAAGTCAAAGTAGATTTAATGTTCAACATGTGTTTAACATATTTTAAAATGTTTATTTTAGTACCAGTTTTTCAGCGGATGTTAGTGATTTTTATTAACAGCTTCACATAGTGTGAGGAATATAATGTTGTTGAAACTTTTACTAAATCATTTTGCAATAAATAAATGCTCTAACAAAAACATTGGAGCATTTTTGTTATTCTTGGAATTATTGATGTCACATAAGCCTGAAGATTGCAATAAATACTTTCCTGTCATGGTTTATGTTTCTCTGCTTTCTTTCCCCTTTGTCTGGTGTTACCACTACCATCTGACTTTATCATTGTAACTCTGTAATTAGGTATGAGAAGGCTACTCATAAAATCTTGGATGATCCTAGATGCAACTTGAACTGCTTGATGTGCCACAGATCTATAAGTAGATTCATAGAACTTTGGACCAAAGCATGCATTTGGCTGCTTGAGGTAGGTGAAATAACTCTAGAGAGGCCAGTATCTGGTCACCAAGTCACCCTTTATTTACACATGAACAGTCCTTGAACATAGTACTGCCTCACACAGAGTCAGGTCTCTGAGAGTCAACCTTTTTATGTCAGCCGGGGCTCCGTGATTGGACCAGATTGGCAGCCCCAATCAGGGAACTTATATTCAATGAGGTTTAGCTGGCAGACCGTGTTACCATCACTGCAGTAGGCCTTATTGATGCTCAAAAATAAAATAAGGAAGCATGCGCTGTGCACACTCTAACCATTGATGTACAACATAACAAGTAATGTGACCAAAACTCCTCATAAACTACTGGAAGTTACCAGAAAAACTATCTGAAATAAATTTTTCAAGGATAACGACATTGGGTGTGCCTTTGGTGGAAAATTATTTTAGCACATTTCTGGGTGGTGGATAAGCTCTCTCTGCTTGATACACCACTTCTTCCTTATTCTCAATATTTACCTCAACTTATAGATAGATGTCTGTATTGGTGTGCTGCTGCTCAGTTGGGGAATTGGACAGTTTGCCAGTTGTATTCTTAAGTGAGTCAAATATGAAGTGTTGCAGTGGTAGCAGTACCCACATCACACCTGATTAGTGGGCATTAAGATGTCATAAAGTATGACAGGGTGGGATAAGATGTCACAGGGGCTTGGAAGGACCTGTACTCTAATAGCATGTCATAGTGTGGTGTTGGGAGTATGCGAGGCCATCGGGGAATGGATGAAAAGCATGAGTTGGTGTGAACGGGACATGGGGTGTATGTGAGGGAGAATGGGTTGTGAGGCTGAGGGCTGGAGGAATATTTTTTATCCTAATACTTGGCCATAGTGCAAGAGAAGAGGCAGATTTTCTGCCCAGGCGGTCTCACAACCTGACAACAGCGTCATGAGCAGTTTCTGTGTCACTGATTTTCAACCTAGTCCACCCTGTCCCTTACTGAAAATAGGAAGTACAGAAAATGGCTATTTTTAAAGTCTGGTTTGTGGGGCAAGAATTTTCCCATGCTGTTTGTCCAACCTGAGACAGAAAGCAGAACGATATCTCATATTTAAATTCCCCAAACTCTCCCATCTTTAATGAGATCTTGATTCCATACTAGACCAGACTGAATATTCCAGTGTCCATACTTCTATCAAAGTCCCTTTCTCTTAATCTCCTAAGCTCACTCAATGGGCTTCCAGTAGCAAGACACCTACTGGCAACTTAATAAAATGTGAGGCTGGATGAACACAGCAGGCCAAGCAGCATCTCAGGAGCACAAAAGCTGACGTTTCGGGCCTAGACACTTCATCAGAGAGGGGGATGGGGTGAGGGTTCTGGAATAAATAGGGAGAGAGGGGGAGGCGGACCGAAGATGGAGAGAAAAGAAGATAGGTGGAGAGAGTATAGGTGGGGAGGTAGGGAGGGGATAGGTCAGTCCAGGGAAGACGGACAGGTCAAGGAGGTGGGATGAGGTTAGTAGGTAGATGGGGGTGCGGCTTGGGGTGGGAGGAAGGGATGGGTGAGAGGAAGAACTGGTTAGAGAGGCAGAGACAGGGTGGACTGGTTTTGGGATGCAGTGGGTGGGGGGGAAGAGCTGGGCTGGTTGTGTGGTGCGGTGGGGGGAGGGTACGAACTGGGCTGGTTTAGGGATGCAGTAGGGGAAGGAGAGATTTTGAAGCTGGTGAAGTCCACATTGATACCATATGGCTGCAGGGTTCCCAGGCGGAATATGAGTTGCTGTTCCTGCAACCTTCGGGTGGCATCATTGTGGCAGTGCAGGAGACCCATGATGGACATGTCATCTAGAGAATGGGAGGGGGAGTGGAAATGGTTTGCGACTGGGAGGTGCAGTTGTTTGTTGCAAACTGAGCGGAGGTGTTCTGCAAAGCGGTCTCCAAGCCCCCGCTTGGTTTTCCCAATGTAGAGGAAGCCACACCGGGTACAATGGATGCAGTATACCACATTGGCAGATGTTCAGGTGAACGTCTGCTTAATATGGAATGTCATCTTGGGGCCTGGGATAGGGGTGAGGGAGGAGGTGTGGGAGCAAGTGTAGCATTTCCTGCGGTTGCAGGGGAAGGTGCCGGGTGTGGTGGGGTTGGAGGGCAGTGTGGAGCGAACAAGGGAGTCACGGAGAGAGTGGTCTCTCCGGAAAGCAGACAGGGGTGGGGATGGAAAAATGTCTTGGGTGGTGGGGTCGGATTGTAAATGGCGAAAGTGTCGGAGGATGATGCGTTGTATCCGGAGGTTGGTGGGGTGGTGTGTGAGAACGAAGGGGATCCTCTTTGGGCGGTTGTGGCGGGGGCGGGGTGTGAGGGATGTGTTGCGGGAAATACGGGAGACGCGGTCAAGGGCGTTCTCGATCACTGTGGGGGGAAAGTTGCGGTCCTTAAAGAACCTGGACATCTGGGATGTGCGGGAGTGGAATGTCTTATCGTTGGAGTAGATGCGGCGGAGGCGGAGGAATTGGGAATAGGGGATGGAATTTTTGCAGGAGGGTGGGTGGGAGGAGGTGTATTATAGGTAGCTGTGGGAGTCAGTGGGCTTGAAATGGACATCAGTTACAAGCAGGTTGCCTGAAATGGAGACTGAGAGGTCCAGGAAGGTGAGGGATGTGCTGGAGATGGCCCAGGTGAACTGAAGGTTGGGGTGGAAGGTGTTGGTGAAGTGGATGAACTGTTCGAGCTCCTCTGGGGAGCAAGGGGCGTCGCCGATACAGTCATCAATGTACCGGAGGAACTGAGGTGGGGTTTGGGGCCTGTGTAGGTGCGGAAGAGGGACTGTTCCATGTAACCTACAAAGAGGCAGGCATAGCTGGGGCCAATGTGGGTGCCCATGGCCACCCCCTTAGTCTGTAGGAAGTGGGAGGAGTCAAAAGAGAAATTGTTGAGGGTGAGGACGAGTTCAGCTAGGCGGATGAGAGTGTCGGTGGAGGGGGTCTGGTCGGGCCTGCGGGACAGGAAGAAGCGGAGGGCCTTGAGGCCATCTGCATGCGGAATGCAGGTGTATAGGGACTGGACGTCCATGGTGAATATGAGGTGTTGGGGGCCAGGGAATTGGAAGTCCTGGAGGAGGTGGAGGACGTGGGTGGTGTCACGGACGTAGGTGGGGAGTTCCTGGACCAAAGGGGAGAAAATGGAGTCCAGATAGGTGGAGATGAGTTCGGTGGGGCAGGAGCAGGCTGAGACGATGGGTCGACCAGGGCAGGCAGGTTTGTGGATTTTGGGAAGGAGATAGAAACGGGCCGTGCGGGGTTGGGGAACAATGAGGTTGGAGGCTGTGGGTGGGAGGTCCCCTGAGGTGATGAGGTCATGAATGGTGTTGGAGATGATGGTTTGGTGCTCGGGTGTGGGGTCATGATCGAGGGGGCGGTAGGAGGTGGTGTCGGAGAGTTGGCGTCTGGCCTCGGCGATGTAGAGGTCAGTGCGCCATACGACCACTGCGCCACCCTTGTCTGCGGGTTTGATGGTGAGGTTGGGGTTGGAGCGGAGGGAGCGGAGGGCTGCCCGTTCTGCGGGGGAGAGGTTGGAGTGGGTGAGAGGGGTGAAGAGGTTGAGGCGGTTAATGTCTCGACGGCAGTTGGAGATGAAGAGGTCGAGGGAGGGTAGGAGGCCTGGGAGTGGTGTCCAGGAGGAGGACTTGTGTTGGAAGCGGGTGAAGGGGTCAGTGGAAGGAGGGTTAGGTTCCCGGTTGAAGAAGTAGGCATGGAGGCGAAGACGGCGGAAAAACTGTTCTACGTCCAACCGTGACTGGTATTCGTTGATGTGTGGTTGTAGGGGCACAAAGGTGAGCCCCTTACTAAGGACTGACCGTTCGTCCTCAGTCGGTGGGAGGTCTGGGGGGATGGTGAAGAAGCGGCAGGGCTCAGTGTGGCTGTCTTCTCTGGGGTTGCTGGCTGTGGAGGTGGTGGGCGACCTGCAACCACAGGAAATGCTACACTTGCTCCCACACCTCCTCCCTCACCCTTATCCCAGGCCCCAAGATGACATTCCACATTAAGCAGAGGTTCACCTGCACATCTGCCAATGTGGTATACTGCATCCATTGTACCCGGTGCGGCCTCCTCTACATTGGGGAAACCAAGCGGAGGCTTGGAGACCGCTTTGCTGAACACCTCCGCTCAGTTCGCAACAAACAACTGCACCTCCCAGTCGCAAACCATTTCCACTCCCCCTCCCATTCTTTAGATGACATGTCCATCATGGGCCTCCTGCGCTGCCACAATGATGCCACCCGAAGGTTGCAGGAACAGCAACTCATATTCCGCCTGGGAACGCTGCAGCCTAATGGTATCAATGTGGACTTCACCAGTTTCAAAATCTCTCCTTCCCCTACTGCATCCCTAAACCAGCCCAGTTCGTACCCTCCCCCCACCGCACCACACAACCAGCCCAGCTCTTCCCCCGGACCCACTGCATCCCAAAACCAGTCCAACCTGTCTCTGCCTCCCTAACCGGTTCTTCCTCTCACCCATCCCTTCCTCCCACCCCAAGCCGCACCCCCATCTACCTACTAACCTCATCCCACCTCCTTGACCTGTCCGTCTTCCCTGGACTGACCTATCCCCTCCCTACCTCCCCACCTATACTCTCTCCACCTATCTTCTTTACTCTCCATCTTCGGTCCGCCTCCCCCTCTCTCCCTATTTATTCCAGTTCCCTCTCCCCATCCCCCTCTCTGATGAAGGGTCTAGGCCCGAAACGTCAGCTTTTGTGCTCCTGAGATGCTGCTTGGCCTGCTGTGTTCATCCAGCCTCACATTTTATTATCTTGGAATTCTCCAGCATCTGTAGTTCCCATTATCTCTCACCTACTGGCAACTCATTGATTTTTAACTGTAACCGCAAGTTTCTTAAAACCAGGGATCTGTTCTCTCTGATCCTCAGCTAACAGATCTTTGGGTATATGGAGCAGAATGCCCCATGTGTTTTTTGGATTTGGAAAATAGTCCCATTTTTTCTTCTCTATCCTCACTCTGCCTCATTAATAAGACATTATCATACAAAGTTTGACGTAACTTGATGGACATTTTGAATGATTTGTAGCAATCATCCTCCCCGTCATTAATGCTCATGCTGCAATAGTTCATAAGAGCTTCAGAGTGTCTTTGAAGTGCTTTCTTTGTCCTCTCCTGGTACATCTGTGAGTTGGGAGATTGGGACCAGGTAAGGGAGATGCTATTTGGCACTCCAGGGACAAAGATAAGTTTTCCCAATTTCTGGCAAAGTTTTGTCTTGAGTTAGATTTGTAAGATGCACCTTGCCTGCAATAGCTCATAGTTGATTTTTCTGATGCAGTTTTCCACTCTTCACCTCATTAATGAAGGACTTAGCCCTTTGGTGCTTGTGAAAACATGTGGCAGCAGAAGCTAAAGGGTAACCACTGCTGGGACAGTGCAAGGTTTGTGTTGCTGGTACCATATTTAAACCCCATCTCCATTGGTCTGGAAGCCAGCATTATGTTTCAGCATTATCCTGAGGAAAAGCTTTAGAAATGCTAGCTAACTCCATAGTTTACACACTGGGACCTAATGGTGCTGGTGGCCTTACTGATAGAAAAGAGTGCAGGGTTTTTTTGTTTACTGCTGCCTGACAAAGGAGGCTAAGGCTCCAGACTCAGGCAGCCTGGACTGAGATAGTGGACCAGGTCAATGCAGTGTTTTGGGTGAAACTTGATGCACAACAGCACAAGAAAGGCAGAAAAAAAAACAGAAATTCGTGGTAAAGCTCAGCTGGTCTGGCAGCATCTGTGGGGAGAAATCAGAGTTAACTTTTCAGGCTGAGTGACCCTTCCTCTGAAGGGTTTTTTTAATAGCATAAGAAGGTCAATGATCTCCTGTGCTCTGCAGGGGTAAGAGGCACCACCTTCTCTCTGCCTACTCATGCTTAAATTCTCACCATTTACTCGAGTTCTGCCAGTGCACACGTACTCACCAAGGCTCCAACACAGCAACTCTCATCATTCCATTGCACCATGCCAATTTATCAGCCCTCTGCCAATTCATTTTCCCCAACTACTAATCCTTCTATGCTACTTACCAACTCACTGGGGTCAGCTCATCAACACTCCCGCTCCTGGATCACCACTCCTTCCTCTTCCATCCACTCCCATCATAAGATGATAAGACCATTCGGCCCATCAAGTCCACTCCACCATTTAAATCATGGCTGATGGGCATTTCAACTCCAATTCCCTGCACTCTCCCTGTAGCACCTGATTCCTTGTGAGATCAAGGATTTATTGATCTCTGCCTTGAAGGCATTCAATGCCCCGGCCTCCACTGCACTCCGTGGCAATGAATTCCACAGGCCCACCACTCTCTGGCTAAAGAAATGTCTCCTCATTTCCGTTTTAAATTTACTCCCTCTAATTCTAAGGCTGTGTCCATGGGTCCTAGTCTCCCTGGCTAATGGAAACAACATCCCAGCGTCCACCCTTTCTAAGCCATACATTATCTTGTAAGTTTCTATTAGATCTCCCCCAACCTTCTAAACCCTAATGAGTACAATCCCAGGATCCTTAGCCGTTCATCATACGTTAAACCTGCCATTCCAGGGATCATCCGTGTGAATCTCCGCTGGACACGCTCCAGCGCCAGTATGTCCTTCCTGAAGTGTGGGGCCCAAAATTGGACACAGTATTCGAAATGGGGCCTAACTAGAGCTTTATAAAGCCTCAGAAGAACATCGCTGCTTTTATATTCTAACCCTCTTGAGATAAACGACAATATTACATTCACTTTCTTAATCATGGACTCTACCTGCAAGTTAACTTTTAGAGAATCCTGGACCAACACTCCCAGATCCCTTTGTACTTCTGCTTTCTGAATTTTCTCACTGTTTAGAAAATAGTCCATGCCTGTACTCTTATTTTTCCAAAGTGCAAAACCTTGCATTTACTCACGTTGAATTTCATCAGCCATTTCCTGGACCAATCTCCTAAACTGTCTAAATCTTTCTGCAGCCTCCCCACCTCGCCAGTACTACCTGCCTGTCCATCTATCTTCTCATCATCAGCAAACTTCGCCAGAATGCCCCCAGTCCCTTCCTCCAGATCATTAATATATAAAGTGCACAGCTGTGGCCCCAAAACTGAATCCTGCGGGACACCACTTGTCACTGGTTGCCATTCCGAAAAAGAACCTTTTATCCCAACTCTCTGCCTTCTGCCAGACAGCCAATCCTCAATCCAAGCCAGTAGCTCACCTCGAACACCATGGGCCCTCACCTTTCTCAGCAGCCTCCCGTGAGGCACCTTATCAAAGGCCTTTTGGAAATCTAGATAGAAAACATCCACTGGGTTTCCCTGGTCTAACCTACTTGTTACCTCTTCAAAGAATTATAACAGGTTTGTCAGGCACGATGTCCCCTTACTAAAACCATGCTGACTTGTTCTATTCTGACCCTGCACTTCCAGGAATTTAGAAATCTCATCCTTTACAATGGATTCTAGAATTTTACCAACAACCGAGGTTAGGCTAATCAGCCTATAATTTTCCATCTTTTGCCTTGATCCTTTCTTAAACAAGGGGGTTACAACAGCAATTTTCCAATCATCTGGGACTTTCCTAGACTCCAGTGACTTTTGAAAGATCATAACCAAAGCCTCCGCTATTTCCTCAGCCAACTCCCTCACAACTCTAGGATATAGCCCATCGGGGCCAGGAGATTTATCAATTTTTAGACCTTTTTACCTTTTCTAGCACTTTCTCTTTTGTAATGCCTACCATACTCAACTCTGCCCCCTGACTCTCCCTAATTGTTGGCATACTACTCATGTCTTCCACTGTAAAGACTGACACAAAGTACTTATTAAGTTCTTCAGCTATTTCCTTATCTCCCATCGCTAGCCTTCCAGCATCAATTTGGAGCGGCCCAATGTCTACTTTTGCCTCTCATTTGTTTCTTATGTATTGCAAGAAATTTTTACTGTCAGTTTTACTATTACTAGCTAGCCTACCTTCATATTTGGTCTTCTCCTTCCTTATTTCTCTCTTTGTTATCCTCTGTTTGTTTTTGTAGCCTTCCCAATCTTCTGATTTCCCAGTGCTCTTGGCCACTTTATAAGCTGTCTCTTTTTCTTTGATACATTTCCTGACTTCCTTTGTCAGCCATGGCTGTCTAATCCTAACCTAACCATTTACAGTTTCTCCTTTTGTCTCAGTGCAAGAACCATTGGCCCAGCTCCCAGCTCCCATAGTTCCCTGACGGACGTAGATTCTGTCCTTGACCTGGCAGCTCATACCCTGCAAAACTGATTGACTATGGTCAACTTCTGGACTGGAATCAAATATGCTATTTCTCTGACTATGGTTAAATGCCCCCATGGGCTGTAGTCCTCCTTAGACCCTTTGATCCCCTTTGACTTCTAGATCTGGCCATTTGATTGAAGCACATGGACTGTGTTCACTGTGTACTTGTCAGCATATGCTGTAGGAGTGATATTAATGTAACTCTATGCTCTGCAGAAAGATGTCCACACCAATCACTGACGACCCTGAACATGTACCTGCCTCTCCTTCTGTGCTAGAAATGAGTGCAAACCAGAGAACCTTGCATCTCCACATAATTGCAAAGTGAATTAGTGCGAGGATGAAGCCTAGCATGATGGTAACCTAGTTAACTTTCTCTGGACTGCCTCCAATGCCAGTAGTGGATATATGCTTTGGATAAGGGGGCAAACCTGTTCGCCCTATTCCAGCTGTGGACTGACCAGTGCTATGTGTAGTTTTATTTTTATGTATATTTTTATGTGGGTGGAATTTAGCTAATAATGAATTGCAAATACATGGAAATAAGCTAGTTGTTGCTTATTAGAGGGATTCAGACTGTGCCATTGAACCCAGAAGAGGAAAATCAGAAATGTGTTTTCCTGATGTGAGATTCCTATTTTTTCATAATCGCCATAATTTCCCATATTACTTGCTGTTGCCAACATCACTCAATGGATCACGTAATTCCAGCAATGTGACCAATCAACATAGTTAATTTTACAAGGAATTGCCTGAATTCTTGTAGAGCTGGCTTCAAGGACACTCACCTTTGTTTATTGGTACTCCCATTGAACAGGGAGTATGCATACATATTTGTATGAATCTATAAGTGTCCACTTCTGTGTATGGGAAGAGTAAAACCATTGGACAAAATCATACTGGTTGCACTGAGCCAGCTTTGGAGATGGAACCAGGAGAAAATAGGATTTGATTATCTTGGGTTGGTGACTAATCCAGCAGTGGATGACCATTTACTTGCCCTGACATGGCAGGTGCCTGTAGTTGGATTGTCAACATCAGGCCTTGGAGCCAGTGAGATCCTATAGTTAATACCCTATTTGAGCCTCAGGAATCACTGCTATTGCTAAAGACAATCTTTTGCAAAGTCTTCCTGTCCATCGTGTTGGACTGGCACTATGGCCACAGTTTACTTTTGTTAAAACCTTCTCAGAAGATGTCTCAAGATGTAGACATCCTTGCAGTGCCATTCCCATAGCATCTAGTGGTGGGGTTGCCATTTTCTCAGAAGCCACCGCTCATAAGATTGCTGTTGCTGTGGTGTGAGTGTGGTAGCAGGACCCAGATACAGTCCTAATCCATGACTGATCTGAAACAGGCTAAGGTCCTATTCATTTGTCTTTGAGCTCCACCATAATATCTGGTCCCAATCCTAACTCTATCCCTTTCCCTTGCAGCTGCCTCAGACTGAACCAGCTGTTTGCATCCCTCATGTTTCATTTGAACCAAAGTCAGGGACAGAGTAAGAATGTGACCAGGATCTTTCCAGTGGTGGGTAGAGACCTGCCGACTATTTCCCCATCATCATCCCCTCCAATACCATCGCCCCTGCCCACTCTGCCGGCATATCATTTCAACTGTGTATCATCACTATCCCTGCTTTCACTTACGTAACATCACCTAACCATTCTGCCTCAGTTTATTTGTAACTGAAATACCCTTTGTGTGTTTGTTACCTCCAGACTTGATTATTTCAATACACTTCTGGCTGGAGTCCAATCTTATAACTTGGAAAAACTCAAGGCTTTCCAAAACTTCAATGGCCATGCTTCAACTCACAAAAAGGTTCTTTCAACCATTAGTCCCATGTTTGTTGACCTTTAATGACTCCCCATGTACAAAGGCCTAGTTTTAAAATTCACATCCATGTTTTCAAATCCCTTCATGATTCTGCCTCTCCCTGTCCCTGTAATCTCCTCCAGTATTGCAAGTCCTTTGGATATCTGTACTCCTCTACTTCAGAAATATCCTTGATTTTAATTACTTCACCATTGATGAGTGTGCCTTTAGTTGCCTAGGCTATAATCTTTGGAATTTGCTCCTTAAACCTTTCTGGCTCTTGACCTCTCTCTCTCTTCTTTAAAACGCTCTTCAATACCTATGGTTCTGAATCAGGTTTATGGTAATCTGCAATAATATGGCTTTATATGGCTCAGTGTAAAACCTTATCAGATGATGCCCCTATAAAGTGTTTTGAAATGCTTTTCTATGGCACTGAATAGATTGTTATTGTTGAGTAATTTCCCAATATAAATAAGTCCTGGAATTCCAACCTGCTACACTTTAATCACCGATTAACATATTATGAATACAATATTTAACATCTGTGTACCTCCTCCATGAGATGCTAAGGATAAACATACAACATCCTGTGGTTATTTTAATCCAGTATAAATATTTATTTGGAATTATGAAATTTTGTGTCCAATGAATCTTAGGCCTTTAAGTGATCACAATTACCTTCCTCACCCTATGGCCTTTCCAAAAAAAAATGCAGATATATTAAATGAATTATAATAAGTTAAAAGTTAACCAATAATTTAAATGACATCCAGTTACATTTTTAATGCATGTATTTTCAGTGAAAGCCGTCTGGTTTATTTATAATATTTAAGAGATTTTCACGACATTGTCTGATCCTAATTGGTTAAATGCCTATGATAGTTTTCCTTGCAGCCCACTGATACTTTCAAACTGTTCAACTTAATTTAGTTAACAAAGGCCCATCTCATAATGTAATATATTCTAAATTATAGGTTTATAAAGGTTTTTTGTAGCTGGAAGCGCCTGTTCAGATCCTTTATTTATTATGAATGCTTACATCTGAAACAGCATGAATTAACCTTTTGCAAACACGTACACAATGCCTTGAAATTATTCAGAGGTCATATGAAGTGGGTAATCATTAACCGAATCACATAAAATGTCTACAAAAGTGGGAAATAGACAGCAAAGCAATCAATACTTCAAAGACCAAATAAGTATGTTGATTCCTTGCATTAAAAAATATTTCATCATAGCTCTTCTGTGTATTTTCAATATTTGCTGCAATATTTTACTTCAAGATGAGTCCTACTGTTTCATTTTAACAACAGGGTTCTGTATTTCTCATGCATTACAGTAAGGTTGGGACTAACAGGGAGTTCTCAAACCTAACGAGAGTCTGAACAGAAGTGGGAATGTTGAAACCATTATCAGGTGCTATTTACTTGGAAATAACTTTGAAGCATCTGGTTACATTCCAGTGATAAATGTTTGTTTTGGCTCCTCATTATGGAAAACCAGCTAACCCAAACACAGAGCAGATCTGCTGAATGCACAGCTTCAAGTACAGATAATTTGAGAGAAAAGAATATTTGCATTTTGATCTGTTTCCTGATTTGTAAAGTAGCTTTTGTTTACAGGGTATTCGAAGTGAAAAATATGAGTATAATAATTTGGATCTACAAATCGGCAGAGACTTAAATTTCATGCATCAATGGCATTCCTCGCTTATAATCTTGAGTTTCTCCATCTTTAACACATTCCTGTTTCTTTTCTGAATAGTTCAAGGGCTCTCCATGGATTTCCGCACTGTAGGAGTCTCTCATTCATTAAATATTGTCAAGTAATAGCATTGTTTCTGAAATTGCCAGCTTCTAGAATTAATTAGAGCTCATTACGCAAGATAAACCACCTTTCTTTTCAGCCTAACCACATGTTGGGGAAAAAAACAAATCTAAATGCTAAAATCTTGTGAAATGCTTACTGCAGGAAACATATTAGATCATCCCACTGGGACTGAATGTTTTTTCAAATATTGTTTGACTGACAAAATCTTGGTTAATCTAGCTCAAGAAATACAAGCTAGTCACTTATCATTCATCAAAAGCTAAATGGCAAATGGTCGTTTTTACAACTGCAGTGATAAGAAAGTAGATTTTACTTTTGACTTGGTAGATTTTTCCTTTACTATTGGGTTCAGGTTAGTTTGAGTAATCTTTGGCTTCATTTTCCTTCAGTTAATCACCTGTGTGAAACTCCTCTGCTCATATTTTTTCCAGCACAGAGGGAGAGGTTGAATCTGCTGTGATGTGTCATAATGAGACATAGAGCATAATTTAATGAAGAGAATTGTTTAACTGAAACTACAAGTGACGTGTAGAAGAAAACAGAAATCAAGATCTGTGTGTACAGACAAGAGAAAGTTATAGAATTAGACAACAGAACCATCATACTCGACAATAGCAAAAATAGCTTTACATTTTTAGTAACATTCTGATCATCTTGTCTCAGAGGCAGAGATTTTCTTGACTGTGTCATGCCTCATTCCCAGAGGCAGCTGGCCGTTTAAATGATCAGCTGCTTTAATTGAAATCGAGCTTTAGAGGCCTCTGCTGTCGAAATTCAGAATGTAGAAGTTAGACCAGGTAAAAACAAGTCATTTTTCATGGCATTTCATTCAGGCTGCTTCCTTTCTCCCCTAGAAATGCTTTATAGAGTCATAGTGCTGTACAGCATGGAAACAGACCCTTAGGTCCAAATCGTCTATTCTGAACACATATCCTAAATTAATCCAGTCCCATTTGTCGGGATTTGGGCCATATCCCTCTAAACCATTCCTATTCATACACCCATCCAGATGCCTTTTAAATGTTGTAATTGTACCTGCCTCCACCACTTCCTCTGGCAGCTCATTTCATAAACTCATAGACTCTGTGTGAAAATGTTGCCCCTTAAGTCCCTGTTAAATCTTTTCCGTCTCATCTTAAACCTATGCCCTCTAGTTTTGACTCACCCATCCTGGGGAAATGACCTTGGCTGTTCACCCTACCCATGCCCCTCATGATTTTATAAACCTCTATAAGGTCACCCCTCAGCCTTCGATGTTCCAGAGAAAACAGCCCCAACATTTTCAATATTTCCTTATAGCTCAAACTCTTCAACCCTGGCAACATCCTTGTAAATCTTTTCTGAACCTTTTCAAGTGTAGATAGATAGATAGAATGTTGATGCATAGAGTGGAGAGCCAGAGACCTTCTTCCTAGGCTGGAAGTAGCTGTTACGAGGGGCCATAGTTATAAAGTGAGTGGAGGTAGATAGAGGGGAGACGTCAGCGATAGGTTCTTTACTCAGAGAGTGGTAGGGGCGTGGAATGCATTGCCGGCGAGGGTAGTGGTGTCAGCCTCATTAGGGGCATTTAAGCAGGTATTAGATAGGCATATGGATGATAGTATAAGGTAGGGTAAAATTTCAGCACAACATCGCGGGCCAAAGGGCCTATACTGTGCTGTACTGTTCAATGTTCTATGTTCTAAGTTTCACAACATAAATTCCAAAAAATACATGATAAAATATTTCAACCTGTGTATTACAATATTTGCAAGAAAATTCAGCTTGTCTCATACAAGTTTCACCTGATACAAATGTAATTGATTGTCCGTGGGATTATGATGTTGTGACAATAACGGAGACCTGGCTCAAGGAAAGACAGGTCTGGGAGTTAAATATTCCTTGGTTCAAAGCATCCAAAAAAAAGGACAGGGAAAAATAGGAGGGGTGCCATTTTTGGTTATGGAGAGCATTGCAGTACTGGAGAAAGAGGATTGATTCGGAAGATTCAGGGACAGAATTGATTTGGCTAGAGCTGAGGAGTAAGAAGGATGGAATTACATTACTTGATGTAATCTATAGACCACCAACTAGTGGGAAGGATATACGGAAATAAATCTGCCAGGAAATTACCGAGTGGTGTAAACATCACAGAGCAGTTATGGTGGGGGACTTTAACTACTTGTATATGAATGGCACTCGTGGTAATGTAAGGGGCAGCAAGGGATAAGAATTTTCTGTAGCAGAATATGTGCAGTCCAACAAGACAGGAGGCACTGCTAGACCTGGTTCTTGGGAATGAGGTGGGCCAAGTGACAGTGGAGAATATTTGAGGCACAGTGATCATTGTAATGTAAGGTTCAAGATGACATTAGGAAATGGCATTGGTCAATCCAGAGTGCTAATAATCTGCTGGGGTAGAGCTGATTTCAATGGTGAAAGAACAGTTCTGAATCAGAATGACTGGAACCGAAGATTGTGGCAGAAACAGCAACTGAACAATTGACTGCATTCAAGGAGAAAATGGTTTGGACACAGTCAATGTATAGTTTCTAAAAAGGGAATAGGAAGATAAACAAATCAAGAGCTTTCTGAATTACAATGGAGATGGGAATTAAGTTTAAAATGTTTATGACAGGAGTCAAGTAATAAATATCATTGAGAACTAGCTGAATACAAGCACTGTTGGCCTGCAGCTGCTCTGTACCATTCCTGACATGTCCTCCGGATGTGGCAGAGAGGTGGGAGACTTGTGAACAGGGACTTGGACGCACTGCTGGATTGGTCCCTAGATACAGGAGTCATCCCACTGGATTGGAAAATTGTGTAAGTCACTCTATGTTTTAAAAAGGGCGAAAGAGGGAAAGCAGGTATTACAGACTAGTTTGCCGAACATCTCTGCTGGGACCATTGTTGGAATCTATTTTCAAGGATGGGGTAACTGAACAACTTGAAAATTGTCAGTTAATCAGGGACAGCCAGCATGGATTCATGACAGATAAATCCTGCCTAATAAAACTCATTGGATTTTTTTCAAGACATAATTAAGGTAGTGGACAGAGGAATGTCTATGGACTTCCAGAAGACATTTGATAAAGTCCCATGCAAGAGACTGTTAACTAAGGTAGAAGCCCCCAGAACAGAGGACAAATTACTGAAATGGCTGGGAAATTGGCTCAGGTAGGTGACAAACTGTAGGGATAGTGGATAGGTACTCAAATTGGCTGGATGTGATCAGTGGCGTCCCACAAGGATCTGTGTTAGAGCCTTAATTATTCACATTATTTATAATGACTTGGATAATGGCTCAGAAAGTCAGCTTCCAAATTTTCTATAAAGTTAGGGGGCATTGTTGGACAATGTGGATGGTAGTATAAAATTACAGAGGGATATTGATAGTCGAGGTGAATGGGCAAAACTGTGCCACAAAGAGTTCAATGTAAGTGTGAGGTTATCCATTTTAGCCCTAAAAAAGGATAGATCAGGGCACTTTCTAGGTGATATGAAATTCAATACAGTAGATATTCAAAGAGACTTGGAGGTTTAGGTGTATGGATCTTTAAGATGTCACAAACAGGTGCAGAAAATAATCAAGATAGTTAATGGGAAGCTGATTTTTTTATCTAGAGGACTGGAGTACAAGGATGCAGAAGATGTTACAGATTTTCAAAACCCTGTTTATAGCTCATTTGTAGTACTGTGAGCAGATCTGGGCACCACAAGTTGTGAAAGATACATTGAACTTAGAGGAGTACAATGTCGATTTACAATAATGATACCTGGAACTTCAGAAGTTATAAGGAGAGATTTTGCAATTTAGGCCTATTTTCTCTGGAATTTAGAAGGTTAAAGGGTGATTTGATCAAAGTCTTCGTGATATTAGCAGGAAGGACAAGGTAAAAAAAATTAACAAGTTCCACTGGTTGGAGATTTTTAAACAAGGGGGCACAGTCTAAAAAGTAGGGCCAGACCATTCAGGAGAGGTGCCAGGAAGCATTTCTACACACAAAAAGGGTCGTTGTGGTTTGGAACTCCCTTCCACAAGTGGCAGTGAATGCTAGATTAGTTTTTAGTTTTATTTTCTGAGATATGTTTCTTTTTATTAAGGAAAGGTATTTAGGGATAAAGGCCGAAGCCAGATTTATGGAGCTAGATCGCCGACCAACCAAAACTTCATTAAATGGTAGAACAGGCTCCAGGAGCTGAATGATCCCACCCCTGTTGCGATGTTCCTAAAACCAGGTTAATACAATACAGAGAAAATAATAATTATTAAAATGAAATATGCATTAATTAAACTCTACATAAGTAAGTGCTTTCCTGAGACAGTCAAAGCAATACTGTATATCTTCCATCACTTGTGCCTTAGAATCTCAAAAGTGCTGTGAAAAGAGATAACAATTGTTATTACACATTTGCTCGCAAGTCCACATTGAATTAATTAAAATTGGATAAGACAGGATGAAATTGTTTGCCACTAATCTTCCTATGTTCCTATTATACACCTCACTTTATATTCCAGTCTTCTAGGCTACAAATTGTTTGCTGTGGTTAACAGTTGATAATAACTGGAAGCCCTTTGGTCACAATTTGATACTGCTGGGTCCTGCAAGTTTCTTGTCCAAAAAGAAAACAAATCCACCACATATGCTTCCTGGGTTGCTTTATGAGTTTATCATATGAACAACAAAATTACATCACCAGAAAGATTCCATAGTTGGTCAAAGTAGCAAAGGCAACTGGCAACCATAATATGTCGCAGAACATTAGCTTCAGGAAAGGAAGAACTTGGAGAATATTTTCAGAACACAACAACAATTTGATTAGGAAAAATGATTATTATTAACAGAATTTATTGCAGAAATAGTTAGATTAACAACTCTTAGGAAGTCATGGATATCTGCAGCTCTCTGCAATTTCTGGAAGTTTCCAATGTGACTGCAACGGCAGAATTTTTATTCACTTTGTACACAGTAAATGTTGGGATAGTAGTAGAGCGAGGATTAGGAACACTTTAAACATACAGCTCTTGTACCTGATTCCAGTCTGAACCCATTGTTAATGTGGCTGGTACAGGGTGTGTGGGTTCCACCATTAAACTCCAATCCAGGTAGTGCAGTCTCACTGTTTGATAAACATGGGTAAAAACATGATTAGTATGCGATCAGAATGGCCGGCGTTCTCAGATACTGGTTGAACTCTGAATTAGGTGGGGAAGACCCAAGACTCTTCCCTGGGTTGCTAGAAATGGAAGGTTGTCAAGGTATGGAGGCTGTGTGTACCAGTGATGTGCATCAAGTTATATACTTGACTCACGCCAAATATGTTTAAATGACCACATTGCTAAAAGGGCCCTTTAGGTACAGTCCCAATATCTTTGGGCAGATCATAAAAAGAGCCATTTTAAAGCTGCTCCATGTTTTTTGAAGAATGAATTTAAAAAAATCCTCGTCCTCCACGTGCATATCTCAGTAATCTCTTATAGCAGTGCATCTCTGCTTATCTTGTGAAAGAGTACAGGAGATGTATTGGTTCTTGTTAAAAACTGAGTGATAGGATTTTAATAAAATGGATCACCACCTTCCAATTTTATGACCACTTCCATCTAGAGGACAGGAGTAGCAGGACAGCATCACCTGCAGGCACTTAGCCAAATCACTCACCATCCTGACTTGGAAATATATCGCTGTTCCTTCAGAGTCACTGGGTCAAAATTCTGGAGCTTCCCACCTAACTGCACTAAGATTCAATCTGTACCAAATGGACTGCAACAATTCAAGAAGGCAGCTCATCACCACCTCCTTAATGGCATCTAATAAATGCTGGCCCAGACAATGATGCCCACATGCCATGAATGAATAATTTTAAAAATTGAAGCTAGGTAAGCACTCTGAAATAGTTTCTTTAAGGTTGGGCTTTAATGTACAATTGACACATTCTTTCCAAAATATTTATGAGAACATTTCCCTCATACTTTCTTAGCATTTCTTATTGGCAGGTGCGGGTCTCTTGTGGAAGAAGCAGCTTTGTTTAATCAGTAGAAACTCTAGATGACAATGTCAGAGGTCAGACTGGTAATATCACCAGTCAAATGGCATGGGGTGGTATATTGCTACTTATAGCTATCAGTACCAAACAACTGATGTTAATTTTCATACATATGCCGGTACACTTTAATGTTTTCAACTAGAAGTGTTGACAATAGTTTAATATCAAATATGATGCCTACATTACTAAATTTGCATAGAAAGCTGAGTTTTAATCCTTCATCCCATTTTACCCTACTTCCATGACAGCTCTGACAGTCAGTAACAAACATGCTGGAGGGTAGAGACTGTCAGATCTCACCCTTCTTCTCAATCACCATTGTGATTTCTTTGTGAACTGCCAGGACACACACTTCCTGTCACTGTCTCCAAGTTCTAATTTGGATTGATAAAGCTCAGTCCAGCAGACTTGTGTGAGTAAAAAGCTTTAAGATTTGAACTAACATAACTTGGTTCAGTCTTTGCCACTTAAATTAAGGGCCCTGTCTTATTTTGAGTTATTCTGGATGTTGGTGTGATTCTTTTACTGAAAGTGTGTGGTATAAATCACACAACTGCTGCATATGCAGTTAACAAGTGATTTGAAGCTTAAATTTAACACTCTTCTACACATTTGAAAAAGCTGCTGTGCAATTGGATAGCCTAGAACACAGTTAAAATGATTAGCTGGCAAGTTGGAACAGTGTTCAAAGGAAGGCCACTGCTCAAATTGTGTTTAGGGAAGTGATAGAAACCAAAAGAAGTCGATGTTATCGTTTCTGTCAGCAAACTCCAGAGGTGAATTAGAGAACAATTGAAGTTTTTAGTGTTTTTGTTTATCTTTCATGTTTCTTGTTGTACTATCTGATGGAAGATCAACAGGAAATGGGATGGACGTAAGAATAAAATTAGAAATGGCAATAAGTTTAAATTTGGGACATTCATTTGTATTTTCTCTTGCACAGTTTGTAGGTGTGCTTTACTCTTTTCTGCTTTTATTCCAAATTTCCATTTTGTATACTCTTTTCATTATCTTTAAATCTCTGTTGAATAGACTGGTTGCTTAAACGATCAATCAGCTTGAAAACTATCGGTTTAAATGGACAGTTTTAGGGGAACTGTTTTGCAGGCATGGCGCTGAACTGGTGCTGCAGCTAATCTATTATTGGATTAGCTGACATGCAAATGCAGCTCAAAAAATTGGTGAGTAGACTTTGCAGAATTTCCTGCCTGTGCAACAGAATTTATACAGTGTGTTACTTCATTTTTACACTTTTTTATCATCCAATTTGATGACTTCATTTTGGATATCACTGACAGGAAATTTTTACATGCTTGTACTTTAAAATCTTCACCGCATGAGGAATTTTTTGTTTTGATAGTATTTTGCTTACCATAATTCTCTGTTTCCTCTGCAAGTCTTCCCCTTCACCACTTTGACATATTCAAATATCACAGTTACCGTTACAAATAATCTCAAGAGCATAAACAATAAAAAGGAAGCCATGTACTTCCTGCTGTTGACAATTTATTGTCTTTTTACTGTCCTCAGATGTGCCTAGAAGAATTTTGTTTCTGAGTGATCTCACAAAGAGTCTACTCACAGCACATTGGATCACATAGTTTGAAAGGGATGGTTCACATTGCTTGTTCACAAAGCGACACTGTATTAAATATCACGCCTGCCCTTTTAAAAGAGTGTGTGCTTACTTACTAAGTATTGTCACATGAGATGTGATTGTAATCAGAATAAAGATCTGGTATTTAATATAACATTTTTAACGACCTCAGAGCATCCCAAAATGATTAAGAGCCAATGAAGTAGACACTGTTGTGTTGTAACATGGCAAAAAAATTGCTCACAGGAAGATGCCACAAGCAGCAAACCATAGATGACCTGAATTTTAATGGCTTTAGTTAAATGATGAATATTAGTCAGCGCACCAGGAAAATGCCACAGCTTTTCTTCAAGTAGTACCATGAGGCCTTTAGAACCACCTGAGAGAGCAGACTAGCCTTATTTCAGCAAGTCAAAACATTTGGCAATGTTCTGTCAGTAGTGCATGGTCATTTGGCCCCTTGGAGTGATCAGGCTCAGAGACCCAGTATCACTACAGGTTGGGAAGTTGACCATTGTTAGATCGGCAGATCCAGTGCAGCCTGCCTGAGGATTGGCACATAAGTCATTCAGGGAGTTGGACGGAGATCGGCTGGGGCCTCAGTCACCTACTGGTTGAGGTAGCCTAAGTCAGTCAGAGGGTAGCACAATCTCTCCTGCAGGGACAGCTCAATGAAAGCCAACGGGCATTATCAGGGGCCATTCTATGGTAGAAAGGTTGGAAGGCAGTTCTGGGGATTGGAGTCAGGCAGAAAATCTGCGAGGCAGAAGAAAAACTGGGCGGTAGAAGGGATAATAATCATGAAGGGGGACAATTCAACATATAAGGAGGATGAGACGATAGTGAATTGGAGGACACAGGTGACAGAGGGAGGGAATTTATTAATGGTCAACATCACCCCAGCTTCGTCAGGGAGACAGCGCAATGACTAAGCTGTTTGGCTCGGGCTCAGGGGTAATGTTGGAAGATGTCATAATTCAAAGAGGCATGTGCACTTGTTAGGAGTGTAAGGAAGAAAGGAACATAGAGGTTCAGGTGTGGCACTTGATTACTTGGCTGAGCCTGTGATTTACAGTGTTAAGCACAACCTGTGTTGCCTTCCATTCTCGTGTGAATCATAAATATGTACTGGAAATAGAAAATGGCTGCAAAGACACCCAGACTGGGTGGAATAAGTGCCTTCTTTCTATATGAACATTGAGGATTTATATGTAATGATGTTAGGCCGTTCAGGAGATAATTGCGTTTAACAGGCACTTTCACAGTACAGTTTGAAGACATTTGTAATTATCAGGGCCTACCTATGAAATACATGTAATGTCCAACTGTGTGGGATACAAATTCTGATCCCAAACAGTCTTGACCATGTGGAGAGATAAAGAGAGTTAATGTTACAACTCTGGTATGATTCTTCTTCAGTTAAAACTGCAAGAAATAGGAACAGCTGTAAGCCATTTGACCTCTCAAACCTGTTCTGCTATCCCATAGGATCATGGCTCATGTGACATTTCTCATATCCACTTTCATGCCCTTTCCTCATCGCCCTTGATGCTCCTACTGATTAAGAATTTATCCTGTCAAACCCCTTAAGAGTTTAATATGTTTCAATGAGATTACCTCTCAATCTTTAAAACTCAATTGAGAAGAGATCCAAACTAGGTAGCTTTTGCTTATAAGTCGATCCCTCCAAATCTGGGATCATCTCAGTGAATATTCTCTGAACTATCTCCAATGAAATAATATCCTTCCTGGAATAAGAGTACCGTACAGCTGGCACTACTCCATACGTGGTTTCACCAACATATACAGTTGCAATTTATAATCTAACTGATTGAAATAAGGGTTAACATTCCATTAGCCTTCCTGATTAGCTACTGCACCTGTGTTTCATGCACAAGTACTGCCAAGTCTCTTTCTGTTGCAACTTTCTCAATTTTTTTACATTTAATTAATATTCTCTTCTTTTGTTCTTCCCTTCCAAAATGAACAAAACCACATTTCCCCACATTATACTCCATTTGCCAATTTCTGCGATTCTGAAGAAGTCATACCAGACTTGAAATATAACTCTGTTTTTCTGTTCACAGATGCTGCCAGACCTGCTGAGTTTCTCCAGCATTACCTGTGTTTGTTTAGGGTTTCCAGCGTCATGTCTGTGAAGCTGAAGAAATCCTAATTGACCTTAGAAGTGCCACCTGTGGGCCACAATTCATAAAGATAATCCAAAATCTCATAGCCTGCCCCATAGCAACGAGCTGATTTCCTCTAACCTTGAACTGTAAGTATTGGCCAAATGAAATGTTGCCTTTCTTGGGTGATCTCGGGGAGGGGAAACAAGGCATCAGTAATCATACAAGGCCTATGAACTTCTACTGCATTTGTGTGACATGGCTTCAGCCACATTCATGGAGCAAGGTTCCTCTGTCAATGAAGAGTTATTCCATGGCGTTTTCTTGTTGGAATCCTCCCTGTCCCACTGTTTCCAGGACTATGGTCAACCACTGTTTGTGTGTGATGTGAATGCTGACAGCTCACATTGCTAAGGATCTGATCTGTTTCCGATGTTTCCAACAAAGGTTCTCAGAATCGTAAGCAACGTTTCCAGTCATAGCAGGGGCCATTGCCTGTGACTGCTGTTACAAAGGTGCAGATAGAATGTGGACAATCAAATACTCTGGCAAGCCCAAAGCCTCCAGTGACTACTGAATAGTTTCCACGTGAAGGTGTTGCAGCTGAAGTACCTCTCAACTTGCAGAAATTCTATAGGAGGCTCAGAGCCTGTCATCCTCAATGCCATTTCTTCCAGCTAAGCGCGGAGTATGTGTTATTTTGGGCTGAGGATGTCTCTGGACTCTATCACTGAACTATACCAACTGCTGGAGCAGGACCTGAGACCTGAAGGAGTGGGTGGCTACCCCACGCCGGTCAAGCTGACAGCTGCTCTAAACCTTTGTGGAGCTGGATCCTTCCAAGAATCCACTGGGGATCTCTGTGTGATCTCTCAGCCCTCAATTCATAAATGTTACCGACACAAATTGTGCCACTTCATCATACATCCCCATGAGAAGGCCAGTGCTGCAATTAGGGTAATAAGCTTAAACCAGTTATAGGATGCAATGAATTCTACATACATCACATTGAATGTACCATATCACACAATTCCATCAACAGAAAAGATTCCAGTTCATCAATGTATGACTCATTGATACCATACCTTGGTCTGTGACAGATACTTTGGGAGTTTTGTTCCAAAGTTTTGATGCCTTACAAGGATGGTTAGTGGGAGTAAAGGGCTTTCTTATTTTAGCTAATAACCCCCCAGCAGTCTCCAGTTGAAGCCTAGTGTCAGCGAGTTTTGAGAAGATTTGTAGCTCAGGTTGAGGTTCTGGATGTCAGTTTGCTCGCTGAGCTGGAAGGTTCATTTTCAGACATTTTGTCACCATTTTAGGTAACATCATCAGTGAGCCTCCGATGAAGCGCTGGTGTTATGTCCCACTTTCTATTTATCTGTTTAGGTTTCCTTGGGTTGGTGATGTCATTTCCTGTGTTGCTGATGTCATTTCATGTTCTTTTTCTCAGAGGGTGGTAGATGGGCTCCAAATCAATGTGTTTGTTGATGGTTGAGGCCTAGTGTGGATAAAATGCTGCCCATTCATCAATGAAGGCTGTGATAGAGCAGATGATAGTCTTGCTGAAGGTGAGGTTCCAATGTTTGGATCCATTGCAGGTGGGGGTTATATTTAATGCACTCCAGTCAGAGTGTTCTTCATATTCCTACCATGCTGTGCCCTGTAGAAGTGGCACAAGCAAAGAGAAATATGATGGATGCTGAGGAGCTGGGAGAATGACAACAGTATTTCAAGGATGAAGATGAGGGCATACAGCTGGAGGAATTTTACCTTCATCATGATCGACTGCTGAAGAATTAGGCACAACAGGTTCAGATAGGATTTAGTTGACACTCAGTTCCAAAAGATGGGAGTGGGGTACAGTCATAACTCATTGGCTGTAAATTTGTTGATCAAAAGGCAGGCTGTCATCTTCTGTTCCCAGAAGAAAATGCAGCTCTTGTTTGCTTTTTATCTTTGCTTTTTCCATTTTGAATACAAGTGAATGTTTTCAACCATTTGAAGGTTTTCCTATGTGCAAGGCTCCCATGATAAACAATGAAAAAATGTCATAATACACTGAGTGTAAAGGTTTTTAGACAGGGTCCTAAAATGGGACAGTGCTAAGGATTGGTAATTTTGTAGCTGGAGTTACAATGACTGTCTATCATACCTGCTGCAAAGGAAGATGGTCATGGTTGTTGAATGTCTGTCATCTCAGCTCCAGGACATCGCTACAGGGGTTCCTCAGCGCAATATCTGAGGCCCAACCATCTTCAGCTGCTTCATCAGTGACCATTCCTTCACCATGAGGTCAGAACTGGAGATATTTACCGATGATTGCACAATGTTAAGCACCATTTGCAACCGCTCAGATACTGAAGGAGTCCATGTTCAAATGTACTCAAGACGTGCACAATATCCAAGCTTGGGCTGACAAGTTGCAAGTAACATTTGTGCCACACAAATGCCAGGCAATGGCCTTCTCTAATAAGACACAATCTAACCAGTGCCCCTTGGCATTCAATGGTATTACTATCACTGATCCCCCACTATCAACATTCTTGGGGTTATTATTGACCAGAAATTAAACTGAACTCGCCACATAAATACTGTGGCTACAAGATCAGGTCTGAGGCTAGGAATACTCCTGGCTTCCCAAAACCTGCCCACCATCTCAAGGCACAAGTCCGAAGTGTGATGGGATGTTCCCCAATTGTCTGGATGTGTGCAGCTCCAACTACACTCAAGAAGCTTGACACAGTCCAGGACAAAACACTTGATTGGCTGTACATCCACAAGCATCCACTCCTTCCACTATTGATTCTCAGTAGCAGCAATGTGTACTATCTACAAGATGCACTGCAGAAGTTCAACCAAGGACCTCAGACAGCACTTTCCAAACTTGAGACCACATCCATCTAGAAAGACAAGGGCAGCAGATACATGGGAACACTACCACCTGCACGTTTCCCTCCAAGCCACCTATTATTCTAACATGGAAATATATCACCATTCCTTCACTGTTAAGTCAAAATTCTGAAATTCCCTCCCTAAGGGCATTGTGTGTCTACTTGCAGTGCATGGACTGCAGAGATGTTGGAAGCTAGGTCAAAATCATCTTCACAACTGCAAGTAGGTGCAGGCAATGAGTGCTAGAGAGCCAGCGCTGCGATGTCCCACAAATGAATAAGATAAAAGGCAGGTGGTGAATATAAAATTGGTACAAATAGTTAGTGACAAATGTGGGCTTTTATTTGAAATAAATGGTCATCTGTGCCAAATTTGTACACTCAGGAGCATTTATTTTTCCTTCCCCTCTCACTAACTCCACTATGAAGGGTAGCTTCTAGTTGGCAGTGTTTGCCCTACTGCATGATTGTTTTGGCTTAAATACGTGTTGGGGGCGCTGTATCCTGGAAGGTCCCAGAAATGACAAATACTTCTGACCTTGCTGAACAGAAGATAGAAAAATAGGACGTGCAGGGGAGATGAAGATAGAACCATGGTGCAAAGTTAAAGAGGTGAATATGCAAAAAAACTCCCAAGTGCTCATGGTGATGCTCTTGATGACATTCCTCTACATTCACACTTAGCCAATTTCTGGTGAAATTCCATCAACAGTCTGCTGATTCAGGGGTGATGATGCGACTACAGAACCCATTTTAATACTGTGCAGTGTGAAGTCCATTGGATACACAAGGATAATGAATAAAGGTGTGAAAAAAAGCTATTTTCAAAAGAGATTAAGATAAAATCTTTCTTCATTGTTGTAGCAATGTGCCTTGAAGTGGTTGCATAATTCTGGAACCCAACGCCTGTGGCAGAATCTTCCCAGGCCCTGACTTACATGGGTTGTGTTGAGAAATGTCGGAGAAATTGGACTGAGATCTTGTTGATGGCAAGAGCATCCAAGTGCACTTTCCAACCAACTTCCAGACATCGAGGCACAATTTTTGTAAATTGACTAGGGGCCCATTAATGAGTATTATCACTCATTATCATTCATTATTAATTAATCTTGTGTCATTACTATACAATCACCAATCCTAACATCCATGGATAGAAAGTCAGAGCTGAGAATTCCTAATGTGAAAGTTAAAGCGGGTACCTGGTGACGCCAGCTTGTTGTCTGCTCCTTTGGCCCTCCATCGTGGACACAGTATCGCTGGGCACACTCCATGGGCAGCAACCACATACTCACCACATCTATGGATATTGACAGTCAACACATACCAGCCTCACTGAGGCCTCAAGTGACATCTCAAATTCATGTACAACACGCTTCTACGCTTTAATGCTGCACATTGAAGCGCACCATTAGCTTTGTTTGGTATAGTTGCCCAGCCTGCAGATTAGTCCAGTTGAATTACCCGTTTGCTTTCTTTGTGCTCATTCACTTAGCCCTGATTTTGACATGCACTACATGGCTGCCTTGCCTTACTATCTAATACTTTAGCCACTCAACCGGAGCTAATAGATCACAATGTTTCTATCTTGACTTGCCTTTTTGTGCAGACAGAAAGTCAAGAATCTTGTCACAATTTGTAGCAATCATCAGTCAAGGGAGCGGTCATCTTGCTGTACAGCACTGTACTGTTTCAATCTCATACTTGCATCGTGTATCAGTAGTTTATACAGCAAACACACTGCTGGTGAAATTCCATCCACAGTCTGCTGATTCAGAGGTGATGATGCGACTACAGAACCCATTTTAATACTGTGCAGCGTGAAGTCCATTGGATAGACGAGGATAAAGATGAGTAGTCCTCAGTCAGGTTAAGGAAAACTGCCTTCAGCTGGGGGTCCTGGAAGAGTAAATAAAAGCTGATTTCCAATAACAATCCAGGGATGTTGACACTCTCAGAGTGGTCAGGGTCAAAATCCTCCCCTTGGAGTGAACAGTCAATTGCCAGACAGACCACTGCCCATCTTAGCCTTTCTACCCTATTGTGGGCTGTTTCTTCCTGGAAGGTGAGGAAGGGTGGGATTGAGTGAGATTAAAATAGCTGGCACTATTGTTAGTGTTGGTGTAGGAAAGGAGAAGGTAGTGCAGTGTCCCAAATGAGAGAATAGGCACACAGAGGGCATGCAGTGTTATCAGCATGAGAGTTTTGGGGGAATGAGAACAAGTGAGGGAAAATGTTGTAGGCGATAGTGAGAGGAGCAGAGCACGCCCTTGGTGGGAGAAGTAAACAGTAACAGAGATAGTGAGAGTGTGAGATAGCAGAGAGAAGATGGTGGCATGCACCCCAGCAGAGTGGAGAAGGTATTCTCCTACAATGCTGGACATTCCTCCAGACAGCTGAAGCCACACGGAGCCAGGTACCAAGCTCAGACCAGGCTGGCATTTTCTTTGGCGTGGCCTGCTTTGCCAGTCAGTGGGAAGAGGAGGTCCCTCCTCTGCATCACTCCATACACCAGGACCTCCAGGTCTCTGTCTGAAAAGCAGGGCATCAATTTCCCCTTCTCCACCATGCGTGTGATGAATGTTATGAACTGTGCTGGGCAGCTCTGGGCTGGTTATTTAACTGGGGATGCGTTTTTGAAAATGGTGCCTATGCCAGGGATCCTGGCCTATCCTGGCATCGGCAAGTACATCCAGCTACAGCGAGTGGGAGAATTGGGCTAGCAGAAAGCGGGAGGAGCACTTTAGAAGTCTAGTATGTAGTTAGCAGGACAAGTTTGGAATGATAGAGCAAGAAAAGTGAATAAGCCACAGAGAGAAACCTTCCATGAAACCAGACAAAAAAGACATTTTGCCAAAATATGGCAAGTTTCATCTCTTATATTCCATTTGGTTTGAAGCTATTATGTTTGACTATATGCTTTAAACAGTAGTTGCATCTCAATGTTGTTTGTAATCTTTTGCCTTTAAGCATGTTTTCTTGCATAAAATCAATACTATTTAATTTAAAAGTAGAATTAGAATTAGATTCTATTGTCACATGCACACAAGCATAGTGATACATGAGTAGAGTGAAAAGTGTATAAAGTTGCCATTATTGATGCCACCTCAGGTAGAAGGCACCTGGGAACAAATCTTAGATATACATTGGAAAAAATAGTTAAAGGTTCAGCATTACAGTTCTTCTAAAGCAGAGAAAGAGAGAAAAGAAATAAAAGTAAACAGAGCAGATGGGTGTGCGCTGGGCCTCATCCCATGGCTGGGAGTCAATGCTGCACTTGATCCTAAGGCTGGGAGTCCACGCTGGGCTTTACTTCTAGCGTTGGGCTTCACCGAATTTCTTCAGATTTACATTCTGAGTACTTCTGCAATACTGTATGAAATTCTTCCAAAGACGCTTTAAATTTAATTAATTAGAATGGGTCTACTGTAATATTCCTTTCAGGCTTTAAATTGAGTTAAATGACAATATTGTATCGCTGCACTGCACATTGGGGATTAGTTTGCCACTTGTAATGACCAAAACTGTGGTTTCATACCTTTTGAAGCCTTGCTGGAGGTCTCCAGTTTATTTACAGGCAAAATAAACACCTTTCGTCCTTTCACAGCCAAAACACAATACACACCCCCAAGTACAATTTTTAAAATAAATTTTGGTGGCTGCAGCCTTAGTAAATTTTCTTGCTAAAATTGCAGTAAATTGAATGGCCTGACCTTCTAAGTGTTGAAGATTCCTGTACTTCCTTCTACTATTACTTTCCCCAAATCTTGTTCTTTGATATTGTATATGGATTGTGTGGCTCTTCTGATACTGTAGTCTCATTATAAATTAAGTTACTGACTCTTGTTCTGTAGCCTGCAGCCATATCTGATGGTGCCTGCTTGTGAAGTCTGGAATCCTCCTTTTGAAGGTTAAATACTTCCTTTTCCTTCTGACATTTCATGCCTCGTCTTAGTGCTGCTATTGTAAAGGTTTTCCCTGTTACCCTGAGGGATCTCCAACTTTACTCCAGGAAGGTACAATTGCTCCACAGTCTTCTGCTCTAAGGACTCTGTCTCTCCCAAGTATGGCTAATATTTTCCTTTTTACTACGAATGTTTTTAAAGTGATAAATGCACTTGTCTTCAAAATGTTTTCTTCATGGGTCAGATGGTTTCTCTCCACCTTTGTTACTTTGAGATATTTCAGAAATGCTACCTCCTATTGCTCATTATCTCACAATAGGCTCTGGGTAATGGAGGTATAGTCCTGACAGCAATCCTCCTTTCTTTGCTGCATCTAAGACCCTGTATAATTATAAATGGTAGAGGGTAAATCACTAAGGAGTTTTAAAAGAAGAGGTACCTGTATTATGTAACAGGATGCAGCTTATTATATGGTCCAAGTTATTGTTACTAGTTAGCCATAATTAAGATTATTCTGTGCCAGAGATGACACTTCTGACTTCACTAAATTCAATCATTCAATCCTGCATCATTATATATTCAACTACAATGTGACATCATCAAATTGTGCGGTCCTTAATGCAGTTTCAACATTAAATCGCTCAGAACCAAATATTCTACAATGTTAATCTAGCTACAACAGAATAGTAACAGATTATTTGCAAAGCCAGGAATCACACTTCCCAAAAACCCAGGCTTGAAGAAGGAGCATGATATGAAGTCACGTGACAAAGTGTAAGTGATTAGGTGGAGCAAGGGACCCAGTGAAGCTCATTATCATGTTAATACCTTTCAATATTTAGATCTTAGTTATAAAACACATGAAGAGATGCTTGTAATGTCTGAAAGGTATCTGAATCTGAAGAACTAAACCACATTGTACTCTCCTCGAGTAACTTCTCTTCATTTTGATCTTAATAAATTGGAACAAGGAAACTTTGGTATCCAAGACTCATACTTGACATAACTTTGTAATTAATGAGTAATTCACTATTGGTGATTTAGCTACATCATATTTTTCAAAAAGTTCCACTGTTGACATCAGACTGAACCGTGCCCTAAAAAGACTTGGTTGAGTAAAAACTTGTGACAGGATTACTTCTGCATTCTGTTACCCGCAGTACTTGCTGTTCCTTCACTGCTGCTGAGTCAAAATCTGGAATTTCCTTCCTAACAGCATTGTGGGTGTTGCTATACCCAAGCACTAACTGTCCAAGAAGGTAACATTGCTGTTGGATAAAGCAATGATTCTGTAGAGGTTAATGTTCATATTACATTGGCCTCAAACTAGTCTACTGTTATCACACAGAGTCTGTGGGTGGAAATAAAAAATTCTACTGTAGGTTTTAGGGAGAAGATGTAACTGTACTAGCTCTTCAATGTACTAATAATTTTGCTAGATAAAATGTAGTTGTATTTATTGTTATCATGTCAAAAAGCCCTCTTGTCACCTAAGTGCAATGCATCTTCTGTAGATACTCTGCTGTGATATATCCTCCACCACTAATCATTAAATAGGCCAAGACAAAGCAAAGAAAGTTTATGGCATGCTACTCTTTATTGATTGGGGGATTGAGTACAAGAGTCAGGATGTCATATTACAGCTTCATAAGGCTTTGGTTAGGCCACACTTAGATATTGCATTCAGTTCTGCTTGCCACAATAAAGGAAGGATGTGGAGGCTTTGGACAGGGTACTGAAGGGCTTTATCATATTGCCACCTGAGGGTATGAGCTATAAGGAGAGGATGGAAAAAACTCAGATTGCTTTCTCTGGAGCAGCAGAGGCTAAGGCGAGACTTGATAGAAATCTATAAACTTAGAAGATGCATAGATAGGGTTGACAGTCAGAATCTTTCTCCAAGAGTTGAACTGTCTAATACGAGGGGATATGCATTTAAAGTGGCAGGGGAAAAATTCAAAGGATAAGTGAAGGGTAGGTTTTTTATACAGAGAATGTTAGGAATCTGGAACGCACTGCCATGAGTAGGGGTGGAGACTGATACAATAGGGGCATTTAAGAGACATTTAGATAAACACATGGATATGCAAGGAATGGAGGGATATTGACCAAGAGAGTAGTTTAATTTGGTGTCATGTTCAGCACAACACTGTGAGGTGAAGAACCTGTTCCTGTGCTGCACAGTTCTATATTTTGTAATGGGAAATTCGTGGCAGTCACATCCTCAAACAACCATCACTCTGAACCACATAGAGACAAAAGTGGCAAATACAAAAATGAGTGGTAATTCAGGAAAATACCACAGTATTAACTCTTCCAGGACAATTAGTGATGCAACAAATGCTGGTCTAGCCATTGGTGCCACATCACCTGAACAAATAAAATAAAACATCATGCAACAAGACATTACTGAGGGAACACATAGGAATGTGAATTGTAATTACATTGGATGGAGACAGTAAAATAAATACAAGGTTGTTTGGTACAGGAGGTTGTTTATGTGACTGAGAGAGAGCTTGTGCAATTGACAGGATACCTGTGACCAAGGAGGTCTGTATGATTGAGTGGATCTGTGTGATTGTGATGGTCTGTGTGATTGAGGACGTCTGTATGATCTAGAAGGTCTGAGTGACTGAGGGGTCTGTATGGTGGAAAGCATCTGTGTGATCAAGAAGGACGTACAGACAAAAGCCTATTTCTATTGAATTTTCTGTAATTTTCAGTTTGAAATATTTTCCTTTCAGACTGTATGCTTGACATGGAATGCATGTTATAAACATTGAGTCTATTACAATGATATTGAGGTAGTGAAGTGTAAACTTGCTGAATGAAGACAGCTTGAATTTTATTGCACCTTTTAAATTTTCAAATCAAGTTGTTTTGCAATGCACTTTTACAATCTTACAATTAAAGTATATTTTTGGAAAAAATTTACAATGAATTAAGGCATACTATGGTGGAGAGTGGCTTCTAGGAATTTCTATGTTGTACTGAAGGCTTTGGATGATGACATTCAAAAGAGAAGATGTTATCTATCTTCAAGGAGATGCTTCAGGTAAACTCTCAGAAGCAGTGGAAACAGATAGTAGGAGCAGTGAAGGTCACGTGTCTACATCTGAAGATTTGGATGTAGTGCTGTGCGAAGTTCAACACCTTCACATGAGTGGTCAAGGCCAGTAAGTTAATCTTTAGGTGCAATAGCCTTAGCAGCGAACCATTAATCTCAATGTGCCAAACTCCATCACTCACTTCTCATCAATTGTTTTCAATCACACTAATAACTAACATTCAATCATTCATCTAATCTTCTCCATTAAAATCATGCCATATTTCACAAAACTTCTGCATAGTGTCATATATAGAAACATTTAAGCTAAGCTACATCAGCAAAATATATTGCACTAAACTCACTGACACATTTCCCTTTCTCTCACAGGACCAAATAGCTTATAACCAGAGGCACAATAAGTGTTTACCTAGATGGGAAATTAAACCAACTAAGTCTAAGAGCAAATAGCCCAGGCAGAATTGTTAAGTTGCAACCTAAGACCTTCATTACATGCCGCCACTCCTTATAGACATCAACAGTTTTCGGTAACAGTGGAAACCATCAAAGACTTCCATCAATGCAGCAAAAACCAATTTAAACCGATTAGCAACAATGTGAAAGGAGTCAAAGATTTCTTCAACGTATGCTAAAGGAATTCCTCTTTAATTCTGAGTACTTATTCAGTTGAGCAGAGTCAAAGTATTGTCTTAGTTTGAATGTTCATTGCAAATGGCAGCATTGACATGAAATCAACGTTACACTTTGACAGGTACCATTATCTTATTCTGATATTTCCAGAACCTGTGCTACAGTACTTGACAAAATAGCTCCTGGCATGACAAACACCAGATGTGAGCACCTGTGATGTGGACACCTTTTTGAACCAAAACAGTTCTCTTGTGCCAAAATTATGGTTACTACATAACTTGACTTTTGCCACTTTGATATATAACAAAAGCATTAGAAGTAAGACAATGAGGTTAACGCCCTATAGCATAAGTTAAAATTATTGCAAACAATTATCTTTTCAGAATATTTGCATTTTCATTTCAAAAAAAGGAGGCTGCTGGATTCTTTGTTCAGTCTCAGAACATCTGTGTGAATGTGTTTGTTTGCTGTTGGCTTAATGACTGTGAAAGTTAACTGTGATATAATCAGCTAAAAACTGGTTCAGCAGAAACTACTGCTGCTTTCTGTTTCTGGTTTTGGATCAATTTGAGTAATTTACTGGAATGCTTGATTAAATTAAGAAACTTCTATAGATTTGCATTGTAGAAAGTAGTCATATGAATTATGTGAATACCCCTTAGGTGAACAATTTGGGAACCTCAGGAAAATTCTGGCATTTTTAGAATTCACAACTGATGAAAGTATGAATGATTGTTGAATGTTCTTGTCAATTTAAGAATAAATTGGAATGGGGTCTTAATAGGAGACGTTTTAAATTAAACACTTGTGGCACAGATTCATTTTGAATGAAATCCAAACTGTTAAGTTCTCAAAAGAATTTTTAAAAGTTATGAAAAGTTTCAGCGAACTGTTATTGTGTGATTCCCTTCACATCTACCCTCAACAGTTTCACAAGTAGTGTGAATTATTTACAATGCTTTTTTAAAAAAAAGTTAATCTTACACGTATAACACTTTAGTCTGTTTGTGGGTTGGGGTGTTTTAAATCAAATTGTCTGCTGCAACATTCAGCTGATTTGCTGCTAACTTCCAAACTAAAGGAAGTACATCTATTGTTCAATGAGCTGCTTAAATTGTTAACATTGGGTGCGGAAGGCAGTGAGAGGTTCCTAGGAGACTAACCAGAAAAATTTGCATGAAAGTACAGAGAAGCCAATCTTAAATTTGCCTTTCAAAAATGTGAACAAACATCCAATTAATATGATGTTACAGGGATCAGTGTAAAGCCCATAAAATAAAAGTTTAGATTTGGGTGTATTCATTCACAGGATATGTTAGTCTGTGATCATGCATTAAACTTGTCATGTTACACATTACCAGATCAAAAATAGCCTGATCCCTGGTTGTATCCACATCATACTGTGGGAGGCATGGTGGCACAGTGGTTAGCATTGCTGCCTCACAGCGCCAGGGGCCTGCGTTTGATTCCACATTCAGGCGAGCATCTGTGTGGAATTTGCAAAGTCAGCGTGGGATTTCTCCGGGTGTCCAGTTTCCACCCACAGCTGAAAGGTTAGTTGTATTGGCTGTACTAAATTGCCCATAGTATCCAGGGATGTGCACACTGAGTGGGGTAGCCATGGGAATGCAGGGTTACAGGGATAGCGTAGGTGCGTTGATCTGTGTGGGATACTCATCAGGTGGTCTGTATGGACTTGATGGCTGAATAGCCTGCTTCCACACCGCAGGGATTCTATGATACTATTCAAGAAAACTGTCCCAAAAATCATTTATGAATTCTTCCTCATGGCTGCCTTTGTGAATTTGATTTTCCCAATCTACATGAACGTTAAAGTCACTCATTATTAATGCATTGCCTTTTTTAAAATGCCCTCATTATTTCTTGAATTATTCTCCATCCTCAGAACATCTACAGTGAACGTGGCTAGAGATTGCTCTCACCAGAGTCTTCTTTTCTTTGTATTTTCTTAGCTTCACCCATATGGATTCTATGCTTTCCGATTTGTGATCACTTTTTGCGAACATACTTATTTCAACTCATACCATCAAAGCAAACCAATCACCTTTTCCTTCTCTCCCGCCCTTTGGAGAAGTGTACTAACAAAATAGCACTGAGTATTGAATTCCATGTATTGACTATATGACCATACCCATTAACCTCTATTTATGCCATTAATTCATTTATTTTGTTTGGAAAACTGCATTTAAAAGCCATTGATTTTGTCTTTTTTAAACAAGAAAAACTCAAAGAACAGCAGATGCTAGAAATCAGAAACAAAAACAGGAATTTCTGGAAAGTTCTGAGGCGGGACCTGTTGAGAGAAATCAGAGATAGTAGGAACTGCAGATGCTGGAGAATTTGAGATAACGAGGTGTAGAGCTGGATGAACACAGCAGGCCAAGCGACATTAGAGGAGCAGGAAAGCTGCTGCTTTGGGCCTAGACCCCTCTACAGAAGGAGCTTCTAGGCCCGAAACATCAGCCTTGCTGCTCCTCTGATGCTGCTTGGCCAGCTGTCTTCATCCAGCTCTACACCTTGTTCTATTGTGAGAAATCAGAGTTAATGTTTTGCGTCCTGTGACTCTTCTTTAGAACCCTCTGATCCAGAAAGGTCACTGGACCCAAAACTTTAACTCCGCTTTCTCTCCACAGATGCTGCCAGAGCTGGTGAGTTTTCCCACTAATTCCCCCTCTTGGCTTTGCCTTTTTACCAGTCTTCCCCTTTCACCACATTTGCATCATTTTAAAAGCCTGTACATTTGTTCCTTCCTGTTCCACTCGGGATATCATTATTAAAATAGTTATCTGCGATGATGCAATATCCTGCACTTTGTAAGCCTAAAAATTCCTCCCTACCTCTCTCCCATCCCAATCAGTTTACACCCTCTCTACTACCCCAGCTACTTAGATTACCTGGAAATTGATTCCATTCTGGTTCAAGTGAAGCCTGTACATTTGGAACGGCTCCTTTCTACACCATTAGTGCTGCCACACCAAACATTAAGCCATGCTTTAACTTTTTAATTATGCTGTGCAAACTTGCCTATAGCTTGGGTAATAGTTCTGATGGCATTACCTTGGAGGTTCTACTGTTTAATTTAGCTGCCAATTATTCAAAATCTTTCAGCAGAGCCTCACTTCCAGTCCTATCAATGTCATTAGTACTAATGTGCACAACAACAACTGGATCCTCCCCTTTCTGTCAAGTTCCTCTCCAGCCCTGTTGAGATATCCTTGACCTTGGCACCAGACAGACAACACAACCATTGGGATTCACATTCATGTCTGCTGAGAGCAATATTTCTCCCCTAATTAAACAGTGCCATGCCATTGCTATGTTCACATTTCCCAACCCCATCAGAATTGGCTCCTTGTGCTATGGCAGCATTTTCAGTATGTTTATGATCCCTGGGTCCTCACGCTCACCCTCAGAACCTGCATGAACCTCGTTGTTACTGGTCAGTTGTAAAGACTGAGGGTCCTTGAAAGCTGCTCTTAGAGCTCTCTACTTCATCCTAGAAAGAAGGCCTGAACCATCTCCATCCACCAGCACCCTCCTTCACCTGGCCAAGTACTTCCTCACTCTAAACGACTTCTCCTTTTCCTGCTCTTACTTTCTTCAGGTCAAAGGGGTGGCCTTGGATACCCTGACAGACCATAACTATGCCTGTCTCGTTGTGGGGTATGTAGAACATTCTTTGTTCTGGCCCTGCTTGAGTCCTTCACCACAAGCCTTTTTCTGATATGTTAACAACTTCATTGGTGCTGCTTTCCTCTCTTATCTGGAAGGGAGAAAGTTTATCCATTTCACTTACAGCGTCTACACTGCTGTCACCTTCACCAGGTCCATCTCGGACTCCTCCATTCTCTTTATCAGCATCTCTATTTCCATTTCTGGGTATAGGCTGGCCAAGGCTACTCACTACAAGCCCACCAATTCCCACAGTTTTTAGGACAATATATTCTCACACCCTGTTTCCTATAAAGACTCAATTTCATTCTCCCATCTCCACCATCCTTATTGCATCTGGTTTGTTGATGCTAACTTTCACAGGGGAGCATCAGAAATGTCCACCTTTTTCCTCAACTGAGGATTCTTCCGCATCATGGTTGACAGAACCCTCAATCCCTTGTGCCTGACCCATCCCCTGCATTTTGCACACATATTCCCCTCCCTCCCCTTGTCAGCATTCGGCAGGGACTGTCCCTCCAGCACAGCCTGGCCTATACCTCTTCCACTTCCAGTACCTCCCCACACCCCCGTAGCATCTTCCCATACAACCCCTGTAACACTTCCCATTTACTTCCTGCCTCCTCACTATCCATGGCCTCGGACATACTTTCCAGGTGAAGCAGTTATTTACCTGCCTTTCACTCAATCCAGTTGACTGTATTCGCTGCTCACAATATGGTCATTTCGGACAAAACACAGAGTGGATGATTGCTTTGTGAAAAACCTATGGTCTCTCAGCAGAGATAACCCTGAGCATCCATGCCCCTGACATTTCAACACACCACTGTGTTCATGGCCAACTTCTATATCTTGGACCTGATACATTGCTCCCATGAGGCTCACTGCAAGTTTGAAGAACAACACCTCATTTTCCACCTGGGAACGTTGCAGGTTTCAGGACTCAGTCTCGAGCTCAGTAACTTAATGCACTGAACAACTTCTTCCATGTTCTTTATCCATCCCCACACCTGAAACCCTGTCACCACATGCACTGCTTTCAGCAGAGCCAACCCATTTTTACATACTAATGGTCCTCATTAACAGCGCTTCTTTCTCCCTGGCTATTGTCTATCCTTATGTCTGTCTAAGTATCTTTTCCACCAATTTGTTGGCTTTGTCTCCATCTGTTGCTTATTCCTTTACGCCACCTCCCCCTAAAATGTTATCTGTTTTCTCTCCACAATTTCTGCCAGACCAGCTGAGTTTCTCCAGCAATCTCTGTTGTTGTCCTTGTGGTTCTCATACCTGCTTCACCAAAAATCACACCTTCCTGTCCTTGATCACAGCCAAGTTAGAATGGCCTAGCCTGAAGGGCAAGGCCATCTCCTACAGCAGAGTGCCCAGGCCACTTTTTCCCTTCCTAATGTGACAAAACCCACCTGCTCTTCCACAAAGAAACCTCAGCATCAATAGACTAAATGGTGTGAAATATTGCAATGGTACTAAATAATGTATGCTTTGAGGTTTCATGAAGCACAGAGAATGCTGGAGAAACTCAATAATGCCAGCAACACCTGTGGAGAGAGAAACAGAGTTAGCATTTTGAATCTTCTTCAGAGTTCTTGCTCATCCTGGGATTTTTAATGACAGAGTTGTACTGAAATCAAATACTATCATCTCCCAGATCTCCAGCACAGTACTTGGATCTCTGGATTACCATTCCTACAACACTTTCCATGTTCAATATTTGATGGTCTTCAAGTTGTGATAAATTTGGCAACTGCGTCAAATTCAGATGTGATGTCTGGTTTCAGTTTATTGATGCAAAATCATCTGTTCCAAACATCCTAATATACTCTAATGCCTGCAACAATACCACTACTCAATCATCTCCCTGACATACCTAAATTTAGCCCTGATGAATATTTCTAAGGATTCAGCACAAGTCAAGATATTCCTCAGGTGGAAGAAAGTTGTTATATTAGGCTGATCTTTTTTTTGTTTAAGCCTGAGCAATATTGACATTTTTCGAAGATTGTTCACTGTAAGGCCTAAAGTGTTTTCTTATTATATCACCAAATTTGCCTTTAACTACCTATCATGCTCATGGCATCTCTAATATCCAATATGTGCCCATTTTACGACATCATTTTGAAACAACTCACCATACAATTGATGTCAGCTGAAAGACCAGCATCCTTTGCTCCCGTGCCATTTTGTAAGGTCATTGTGTGCCTGGGTAAACATTGACAATCTGGCATTGCCCCTATTTACAATGTCATAGCATAGTTGCCACAAACTCATGTTTCCCATGAGATATAGCCAACATGGCTGATACTCCCATTGCGGACAATCCTATTCTGTCACCCTAATTGCTGTTTAACCACTTTCCATGTCTCTAGTTACATCATGCTGCTGTGTTCCCACTGTCCAGTGAGCATTCAAAACATGTCATTGTCCATTTGTGGGCCATCACTTACAGGCAAGCAATTGTACAAATACAAGATTGACTTGATCTTTTATTTACAAGCAAAAATGAATATAAACAAAGCCAACAGAGGCTGCATGTCATTCCAAATTTTGGCTTTGTGACCGAAGAACATGTTACATTTAGTTATTTTCCATTGTACCCGGCTCTAATCTGTTGGAAGTGGGTGTCAATGAGGCTTTGTTTGGCTGAGCTTCATCATGGACAATGCCACCTTTCTCCCTCCCAATGTCCTTGTCCTCCTGTTTGGAAGATTGCTACCATTCCCCCCAGTTTCTCAGCACTTTCACTTTGTCTTATTGCCTTCAATTGTTCAGAAGACATGATGTTGAGATGACGTGGCACACTCTGTCTAGACTATACCAGAGAAAAACACCATCCCCAAAACAGATCAAAGCAGCTGAGCCACATCTTCAACTGCTCTATATTTTGTTTCACCTTGGCTCTATTCGGTGTATTGTATTTGTGCTTCACATCAGTCAGAGGGTTGTGCAAAGGTGCCAAAAACCATGTCACTGTCAGTATCCTTTGTCCCCCAGTATCCAGCCTTAGAAGACACCCAGACCCTCAAAATCACCAGGAACACAAGAGTGTTCCAGAATACACAAGTTTCGGCAGCTGCTGGGATAGCAGGTGCACAGCTTCCAGGTGGTTGCAGATGAATTTGCCCCAGATCAACTTTAATGAACATCTCCAAAATGTGACAGAGAAGAACCCTACTGGCTGTCTTGACCGCTTCTTGCCAAACGGTATGCAATTCTCCTGATTACTTGTTCTGTCCCTACAGAACTGACTGTTCAAACTTGCCCCTTGCCCCGGACTTCACTGAGACAGATGTCCTGATCTTGAGCTTTTCAAGGAAATGACTGATCCTGTCTAAGCCCCTGGATCACATGTGGACTGTGCTCAAGGCTGGGACCCCACCATCCCCGACCAAAAGATTTCCCTCCTACCCCAATTGCACTGATCTCCAGCCCCCAACCAGTTTTCAACATGGCCATTTGGTTGATTCTAAGTGCAGTGTTTTGCTGTATGAGCAGTTGGCACATGCTGTAGGTATTAGATTGATGTTTCAGCTTGCTTCAATTTGAGATGTCCCCAGCCTTATTCCCAGACAGATCCCTATTGACAAGTAGCTTATCAGTGCAAGCGTGCTAAAGAAAACCATAAAACAGTGGAGTGAAAGCCTTTGACTCTGGGTGAAGTGCCAATGCACTAACAGGCATGGAATGGTAAGTTAATGGTAAGCATGGCTGGTATGAGCAGCAGGTGAAAATTGTGCAAGCACTGAGAGAGCAAGAGAACAACCCTGAGATCTAGCCGGGTCCAGTGAATTAGTTGTGTTCTTGTCCATGAACGTGCAGTATCTTGGTTGTGGTCTTCTCAAAATTAGTTGGCAATGTTCCCTGCAAGGGAAATATGTGCTTCCACACCCCCCCCGCCAGTGTATCAGAGAAGTGCCATGATGGTTGTGATGGGTTGGCAGATGCCAATGTCATTGAGAGGTGACTTAATTGAAACATATAAAATAATCAGAGGGTTAGGTAGGGTGGATAGGGAGGGCCTTTTTCCTAGGATGGTGACAGCGAGCACGAGGGGGCATAGCTTTAAATTGAGGGGTGAAAGATATAGGACAGATGTCAGAGGTGGTTTCTTTACTCAGAGTAGTAAGGGAATGGAACGCTTTGCCTGCAACGGTAGAAGATTTGCCAACTTTAGGTACATTTAAGTCGTCATTGGATAAGCAAATGGATGTACATGGAATAGTGTAGGTTAGATGGGCTTGAGATGGGTATGACAGGTTGGCACAACATCGAGGGCCGAAGGGCCTGTACTGTGCTGTAATGTTCTATGTTTTATGTTCTATGTTGTAGGTGTCTGGTGTCCATGAATTGCACTCTGAGATATTGTTGTCTGGTGTCCAACATAGAGGTCGCCCAGAGCAAGTAATGAGTTGAATCTGCAAGGTATACTGTGCTTTCCTGGTTGAGTTTTCCATATGTCAAGTTTGTTTGTGAAATGTGGCAAAGTGGGAGGCTGATATTAATTAGATGAGTGGGTCTGTTCACAAGGTGGTTAACAAGCAATAACACTATTAATTGGCAACCCATTATGACTTCACAAGAAACTTGCCATGATGCTTCTAGGAAACGTAAAAGATGGAGAAATTTGCTCCTGCCATTGAGACAGGTTTTGCTGCTAGACTTGTTTCCCACTTCTGCCAAACATCTTACCATTGCCCACATCACTCAAATTCCTATAAGGTTGCACCCATTTTGTTTACTCTTACAACTGAGAGCATTTCAGACAAGTACGGAGTCAGTCATTTTTGTCCCAGCCGACCATAGGGTTGTTTTCTCATTAGAGAGAGACACCTGGTGGTCACTACGCCTCAGGCAAGGGGCAAGGGGCAAGGTTGAGAAGATAGTACCTTCATGGTGATTTCATTTGGTACAGGAATTGAACCCAAACTGTTGGCATCACACTGAATGCAAATCAGCCAAATGAACCAATTGACCCCCCACTGAGTGAGCACTGCCCAGGTGGCAGCGTTATTTTTTTATTTAAGGCATTATTCCCGTCTCTCTTCTCAAGACAGAAGTATTTGAAAAACAGACAAGTTCTCCCTACATTTTGATCAGCATTTATTCCTCAACACAACACAAAGGGAAACACATATATTTGGAGGGAACATTCACATATAAATTTGCTGTGTTTCTCGATGTTGCAATTCCCTCCCTCCTTCAGTGCCAGGAGCCCAGGTTCGATTCCAGCCTGTTCCTGTGGAGGCAACCACAGCAGTATGGTGGCACGGTGGCACAGTGGCTAGCACTGCTGCCTCACAGTGCCAGGTACCTGGGTTTGATTCCACCCTCGGGCAACTATCTATGTGGAGTTTGCACATTCTCCCTGTGTCTGTGTGGGTTTCCTCCGAGTGCTCTGGTTTCCTCCTGCAGTCCAAAGATGTGCAGGTTAGGTGGATTAGCTATGCTAAATTGCCTGTTCTGTTCAGCGGGGTGTAGATTAGATAGGTTATAGGGGGATGTGTCTGGGTGGGATGCTCTGAGGTTCGGTGTGGGCTTGTTGGGCTGAAAGACCTGCTTCCACACTGTAGGGATTCTATATCAATCAGATGAAATCATTGAACCTTTCAATGGTTACAGTTGGGCTGGTGTATCAGATTTATCCTTGGTGGATATCTATTTCCCATCCACAGTCTCTCTTTCTGCTTCATCTTCTGAAAATGCAACATGAGGTTCCACACATATGCTGATGACACCTAGTCTGCCACATTGCCATCCCTCTTGATCCATCCACTGTATCTGATCTGTACTCTGCCCTTCCAACATCCAGTTGGGAATGAACATTAAGAAAATGTTTTAAACAATTCATTCATATGATGAAGGGATCACTTGCTAGCCCATTGCTAATTGCCCAGAGGGCAGTTAAGAGTAAGTGTTTGGTCCCTAACTTTTTCTCTTTCATTACTGATGCCATTCCTCCTTTTTTCTTTCTCTCTAGCTGGCAGCAGACTGAGGCTGAACAAGGTCATTTGCCATCTTTGACACTGAGATAAGTTTTTGACTACATATCTTCTCCATCACTGATTGCCTGTTTCCTGAAACCCTACTACTATGGTTCTCCAATATCATACACTTACCTTGGCTGAGGGAGAAACTGAAATCTCTCAACCCTCTGCTGATGACATTCATTTCTGTGCAGGGAGCAGGATGCCTCATTCTGCCTTGCCTTCTTTTGAAGACCTCTTGCATGTTTGTGATATAGTTATGTCAATAGAGGTGATAACTGAGGCAAATGAATTTTCAAATAGATGTATGAAATTATGAGCAGCGTAAATGTGATAGGCAGAAAGAGACCTTTCCCTTTAATGGACAACACAATGACCAGGGACATAGATTTAACGTAAGGGGTCAGAGGTTTAGTGGGGATAGAGGAAAAGTCTTTTTCACCCAGAAGCTGATGGGAATCTGGAACTCACTGCTGTAATGGTGTGGGAATCTGGAACTCACTGCTGTAATGGTAGTTGAAGCAGAAACCCTTATACAGTTGAAGAAATATTTTGATGTTCACTTACGATGCCAAGGCATGCTAGGCTATGGGCTAAATGATGGAAAATGGGAATAGAATAGTTAGGTGGTTGTTTTTAACTGCGCAGATGTGAGGGTCCGAAATGTGTTTTTCTGTGCAGTAAACCTCTATGGCTCTATGACTATTTATTCACACTTGTAATGTGTTTGTGGGCAAACAATTTCTTTTTCCGTGGTCTAAACTTATCAAGTCCCAAGAACACTAGCTGATTTATACTTGAAGCTGAGGGAGGATTTCCTCTGTATGTTGTTTTTAGTGAAATCCTGCATCAAAAATATATTTCTGATTCCACATTAAGTGACAGAGGATATCTTACTCAATGTCCTTAAATTAGATGACTGATAGTTAAATCAAACATATAACATTAATTTATGGTATAATTCTGTATGAAATTAAAGAAAAAATTATTTCACTAGATTACCTTTGACATATTGAAAGCTTCAATAAAGAAGAAAGCATATCCTGCAATGTGTTCAGGAGGAAATGACATAATTACCTTTCCAGTCAATGACCTGATTTATTCTAAGAGTCTCACTGGCACTACACCTTAATGCAAAGGGTACACATTGTCCATATGACTCTTTTGAGAGCTCTTTATTCTGGTTGAAAACCTCCCGCTCTATAACTTGTAATTTCTTGTTCTCCTTTTGGGAACATTGCTAAATCTGTATTTTTGGCTGAGATTCGTATGGCTATTTCTAAGGCCTTTTCTGGTCTTTCTTTATTATTATACACTGTGAAGCACCATTTTTTTTGTACGTGACTGTTAAAGATGTTGCATAACTGCAAGCTGTTCTTATACAAACATGTGTAAATGATGAATCAAAAACATATGTGAAATCTGCCCCAGAGCATCAGGACGAGACACTTCCTATTTTCTTGCTTCATTGCTTTTCTGACGAGAAATAGAGAATCACAGTAGAAAAGGAAAAATAAATGGCACAAAGCTAACATTTTGTTCAACATCACCTACATCAACACCATGTTCATGTCTATTTACATCAATCAGATGAGATTGGACTTCTGTTCTTCCTGATGGCCAAGAAGGGCTATTTGATGAGTAACTAAGTGATAGATCAGAAAGATTCCACTAGTCCATAGTCTGCACTGCTTTGGTTAATTTCATCTGAGGCAGGGAAGGGAGAATACAATTGACATCTGGGTTAGAAAAGAAAAATGTTTCTGCTCTGATTGCTACTCAGAGACTGGCTGATAATGTTCCCTCCTCCTGTGGTCAAAGGCTCAAGGCTTACGGTGGTGTGGTTTGGCCTTCATTCAGGCACCATGTAAGCTTATCATGGCATTCAGGAGGCCGGAATCATTTTCAGGTTCAGATCTCATGAATAGTTTCCAGTGAGTTGTGACACAAATGGGGTGGCATTGGCCTAGAGTTGTTATCACTAGACTATTAATTCAGAAACACAACTAATGTTCTGGGGATCAGGATTTGAAACCTGCCATGGCAGATGTGAAGTTTGAATTCATTTTTTAAAAAATCTGGAACTAAGAGTCTAACCATGGCCATGGAACAGCTGCCGATTTGGGGCAGACAATCTGGATCACTAATGTCTTTGAGGGAAGGAAACTGCCATCCTTACCTGGTCTGTCCTACATGTGACTCCATACACTATAAGCAAGACACATGTCACAGGATGATGTTCTACTGTAACTATAAGCTGTTCGCGTATTCTACTTCTTGTAACATTCATCTTCCTAATAAATGATTTGGGTTACTAAGTTGGCAAATTTATGTTATTGTAGCAGATAACAAAATGTTTATTTTTAATCTATGTAACTATGCTCTGTTGAGTTAATTTCCAAGCCTACATAAACAATAACAGTAAATGTTATCAGTAACAGTATGTGTATCATACTGTTTTGCTTTCAATCTCCAGAATTCCACCCAAATATGGCAGTTTTGTGCAAGCATGAGTAAATTATCAAATTAAATAGAATGAAGCCTCACACTCTTCAATTTTTGCTCTCTTATTGCCTAAACAGCAAAATGGAAGTGCCTCTATGTTACTCTGAGCTGAGAATAAATAATTTTGAATACTATCAATTGAAACTATTAGATCACTTAGACATTTAAGAGCTCTTTAGATGAATACTTGTATTCAAGGCTATAGGCCAAGTGCTGGAAGCTGGGAATAGAATAGGTGGATGTTTAATGACTGGTGCAGATGCTTTCATCCAAAGGGCCTCTTTCCATGCTGTAAAGACTCCATTACGCTCTGACCTTGATTAGACATAGACATAGAACATTACAGCACAGTACAGGCCCTTCGGCCCTCGATGTTGTGCTGACCTGTCATACCGATCTCAAGCCCATCTAACCTACACTATTCCATGTACGTCCATATGCTTGTCCAATGACGACTTAAATGTACCTAAAGTTGGTGAAGCTACTACCGTTGCAGGCAAAGCGTTCCATTCCCTTACTACTCTCTGAGTAAAGAGACTACCTCTGACATCTGTCCTATATCTTTCACACCTCAATTTAAAGCTATGCCCCTTCGTGCTCGCCGTCACCATCCTAGGAAAAAGTCTCTCCCTATCCAACCCTCTGATTATTTTATATGCTTCAATTAAGTCACCTCTTAACCTTGTTCTCTCTAATGAAAACAGCCTCAAGTCCCTCAGCCTTTCCTTGTAAGAGCTTCCCTCCATACCAGGCAACATCCTAGTAAATCTCCTCATTATAGAATCATGTTTACTACGTCCTGGGTTAAGCATGAGATCTGCTAGGAATGGATTGAGGAAGGCTTAAATCTCAAAATTACATTTGCTAAAAATAACATTTTTAATAATTGAACTTGAGAAAGAGAGTTTAATGAAGTAAACAGCATGTCAATCATTATTTGAAAAAAAAGCAGAGCTGTCCTTCAAATGGTTTTCTCTGAAAGAATCCTAATGGAGAGTCCCAGGTACATTAACTTATTTTTATTGTTCAGAAGTTAAGTGGCCCCTCTGTATTCTTATAGTTTCTATTGATAATTAATTTTTTTATTTATCTTATTTCACATTCATACACTTTGGTTCTACCCTTGCACAAAGGGAGTTCAACATTTTTGCACGAACTCTGTAATAGATATAAATCCTCCTGCTTGTTCTATTCGATGCATGCGATATTGGTAGATTTCTAATTCTCAACTCTTTCTCAGCACCACAAGATCGGGATGTAGTTTGATAGTACCTTCCTGTCATCGGATTTTCTGCTTTCGCTGATAGTAGCAAAGATAAGATGAAAATCAAGAAAGTATTTCCTGTTCCAGGGCGGCTTTGAAATGTGCTCATTGTGGTGCAAAATGTTTTATAAACATGGCTTTTAAAAGTGGCTTACTGGATAATAAACACATTGTCCACTCCATTTTATTGCAGTGGATGTGAAATGCCCACTAAAGGAAGTCAGGTTGGTTTGGCAGATCTCAATGCACTACATTTTTTCACATCTCTTTGCCGGCAACATTCCTTTGGATGACAGGGGTATACCCACTGGGAAAAGAAACAATTTCTGTCATTTCCTGTGGTATCTACATTTTGAGAAATCTCATCTATCAGTTCAGAACATAACTTTAACAAACTGGGAAAACACAGACTCAAGTATGTTCAGAAAGTCCTCCTACAGAGAATAATTTCTATCTAAAAGAAAATGCCATCTAGTGTCCAGAGCTCAGAATGTGCAAACTCTTTCAAAACAGATGAAGGAAAGTAATATCCATTTACCATTTTTACTTCCCTTCCAAAACGTGAGAGGTTATGCTGTTATAGTTCTACAAATAAAGGGAGCACTCAAGAATTTTGGTCGATCTATCATTGCCTTAAAATAAATGCCTCCTCTGATGTTTGAATGGGTTTATTCAGTGAATAACAGAGCCATTTTATCATTGGAGAGTTAGGTGTTCAGACAGCACTGAGTTTGTTAATCGCACCTAATCAAAAGTTTTCAATGTTTCCACATCTGATAGCGACTGCTTGTTTGAAGTGTGTGGTGGGTGAGAACATGATTAAGTTCCATCCTGCCCACTGAAGTCAATAGCCCTTCAATCAATGCTGATGTGACAACTGATGCTCACATTCCAAAAATAAATTTAGAAAAGCTGTTTACTGTCAAGACTCATGCATGAGTAATGGTTAAACAGCATAAAAATTCTCGATGTCTTTCCTTTGTCTGAAAACTCCACATAAGTTCCAGTTTTCAGGGCACTTAACAATACAAACCACAACTAGTTGCTATACATTGATCACTTCCCTACACAGAAAAGCCTGCTTGTTGCCAGCAAGGTCGCTTACACAATTCTTCTGGTTTAGTTTGTATTTTAAATCATGTCAAGGACAGTGCCTTCTTTATCAATCTATTTTTAAAGGATCAAACAGCGTTTTTTTTCTGTACATAAACATCAAATACAGAATTACTGCACAGTGCTTGTTTGAATACTGTGCAACTTACAATGCTACAGCTTCAATTTAGTTTATGTTTTGGGGAGAATAGCAAAGTAGGACACATAGTATTAAAAAAAACGCAATTTGCTTGACGTTGGCTCACAAATTGTCCTGAATTCAAATATTGGAACACCCCTACAGGGTTTAAGATGTGAAGAATTGCTCAAATATATCAGGGTAAATGAATCATGTATGCTAAACTTTCAGGTTAATAGTTTTATTTTCTGTAGGACTTAATGACTCTTAATCAAAATGGCACGTGGACATTTTCCTGAGGGAAATCTCATTAAACATGAACTGTGTCAGAAAACTAATGATCGCAATTCACTTGCCATAACTCAGCCTTTCAAACTTACAAACTTGTTAAGTAGCCACTTAGCTTGGATAGTTTACAAACATTTAGCAATTAACGGAAGGGTGTAACTTATAATGCATTATGTCTCCACGAAACTGAAGAAAATACTGATTTACTCACAAGGGCCTTGACGCTACTGGTATCCAAAATTATTACTCCCAACTCATTATCTCTGGCCTGACCTTCTGTTTCATTTGTTCAACCACTGTATGTTTGTAACTGCTGCACTGAAGTGCAAGGACATTTTGTAAGCAGTTGATGGCAGCTCGGATACTGACTGTGGTGTGCTGCTTAGAAACTGTAAACTGTAAATAAGCTCCTTGAGTGCAAAGCCTGGTGTCCTTGAAAATTGGAACTGTTACAGAAATCATCACATTCAGCATTCAGCAGAGAATTTATACAAAAAAGTTATGCAGAGAAGGAATTTATTTCAGCCACATAATTAAATGGCCTAGACAACTGAAGAAAATCAGAACCTGTGATAACAAAGTGTGGAGCTGGATGAACACACCAGGCCAAGCAGCATCTTAGGAGCACAAAAGCTGATGTTTCGGGCCTAGACCCTTCATCAGAAAAGAAAACTTTTCCGATGAAGGGTCTAGGCTCGAAACATCAGCTTTTGTGCTCCTAAGATGCTGCTTGGCCTGTTGTGTTCATCCAGCTCCACAATTTGTTATCTTGGATTCTCCAGCATCTGCAGTTCCCATTATCTCTGATCCCAAAATCAGAACCTGTGTTATCTAACAATGGATGCAATATGCATGAATGAGGATGATAATTAGCTTGTTGTTGATACGGAAACTGAAACATTTTAATCAATATCTTTTATTCTTTTAAGAGATATGGACACTGCCTAGAGTCACCTGTCGGCCAGAACATGTAAGGATGGTAGATTTCCTTTCCTAAAGGGCATGAGTGAACCAAATGTTTTTTTACAACATTGACAATGGTTACCTGGTAACCAGCAGACTAATTCTTTTAATTCTAGATTTTTACTGAATTCAAATTTCACCCTCCGTGATGGTGGGATTCAAGTCCATGTCCCCAGGACATTAGCGGAGGGTTCAAGCATTACAGAACCAGTGATATTGCCAGCACATTACCACTTCCCCAGCTTGTATTTGTACAGGACCTTTAACATTATAAATGTTCCAAATAACATTACGAAGGAGAAAGATGGATCAAGGAGTATTGTGTAGCTTTTGAAAGTGGGATGGAGAGGCCTAATTAGAATGCTCCAAGAATCTGGGAAAAAACTGCACAATGGAGGGGTGTGAGAAAGTGCACAATAGCTTTGTCCTGGAGCACTATGTTGCGGAAGGCAATGGTCCTGTAAAGATTAATGCTGGAGACGTGATATTACACAGTTTTTGAGTAGAGAATCAAGTATTCCACCCCCGGAACTGTTGTAGACCAGGCCACACTCCCTTAAAATATATTAAGATGTTCTCTTCTTTTAAAGGTTAGTGTAACGTGTTGCATTCCAGATGCAATTCAATTCGTAAAATTGTTCAAGTTTAAGGAAGAGACAGCAAGGTGTAGAGCTGGATGAACACAGCAGGCCAACAAGCATCAGAGTAGCAGGAAGGCTGACGTTTCGAGCCGAGACCCTTCTTCAGAAAATTCCCACTCCTCTGATGCTGCTTGGCCTGCTGTGTTCATCCAGCTCTACTCCTCACTATCTCAGATTCTCCAACATCTGAAGTTCCTACTATCACTGAAATAACTTTAAGGAAGACACACTTTAGTTTTACACTACTGTTAAAATACAGACAAAATAAAAATAACAGAAAATAATTGGCACAACTGTAACTCTATCGAAATGCTTAACAAAATAGTACATATATTAACTACTTTTAAGTAACTGTTCCAATAAAGTAACATGCCATAAATACAGTGTGCAAATTCAGTAAAATAGATTGTTTCGCAGGCGATTCTAGCGGTAAGAAGAGAGCCCCAGCTTTTACCTGCAACAGAGAGAGGAATGAAAGCATCCACATTCAGCTTCAAGGCCCTAGCAACTGCTGAAAGCCTTAAACTAAAAATCATGGTTCTGTGGAAGCTTGACCCCACCCATTTAAGCTGTTTCTGTTGTTCTAAGTTAAAAATAGCCCAAGGCTTCACAAGCTGTTTATTTTATTAGCTTTAAGCTGGATACTCTGTACCTTTGTCTCAACATTTCTTCATAACAAAAAGTTCTAGTGATGATGTCTATCCAGCCAATGTCACTTGTATATGTTACAATCACACAATAAATTACAGCTTGTTGTTAAAAAAATTGTCTGCTCTTGTGAAGATCCACCAATGGGTCATCATCTACCTCTGCAAATCAAACAAACTCTTAATTACTGTACAGAAAGGAGGACTGGTGGTAGCACTCTCCCCCGTCACAAGATTTTCATTACTTTGTTCAAGAAGCATATGGTAGACAATAGAATGCAAGGTAGATAACTGGTGGAAGTGAGTGGATACAGTAAGTGAGTCTGTGGGTAATTTGTAAAAACAGATGAATGTGTTCAATTTCATGCATAGTTGGGAAGCAGCGAGTTGGCCAAATTGTGGGCACCTTAATAATCTGAATTTAATTAATCTGAGAACTTGCCTTCTGCACAATGCCGTTGAAATAGCCACCATTTCCAGAACAGCCTTGCTTGCTTCAGACTGTACAACCCTCACTTTCTGCTACAAGTTTGCGCACACCATGCTGAATACCAACTTCTTTCTAACAATGACTGCCTCAAACCCATTCCTATTATCCCACCACTTTGAGGGCAGCTCATAATATTCCTCCTTACCATCTCTTTAATGGCTTAACCCTTGGCCACAACATCAACTCCCTTGCAGCTGCCATCCCACTCAAACTTTCAAAATGCTTCTCACTTGGCTCCCCTCTCTATCTTTCCTATCCTTTCCAAGCTTCTTTCAATTGTGGGACTTACATTCTGTCCCTTTGCTCCATTCTCATTAAATTCATGGCCATCCAACTTCACTGTCTGATCCTGCAACCTACCCGATATTGTAAATAGTTCTCACCTCTTGCCCACACCCATTCAAAGTCTCAAATTAACTACTTCTCAATAAACTCTGCTCTCATAACTCTTACTCCACCTCTAACAATTCTTCCTTACAAAGCTTTTTATCTCCCACCTCTCTTTAACTGGCTACATGAATCCCTTTAAATCACCTCTACACATTCCAGAAAATCAAACTGGCACAAGTTAACAATGGGTAACATTCTAATTATTACTTTGGTATTTTATTCCTCCTTGCTTTCCTTTCTGTCTCCGTATCTCATCTTCTTCCAACACCTCTGTCCCATTGTCTAGTTCTTTGGAACATTGTCAGTTTGTTATACTTTCCAGTCATTTGTCTAGCACTTCCCTGGCAATGTTGTATCAAAGGGTTATGTTCGTATTCCCCCAGGGAGCCTTTGCTCTTCCTTTTTCACCTACTGCTGTTACCAATTAAAGAGTCCTTTCGTAAAAAAAATAAGATCAGTTGCTACATGGCACATAGTTCTATCACTCCAATACCTCTCTAAACCTTCCATTGCCTGTTGCCAGCTTCATCACTCCATCATCCCTCTCAACTCCCGCATTTCCTGAACATAGTTACATCACTCCAGCAGCCTTTTTGAACCCTTTTGAGCTAATGAAACTGCTTATTCAACATTCAGCCAGATAAACATCAAAAGTCCTCCATTAAGGTTTTTGGCCCAAGCTATCGTCTGCTTCTGTGGCAATTCCAGGCTGAACAAGACTGTTGAAAATCTCAGCAGCTGGTTCTGGCTTTGTAGTCAATCCTAAACAAAGACTGTTTTCTCTTATTTCCATATCACTTACCCTCATTCCTAACTCAGCCATCTCCTGTGAAGACCTTTCTGTATATTGTTATCAACTCTAGACCTTATTACTCCAACATTTATTTGGTCAATATCCTACACTCTAGAAATGTCAGCTTATCCAAACTTTGCTACCTTGCATTCCAAAGTCTATTCACATTTCATCCCTGTCGTGAAATACAGTGACTTCCAGACTCCAATTCTGACATTAACAATACTACCCTTTTAAAAAAAACCTTCAATTATCATGTCTCCTAAATTCAAAAGAACTTCTAATTTTACAATTTCCTCCAAACACTTTGTTCTTCTGATCTAGTTCAATTACATCTTTATAATCCTGTGTTGTACATGAATTGGCTGCTATATTTGGCTGCATTACAGTAAATGCACTTTGAAAGTAATCCCCTGACTGTCCACGTCATTCAGCTTCGCTCCCAGCATATAAACTGCTCCCCTACAACAACACACTCCTACATGATTCATTTATCCCTCTAATGATCTCTAGTCATGATCTATATTTGGACTCCTGCCTACGATTAATGATCACCACAATCAATGCTCGAACATGCACATCACATTTTATCCAGTACCAGCCCTTACAACAATCTCTACCCCAGTTACAGGAGACATTATTCTTCCTAAGTCATGATCTTGTCTACATAAATAACTCTCCTAATTGGGAGCCAATCTTGACAACCAGGATGTCAATCAGCAGGCATCTTTGTTACAAAATATTACAGCTCTAAGGGAATCTCAGACTGTGCTCAACATGGAGTGCCTCCTCCACAGGAAATCCCACTCAAATAAAGATCTGGGCCTATCTATCAAATGGGAAATTTTATCAAACATTTATTGATGAAATTGAATAAGGAAAAACAGGCATTAAAAGTCATTTATTAGATTTCCTTTTAAGTGTCTTCAGCAAAATAAACAATTTTGCTTTTAAGTTATCAGGTACAGCAAAAAAGAACAATGGTGGACTGAGAGAGCTAAGGAACTGCAATTTCTGCCTGACAAGTATATCACCCAACGTTTCTTCAGTGTCACCAAGGCAGTATATGGATCCAACACACTTGGACTCAAGTAAGGATAGAACCCTTTGGAGAGACAGAGAAAACATCAGCCTTCAAAAGAGAGAACACTTCAAAGAACTCCTAAACTGCAATACAATTGTTGATCAGGATGTTTGAGGAAATCACCGAACTCCCTGCCAAAGATGATCTTGGACTCCCACCTGGTGAGATAGAAGTTGAAGCCACCATTAGGCTCAAGAATGGAAAAGCTGCAGGAGTAGATGGGATTCCAGTGGAGGTGTTCAAACTTGGAGAAGCATAGCTTATCAGTCATTTCCATCAACTGTTCCTGAAAATCTGGAACAAAGTAGAAATCCCTTCCGGCCTCAGAAATGCTGCCATTGTTTTCAATAAAGGAGATAAACTGGACTGTGGCAGCTACTGAGGAATGTCTCTACTCTCCATCACCAGGAAGGTCATCACCTGACTCCTCTCTAGGTGCTTTCTTCCAAGCTCTGAGGAAATTCTTCCTGAAATTCAGTGTGGCCTCCAAACAAACTATGGTTCTATGGAGATAGTAAGAACTGTAGATGCTAGAGAATCTGAGATAACAAGGTGTAGAGCTGGATAAACACAGCAGGCCAACCAGCATCAGAGGAGCAGGAAAGCTGATGTTTCAGGCCTAGATGCTTCTTCAGAAAACCTTTTCGGAAGTTGTTCATTGTTGAAACTTTTGCAGTCAATAGTGTCTCGGATCACAGAGTGCATCCAAGTGATTCCTTTTGGATTCGGTTAAATGTAGGTAAGAGAAAGCTCGACAACAGCAATTTGCCTAAATACCAATGTTTATTGAGTGATAATAAAAGATGGAAAAAGAAAAAAAAGCAACGTTTATTAAGTAAATAAAAAGAATAAAAAGGAGACAAAAAAGCAATAACCTTCACGCCCTTCTGCCCATCGGGGACCCCTTGATTGATGGCTAGGCTGGAGGCTGAGGTTGTTCCTAGCACTGTTCGTGAACTTGGTCTGAGGTGAAGCCCAGCAACTTGGAATGAAACTTCCTTTCTCTTATATGGTATAACAAACAGCCAGGTACAGAAAAACAATTAGAGAAAAACATGTTGATATTGCTAGCTTTGGCATATACAGGGATGTTCACAAGATTCATTCAAGATTTAGCAACTGTTGGATATTAGCCCTTCACCCCATCTTATACAGATAGCTTTTATTTCTTCTAAATGAGCACAGGGGTACAATAGCAATATAATTTATGCTGCACAAACTTCAAAAGTCCCCAGTGATATTGTAGTGACTCATGAATTTGTTTCTTCCCATTCAAATTTTAATTGAGTAACATCAATATTACATTTCAAAAAATGTTATTTTGGTTTGTGTTCTTTTGTCCACTGTGCAATTGCTTTTCCATCACTGCTTAATTATTTATCTGGCTAGAACCTGATTTGAATTTCTTGCATCTTTTTTAATGTGTCAATCCTTGCTAAATATTGTCTCACAGCATGTTTTTCTCATGAATTGCTATAGTGAGCATTGCAGGTTATGTGCAATTTGTTTGTCGGATACTTGCCTTCTAAGTGGTATACCGTGGTTGATGTTCATCCAGGCGCAGGCTGAGAACAGTTAACAGAGGCCTCAGTTTAAAACAGAAACAATCACCACACACCGCTGTGGCTGACAGTTCCTGTACCTATTATGCTTTCAAGCAGCTGATGTAGTATTCTGAATTATAATGTTTCAGACAGTGTATTATCATTATCAGTCAGACAAAGAACAGGGTGTCTTCCTGAAAGCACTAAAATACGTAGATTTATCCTGTATGTGACATTGCCAGAAGTCAGTTTTGTCATGTGGAACATAGTCAGGGATTACTAACCTGTCAATTTGGCTGACTGATATGATCAAATTTGTCCACACTATCCACCCTTCCAGTGAAATAATACTACAGTATAATATAATATTGATATTTGCTGTTCAATTTTATTAAAACATTTAATTAACTATGCTTCTAAAAATATTTACAGAAGGTTATGGTCATTCTAATCCCAGTAGGTGGTGAATTGGCTGCAATGGGCTAGGCTAGCATTAGAGGCAATATCATTGGCCAAAGTGACTTTCATTAGACTTTCCACTCTTCTATCATTATATTGGAGGAGATCAAGTGTACACAGACTAAAGACCACCAGCTGTCAGATATCATGCCACCAATTATCACCATTTTCAGACAGAAGCGAAGAGAGGTGGTAAAATGATATTTTTTCCCCCGGTAGAAAGGAATGGGGAGGGGCAAATGGACGAGAAGGAAGATGAGGAGAAAGTTAAAGGGCGATCAAGATTAAAGATCACAGGTGGTACAGAATAAATGGCAAAGAGAATGGTAACCATTTCAGAGGAAAGATATAGACCCAAAGCAGATGTTAATAGTAAATGCTAATAGCAGAATTTGAGTTTCCTTTTTTGAAAGAAAGACCAAGAAAACCAAACATATGGATGGTTGGGATGAGATGGGGTGGAAGCAAGAGGGGCAGTGAGAACTGGACAAACTGGGAGAACCCATGGTCTGAAAGTGTTACGTTCCATGTTGAGTCCAGTTGAATGCTGAGGTTTGGTCATATAATATATTGTAAAGAGAGAGTTGAAATGGACCTCAAAGACTTAATCCTGCATCTGGATTATAGTGTAAATATTCTTTTTGATTCCAGAAATTTGTGAAATTTGATTTTTGAAGAAATTTGTATGTACTAACTATTATTGACAAGATAGAGAGTTACGTAATTTGGAGGTTTGGAAAAAGTACTGAAAGAGATGGTGGCTTGTTGCATTGGCCTTTACTTGTCAACTCATCGGTGGCTTGTGTTTGGTGTAGTTCTTTGCCACCAATCTTCCTTTCCATGGAATGTCTAAGAGCATACCTAATTATCAATTGTAGGGGAAATACAACTAGAAAATTTTAATGTGAAGAAGCATAAATAAGGTATAGTTTCCTGCATGATAGCATTAACTAGTCAAACATAATTACATATATCAGTGTTAGACATGACACATCTGCCTCCATTGGGATGTTGTGCCTGAGTATCCACCCACAGACTACGATGTCGTCAGATTGGGTGGAACACATGCAACTCCAACATCAACTGCTCAGAACCATTACCACATCCAACGTGGGTATATATAATTGTAGATCCCTCCATGACAGGCTATCCAATGGTTAGCCCAGAATGTAAATCTCAGCACAAGTCACTTACATTAGGAGAGGTGGTAGAAGATTTAAAAAAAATAAAATAGGTAAAGAAAATAGATTAGAACTGTTCTGTCAATCATAAAAGTTTAAAATTGCTGGAAAAATGATATAAAATTGCAATATAATTCCTTGAAACAGCCAAGGAGTATTGACTAATTTTAAAAAATAGTATTCAACATGTGGGAGTGATTCAGAATCATTACTGTTTATTGCATAAGTAGCTGTTAGCCACATAACCCAGCCTTATGCTTGATGTAACTGCCAATCAAACCATTTACCATCAGAATAACTATATCGCACATTTTTTGTTGTATACTTATCCGTTACAAATGTTCAGTTTGCAGCTGCATGGACACAGGCTGTAATTGTAACATGATTGATTCTACTAAAATTAAATTGCACATGTATCTGATGATCAAGTCAATAAAAGTACTACCATTAATGAAGTTTCAGATTTAATTCTGAACCTGTGTTGTTAGGATCTCAAATTGATGTTTGTAAAAAAAAATTAATTTCTTAACATTTTTCACGCACCCAACGAAAATTATTTGTATAAACAGTCCTTTAGCATTGAGGGTGATTGCTTCCACTGTGGTTTGATGAATTGGTTAGTCCAATATACAATCTTCAGACTCTGCCAAATGTAGTGCTTGAAAGCTCATGTAGGTGAAGTCTGTGGAGGCTTGTGCCCTCTCTTCAATGCATGGACTTTGTTTCTGAATAATCCTGGCAAAGGCTCTCAGACTCTCAATGTGTTCAGTGCCCTCCTGAAAGAACCTTCTGGAGTTTAGTGGGCCATAGGTCAGGGATTCCCATGAGTTGGTGACGCTGTTTCACCTTTTCAGGGGTTGCTGTGAGGTCATCCCTACAGCAGCTCCACTGTCCTCCTGGGAGTCTCCTTCTGCAGCTGAGTCCTGAGTTGAGCAAATACCTTGGGATTCTAGTGTCAGGCATACCTTTTTTTGAATGAATAGTGCCTCAGTGCTAGGCATGTTGATGTGGGAAAGGACACTGCTAATTGACGGAATTTCTCTCCACCAGATCTGTGGAACTTTGAGAAGATAACAAAGGTGCTAATTCCCAGTGCTTTGAAGTACTTGCTATTGGTTGTCTAAGCTGCCAAAGCATACAGGAACATGGCAAATATGACCTTGGTGTCAGTTTTGAGATTTTGATCCTCAATTACTCTCTTCTTCAGTTGGCTGCAAGTTGAGCTGCTGCACTGGGGGAGATAGTGAATTTTGTTGCCTATTATTCTGATTTGTATTATGGTGGAGAGCCTCTCTGTCTTGGTGAAAATCCTGGAGGACATGAGGAATTGCAATTCCTGCCACAAAATAGTATTTTTTTATGTGGTGGGAGAGGTATTGGAAGATGGAATTAGCATAGTTAGGTGGTTGTTCTTAACTGATACAAACTGAGTGGGCTGAAGGGCCTTTTTCTGTGCTGTAGAGTCTGTGACTTTATGAACAAGGAAATACTGAAGTTTTTATATGTATGGATTCTTCAGGTGGCTGGCCAATAAGTGGCCAAATACATTCTGAAAAATGGGAATTTGTTGTCCCTGGTGTCAAAAACCCACAATATGGAGATTAGGCCAAGGAAGGGCAAGCCTGTTCTCAGTACTTTCTTTTGGGTAGCTCAGATACTGCTTTGGAGAGCTAAAGGTATCCTATGGACATAGTTCCAGGAACCTTGCGTCTGAATCAGGGGTTCTTGGGGAGGAGAAGTGTCTCATGCCCTCTGAAACTATTGAGGGGAAGATTGTGCACAAAAATTAAGCACATGACTTTGAACTACCCAACATATGAACACCATTCAAGAGTATTGACAAATGTTAAACTTTGTAAAGAAGTATCTGGAATTGTGAATGTGTCAATCGCCAGCAAGTGTCTAGAAGTGTCAAAATGAATATTTCGCAATGAATGAGCTTACCTTTTAATAGCGTAATTTGCAACAATGAAACGTAAGTTATAAAACTTTTCTTTCTATGCATTTGGGTTATTTTGGATTCAAATGAGCTACTATGGCAGGTGAAGGAAGAACGGATGTTGGGTAGAAGTTGGTACTAAGTTGGCATAGGGTATAAGGAGTCATGGATCATTGGTAAAAGTCAATCCTGAGTTTAAAAATAGTTACAGTGGTGCTTAACTGTTAGGTATTTCAAATTAAATCCATATAAAACTGTAATAGGATTTTGCTGCATGTGATCATATTCACAACAAGGTATCCACTGACAGACAGCTCCTATTGAGTTTGGAATAGAAATGTTTATTGACATAAGGGATTGAGAACTTAAACGAGATACTTGTTGAACATTTATCACTTGGGTGAACTCTTGCTTTCATAACGGATTAGTTGAAACAATTCCAATATATTGGGTTTTTGTATCAAAGAGAATGGATTATTCTCAATAGTGACATTGTCGCATCCAGATTTCACTGAACTTGCAATTTAAGCCCACGCCTCGGGTGAGATTCTCCAATTTGTCATAGCTCCAGACTGGATACCTCAAATCATTAAGCTCTCATCTGAGGAGGGTTGAACTGGCTCCCATTCTTTATTCACTCTACTATCAGTAGGCTGCAACAAAGTTTATTTAAAAATGAATCCGATCCCTTGCTTTTGGATCCAAATGGACTTGCTGTTAAAAAACATTCGGTCAGACCCATCACATGGAATCTAAAGCAGAAGCAGTTCCTGAATACTATTGTATAAAAAAGTGAGGTGTTGGGGAGGAAATGACAAACGGCCCTCCCACCCCCAAATGAGGACTGGGCAGTGATCTGCCAGATAGTTGTGTGGCCAGGGTACCGTAGAGAATTGTTTCAGCTAGCTCACAAAGTTCTAATGGCCAGACATGTCAGTGTACACAAAACCCCAGCCTGCATCAGCCAACTTTTTTTTTTGCCGGCTATAGTTCCACAAGGATGTAGGAAGGTTCTTACAGAAACTGCCAGGCAAACCCCAATCTGCAATAAACCTGCACCAATGATTCCCTTTATGGGAACTCTTCTGCAAATTGTTAGTGGACAGTGTGGGATACCCACCGAAACAGAACGGGGGTGACCACCATACCCTCACCATCATTGTCCATGGCTATCTGTTTCCCAGATTTGATTCTTATGAGAACAATATTTGCCAAGCTAGCGGTGAACATCAATGCGAGTGATGCCAGGACAGGGACTGTCCTCCATCAGGAAGACACATCAGAATAGGGAGACTAATCAGGTACTACTCCAATAAAACTAAAGGATCATCAAAAATGATACTTCACAGCAGGAAAGGAAACCCTTGTTTTTTAGCTTGGCTCTGAAACACTTTGAAACATATGTCAGAAATTAGTGCAGAGAGACCATTGTCTACACTGTAAAATCTGCAAACTTCTGTGGAAATGATTAAGACCCAGAATGGCAGGTTATTCCATTAGAACTCTTTCCCTCAATCTGGATTACTTAAAAAATCACCCACTTTGTTGGGGAATTAAATATAATTGCAGATGGCCTGTATAGAACTTAACAAGAAGACTTGTTTGGAACTGAGAAGTTTAAATTGACCAAGTCTACTTGAATGAATGTGTCCATGAGTATGTCCATCAGTTCTTTTTCATTGTTTGCAATGAAATGAGATTGGCTCCTTTCATTCGTCAGGCAGGGGGAGTGTTAAAATGATGGGTCAGAATCTTGAAAGGCAATGAGCATCTTTAGATTTCAATTCCAAAATGTGTTTTTTTTTGAAGGGCGCTGTTACAGATACAAAACGATTGCAGATGGTTGGCTGGCAATAAGGTTTGTGTGGATCCTACAGAATGTAATACCTAAAAGGTATCAGAGAAACTTCAGATAAAAAGACAGTGATGAGGTGAGGAGGGACCATTGAGCCTCTGCTCAACAGTAGGGAATGAATGTTCTCGTGTGTACCAGCCTGGATTCAAGTGTAGCATGCTGTGAAGGTCACACTTGAAGGTATATCCCATGGTTGTCCATGTTGCAGGTAAAAACCATCTCTCATTCTGCGCGCTACACATTAGCTAGCTACCAGGCAAACAAAATGGAAATAAGACCCCAAACAAACACTCTCCAAATTCTGGAATTCACAGTCGAAAGGAAGCACAGCAACTGAATCTCAACTAATTTACAAATCAAGGATCATCAAACCAACTGTTTGAACTACCGGTCAACCCTCCCAGTAACCCCCACTATAACAGCTACATATTCATCCATCCACTCTTTGCGTACAAATCAGAGACTAATCCATGTTTTGTTTCTTTAAAAAAAGACTTCTACTCTTTTGGATTAGTAAGAACTGCCAATGCTGGAGTCAGAGATAACACTGCGGAGATGGAGAAACACAGCAGGCCAGGCAGCATCAGAGGAGCAGGAAAGCTGGCATTTCCGGTGGACACCCTTCTTCAGAGATTCCATTTCTTAAGAAGGGTCCTGGCCTGAAACATCATCTTCCTGCTCCTCTGATGCTGCCTGGCCTGCTGTATTTCTCCAGCTCAACACTGTGGTACCCTTTCGGATTCACTTTTTATTCTAATCGGTGTGTTTGCATGCTGCACTATAATTCATTTTGCTGCTGTATTTGTCTACTCAAGAATGCCTGCTTTAATTGGTTTGATTGAAATGTAAGTTTTATTTGGGTCTGACAAAGAAGCATCTGCAAGGGAAGCATCTATTTTAAAATAAACTTTGGTGCAAGCAAGCAAGCAAAGGGAGCGGTGAATAAAGAAGTGGAGCCCTTCTCACCTGGGAGCTTGACAATTTCGGGTATTCTGTCTCCAACACTAACAAATTGTGATTAATCTTGCACTGGCTGTACTCACAACAGACATACAGCAAGGCCTCCTGTGCAGCAAGTTGGCTGTTATGTTACAACCTCCTGGCTGTCCATACCTCTGCTACAAGAATGCCTGCAAGAGAGCCAGGAAGATAGCAGTCACTGACTGCAATAACCTTTGGATTGTCTGTAAAGGTATTGGAAGAGGAAGGCAGAAATAAAAAGCAAAGCTGGTTGAGAAAAGTGCCCAAGGAAAACAGCAGCCAGAGTTGCATGTGTCTTCTCAGTCCACTGTCTTTCACTGTAGCAAATTTAGTAGAAACTGCCGTGTCAGGGTGGGGCTCCTGAGTTACACTAAACCATCAAGTTACTAAACAACAGGCTACCATGTACATGTTACCCCAGTCTGGATCACTTAAAAGTCACCCACATTGACATTTTGGGATAATACATGTTTACCAGGCTGGTTGTAAAACTATGTACTTTGGAAACTTTGCTTGTTTTCACTTAATTTGGTCTAGAAGAAATGTTTCCCGAGATATTCTAAAATGTTACCCTCTGAGAAAATGTTCCAAAAGAGCACCTCTGGCCAGTAAAAAATTGCATTCGTTATGACCTTGGCTACTTTAAAATCACCAACCTGTGTTTAGCCAGCAGAGGGAGTACTAGGAGCATCACTGGTGGCAAAATTAACCCTTTTGAAGAGTTTCCACTATTCAATATATTTATTTGTTGAGTCAAAAGTTATACAGCAAGGAAATAGACCATTCAGTCCAACTTCTCAATGCCAACCAGACATTGCCATCTGACCAAACTCCATTCGCCAGCATTTAATCCACATCTCTTTAAACCATTCCTATTCATATATCCATTCAGATGTCTTTTAAATGTTATAATGGTACCCAACCCTGCCACTTCCTCTGGCAGCTCATTCCATAAATCCACCATCATCTACGTGAAAATGTTACCCCATATGTCCTTTTTAAATCTTTCCCCCTCACCTTAAATCTATGTCCTCCGTTTTTAATTCCTCCAGCTAGGAAAAAGATCTTGACTACACATCCTATCCATGTCTCTTATGATTTTAAAAACCTCTATAACATCACCCCTCTGCCTCCAACACCTCTTCCTATAACTCAAACACCCCAGTATTGCAACATCCTTGAAAGTTTTTTCAGCACCCTCCCAAGTTTAACAACGTCCTTAATAGAGAAGGGTGACAAGAAACGTACACAGTATTCTAAAAGTGACCTCTCAATGTCCTGTACAGACGCAACATGATGCCCCAACTCCTTTACTCAAAGCACTGACTGATGAAAACAAGCATGCCAAGCACATATTTCACCACCCTGTCTACCGGTGACTCCACTTTCAAGGAACCATGTGCCACCACCCCCAGGCTTCTTTGTTTACAACACTTCCCAGGGCCCTACCATTAACCTGCCCTGATTTCCCTTACCAAAATGCAACACCTCACATTAATCTAAATTAAACTTCATCTGTCACTCCTCAGCACATTGGCCCATCTGATCAAGGTCCTGTTGTACTGAGATAATCTAGTCCACTTTCCACTACACCACCTATTTTGGTGTCATCTGCAAACTTTCTAACCACGCCTCCTATATTCACATCCTAATCATTTATATAAATGACAAAAAGCTGTGGATCCAGACAAGATTTCCCACGCACAAAGCCATGTTGACTATTCCTAATCAGTCCTTGCCTTTCCAAATACATGCAAATCCTGTTTGATAGAAATCCCAACAACTTACCACCACTGATATCAGGATCATCAGTCTATAGTTCCCTATAGTTTCCTTACTACCTTTCTTAAATAATGGCACCACATTTACTGACTTCCGGACTTCTAGCAATCCCTTATCATAAATAGGTTTCCATTTGAAGCAGGCAATTGTGGGATTCTCACAATTTCTTAAACCAATCATTTATGAGTGTTAAATGTAAATGAATTTAGATCCAATATTCTGGCATTGTTCATCTATTTTTTCCATCTTCCAATGCACTATTCTTCATATTAAACAATGGTATTCAAATAATCCACAAATTGTCAAGTTTGGAGCATTATTTTGTAACTGGACCCCTCAGGTTATGTGCCTTACAAAGAATGAACATTGTGAAGATCAAGAGTATTGAAAATGCATTAATGCAGATCATAGGGGAACATAATATACAGAGAAAAGTTTATTTGTACTACAATTTGACAATTTTCCAATTTAAATGATTAACCCTTTGGTTTTAAACTTGCCATGGAATATATACTGTTAATAAGAGGACTACTGTGATCATATTGAGTAGAACATGATGCATGGTAACAAGTTGAATTTTATTACAAATTCTGAAACATTCAAGTTCAAATATTTTATCATTTGTTTTATAAATTTTAAAACAAAAATATTCATTTAGAGAAAAAAGTCTATCAAAGAAGTTCTTGGTTTCCTGCTCGATCATTTTTCAGAAAAATTCTGTTGGAATACCAAAATGTGGATATTAGATGAGCAGAAGTTTGTGTTTTGCTGTAAATCTTGTCATTTAAATGGATTACCAACTCTCACAGTTAGGGCCAACAATGATGATTATTAGCTTGAGTAAGGTACTTAAAGACACCTGATTCCCGTCGAACACAACACCAGCACTTGTAGGAAAAGGGGGTAAAAGGAACTATAATATAATCTTAAATATACAATATTAAGTTACTCTTCAGTTAGTAAATTTATCCTTGGCAACAGGGAATTAATTTACAAAGCATCTGAGGCTATAAATCAAACACTGCTTGATCTCAACAGCAAACTGAACAAAGCAAGATATCACTCTACAGATTTTGACCAGAAGTACCAAAGATATAATATCAATCAGATAAAAGCTTGCTTTATTCAAATACAGAAACACAAATAGGAGTTTGTACAAAGAGAGAACTTTTAATTGCTGTAAATAGTAATGAACTGCATACTGATGAATCAGAAGTAATACATATATAGCCTGAAAGGCAATGCCCAGAAACAGTTCAGAATTTGTTGGCAACAATTCAGAGAACTCTGAGTTTTAGCAGCGATTAACACATGATGAAAGCTTTACAGCATAATTATATTGTGATGACATATAAGATTTTTTTGTGAAGTTTTAAGTTTGATAAGCTTTTCAAAACTCATGTAGCCAGACCATAACTTAAAATTGTTTAATTGACCTTGGATAATAATGAAATAATTAGAGGAAATAGGACAAAGGAAATTAAGGCATGTAAACTAAATTAAGTAGTCTGCAATTATCCTAAGATTTTCATTGCCAATGAGTCAGTTAACATAATTGATCGAATTATAAAATTAATTTCCAAATGTATAGACCACTGAAATATTGGCAAATATTAATTGAAAATTTCAAATTTTGAAAATTACAATATTAGAAACAACAGCTGTTGCCAATCATGCAGACATTCAACAGTTTCTTCAGATTATTTGAAAAGTTAATAAAATGCGTTAAAAACAAATATATGAGAAATTAATAGAAAGTTACTGCATTCTTTCCATAAATTAAGGATTGGGTATCCCATGTTGTACTAATGGAGCATAAAATATTTTGCTCTGCTTGGCTTTTTTTGGTGTTATGATGTAGACGAATATTTAATAGAAACACCAGAGCGTTTTGCGTGCCAAGTGCAGAGCCAGCATCAGTCCTGCTTTGCCTCTTTTCAGGAACTGGCCCTGAATATAAGGGACAATCACATGGTTAATCAGGCAGTGCTGAGATTTCCCTGGGATCAAGGGCACTGGGGTGGGGAGGGTACCGGTTGCTCCCACCAAAAAGTGACAAGCAATTAGCGGCTGCCAGTTATTAAATGCACCCAAAGCCTAGTATTGTCCATGGACCTGGATGCTAGTGAAAGATGGTTCTCGAGGCACCAGGGAATGGAGTGACAGGTGGAAGGAGGTGGCAGCAAGCCTAAGGCTTGGCTGTCCCCTCCTTGGAATGCTGACTCCCTTAATCACAATCTGAGTGATTTTGATTGAAGCATCTCCTGGAACCTGCAAGCAATCGAGAGTTTGTTTATCTGGCACTGTGAATGGCAGGATAAATGTCCATTGCTAGGTAAATACCAATGGTAGAGGAGTGACATACTTAAGTAGACATTAAAGACCTTAAATGGCAGCAGGACCAGAAGGCCGTAGACAGTAAGCATCAGGGAGCCCCTAAACATGACTATTCTGCTTGAATAAATGATCCCTCCACCAAACTCACAACAAGGAAGGGCACAAAATTCCATTCAAAGTCTTTTGTTGAGTTATCACTAAAATTAAAGATCTAACTTGGTTGAACATGACAGTGTTTAGACTCTCTGTAAACCTAATTCAAGTCACAAAAGCTGTTATTCATTACTAATACAAACACATCTGTTATTAGATAATCTATACAAACTATAATACTCCCCATCAGCTTTTTAAAAATTACCCACTGTTTGACCATTGCTGACATGTAATTTAAAACCTTTAAAAATCCCTGAAATTTCACTGTACAATGAGGCTCAGAATGTGCTCCAAGGTAACAGCATACCTCACCGTTCATTCATTATTTTAACTTAACTCTTTGATTTGTGATGTTATTTTAACCTGTTGCAGCTTAAGTGCCTTGCAACACTGACAACTTGCTATACTGTGTGTCACCTCTGGGGACAGGTTTTTTCTCCCCAGATGGGAAGAACTGACAGGGGACATATCCCTGTCAATCACAGCAACCCCAAAATGAGCACTAATTGGTTGAATTCAGGGTGGTTGCCTAGCACTCAGGTTGAGATCCCACCCAATTTGATTGACTTTGTAGCTCTGTAATCCCAAGAGTGCCTCTGAAAGCAGTGGTCAGAACTACAATCAGTGCCCGGATTCTAAATGCAGGGGGTGTCTCAGAGTGGGGAGGGAGTGTGAACCCTAGACTGGGGCCTTGGTTGAAAGGTGAGGGATGTGGGGGTTGTGGGGAGGGGAGGGTTAACTCACTGTAGCAAGGGCCAGCTTAAACCTTGAATGAGATACGACTATTTCAGTCTGACACTCGAGCAGTGTAACCTGCAGGCCTTCCACGCTGCCCCTGAACCCCTGCAGACAGCTTCAAAATTGAGGATGAGCAGGAAGTGGCCCTTAAGTGGTCAATAAATGCCCACATTTGGGATCAGTACAGGGAGATGTCCTTAGACCTGACCCCACGTAAACCTGTTGTCAAGTTGTGGTCTGAATGAAAGGAAGGCCATCCAGTGAATTTCATGGGCCCCACCTCTTGCAAACTTGCCAGTATTGGACAGTAGACTTTACTCCTGATTCTTGTATAAGAACAATTAGAACTAAATGACTAATATGTTTAGTGAAACTATCAATTCACTGACCTAAAACATAGAAAATGATGGGTATTCTAAATCACACATAGCTTTAATGATTCTGAAACATTTTGAAAGTACACTGATTAATTTACTAGAAATATGATCAGAAATATATTCTTGGGCATGGCTGGAATGCTGATAGATACAAAAGGGACAGTCAGAGCTGTCCATAATATGTAATTTCACCAAGTATTAAAGCATGTTGCCAAGCTTCCTTGAATGAAGGACTACATTGGTATCACTTTGTCTTCCCTGCAGGAGAGATAACAACAGGATCTGTTTGCACAGCAACATCTGCTGTCTTTCTTCCTCCCTGTGAGATATAAAAATAAATTGCAGACAATTACAGTGGTAATATTAACCAACATACAATTTTATCACTTTTAACTTAATATTTTATACTTCCTTTGTTTTTTCTTTCTTCCCTCTGTTGAAATAAATTTCCTTTGCCGAGGTGCAGTTGCAAAAAGGCCAGTGCAGTAAATGGACAATATATGCTGGTGGGCTGTTTAACTGTGGAGTACATCACAGCTGAGTTAAACATGCCCTGACATGCCATTCACACATGAACACTTCCAATTCTGTTTGGCAATTGTGAATGGGAACCTTGCTTGTGATATTTTTCCTTCCCAAACCTATGTGTTTTACTCCATTATAGTGCCTCTATTACAGCCATAATTCAGATCAGCTAAGTGTAAACCTTCTTTTAACTTTCTTTTTCCTTTCTCTGTTGTAGCAATAACAGTGATATATTTGATTGAATAGAACCACTGATTAAACAGCATTCAACCAAGGTTAATGGACTGTGGAAAAAATGCAGTACAGTTGGTTCTTTTCAAAGGAAAACAAGGCTGTTCCAGAAGAAAACTAATGATGATTTTTTTTTATTGTCTGCCAAATTGTGGTATCTCAACACAAGTGGACATTATTTTTAATTTGAGCCATTCCGTTGAGTCATAGCAGACTATTCAACCATGAAGGTCATTACAATCCTGTCAACTTGACATGTCTCACATTGGTTGTTTAAGCAAGTGGCTGTGAAATAATGATTTGCAACAAAAATCCTTTTTGATTTTCCCGGCCGTAACACAAGGTAGTGAGGTCAATTGCAACTGTAAACAGAAAAATATAGCTTACTCCACATCTTCATATGACTTCAATTATGTTCAGCTTCCTGAAAAGGTTTTGAGTATTAAGCAAATTGTGTGTAATTTATACATGGCACACCCTTTTGGAGTTAATTTTTAAGTAATTACTGTTCATCTTTAAACATCTGTCACGCAATCTAATAGAGATTAGAAACCTCCAAAACTTCGGGATTAAATTTTTACAATAGTGTTGGTGAAGGACAAAAAGAATTACTAAAAATATGCAACAAAATAAAAGAGCAAGGATATGTTGATTGATGATAATATCAGTATTTTACTACTTCTGTTCAGGCATCTTAATTATTACTTCTCTTGATGTTCATAACCAGATTTTGTGAATGAAGGCCTCAGGGTTGATATGGAAATGTGATTATGCTGTTATATTCCTGTTCCATTTTAAAACATTTCAATCATGGATAACTTGCATATGCAGGGTAAAAAGTGGGTGCAAGCGTGTAATTTTATTATACTTGTATGTCTACTTTTTGAAACTAAAAAAACACTTTCAAAACATCTGTCATGAGTAATAACGCATCTACAAGATAAAACTGTGCATTAAACTTCAGATTTTCTGACTATTAATCAAATTATGACACAAAAATACTCTTCATGTCTATGAAAACTGAAGCAAATTATAATCGCTGAAAAAGATCCTCTCCTTAAATGGATGATCTTTCAATTCTCCTCTCATTAAGCCCCCACCTTCTGTTGGATCTGGTGTATTTTTCCAGACATTAGAAGCATTATTCACTAGGGATTATTCCATATAGCAGAAGGAAAAGCTAAACACATGACTAGCTGTGCTCACTGATCCAAGCTGGGGGTTAATCAGCATTCATGCGGAGGTAGAATTATCTAAATATTGCACTGTATTAGTACTATGATAGAATAAACACTGTGGAATTATTATCTGCAATCTTATTAGTGTTTCTGTGAATTATGCAGCTCGTCATTTTGGCTTGATACAGAGATACAATGCACATCACTGACACTCGGGAGTAGCTATGAACTCAGTTATAATCTGATTAGTTTGAAAATAATGTGGACCACCCATTAGAAGTAGTCTGTTTACAAAGACTTTAAGTGTAACCATGTCGGTCACAGTAGCATTGCAATTCATTGTTAAATTCTACCGAAAAAGTCATCTGACTATGTTATATTTAATCTGTCACACAATATTTTATATGGTAAATTCTTAGTAACAGCTGGAACTTTCCAGGAAGGCATATTACCTCAGGGACAGTGGGTGTAGGAAACGCAAATGAAAATTAAATTGTGAGTTAAACCATAGTACTCCGATGTGCTGACATGAAGTTGTAATACGTAGATTCGAACACAAGTCATGCATTGATATTTCAGTCTACAATAAGTTACTACAACTGGGAAAACTTAGAAAAACATAAGAAAAATACCTAAAAGCATGAACCACAAAGAAAATGTGCCTATTTTTCCAACTATAGCAGCAAAGTAAATATGCTGTTTCAATGTCAATGTCCTTATTGAGGATTGCTAGTTGAATTTACCATTTATGTATTCATAAAAATTTATTTCTATTCAGACTCTCATGGAGAACGTTACATTTGCCATGAAAATTTATGGACTCTAGAATTCTTTCATAAAGTCAGTTAACGGTAAACTATATAAAGGCGAAAAAGGCAAGTGGGAAAAAATAAAACAGCAGAGATTAGGGAGTAAAGCAATCATTATGGTTTGACAAAAACCCCGAACTCTATAAAAATGTCAAATCACATAAATTTGCATTTAATTTCGTTTTGAGATGCTTAAATGAAAAAGGCTGTGGAATCCTTTTTGATCTGAGATTCCTTAACATACCAGTTGTTTTAGGAACACACCAAATGATTGCTTCTTTTCGAGTCTCTTCGCAGGGGTTTCTTTGACTTTGATATTATTGCCATTGGGTATTGACTCTGAAGCAGCATTCAGTTGCTGAGCAGGAGGAAGGTCTTCCACAGACTTTGCTCTCTGAGGTTCTGCTTGATTGCCTTCTGTTGCAGACGTTTTCTGTTTGGAATTGTCTTTGCCTTTCTTTGCCGGTGGTGCTGTATTTTCTCTGGTCTCAACTCCTTTCTTCGTCAAATCACCTGCCAAGCCCGAGTCCTGCAAAACAGAAAGTAATGTCACCAGAATCTAACATAGTAACATAATAACTTCTCATTGAATTTTGCACTTCCAGTAAACTGAGACAGCAAGCAGGTCATTGAGCTGCTGATGCAATATCAACAATAGCAAAGAGGTAATTGTGTGGCTGGAGACAAAGGGTGGAAAGAAAGGTTTCAGACTTCTGGAAGGAAAACAGTATTAGAAGTTAGGGAGAAGGGAGAACACTATCAGGGGTTAGCACTGTCTGCAACGCAAGGCTAAGCAGTTTTCAGAGGTTGATAGCTGCATTTAAAACAATGCAAGCCAATGAAGTTCAGTCAAACTGTAGGGGACATGATAAGCTTGTGACAAGAAAAATATCATTGCTGGCATTGGGATTGCATCTATCAATTAACCTCCTGCCTGCTTCCTTGTCAAAAAGGTGCAAAAGGCTTCAGTGTAAAGTGGTAAATGGTCAGCTTAAATCCCAGTCAGCATCAACACGCACTCTCTAGCAGTGATCTGAAGACCTGGACTATTTACATGCCGGAAATGAAGCTGCCTGGTTTAGAAGCTGGTTTTTAGATTAAGTCACCTCTTCTTCAAAATAATTATCTGGTTGCAAAATTCTATCCAAGGCATTCCCTCATAAAATAGCATAATTTAGGTACCAAGCAGAAAAAGGCATGGGGCTTGATTTCAACATTGTTCCTTTGCTCCTTCAGAATCAGAATATCTGAGCTCACTTCCCAATCCCTGGGCTCACTTCCCAGCAGCACTGTGGTTATACTTGCACCAGATGCAGTGTTCAACAAGACAGCTCAGCACACTACATCTGTAGTACATCGAAGAATGGACAATAAACTTTGGTCTAGCCAATAACTCCCACTCCCGTGAACAAATTTTAAAAAACACTGTGCAAGTACGTATTTTTAAAATGCTAAACCTTGCCTGAAATTAAGTCTGTCAGCTCGATTTGAAGTAATATTCCAGGACAATGCTTTGTAATTTTTCTTTAGTACTTATACAAACATACTCTTTATATAGAGTGGTATTTAATGTCAAGTCATTTGGGGGATGGGTGGGGTTTGGTGAGAGTGCCACGTAATATGGGATGGGATAGATTAGTGTTGAGAACACAGGACTTTCCCAAACGGAGGCCGATTGAGGGTATTTGGGAAGGGATGTCCATATCAGTGGAAAGACTGCACAAGTATCCCCTGGTAGGTCTGCTGGCAGATTTGAGGGTGTTTCCCCTTTTGCTTGGCAACCTTCTGGTGCTAAGTGTCCCTCCTACTGGAAAACTATCTGCCACTGAATTTGACCCCATGCCTTTCTGTCACTGGATCTTGTCTAATTGTTCTTGATGAACCCAACTATTTTCCAGCATTCCTGAGCTGCTCTTCATCCTTGGGTCACCTGAAGAACCTGCAGGGGCCACTACTTTCGGGTGTGCTGTGTTGAATAATGCTGGTTTCTGATTGGTCAGCAGCTCTTGGCAGGGTATCAGCCTTTAAGGACCTGGAAACCCTGGAGCTGACAAAGGGGGTGGCCACTGGTACCCACATGGGCCCAAGCTATGCCTGCCTCTTTGTAGGTTATGTGGAACAATCCCTCTTCTGTACCTACACTGGCCCTAAACCCCACCTCTTCCTCCGTTACATTGATGACTGTATTGGTGCCACCTCATGCTCCCACGAGGAGCTCAAACAGTTCATCCACTTCACCAACACCTTCCACCCCAACATTAAGTTCACCTGGACCATCTCTGATATCTCTCTCTCCTTCCTGGACCTCTCTGTTTCCATCTCTGATATCCATTTCAAGCTCACCAACTCCCACAGCTACCTAGAATACACCTCTTCCCACCCACTTCCTCCAAAAATGCCATCCCCATTTCCAATTCCTTCATCTCCGCCGCATCTGTTCCCAGGATGAGGCATTCCACTCCCGTACATCTCAGATGTCCTTGTTTTTCAAGGACTGCAACATGACCCCTTCAGTGATCGAGAATGCCCTCAATCGTGTCTCCCACATTTCCTGCAACTCATCCCTCACACCCGGTCCCCGCAATAACAACCAAAATAGAACCTCCCTTGTCCTCACGTACCACCATACCAACCTCCGGATCCAACGCATCATCTTCCGACACTTCCGCCATCTGCAATCTGACCCCACCACCAAAGTCATTTTTCCCTCCCAGCCTTATCTGCTTTCTACAGGGACCACTCTCTCCGCTCCACATTCCCCTCCAGCCCCACCACACCCGGCACTTTTCCCTGCAACCACAGGAAGTGCTACACCTGCCCCAACACCTCCCCCCTCACCCCCAGGCTAGGCCCCAAGAAGACCTTCCACATCAAGCAGATGTTCACCTGCACATCTACTAATGTGGTATACTGCATCTGCTGTATCCGTTGTGGCCTCCTCTACATTGGGGAAACCAAGTGGAGGCTTGGGGACCACTTTGCGGAACACCTACGCTCGTTTTGCACTAAATAACTGCACCTCCCAGTCACAAACCATTTCAACTCCCCCTCTCATTCCGCAGATGATATGTCCATCCTGGGCCTCCTGCAGTGCCACAATGATGCCACCCGAAGGTTGCAAGAACAGCAACTCATATTTCGTTCGGGTCTAGGCCCGAAACGTCAGCTTTTGTGCTCCTAAGATGCTGCTTGGCCTGCTGTGTTTATCCAGCCCCACACTTTGTTATCTTGGATTCTCCAGTTCCCATTATCTCAGACCCTGGACTGAGCTGGCTTCAGTGATCAGCACCCATGGCAAGCAGATATGAGAGGATTGAATGGTTTCTCGCGCACTGCCAGGGTCAGTGCCACTGTCTATTCAATGCTTTAAACCCCTTAAATGTGAGTTAACATTATAAGCTGGCCATTGCACAGGACTAATACATGTAAGATTGGGTGCCAGCTATCTCCATTACATGCCTTACGTGCAAACAATGTCTGTCACTGCACTGCACCTCCCCATGTGTTAATACTAGTAGCACAGTGCCATTGTTCCCCTCTCACCTGTCAGATTCACACTTAAAACTGAAAAGGATCTACAACCCACTCATCAGCTGACACACCATCTACTCATTAGCCTTTCAACACACTAGAAGATTGTACACATCACATTGCCTGTACGGGACAAGGACACACCACAAAATGTGGCTTCAGAATAAACACCTCACACAATTACCAGGCATCATGTAAAGCTTTATTGATCCCAGTGAATTCTAGCTATTTGACCACATTCAACCATCTTCCATTCAGAATCCTTTAACTCTTACCATCACTCTGACTGCATTCTTCTTAATAATAATGCAATACAAGGAATTGACTCTTTTATGTGTATTTGTCAATATAGGCACAGTGTTCATATACCAAAGCTAATTCTTTCACCTTCTACAAGAGAAGAACCATGGTGCAGTTGAGAAAACAAGTAATCCGCTACTCTTGTCAGGCATTGTGGGCAAGTTCAGATTGCAGATGATTCTGGAGTTGGATGCTGCTCTTGTTGGCAACAAGTAGATGGGTCTGTGGACTAGTGACAGTTACAAAGGATAGCGACAATTTGCTTGCCAAAACCTGCATAATTGGTTTTCAGGTGGCTGAGCAGCATGGAGCTGGAAACAATTTACAGACATAGAGACAGAGAGTGCATGAGAGGAAAAAACTTCCTCTTCCTGCAGCAGCTTACTGTGAGCTGTCATTTTTGAACTGATAAATCAGAGGCATTTTCCAAGTGCATCAGTCACCCTGTACTTCTTACAAACCAGTGGAAGCTTTCAAAGAAAAATCTGAACAACAAGAGGTCAGACCCGTCAAAAATGGACCAGCTTATCATCAGAACCAGGAAGCAAAGACCACTAAACTGAATTTCCACTTTTTCTATCTTGTCCATTAATTGAATTTATCTATTTTTATGTCTCTCTGTGTATATATGTAAAGGGGGAGTTCACAAAGGAATTTGAGTTTTAGTTAGTTGTGTTATCTGCCATCAGTTTATATTTGTTTACCTGTACAATAAATAATAACTTTTGTTCAGTACAGAAGCCTTGCTGATGCTTTCTATCAACCGTGGTTTGAAAGTCAGGAAAGTTGGTTTACTTTAAAAAAAACTTTACCATTTAGTACAACTCTTGGAATAGTAGGGTTTGATTTCCAATGCACAGCCCCATTAAGTTGGTACAGTGTGTTGAAGGTGAGATTGGATATGGCCCACCACGTGGCAAAAACCTTTCAAAATATCTAATACCAACTGCTCATCAGGTGTCAATGTTGTAACAGAATTTTGGGTAAGGATGGCACATCACAGCATAAACAAAACATGTTGTTTATCTCTGCAGCTACCACAACACAGACCCAAGAAAGGGCCAGAGAAAAAAAAATCCCCACATCCCAAGCCCATCTCTCCCCAAAACCCTACAGAAGACACCATTGAGGAGGAACAGCCAGGACCCTCAGAGAATGAACTGTCAAAGCATTCTAGAACCTGACCTTCACCAATGCAGAGGCATCTACCACAGTGAATAACCTAGCTACAGTAGGCTTGGGGTCACATTCTGGATAAGTACACTGACATTGGCCTGAGCATAGAGGCAGAAAAATTGGCTGATGTCTCTGACACTTGGAGGACTCACGGCAAACAGACCCCTGCTGAGCTCAGTACAGATGATGAGTCTTTGGACTCAACTATTAATGAGATGATGCAGAGGCGAACAAAGAAACAGCTGGCAGAAGTGCCAGGGATCATGCACAGACTGGAGTGATGTGCAGAGGAGACTCCTATGCTCAGGCTCCATCTGATTTTGTAAATCTGGTGTGGAAATGTATTGCTGCCTCAATAGACCAGTGCAGCAGCAGCACAGAGGCAGGTTCAGCAAAACAGTCAGTATCTGCTGGACAGATTATTGGACTTTGCTCCAATGCTTGAATGCATTCACTGGCTCAGTGGGAGGGGACAAAATACTCTTAACCTCCATCCAGGTTCCCCAGCACCTGAAAGGGAGACGGAGATGTCACTGCAACTAAAAGAGAGGAAAAATGACAGACAGGTCACTCCAAAGGTGCTCTCCCACACCACTTTCCCTCCGCTCAGCACCCAAATGCCTCCCGTAGCTTAGGGGTTTGCACTTGTGCCTGTGTAGGTGACCTCCAAGTGGGTAAGAACTGTCTGGATTGCCAGTCACCACAGAATGCTTGCCAATGTCATCTGAGGCAAAGCACTCATCACGCTTCTTCAAGCTCAGCTGTTCTTACAAAGGTGGCACCACTTCAGGGTGGAAGGAATAGAGAGATTATAGTGTATTAATGCCTCCTTGGATGCATGGCTGTTGACTTTCAATACAAAACTACACTGGAAACAAACATAGCACTTTTATTTTTGTTCCTGTGGTTTTATCCAATCTGTTAAGACTTGTAACTGTATATCTTTTCACTGTAGACTATTTTGAGGTGCCAATTTGACCCTACATTCTCATATGTATATCAGGTTTAATGCTGCAAAGAGCTCTGAGACTCTACCTTACAGTTGCCAGCTGGCAGTGCCCTAACATTTGGCAGTATAAAAACTCTACAGTTATGCTTTAAAAGTCAATCAGTGTTTCTTTATTATGTGAATAACCTTTGTCAACCTGCAGAACTCCATATTGAGGACTCAGCCAACAGACTAAAAATATGATGATTCACACAAAAGGAGCAAAATGATGTACAATGAATGACAAATGGATTATCACAATCATTCGGCATTTTGAGAGAACAATGGGAGTAACATCGCATGGGTCATTGTTGCACATAATGTTCAAGTGCCCATAAATATCCACACAATCCCATCTGTTCTCAAATCCAGTAACTATTAGGGTATCACAAACCTGTTTCCTTGTTTCCACACTGCACTGGCTTTCTCAGCATCAGTATGGGCTGCCGAAACATCTCCATCAGACTCTCCTTCTTTGTCATTTGAGGAGAGATTTGCCCCTTTTTCTAAGTTCTCTGAAGAGCTAGGCCAGGGAATGCACAACATCCTGGAGACTCTTCCTGGCCAGTATGGAAGTGATCCTCCTGAGAGATCTAGGAATCCTTCCACTGCCTCTGATGCCCACAGCTTTTAAGCTGTTTTCCCTTTCCTTTGCACTCATCTCACCTTTCTGCGAACGTTTTAAAAATAAAATTGCTGTCCTTATTAGGTTGCACCATCATTTTTGATTAATATCCTTTTAAGTTAAGGCATGCTTACCTGTCCTAGTCAGATTTGTTTGACTGAGTCAGTAGAGCTTCCAGGATTGGGCCCCCTCAGCCTTCACCCTATGCTTGCAATAATCCCACTAGGAGCCTGACGGCCCATGAATTTGTTCTCTTTTGAGCTGGTGAAAAAGGAGAGCCTTCACCACTGAACAACAAATGAAAGGATGCTTCTGATGACCAGTTGAACATGGAGAGTGTTCTGTCCCAACACTGGAAAGGGCTGTGCAATGAAATGCCTTGTTTCTGAAAATGTCAAATAATGGATTAAAAGTAATGGATTAACCAGAGCTGGGAGGATGTAGCCATAGCCTGTGTACACTCCTCTTGTCTTTACAGTTGCATTTGTCGATATGCATATTTCCCCTTAATGCCAGGCTGATTACACCCGTGAATGGCCTGTGAATGGAATCCTGGTGAGCTAGGGTGTTCATGAATGTTCACGACCTTCTGATTAAGGCTTAACTGGTGAAGTTTGGGAAAGCTGGCTCACCTGGACTAGGCTGAGAACATCAAACGTTTAACCCATCATTGGGAAAAGTACATTTCACCTCTTGCCCACCTTTGTAAAACCTCCGGGTAGGCCTTGAAAAACTGCGCTCATTAATTTTTTAAACATGTGAGCATTTTAATATTGGTAGCAAACAATGTATTGAGATGAGCTTGGTGACAACTCTTGATAGCCAGTGGAAGAACACAGTCTGAACACATTCTAAAGAACTAATTCATGCCACCCTGTAAATATCATTCACCTGCTGTAGACACAGTAAATATATTAAAACACGTTGTAGTAGGTTGATACAGCAGTTACTTGGCAGTGCAGTTTTTGTGTTTGCTTTACCTGTATTGGATCACCAGACATGATAATCTATAAAAGTCCCGGTATTTACGGAGAGGCAGGAAGGAGGATATGATGGTGATGAGGAGCAAGTAAGGGAGAGGGAGGCTCATTCAACATGGTGTGGAGTGTTGGGAAGATCTACATTGCAGCTGTTTTGGATCTGGAGATGTGGGAGTGAGAAGTTAGGGCGCTGTGGAGATGGCAAGAAGGGGAATATCAAGGACTGCGGAAGGCCACAATCTTGGGAGAGGGAGGAGGTAGTTGAAGGTTTTCTCTACAAACCATATTTAAAAAGGCATTCAGCATCTGGAACCAGGGCTCCTGCTTCCCCCTCACTGTACACTTCCCTTTCCTCTAGGACACTGGTAGAGAAGCAAAGAATTTTAATTCAGGCTTCCAACCGCACGGTGCCAATGACCCAGAAATCCCCTGCCATGTCGCAGTAGTCAGATACTCTGGTGTTTACAAACACCAAACAATACACACTGTGAGTCCGAATCACTTTATTCACATTTGACAGTTTAATGATGCTTCCTCTCAAACCTTTAATCGCTCCGAATCATCATTGTAGTGGTGGGGTGGGGATGGATTCAACAGCCAAAGAAGAGTCAGCACATAGAATAATAAGGAGAGAAAGTATTCACTCAGTCAGGAGTGATTGGATAATATGCAATGAGGAATGAAAGCGCACCGAGCACAAATTGGTCACAATACGTGGATCAGTAAGGAGTGACAGCGCACTGTGCAGTAAGGAGTGACAGCGCACTGTGCAGTAAGGAATGACAATACACTGCGCAGTAAGGAGTCACAGCACAATGTGCAGTAAGGAGTGACAAGATGCTGTTTAGTAAGGAGTGTTAGTACACTGTGAGGTAAGGAGTGACTATACATTGTGTAGTAAGGAGGGACAATACACTGTGCAATAAGGAGTGACTATACATTGTGTCATTAGGAGTGACAGTACACTGTGCAGTAAGGAGTGACTGTACATTGTGCAGTAAGGAGTAACAGTACACTGTAGCAGTTAGGAGTGAAAGTGCACTGCATTTTCTGAATGGCATTCCACTGTGAAGTATGAAGTCAAAATACACTGAGCACTATAAAAGGTAATTCTAGAAAATAAAGCATGGTCCTGCCCATGTTATACACATGCCAAAAAAAACTCACCGGCATCTGTATATAATCATTTAATCAGTCTTTATTATAGGACTTGTCAATGTAAACATGCCAAACTTTAATTATATCCTTTTGCAGCTGAAAGGTTTCATTTAAGTGTGGATGTAGAAATTTAAAATGGACAGGGATGCACTACTTTGAAAGAAGGACTGTATTATGCTTGAGTGTATTAGTCCTTTGGCCAACTATAATTCTGCTTACATTGATGACTCCACTTGGCCTTATCCTGCCTAAGAAGATCAACTAGTGCTTAAATAAATAAAACTTATGACTCATGAAACTTTTCTGAGCATTTTCTGTGAGAAATGAATTCTGCGAACTGTTCTGCCACCACTCCCACCTCATGGGACCTATTCTCCCGCCTCCCCGGTGAGGTTTCCTATTTCCTGCTAATGCTTTCTAAAATGATTTTTCTGCCATAGCTTGTTTTTCAGTCTATCCTACCTACCATTGGCAACTTGCCACTGAACATTGTTCCTACTTGGGAGAATGACTGCTAGCTGTTTCTGTTGATGCCCCTTGCATTTCTACCACTGGATGGAGTTTCACAAGCAAGCTGCAGATCTCCACATTTGTACCTACTATATCATCAGTGCATTTTAAGGTCAGAAGCAATGAGTTTGCTGATGATTGCACAATGTTCAGCATTGTTCATGATTCCTCAGATACTGAAGCAGCCCATGTACAAATGCAGTAGGTTTGGGCTGAAAAGTGGCAAGTAACATGCATGACACACCAATGCCAAACAATGACCACATCCTGTAGACAGAACCTAATCACCATCTTTTGATTTCAAAGGAATTACCATTACTGAATCCCCCACTACCAACATCCTGGAGTTAACTTTGACCAGAACTCAACTGGACTAGCCATATAAATAGTGGCTACAAAAGTAGGTTGGAGGCTGGGAATATCGTGGCGAGTAATTCATCTCCTGACTCTTCAAAGCCTGTTCATCAATGATATGGCACAAGTCAGGACTGTGATGAAATACTCCCCACTTGCCTGGATGAGTGTAGCTTCAACAGTGCTGAAGATGTTTGACACTATCCAGGACAAAGCAACCTGCTTGACTGGGACAACATCCCTAAAAACAAACATTGAGCACTATAAAAGGTAATTCTAGAAAATACAGCACTTCCACGACCGACGCTAAGTAGCAGAAATCTGTACTTTCAACATGATGCACCACAGAAATTCACCAAGGTTCCTTAGGTAGCACCTTCCAAATCTACAGGAAGGACAAGGGCAGCAGATACATGGGAATGCGATCCCTTCAAGCCACTCACCATCCTGACTTAGAAACATATCACTGTTAATTCAGCACGATTGGAAAAGACAAGATATGTCATTTTGTTTTCAAGCTTGCCATCAAAATTACATGTTGTTCTTTCAAATCTTTAATATTTGTTGTATTTTATCTTTCAAAATTACTGCATGTATTTGTTTCGCTCTGTGATTGTCAGTCCTTAATTCATTTTAAAGTACAGCAATCACAGGTTATCAAATGTAGGAGCTGGTAACTCTGACCTTTTTTTAAGTCTAGATTGACTTTTGTTTTACCATCAATGGAGGAAAGAACATTGGTAGTGATATAATGCCCTCCAATGTTAAGGCCAACAATTAAAACTTATCTACACATATTTTCAGAAAGAAAAATCACAATACAGGTCAGCACTTTATTAAGTGCTTCACAGAATAACTTTTCTGTGCATTTTACTCAATTGGTAACATATCTGAATCTGTTGCCATCATTAGCTCATCTGTTGTACACCCTTGTGCCTTCCCGTGGGAATCATGATCTGGTGCTGGTTGGTAATGTCTTTCCTTTCTCATAGGGAATTTCATAAACATTTTGAGAAAATGCCAGAGGCAAGGTTCCAACTCAAATTAATCTATTTTTAATGTTTCCTAGTCTAATTTGCCATTCTTGTTATATAGTACATTTTTGGCTGGGTAGAAAATTATATAGTTTGCACTGCTTAATAAGATTGTGCCTGTCAAACACTAGATTAGTAACAAGTATGTCAACATCAATGATACAAATTCTTGGTCTAAATTGAAACATGGCTTAATTTGTGCCACATGGCATTTGACGTGGCCTTAAACAACACTAACTATATTCTACTAAGGTCATGACTTATGAGTGTTTCTAATGAAGTAACACTGAATATCTGTAATTGATTATTGCTTGCAGCCATCACATTTTCAATCAATATTGCTTCTAACAATCACCATTTGTAAATGAAGAATATTCTTTCATGACTTACAGGATTGAATAAATTGTTAAAAACCATACAGTTGTTGTAAAGATCGTCGTTTATAAGTCCAGTAGAATTTTTTCACAAATGCATTTTCAGCAATTCATCATTTAGACAATCTCCGAAATTCCACAAAAATTTGCTGAATGCAAACAAAAGCATTCAGAATCATTAAACATGCATTGAGCAAAAAAAAATCCCTTGACAAACAGAAGTAAATTCCAAGGCTCAGAGTTGAGTGCACTTTTGTTTTTGGTCATTATAAATTATTTGTTCTTGACAGTGCAAATTTTAAATTTACTGCTGACACAACAGTAGAAATTTTCGCAAACATTGAGAAGAACCATAAATGGGAGAGAAAAAAATAACAACGCAACGATAGTGTATTTAAGAAAAAACAAAGAGGCTCAGCAAATCCAATACCGAGTACCTGACGTAGACAGCACTGCATCGTTTTTGGAAAGAATGAATGAACATTCAGAAGCATGAAAGATATATGGCTATGAGGACAGAACAGGGCAGTGAGATTAGTTTCAGATTGCTCTAACTACAGCCTACATAATGGGTTGAATGGGCTCCTTATATACTGTAAAATTCTATGGTCCTTTTATGAACATACCATTTCTTTGTTAGTATTGTCATTGAGTATGTGCCCTAACTGTGTGCTGTTGCTCAGTTTCAAAGGGAGCCCAGTTTTCACTGCCAACGTAATCTGGCAGCCACAGTTAAAGAGAGAGACTGCAAAGTTCAGAGGCATAGCAGTTTGTCTTTCACTGCCTTGGTGCCATTCCGCCTCTAAAATGGCAGTGTATCAGATGTGCTTTGACAGCAACATTCACGCCACAAAAGTGCCAGGCAATCATGGTCCCCAACGGGAACGAACCTAACCATCGACCTTTGACATTCATTTCCATCATTGAATCCCCTGCTATTAATATCCAGGGATTGTCACTGACCAGAAACTAGCCATATAAATACACTTACACTAAGAGCAGGACAGAGACTACTCTCTGCGCACTATCTATCAGGCTTGAAATTGGATGTTGATGGAATAATCTCCACATATCTAAGACGTACTGAAAGCTGAAAGGATAACACCGCAACCACAGGAAGTGCTAAACCTGCTCCTCACCTACCCCCCCACCAGGCCCCATGAAGACTTTCCACATCAAACAGATGTTCACCTGCACATCTGCCAATGTGGTATATTGCATCTATTGTTCCCATTGTGGCCTCCTCTACATCAGGGAAATCAAGTGGAGGCTTGGCGACCGCTTTGCAGAACACCTACACTCAGCTCGCACTAAACAACTGCACCTCCCAGTTGCGAACCATTTGCTGTTTGGCCTGCTGCATTCATCCAGCTCTACAATTTGTTATCTCAGATTCTCCAGCATCTGCAGTTCCAACTATTTCAGGATAACTCCTTTAGTAGTGATCAGACATTTGACCAAATGCAACAAATAAGAAGGGTCAATTAGTTATATCGTGTCAGTCTTTGACAAACCACAAGGTAGTTACAATGTTCAACTCTATTTGCTGATCACATGGAAAATAACTCCAAAGCATAGCCCATGCAAATGTGGGCAGAATACTGATAACAAAAGTCATGCAACGTGATTGAGCAAAAAAAACTGGGAAGCTTAAGCAATGCTTTTACCATTACGGTTTAGAGCACCAAACTACACCAAGCATAGACTCACAAATGCTGGTACAAGTATGCGTTACCACAACAGCACAGATTTCTTGGAGCGCAGTTGGCAAAATGGCTAGTGTTGATCAGAGTGGTGCCAACAGCATGGCGCTTGATCTCCTTTACAGCTGGTGTAGATTTGGGATCTGGTTCCTTGTCTTCTGCATGAGATTACCACCTTCTCAGGGACAATTAGGGGCTGGCAACAAATGATGGCTAGCCAACAATGATCACATCCTCCAAGTGAACAAGTAAAATACAGGTTGTAGTGCTCTGGGTAAGACCTGCTTTTGGGCAGAGAACTGAAGATGATGATGATTGGAATCTGGGTAGCTCAACTGGTACAATTTGAAACTTTTAATCTGAGGGCCACTTGATCAACAGCTGGACCTCGAGTTGCGTATGAGGTGGTCAGTGGAGGCAGTAGCAGGTAAATTCCATGAAGCGACAGGCGGTTGAATGGTGGTTTACTGGGAGACGGGTGAAACATCAAGGGGGTGGGTGTGATGGAGGTTTACTGAGGCAGGGTACCATTGAGTGGAATGCAGAGCAGGCTGGAGTAGATTTGGGAAGACCTGTTATAGACCTAGGGATAGAAGGACAGGCTGGAGGCCTGGTAGTAGCGGAAACTTGAAGCCTGAAAAATAATGTTGGGTGCCTCAGTGGGTAAGTGTGGGGATGGAAGGAAATGAGAGTTTGAAGGCTTGTGCAGCGGGGGTAGGTCAGAGGATCCTGATGAGTGATTGAGGGTGTTAGGGACCTGCTGTGGGTGGTTTGAGTCTAGGTGTCTCATGGAGCAAGTGAGGCCTCAAGGTGAAAATATTTAGCAAGTAAATGATAGCAGAGGTCACTCTGGAAGGCACATGGACTGAGTGGTATGCGTGCATTGTCCTCTTCTTATTAAAGGGAGGCCAGACGTTTGTAATACCCAGCTGGCAGTAGTTAAAGGTGACAATCTGATTGAGAATGAAGCTTGCAACATCATTGTCATGAACTAAGTTGGAAACAACGTCCTTGAATGAGTTAGATTAAACTGTCTGTTATATCTCCTTTCGGGTGTTAAAGTTGAAAAAGGGGAGATTTGAAGGTCAGTTTGGGTCAAGAAATAAGCTTCTCAGGCTTCAGCAATCCTGCATGTGACCCATTTCGGTTAAAATACTGCCCAATATTTCAGTACTGGAGGGAATATATTCAAGAAGGTGCACAAAGAAATGCATTTACCGTTTGTTTGAAGAAGTTCAAGAAGCCCTTTTTAGCTGGTTTAATCTCCTCTTCTTCAGATTTTAACTTCTGTGCAGATTCAGGGCCTGCATCTTCCTGTTTTGACATTTGTTTTTGCAAGTGGGATGTGTTTTTGTCAGATTTTTCAGCAGGTGCAGTATCTTGTTCGTCCTAGATAATAAATAAGAATATTAATTGGTGAAATTTATAACGACATACAGATTTTAACAAAAAAAAAATCAATCCACAGCATATCCACAAGAAGGGCTAATCCAGTTGTGCTTCTGCATCCTAGATCCAAGGTGAATTACTTTAGATCTACGTTTCTACAATGAGTACACATCATTGATACCAATATTTTACAAATCATCTGGATGATAACAGCATAGATAGTTAACATGCATTGTTTTAAAATTAATTACATTGTCAATAAAAAGTCAATAAACAATATTCAGAAATATCACTTCAATTTACCACTGTATTTGTTGGTGCCATGCCGACAGCTTAATCAATAATGTATAAGAGTTGCTTTTTAGCTATACTTCCTGGATTGTACTAAAGGACTTAACTAAATCAGATAAATATGAGCTACAAAAACTGGTCTCGTAACCTGGACAAGAGATGACAGGAGTGAATGTTATGAAGTTGGTTCTGAAATAATTCCACACAGGTCGAAATCACATTACAAATTTGGCCTTTATTTGCAGGTGCATAATGCTTGACACTGCTCCAGCTTCCTCACAGCCCGTTCAGAGTGAACAGAAGTTCTGACACTCCTGCTAATATCAGTCAGCCAGGGCTCACTGATTAACAGCGCCAATCAGGGAACTCATATTCTGTGGGTCCACCTAGCTGACCATGTTACAATCATACAACCTCTACTAAAATATTAATATAGAAGGGCTGGCTTTCGATGATTAAACATTCTATAAAATAATCCATTAATAATTACTTCTTACTGCCTTTCACCAGTGTTCTTCAATATCTTCCTCCTTACTCTTGTCTGAAAAACACTGACTCCTTGTTTGCAGTTTCACACCTGTTGCTTTTCTTTTTCCTAAGTAGCCATTATTCATATATCCACCTTGATAACGATTGATATTAAGATATTCAGCATGGGGACTTCTTGATGGAACCTAAGCTCATCCTTCCACATAGCCACCTATTCCAACAACGGAGTTTTTTAAAATTTTTGATGCAGGAGTGCTGAGGCCATTTCTACTACTGCCCTATTGCTATCGGTCATTTGGCTTAACAATACATAGCAGTGAAGGACGACCTCTTGGATGAGGTACCAAAGAGCCAGCAGGTAGCAGTGGAACTGTTCCTTATATGATCATCATTTTTGTGGCAATGGAAAATGCTTTATTTAAAAAGCCACAAAATAGGTATTTTTACAATCCACAAAGGTACTGATAACTTTAAACAAGATATTTGAATTCTTATTGACCAAGTAAGATGGATCACATGAGAAGAATTCAGGTTATATGACTTCCACTGCAACAAAAGAATGAGAAACGATAATGCCTAAACATGATTTAAGATAATGAACAGTCTAATAAGCTGGAGAAAAGATACCTCCAGCTTTTGAAACATAATGAGAAGTTGCACTTCACAAGCCTGGTCTCTGAAGAATTGTCCACATTAGTTCAATATGACTCTCGGCTTTCAACATGTTTACTTTTTCCCAAACAAATATCAAAAGATGGTTCTCTCAGTTTCTCTAAAATCCTGAAAAGAATACTTTACTAGCAATAATGCCCACTCTGGCAATGTTTTCTCCACTGACCACATAAGGGAGATCCTTGTGGATTCCTTGTGGATACTTGTCAAAATGCACAGAAAACCAATTTTTTCCCACTATTTTTAGTTTCTTTTTTAAAAAAAGCAAATTATAACACTTTGGTAGGAGTAACCGGAAGGCAAAGTACTGGGCTAATGGTAAGAATCTTGGTAGTGTAGATGAGCAGAGAGATCTCAGTGTCCATGTACACAGATTGTTGAAAGTTGCCACCCAGGTTGACAGGGTTGTTAAGAAGGCATACAGTGTTTTTGCTTTTATTAATAGAGTGATCGAGTTCCGGAACCAAGAGGTTATGCTGCAGCTGTATAAAACTCTGGTGCGGCCGCACTTGGAGTATTGCGTACAGTTCTGGTCACCACATTATAAGAAGGATGTGGAAGCTTTGGAAAGGGCGCAGAGGAGATTTACTAGGATGTTGCCTGGTATGGAGGGAAGGTCTTACGAGGAAAGACTGAGGGACTTAAGGCTGTTTTCCTTAGAGAGAATAAGGTTGAGAGGTGACTTAATTGAAACATATAAAATAATCAGAGGGTTAGATAGGGTGGATAGGGAGAGCCTTTTTCCTAGGATGGTGACGGCGAGTACGAGGGGGCATAGCTTTAAATTGAGGGGTGAAAGATATCGGACAGATGTCAGAGGTGGTTTCTTTACTCAGAGAGTAGTAAGGGAATGGAACGCTTTGCCTGCAACGGTAGTAGATTCGCCAACTTTAGGTACATTTAAGTCATCATTGGATAAGCATATGGACGTACATGGAACAGTGTAGGTTAGATGGGCTTGAGATCGGTCTGACAGGTCGGCACAACATTGAGGACCGAAGGGCCTGTACTGTGCTGTAATGTTCTATGACTATTAGATTCATACCTTCAACTAACAATCATCTCTCCGCACCCCTGCAGTCTGCCTGGTTGTCTATAAAAAGGACACATTCACATCCTCTTCGGACCACAGCAGCTACAGCTCTTAGTTTCTCTGTGAGATCTCTTCTTCTCTCTTTGGCAAAGATCTTGGAGATAGACAGTTTTCCCACACGCAGCCCCAGTTGTTCTTGCTTTTGTTCCACTTATGAATCTTCTCCACTTTGCTCTTGGTAGCGCTGAGTCCTGTACTACTGGCCCAACGGTCTTTTCCTTATTCATCCAGAGGATGAGGATGTTGCTTGCTGGGCCAGCATTTATTGCCCATCCCTACTTGCCCAGAGGCCTGTTAAGAGTGACATGTAGGCCATACCAGGTAAGGATGCCAATTTTCCTCCTTAAAGGATATGAGTGTACAAGATGGTTTTTGCCAAAAATTGACAATGGATTCATGGTCATCATTAATCTCTTTTTCTCACTGAATTGAAATTCCACCATTTGCCACGGCAGGATTTGAAACTGTGTTCCCAAAACATTACCTGGGTGTCAGGATTAACAACGTCAGAAATCACACAACAGCAGGTTGCTGTCCAACAGATTTATTTGAAAACACAAGCTTTCTAGTCTTACTCCTTCTTCAGGTGAGAGAGATAGTATCAGACACAGAATTTATAAGTAAAAGATCAAACGGTCACAGCTTTCATGAGGATGTACTAAATAAACCTAAGATGCTGTTAAATCTTTAATCAGTTAGAAAGTTTAATTGATTAACACACGTAAATCCTTGAATTCCTTTGAAGTCATTGCCCTGAGAGAACTAAAGATTTTATCAGCGTAAAGAAGAGGTGACATTTTAGGTCAGACAATGCATGTTAGGTGTGAGGCCTTGTTTAGAAACTGTTTGTGTTTTAGTATGGAGTCAGACTGTTTTTTCTTCTAAAGTAGGAATTTATAAAACACCACATTTGATTTGCTGTCTTTTTGACTCCAAACCTGAAGTACGAGCCCAGTCCAGTACCAGCACCTCTCCATCACGATTAAGAGTCAGCAATGATACCACGAGGCCAGTGCATCATCTGACCCTTCGATACCCCATTAAACATTGCACTATATAGACTGTCCCAAAACATAATAATCTCATTAAACCCCACGTTCAGAACAGCATTACACAAGTAGCTGGATAACAAAGTGTGAAGCTGGATGAACACAGCAGGCCAAGCAGCATCTCAGGAGCACACTTACATTTAGATTTAGACTTAGTTTTAGATTTTTACACTTAGTTATGTCTGGTTAGGCCAGCATTTACAATGCACAGGGCAGTTAAGACTAAACCATGTTACCATATGTTCCCAGAATATTAGACTGGAGTTCTGCGTGGCTTCTCTATTGATAATATGACTATGATCTTCCCAGATTAATTAGAGTTTTTGTTTTGTTCACTCATGGGAATCACTGGTTGGGCCAGCATTTATTGCCATTCCTTAGCTATCCTTGAGAATGAGGTAGTGAGCTGCTTTCTCGAACTGCTGCAATCTATTTGTTGTGGGGAAACCCACAAAATCACTAGGGATGGAATTCCAAGATACGGTTAAAGTGATACTCAAGAAACAGATATATTTGGGATTAAAGAAGGTAAGTAGCTTGGAGTGGAACTTGTTGATGGTGATGTTTCCATGTATGTGCTGTTTTTCGGATGGTCATTAGGAACGGATTAGGAAGGTAGTGTCTAAGACGCCTTGGAAAATTTCTGCATTGCATCTTGTAGATGCTACACATTGCTGCTTCTGAGCATCAGTGGTGGAGGGGGTGAATGTTTGTGGATAGGTGTCTATTAAGTGGGCTGCTTTTTCTGGATGGTGTCAAACTTCTTGTGTCGTTGGAATTGCATGCCAGGCATCTAAAGACTATTCCTTCACAAGCTGGCTTTTTTCTTGTGGATGATGTACAGGCTTTGGTGAAGCGGGGGTAAGCTATTCATTGAAGGATCCCAAGTCTCTGACTGCTCTTGCAGCCACTGTATTTATATGGCTACTCTAGTTCAATTTCTGGTCAGTAGTAATTCCCAGGATGATGATAGTGGGGAATTCGGAGATGGTAATGTCATTGAACATCGAGGTGATGATTAGAGTCTCTTTTGTTGGATAGAGATGGTCATTATTTAGCACTTTGCAACATGCATGTTACTTACCACTTGTCAGCCAAAATCTGGATATTGTCTGGTCTTGCTGCATTTGGACATGGACTGCTTTAATACCTGAGGAGCTGTGAATGGTGCTGAACATTGTGCAAAGGTCAGCAAACATTCTCACCACTGTTCCCTCTAAACTGTGCAGCTGTGTGTGCATGCAGCTACTCCAATGTTCCACACACTGCAATTGAGGTTAGCATACCTGTCACACATTGACTTTCAGTTTCTGCCAAGTATAGGCCTTGGAGGCCGATGTGACTTTTGGAAAGTTAGAGGGAACGCTGTTTCCTACTTTGGAACTTCTGATGGGTACAAGGTGATTGATGAAGCAGCTGAAGTGGTTGAGTTTAGGACTCTTCTCTGAGGAAATCCTGCATAACAGTCCTGTTGCTGAGTTGACTGACCTCCAGCAACTACAACCACCTTCTTTTGTGCCAGGTGTGACTCCAATCGTGAGGGTTTTCCTCATGATTATCACTGATTGCAATTTTGCTCAGGCTCCACATCTAGTCAAACGTGGCCTTGATGTCAACGGCAGTTACTCTCACCCCAGCTCTGGAATTCAGCTCTTTTGTCCACCTGTGAACAAAGGCTGTGATGTGGTCTGGAGCTGAGGGACCCTGGCAGGACCCAAACTAAGTGTCACTGAGCAGGTTATTGCTGAGCAGATGCTGCTTGATAGCACTGTTGATGACACCTTCCATCTCTTTACTGATGTTGAGAGTACACAGAACATTATTTAGAACATTACAGCACAGTACAGGCCCTTCGGCCCTCGATGTTGTGCTGACCTGTCATACCGATCTCAAGCCCATCTAACCTACACTATTCCATGTACGTCCATATGCTTATCCAATGACGACTTAAATGTACCTAAAGTTGGCGAATCTACTACCATTGCAGGCAAAGCATTCCATTCCCTTACTACTCTCTGAGTAAAGAAACTACCTCTGACATCTGTCCTATATATTTCACCCCTCAATTTAAAGCTATGCCTCCTCGTGCTTGCTGTCACCATCCTAGGAAAAAGGCTCTTCCTATCCACCGTATCTAACCCTCTGATTATTTTATATGTCTCAATTAAGTCACCTCTCAGCCTTCTTCTCTCTAAGGAAAACAGCCTCAAGTCCCTCAGCCTTTTCTTGTAAGACCTTTCCTCCATACCAGGCAACATCCTAGTAAATCTCCTCTGCACCCTTTCCAAAGCTTCCACATCCTTCTTACAATGCGGTGACCAGAACTGTACGCAATACTCCAAGTGCGGCCGCATCAGAGTTTTGTACAGCTGCAGCATAACCTCTTGGTTCCGGAACTCGATCCCTCTATTAATAAAAGCTAAATCACTGTATGCCTTCTTAACAGCCCTGTCAACCTTGGTTGGGTGGCAACTTCCAAGGATCTGTGTACATGGACACCGAGATCTCTCTGCTCATCGACACTACTAAGAATCTTACCATTAGCCCAGTACTTTGCCTTCCGGTTACTCCTACCAAAGTGCATCACCTCACACTTGCCCGCATTAAACTCCATTTGCCACCTCTCAGCCCAGCTCTGCAGCTTATCTATGTCTGCAGAGCTTATCTATGTCTCTCTGCAACCTACAGCATCCTTCGTCACTATCCACAACTCCAACGACCTTAGTGTTGTCTGCAAATTTACTAACCCATCCTTCTACGCCCTCAACCAGGTCATTTATAAAAATAGACTGATGGGGCAGTAATTTGCCAGGTTGGATTTGTCCCGATTTTTATTTGTGGACAAATCTGGCCAATTTTCCACATTATCAAGGAGATGCCAGTCTCACAACTATACTAGAACCTCTTGGCTTGTAGTAGGGCAGATTCTGGAGCAGTAGGCTTCAGGAGAGTTGTCAGAAGGTTGTCAAGTCACACAGACTTTGCTGGATCCAGTACCTCCAACTTTTTTTGATATCATGTGAATCAAAATGAATCAAATTGCCTGAAGAGTGGCTTCTTGATGCTGGCATGAAGAGGGTGCAATAGCATCCTCCTCCAAGAGATTGTTTAACTGCCCACCACCATTCATAACTACCTGTGGCAGGACTACACAGCCTTAGATCTGATCCATTGGTAGTAGAATCACTTAGCTGTGTCTCTCACTTGCTCCTTACTCTGTTTGGTACACAAGTAGTCCTGTTTTGCAGCCTCACCAGGTTCAGTATGCTTGGCACAGATTCTGGCACTCTCCTGCATTCTTCATTAGAGAAACCACCAATGAAAGATACTACTTAAGTTGTTTTTCTCTTGTTGGAAGTATCAATAGGATCTGTGAATGTAACTAGGCATTAATTCACAGAATAAAAATTGGAGACAGAGTCCTTATCATTCATTTTGCTAAAACTTCCGAATTATAATTGAAACAGGTGATCAAATTATCAAACAGTTTCAGGGAGATAATTATAAACAGAAATTTACATCCATGTTACATTTCACATGGATACATATGTTTACAACCATCATCTTACTGGAATTATAATGATAACTGTGTTCTCGTATTATCCTAGAAAACTCCGAAACACTCTTAAATTCAGCCTCTCGGGTGGTATTACTGCTTAAGCATTGGAGTGTGGTCACAAGTATTTCATCTTTATTAGGTTAGATATTGCTTATATCAATCATTGAAATACAGCACAAAAATAGTGCAATAAAACTTGATTTAATTATCAAAACAACTTCATAGGTTTGTCAAAACTACACTTGACAAACGCTGTGTAATTGCTTGGATTGTGTTGAGCCATGTAAAGCAGAATCTCTAGATTCCCTGTGCTGATTTAACTAGGATCAATTTATATAGCAATTAAGTTGACTCTGAGACTCTTCGAGAAGAAAGGAATAATTCAGCTCAGGTTCCTGCTATATTCATCATGATGGATCTGGCTCAACTGTCATTGCAGATTCCAGCATTGGCAGTTTTTACTATCTCTGTCATTACAGTTGCTAAGTTGTTCTTACTAAGTTAAATAGTGCACACAGTACATGGAATGATGCAGTTTAGAAAATATGTTTCCATTATAAAAATTGTAAACACTGTATGGCCAAGTAATGTAAACAGTAGTGTGTTTGCCGCCCAGTCAGAAGGCATGGTTTAAACCTAGATCTCTCGGTTATTTAACCCCTATAATTCAATTTAGAGATGTTTCATGGCTTGAGATGAGCTGGTGGTTGAAGGAGCAAGTATTTTATCTCAGGGATAAGAAAAATGGTGTTTCTGTAATGTTATTTCTGAATCACACCTCCTGCTAGTTGATCTCAATGACAGTCGTAAAGGAAGTCAACAATAACTACCGTTTCCTCCTACAACAAAATGATGCAAGATGATAAATGGCCTCTCCGAGAGAAAATTAGAGGAAAAATAGCACTAAATGTGAAATAAATTCTGCTATTGCATGAACATTTGCTGTGAGTGTGTTTAATATAATTAAATGCAGCACCACCAAGAAGGGACTCATTTTAATGGAGTGCAATTCCTGGCATCAGAGTTGCAATCATCTTTTACCCTAGTTTCCTTTGACCGAAGCTCTCTGCTGGATTCACAGGATCGCAGAATGTACATAATACAACCAACTCACCTTTCGAACTGCACTGACCTGTGGTATTTCCTTGATGGTCTAAATGAAGAAAAGTAAACCAAAGTGAATTAATCATTTAATAGGACTTTATATTGTAAAATGTATAATTTCTTTCAGAAATGTCACATCTGAGTAGTGCAATTGCCTGGAGCACTGTACAATGACCACTGCCACAGAACAGGAATCTTATTAAACATCACAGTTCTGAACAAAGCCTTCTAACAGCAGAAATAAGACAATTACATGCAAAATTTAACCTTCAATGTATACATTCCAAATGATAATTTTGATCATCAACAGCTGTATTTTACAGTGATAATGGGAACTGCAGATGCTGGAGAATCGAAGATAATGAAATGTGAGGCTGGATGAACACAGCAGGCCCAGCAGCATCTCCCAGCAGCAAAAGCTGACGTTTCAGGCCTAGACCCTTCATCAGAGAGGGGGATGGGGTGAGGGTTCTGGAATAAATAGGGAGAGAGGGGGAGGCGGACCGAAGATGGAGAGAAAAGAAGATAGGTGGAGAGGAGAGTATAGGTGGGGAAGTAGGGAGGGGATAGGTCAGTCCAGGGAAGACGCACAGGTCAAGGAGGTGGGATGAGGTTAGTAGGTAGGAGATGGAGGTGCGGCTTGGGGTGGGAGGAAGGGATGGGTGAGAGGAAGAACAGGTTAGGGAGGCAGAGACAGGTTGGACTGGTTTTGGGATGCAGTGGGTGGAGGGGAAGAGCTGGGCTGGTTGTGTGGTGCAGTGAGGGGAGGGGACGAACTGGGCTGGTTTTGGGATGCGGTGGGGGAAGGGGAGATTTTGAAACTGGTGAAGTCCACATTGAAACCATTGGGCTGCGGGGTTCCCAAGCGGAATATGAGTTGCTGTTCCTGCAACCTTCGGGTGGCATCATTGTGGCACTGCAGGAGGCCCATGATGGACATGTCGTCTAAAGAATGGGAGGGGGAGTGGAAATGGTTTGCGACTGGGAGGTGCAGTTGTTTATTGCGAACCGAGCGGAGGTGTTCTGCAAAGCGATCCCGAAGCCTCCGCTTGGTTTCCCCAATGTAGAGGAAGCCACACCGGGTACAGTGGATGCAGTATACCACATTGGCAGATGTGCAGGTGAACCTCTGCTTAATGTGGAAAGTCATCTTGGGGCCTGGGATAGGGGTGAGGGAGGAGGTGTGGGGGCAAGTGTAGCATTTCCTGCGGTTGCAGGGGAAGGTGCCGGGTGTGGTGGGGTTGGAGGGCAGTGTGGAGCGAACAAGGGAGTCACGGAGAGAGTGGTCTCTCCGGAAAGCAGACAAGGGTGGGGATGGAAAATTGTCTTGGGTGGTGTGGTCGGATTGTACTTGGCGGAAGTGTCGGAGGATGATGCGTTGTATCCGGAGGTTGGTGGGGCGGTGTGTGAGAACGAGGGGGATCCTCTTTGGGTGGTTGTGGCGGGGGCGGGGTGTGCGGGATGTGTTGCGGGAAATGCAGGAGACGCGGTCAAGGGCGTTCTCAACCACTGTGGGGGGAAAGTTGCGGTCCTTAAAGAACTTGGACATCTGGGATGTGCAGGAGTGGAATGCCTCATCCTGGGAGCAGATGCGACAGAGGAGGAGGAATTGGGAATAGGGGATGGAATTTTTGCAGGAGGGTGGGTGGGAGGAGGTGTATTCTAGGTAGCTGTGGGAGTCGGTGGGCTTGAAATGGACATCAGTTACAAGCTGGTTGCCTGAAATGGAGACTGAGAGGTCCAGGAAGGTGAGGGATGTGCTGGAGATGGCCCAGGTGAACTGAAGGTTGGGGTGGAAGGTGTTGGTGAAGTGGATGAACTGTTCGAGCTCCTCTGGGGAGCAAGAGGCGGCGCCGATACAGTCATCAATGTAACGGAGGAAGAGGTGGGGTTTGGGGCCTGTGTAGGTGCGGAAGAGGGACTGTTCCACGTAACCTACAAAGAGGCAGGCATAGCTGGGGCCCATGCACTTCTCCTCACCTCTATGTAAAATGAAATGAATTTTGATCATGCTCATATGAGCTTAATAATATCCTCACCTTTTTCAGATTTATTCATGCCATAGAATTTGAGATATATACAACATTTTGACTTAATTTTAACTATTACACAGAGGGACAATTTATGCGGCTCTAGCCAGGATGCCACACTCAAACGTCAGAAACACGCCTGTAACATTAGTGCCTTTGAAGTAAATCTACAGTCTTTTTAAAAATGCATTCATCATTACCATAATTCCTTTCTTTCTTCTTAAGTATGGACTTGTACTGGTCATGACTTGCTAGTTTCCAGTTGGCAGTTTGTTCTACTTATGTAGTTAAACTATTTGATTGCATTTTGGTTAGTAAATGGATGTCATTAGTTAAAGTTGTTTGGAATGGAAATTTGGATCTGAGTACACAGACTGCTAGATGAGAACTGATCTAAATTCAAGTTGTCATTAAACACGTAAGTATCTTGTCCAATGAATAATTATTTCATTCTACATTTCAGGAGATCATCATAGTTCCTGATAAGCATTATTATTTCTCCTTAAACAAAATATATTCAAAGTAATCAAATTTCTGCATTGACACTGACCTTTTGCTTAAATAGCTTTCCAAATGGACTTTGTGTTGGTGTCTTTTCCAGTTTTACTTTATCAACAAATTCTGCTTCATTTGTCTTGGGTATCTCCTGATCTGCTGCTTTTTGTTCTGGTTTGTGGGATTTGGCTGCTGCTTCTTTCGATTCAACATTTACTTTTCCCTGCAATAAAAAATACTGTCACATTTGTACGTGATTAATCACTAAATCAAGGTGACTGATATCATCAAAGCTCCCTTAATATACTTTTAATTAAATATTCTACTCATATTTGTACAGTTAACTCATTGAGTCTGCATTAGTCAAAAACTGTTCTAAGATAACAAAGTGTGGAGCTGGATGAACACAGCAGGCCCAGCAGCATCTCAGGAGCACAAAAGCTGACGTTTCGGGCCTAGACACTTCATCAGAGAGGGTACATCTGATACAATTTTAACGTAACTATTCTAAACCCATATTCCAGCAGTCGGCCCATATCCATTGCAAAGTAATGTACAATTAATTTGTCAGTCTTTTAGTTAATACCTTTTCCAGCACATTTTTCCTCATCATGGTGAATATTATAAGTTTCTTTTCCCTCCTTTCCACATCTTGATGTTTAAGCGTCTTCGGGAAATTTTCCACATCTTCTACAGTGAAGATGGACTTGCAGTACATAAATATTTATTCGATTTGTCTCCTCCCCACAGCACTTTTTCCTTCTTTTCCATTATCAATGCCTCAGACTCACTCACTACAGAATGAATGCAAGCTTCGGTTACTCTTTTCCTTTTTAATTTTTGGAGCAACACTTACTATTTTTGTATTTCTGCCTAGTTTTCTAACAGCCCACATTTCCTTCATTTTTTATTCATTTTTTACTGCTTCTGGCCAATATTATGATTACGTTTAATGTTTGCAGAATTATATAGTGTTTCTTTAAATTTTATACTATCCTTAACTGCCTTATTGAGCCACAGATCCTGTGACCTTCTCTGAGAGATTTTCTTTCTGGCTGGTGTAAACATTTTCCTGAAAGTTATTAAATATCTCCTCCAAAGTCTGCCACTGCATTTCCAAGGTCCTATGTTTCAAACCAGTTTCCCAGTTTATTTTAGCTGGCTCTGCCTTCATCTTATAACGACCTTCATTCAGATGTAAAATGCTAATCAAAGACCCCATGTTTCCCCTTCAAACTAAATGTGAAATTCTATGATGTTATTTTTTCTGTCACCCAGGTGCTCCCTTAGCATGAGTTTGTTGATCATCCTGGCACATTTATCATACCACATCTAAAATAGTCTGTTTCCTGGTTTTCTCTAGAATATTCTGTCATAAAAAATTGAGTGGGATAAGTATAAATTAATTTTCTAGAGTCTCTTTGCCAATCTGGTTCACCCAATAAATCTACATGTGAATTAAAGTTATCTATGATTATTGTGGCATCTTTCTTATGTGCTCCCTTTATTTCTTCCTCTATACCCTGTCGTGCACAGTATAACTACTCGTTATGGGTCTACACACCAGATCACAAGTAACCTCTTATCTTCCTTACTATTTTATCTCTACCCAAACTGACTCTACACCTTGGTCTTCTGAGCGCAGGTCACTGTTGCGGCCATTGCTTGCTAGTCTGCAAGCTACTGCTGCTACCCGTGCTGAGACGGTGCAGAGCACAACCATGTTTTCTGAACTATAGCAGCTCAAGATCAGCTTGAGAGCTATTTGCAGTCTCCTCCACTGAATGCCAGCAGCCCTCTACCAGCCACATTGCAGCTTCTGGAACAGCACTACACAAATAGGTACTGGTACACAGATGAGACATCAAGAAAATGTAAAGGAGCGATTGAATTATTTTCCATACAACCATCTTGTGATTTCATTTATAAATTTTGTTTGAAATGCTTATGTTTTTGGTGGCTTTCCTTTTGCATGGTGGACAAGCAGATGCTTTGATGGGTCAGTGGCAAAAGAGAGTAAGACTATTAGGATGTAAAGAGCAGAGTTGTAGTGATTTATAATGAAGTCAAGTTAGCTCTCCACAGGTAGTGTGGACAGAAACGTGCTCTGTTGTTGTCTGCTGCTTCTCATTTTGTTATTTGTCTTCTTCCTCCTTCAGCTTCTGCTCCGTAGTTGCTTACTTACTAGCTGGTGGCCAGATGATACATGGTATAAAGAAACACAGAGGGGAAGGGCAAATAAGGAAAAGGTTCACCTTGTCATCTGATGGCTGCGCTGAGTCAAGTTCTGTCCTGGAAGAAGACTTTGTTGGTGTGACCTATAATGAAAGTTACAGATTACATATGGGCAACTCATCGGCGAAACCAAGCAGAAGCTTGGGGACCACTTTGCAGAACACCTGTACTCAATTCGCAATAAACAACTGCACCTCCCAGTCACGAACCATTTCAACTCCCCCTCCCATTCCTTAGGTGACATGTCTGCCTTGGGCCCCCTGCAGTGCCACAGCAATGCCACCCGAAGGTTGCAGGAACAGCAACTCATATTCCACTTGGGAACCCTGCAGCCCAATGGTATCAATGTGGATTTCACAAACTTCAAAATCTCCCCTCCCCCCACTGAATCCCAAAACCAGCCCAGCTCGTCCCCGCCTCCCTAACCTGTTCTTTCTCTCACCTATCCCCTCCTCCCACCTCAAGCCACACCACCATTCCCTATCTACAAACCTCATCCCACCCCCTTGACCTGTCCGTCCTCCCTGGACTGACCTCCCTACCTCCCCAGCTACACTCACCTTTACTGGCTCCATCCCCATCCCTCTAACTTGTCTGTTTCCTCTCCACCTATCTTCTCCTCAATCCATCTTCCATCTGCCTCCCCCTCTCTCCCTCTTTATTTCAGAACCCTCTCCCCCCCCTCCCTTTTTCTGATGAAGGGTCTAGGCCCAAAACATCAGCTTTTGTGCTCCTAAGATGCTGCTTGGCCTGCTGTGTTCATCCAGCTACACAATTTGTTATCTATAATAAAGACAATACTAAGTTTGCATTGGCAAACAAAAACTGATCTTTCCAGGCTTCCCATTTCACCTTACACGAACAGGCTTTCCTGCATCTAGTGACTCATAAAGCTGACAAACACTTGCTTATGTCTGTTCCCAAGGCCAGTTTTCCTTGGAACACATTAGCCACGAAGACTCCACTTCAAGCATGGCTAATCATGAAACGTTCCTGCTCTTACAGGCAGTTATAGGCATATTGAAAGGGTCTGTGGGATCAATTTGTTTGACCATGTTACAAATGCACCTGCTGCGACCATCATGTCCTTAAGTGGGACTTTAACTAGGAGACCTGGCTACACAACCACTGAATCACTCCTCAGCCTCCCCTCTTCCAAAGGCAGTAAGTTTGGAGTTGAATCAATTTTTCCTCAGAGTTAATGTTCTCCATTCCTGGCAACACCCTCCTGAACCTCCTTTGTACCCTCTCAAGATTTCTCAGCATAAATTTGGAAGTCTACCTTAAAAAAATAGTAACAGAATAGAATTGATTTTGCATTGAAATTTATGCAGATTGTTCTTGATATTCCTAAAATGATCATACGTTCCTTATGCATCAGCAAGATGTTCCCAACCACAGTAACAAACACAGTAACCTGTCATCGCTTACAAGTGTTTTGAAGAAATTCATGACCGACTTATCGTCTGCAGATGTCTCTGCTTTATTATCCTTCTCAGATTCCTTGAGGTTCTCAGACGATTTTGAAGTTGAATTTTGAGATTTTTTGTTATCATATGGTGATGTTGGATGATCCTTGTTGTCGTCACCAGTTTCCTGAAATGCACAATTGAGAATAAATTTGAATTGTGTGGTACGAATTTATAATACTTATAATTTACTCGGAGACATCCCAAGTAGTAGATTTGTGGTATTATCTCATTTACATCAGGCTGCTGATGAGTTGTTACTTTTTAACATTAGAATACAATTTGTATGCTAGTGTTTGTGGAACAAAATTTCACAAATCTGTTTGTTCTACTGTGAAAATTATGACTGATTCGCCTTGATAACTCAAGACGTATTTTTATCTGGTATGGATTTTACAGCTGAGAATATGCAACGAGATAGTTGGTAAAATGCAGCAATTTCTTTCTGATTCATACATGGGACAACGGCATCATCAGTCAGGCCAACATTTATTGCCAGTTCCCAATTGCCCAGAAGTTAGTTATGAGCCAACCACATTGCTGCGGGTCTGGAGTCACATGAAGGCCAGACCATGTCACATGTGGGCAGTTTCCTTCCTTATAAGATATTAGTGAACCAGATGGGTTTTCCCCCAACAATCAATATTGGATTCATGGTCATCAGTAGATTATTAATTGCAAATGTTTATTGAGTTCAAATTCCACTATTTGCTGTGGCAGGGTTCGAATCTGGGTCCCCAGAACATTACCTAGGTCTCAAGGTTAGCATTCAGGGATAATTCCATAAGGTCACTGCCTCTGATAGTTAATAATGCTGGCCGCGGTTTAGTTATATATGGAGGTAATCTTGCACTCTGGTAGTGAGACACACAGACTTGTGCCAAGAATTTGTAGCACATCATGTAGCACTGCTTTATAGCCTACATTGATTGGCCAGGAGCAAACATCATCAATGGTGGATGTGGAATCCCATGGGTTTTTAATCCATATCACCGAGGAAGTCTGCATGGGGGTGCTGTACAGGTAGAGGTCTGCAGCACTGCCTGCTCCCAAAGAATTTATAGAAAACAACATTCTTCAAACACTTTTTGCCCCTCCTACAGCTCTGAGGGACAGGAGCAGGGTAGGAATTTGGTGGAATGGGACATATAGCTTTGGATTTTTCCCAATAACTATGGCAGGACTGCCGGAATCTGGCAATATCAATTTGGGATTGTTGTGGAATGAGGACTATGCTTTGATAAAGTAGGAGGCAGGAGTCATGTTTGGCTTGTCAGAAATATCTAATTTCACAGTTAAATGATTGTGAGTGCATGGGTCTGACCACACAGATTGAGGGGAATTGAATGTACCTGACAATTTGTTTCCTACTTCTTGAAGGACTTGTGTAAACAATCAATACAGTATTTTGTGATTATTTCTGGGGCATTTTTCTCTGTCTCACATATAAGTACAGCTGAAAGAAAATCAATCTAACTACTGCCAACAGTCAAAACACAGTAGCAATTAAAGCATTTCAAAATCTACTATCTTTAAGCTGGTGAGAAAGTTAACTGAAGAAAGAAATTCTAAGGCAGGTTCCCAGTGACCCTTTCTGTTGAGCAGGAAGGAGATTACGCCTTAAGGAAAATGGAACTTCAACACTCAGTCAACAGTTGTGTCACAAGTTTGGTGAGTGCATTGAATTCTGGGTAGCCAGAATTACTCCAGGAATAGGAAGAGCCTGTGTAAATGAGAGTCACAAAGAACACCAAGATGCAAAGTGTATGCTATGCTCTATGGACTGGTGCCATCTTTGTACAGTTATAGAGTTAGAGAAATGTACAGCAGAGAAACAGACTCTTTGGTCCCACTTGTCCGTGCAGACCAGATATTCTAAATTAATCTGGTTCCACTTGCCAGCATTTGGCCCAGATCCCTCCAAACTATTCCTATTTATATCTTGTCCAAATGCCTTTTAAATGTAATTGTACCAGCCTCCACCACTTCCTCTGGCAGTTCATTCCAGCCTCTGTGTGAAAAAGTTGCCCCTTAGATCCCTTTTAAATCTTTCCCCTCACCTTAAATACATGCCCTGTAGTTTTGGACTCCCCTATCCTGGAGAAAAAAACCTTGGCTATTCATCTTATCCATGCTCCTCATGATTTTACAAACTTCTATAGGTCTCAGATGTTCCAGGGAAAATAGCCCCAGCCTATTCAGCCTCTCCCTACAGCTCGAAACCTCCAAATGTGGCAACATCCTTGTAAATCTTTTGTGAACCCCTTCAAGTTTAACAATATCATTCCTATAGCTGGGAGACCAGAGTTGAACACAATATTCCAAAAGTGGCCTAACCAATGTCCCGTACAGCTGCAACATGACCTCCCATTTGCTATACTCAATGCACTGGCCAATAATGGTAAGCATATCAAATGCCTTCTTCACTATCCTGTCTGTATGTGACTCCACTTTGAAGCAGCTATGAACTTGCACTCCATGGTCTCGTTGTTTGGCTACATTCCCCACGACCTTACCATTAAGAGTATAAGTCCTGCACTGATTTCCCCTACTAAAATGCAGCACTTCACATTTATTTAAGTTAAACTCCATCTTCTCTAATCTTAACAGCCCATTGAAAGATAAGGCCAAGTTTTTGGATCATTTTTGTTGTGTCAGGAGCAGCATTTGTGGCCCTATAAAATTCCATTCATCACAGCACATGACAGTCCCTTTAACTCCTCCAGATCAGCTGGGTAATGCAAAGGTGGCTTGAATATTCCAGCTTTCCCAAACCAAGAAGCTTGTTTTGGGTGTGTGTGCAATCCACTTATAAAATCCAAAAAAAGGCTAAGCCAGAAGAACAGCTGGTGCACTCCAACTTCTTTGCCAATCTCACTGATGGAAACAATCATTGCAAAGCTCTGAGTATAATTCAGGTCTGGTGCCCTCATTTAAAGTACCCTCCATCTGACAGAAATCAGAATATGAGGTGCAGTTAAAATGAAGGGAATAATTTACTCTTTTCAACACCACTATTCCACCCACTTGAAACAGAACCCATTCTTTTGAGCAGCTGAGGAGGACACTGGATCCTAGCAGGTACAGACTTAATAGACTGAGGTGTTATCAGGACCTGCACTGCCTAAGCATGTAGATAGTGTTGGCCAAAGCTGTTGGGAGGTGGATTGAAGGCCAAATGCTGTAGGTTTTTAACTGTTTTATTTAGGTTTCCTTTTAGGATGGGCTTCACACTCTCACCGAGAACCTGGGGAAAATACAGTGAATCCCTTAGCACGCTCAGCAATACTCCACCTGTTGTTCTGATCATTAACAGAGCAGAGCCTGTAGATTGAACCTAAGATTCTTTAGCCATTCATACATTGCTATCACATCAGGGAGGTTATGGCCTAGTGGTATTATCACTTGACCATTAATTCAGAAACCCCCATCATGGCACATGACGGCATTTGAATCCAATTAAAAATCTGGGACTAAAAGTCCAATGGCCATCATGAAACCATCATTGCTTGTCAAAAAAGCTTATCTCATTCACTCATCTCTTTAGGGAAGGAAACCTGCCATCCTTACCCAGTCTGACCTACAATGTGACTTACAGAGTCATAGAGGTCTACAGCTTGAAAACAGACCCTTAACCAACTTTCCCATGCCGTCCAGTTTCCACAATTTAAACCAAACCCCATTTGCCTGCATTTGGTCCATACCCCTCCATACCAATCCCAACCATGTACCTGTCTAAATGTTTTTTAAAGAGAAGATTGTACTCGCTTCCACCACTACCTGGCAGCCCATTCCAGGCACTCACCACACTCTGTGTGAAACAGTTGCCCCTCTGGGCCCTTTTGTTCCTTCTCACTTTAAACCTATGTCCTTTAGGCCCACAGTAATGTAACTGACTCTCAACTATCCTCTGGGCAAATTTGGGATAAACAAAAGTATTGGCCTGGCCAGTGGTATCCATGTACCATGAATGAATAAATTTTAAAAAACTCACTACCTATCACTAAACAAATGGAAAGGTAATTTTAATCCATGTAATGCAAAAATGTACAGGCTTTGAGATTCTGCCAAAGGCTACTCTATAATAATTGAGCTTGTATCTGGTGCTTTACATTCCAGATCCAAGCAAATTATAATTAAGAAGTTATTATCAAGAAGCTTGTCAAAACCAATTTAAAGTCAGGTGAACATAAAGAACACGAACAGTTCACTTGGTTCCACAGACATACCTGGGCCCATCACTGGCCTATGCTCACTGCTCTGTCTATTCAACACAAGCCCAAGCAGCAGCACAGAGGCCGTATGATTGTCAAACTCCAGCAGAGGATCTGTAAATTGTCAGTGGCATTCAAGTGATGTAAGAAAGCTGAAAATGGCTTGTGATTCATGGCAACAGGCTTAGTCAGATAACAGATTCCAGTTCCATTATCTGGAATTCTAAAGATCCAAAATCAGCTCTCAAATAACTGAAACCAAAAACTCAAACAATGTCGGCTGGACTGCTTCTGGTATACCTCACCCTGACCGCAAGGCGCAAGCATCTGTCCAATGTCATGGTAGCCTGCTGATCCCTCCACAATCTTGTTATCATGTCAGCACGTCTCTTCCCACTGTCACTAGAGGCTACCCGGAGAGAACAAGGGTAGCAAACAGGAAGACAGTTAAGGAGGGGAAATCAAGTACCCCTTCACTCGTGTGGGCTGTCCAGAAGCAAATACTAAGACTCTCGTTTCCATCAAAATCTCATTCTCCAAGTTGTTCCACAGTTTCCCACATATCAATTTGTCTCCCATATACCATCACAGCATCCTCCAGTCTAAGTACTGAAGTTAAAGTTGAATAATATCACTTGGTAACACAGAACTTCAACATCGCAAAAAAGTGACTGGACACATGAAAATGTTCATCTTGGAAATCAGAATTGAAACACAAGAAACCTAATTTAGAAAGGAAGTGACAACAGATACTCTGAGGAATGAGGCTGCTGATTGGTTGGACTATGGTTGGCCTGGAGGTACAGCCAGAATTATTAGCTGTTATAATTAACTAGTAAAATTCAAAACAGGCAAGTCAACACTGATTATCAATATATTGCCATGAGGATGGATTTTCTCCATAGCCTTGTCTCAGCAATAATGGTGCAGGGACTTTAACAAGGAGTGGGGCTTTGTTTGTGAATAAATGTACATTCTGTCATGTGCAACTGCATCACACTGTGAACGCAACCTGCAATTAGATTTTGGTGTGTTTTGTAACACAATAAGATTTATTTAGTAAACATTGTCATCCCTATATGTCCTCTCTCCAGAAATATCCTAGGCAATGCAAAGTAAATTCCTGTTATCCTTCTCCACTGCCTTCTTAAACTCCTTTTCTTTGTACCGTCCTTCCTTACTTTCAACAATGCAAGAACTACTCCTGGAAACATTTGTCACTCATAGAGAAACCATCTTCGTTTCATCCCACACTTCTCTTCACTCTTAGGTTGAAAATCCCAAAGGGTTCTCTCATCCTAACCCTGAACTCTCAGATATCTCCAAATTATGCTCTTTGCACAACACCACCATCCACATTTTTGATCTCATTCCAGGAAATTGCTGATAAAGCAACTACTTTTCTTGGATCTGTCTTTGTAAATGGTTGCCTTTACTTGGGCACTGAATCATGAACCTTTAAACTGGAAACTAGCAACGAAGATATTAATTAGCAAAATAATCTAACCCACCATCTCTCAAAGTACAAAATGCCTCAAACACCTTTTGGATTGGGGACTCATTGTGAGCCAAATATAGAAAGGGCTTGAAAGAACACTAATAAATGTTGATAAAATGGTTTATAAACATATATTATATGTATAAAATATAAACCTTAGAAAAATATGCATTCATTCTGTGATGTTCAGAAGTATGTACAAAAGCAAATTCAAACCTTTTGCAATGAGTTTCCATATAGACAGCGCACTCAGGTGCCCTCCTGTCATACCACAGATAAACAAACATAATTTTCACTTGGTTATAAAGAAGCAACATTTAAATTTCAATGATCTTAGTGTTAACACTCCATGAGGAATTTGAAACATAATACTTTCAGTTCTGCTGAAAGAAGAAAAACAAATTACGAGGGAGAAAGCTGGAAAATACTATTATTGTTTTATGGCCTTTGGAAAATAAACTGTAAATTGATGCAGTGTTGAACTTTGAGTGAACAGCAATGTCATATTAAAATGAATCATTTATTGTTACTGAAATACTAGCTTCTAGCTTGGGATAATGAGGTGCTTGTGTCAGCATTAGCAGATGTTTTGAAAAGAACTTGCAGTATAATGGAGAATGCCAGTGCTAGGATTAACACAAAGCTTTTCTTACTGAACCAACAGATACTTTATTATACAAAGCATTCTAAAAATGATCACAATTTATTTTCCACCTCCCTTCTCTGCTTTTGGTGTTACTTCCTAAACTGGCAAGATATGTCAAAGCAATTTTTTTGTTTCAAAAAGTTATAGTGTATTGGGTCTCTCTTACCTATGTACATGAACAAAGATCTGTTTGAGTAACAACTGATGCAAACTTCTATATATGTTTACTTTTGCTTAAAATGCATGCAGACAGTAAAGTTGTGTTGTCTAAATTGAAGGTCAAAAATAAGTTGCTCATAAGCAGCCCAAAGAAAGGATTGTATACATGTTGTGTTGGCAAGTTATGACTACAAATCTAATATTCCTAAATGTTTTGACAGTAACTTGGCAAACATAAACCCATTGACTCCTCATTCATTGTTGCTCTAAATTGACCACTTTAGAGAAAGCTTTCAACACTGGATCTCATCAAATCTCATTCAATGAAAACCACAATGAAAAACATAGATACATAAGGGATACCAGAATTCTGTCAACAGTAGTGGCTACCAATTATAAACAGTGCATAGCTTCTAGTTTTATTTACTGACATTGTCTTCAAGGTTTTGGGCTGAATTCATCTGCTGACACTGTGTGTGGGATTTTCATGTCAGAGAAGGGAACGTGGTGGTGGGGCAAATTCTGCTGCCCTAACCCAATTTCTTTCACAAGGTGGTTGGGATATTGGATCTTCCTGATGAAAGGTCCCACTTTGTGCTGGAAGTGCGTCTGATGGTTTTTCAAAAGTTCCAATCATTATTGGTGCTGGCAATAGGCCCGAAGCTCAACTGCTGAGCACATAAGAGTGAAGCTATCAGTCTCCTGGGCTCTCTGCCCATGGGCCAGCAAAACCAATGCCTGATCAAAATCTGGCCCTTCTACAGATTTACCCTTTGATGCTATCCCGTCCTTTACTGGATTTCTTCAATATTAACTTGTCCCCAAAATCTTAAGCCTCTAAAACTCTCCTGTATCTTGACTTTCAGGAAATTATCTGACATTTTGCCTTATGTCCACTATCCATCTCACCACTGTTCAGGTGGCAAGGTCACAAAGTGAAAGTCCTGCCAGACTGACCTGAGACCTTCCAACAGCAGCAGGCAAACTGCATGCTCCACTCCCCCACTCCCTAGCCCTGCTCTCTCACCTCACTCTCCTGACTTTCTTGCCCTACATCTCACAAAAAGGCTCACAAAAAGCGCTTGGAAATATTCTTTTCATGACTTGGACAAATGGTGATAAATCTACAGTGCTACTCATGAGTGATCCATGAACAAATTCCCTACCTCCTTCCAGAGCTTTGTGTTGCATTTGACAAGTTAACAGTTAGTGGAAGTATCGAGTGTGAACTTCAACTGAAACAAAGATATGATTCTGGACTCACATCTGTTCAAATACTGGTATCTACTTGAGGAATTTAAACATCTTCACATAATAGCGTGACTGTCTGTAATAGCTGCGATATTAATCTTTTTGGTGCATTTAATAGAACACCATAATAGATTCTTGCTGAATATTCCATGCGAAGGATCTTGTTTAATGATAAGTTAAACTTGAAACAGAGGAATTAAAACTCCTACAGCAGCCAGGTGATGGGGGTGGAGGGGGAAGGCAAATATTTGGATGGACGGCCAGTGGGATGTTGGCGCTATTTGCCACGTAAAGCTGAGAGAAAATGTATCAACAGGTTTGTCTAAGATTCACTTGGTTGAATTACAACAAGGCTGTAAAATGGGTGATAACAGACCACTAGACTATTATTGCCTCAGCCAGTTTTCCTTTGGAAATGGAAATTAAATGTTTTGTCTATTATATCAGTACAGCCCCATTCATCCACCAATAATATCTGAGGCAGGACTGAGATTTTTACAGGAATACAAAAAGGAATAGCAGTTACCATTGTCTGTGATTGTAAGGAACTTAAAGTGACACCTGATTAGTCCCTGTTGAGAATTTCCATTGCGAATTTCTAAGGGCATAGAATCTTCACTTTGGAATCACAGACTCCATTCTCCCCATCCTCCCAATCCAGCAGGAGCCAGTAACTCCTGCTGAACCCTTTCCACATCAGACTCACAATTCTGCCTCAGCTGAGGCCCCCACACCCATAGCCCACATGCTTTAGGTTAAAAATAGGTACTAAGTAGATGAGCATGAGAAATGCGTATAGGTGACCACTTTTAAAAGGAGGTAGGCAGCCAATTTATTCCAAGGTTCAGTTATGAGCTTTTTAATAGTGCAGACTGTATCTTGGTGCCTGTGGATCAATTTCTGCCATGTGAAGGATCTGCCAGCTAAATAGATGTTGCCCACAGCCAAAGCACCGAAGAAAGTTCAATAAAACTAATAAAGGGGATGGAACAGTGAATTGTTTCCCATGGGGGTTTCAATTCCAGCGCCAGCCTTTTGAAAGAGCGATAAGATCATAAGACTATAAGAAACAGGAACAGGACTAGGGTTAGGTTAAAGGCTGCTTCGAGCCTGCTCTACCACTCAATTGGCTCATGGCTGATCTGACATTCCTCACTTCCACTTTCCTGCCCTTTCCTCTTAACCCTTGATTCCCATACTGATCAAGAATCTATATATCTCAGCCCTAAGCACACATAAGGACTCTGTACCCAAAAGCTCTCTGCGGCAAGGAGTTCAAAAGACTCACAAACCTCTGAGCAAAGACATTTCTCTTCACCCCAGTCTTAAATTGGGGCCCCTTAATTCTGAGGCTACACCACACAGTGTCGCATAAAACCACACAGATCAAAAGACAGATTCAATTTCTCTTCAACACTCTGCTAGCTAACCTCGGCTGCTGGATTGCTATGATTGGCCCCTGCGCACATAAACAAAAGAAAGAAAAAAGATTAGCTAGGTTTCTATTCCTGATCATTATCCAGTAGCTCCAAATGGAAAATATACAAGTATATTCATTGACGGAGGACAGGATTGGCTCAGCTGTGATTTCTTACATGTTCAGGGGCTTGGTATTGATATTAACATTTAGCTTCATGTTTAAAGAATACCAACTTGGATGAGAAACTGGGTGGCTGCGGTTTCTTGTGGTAACCATTCACGTGTAAATAGTTGTTCATGTAAACATTCACATGGCCTCCAAATCAATTTGTATTAACTGTATTACTTAATGATCCAGGTACACTATGTAATAATCAAAATATTTTAAATATGGTACGGCTTATTTCAAGGAAGTTAATAAATCCAACAGAATAGGTTCTTCAATCTAATTTATTTCTTAAAGATTCAATGCAAAATATGTCACAAAAATTATATCAATTATAAATAGTAGATAGAGTTTAGTTTTGTAAAGTGTGAAACGGGTATTGTGATTCACCATTTAATTCACTCCCATTAATAAATTTATTGCATTATCTTCAACAAAACTGTACAGTCACGCATTATTTGTGTCTGTTGAAGTTAATCAATATGGTACAGCTGATCCTTTATTTGAAGAAAATAATTTTTACCTCTATGATATTAATGAATTCTCTGAACAGGGACAAGTATTTCAAATATGTTGTCGCTCTGTTACACAGTGTTTAACTTAAAACAACTGCAATTTGAATCATGGATCGTATGATTTAAAGCGGTCTCCAAGGATACTTAAACTGTGACTATTTTTACAATATGTTGTATGTTTAAACTGTTCCGGTGTAATATATTTTCTTCCACTGTTTGTACAGCAGTTTATAATGACTAACTTTAATACAAGGCAGCATTATGTACTGCTATTCAGCATCTCAAAGCAAAGCCGTAGATTGAAGGAAAAAGGTAAAACTTGGAAAATGTCACATAGTGGTCTGACTTGCCTTGTATACCTGAAAATGGAATGCAGTATAACTTGTTTGTTCCTTTCCCAGTTTTATTGGCTTGTACAATTTTTTTGTCTCTGTTTAGTACTCTGGGCTTACTTCTATTAAGGTTTACAGGACAAATCATCATCCATTACTCTGTCTTAATGCAAATTCATGAATGTCCGCTGCCACTTAAAACTAAGCTCTGGAATAGTTGATCAAGAACTAATCATTTCAAAAGTATAAGTGCAATCTTAACAGTGCTACAAATAAATCTATAAATATTTGTTCATTTAGTCCATTGTGCATATACCTATTCCAAAAATCCAACATTAAACCTACTGCTCTAATTTTCCCAGTATAACCTAATATCTTCCTTTGTATTGAAGGGGAAACCGAGGTTAGTAGTTTGATTACGGAAATATTTTGAGTTGCTGTCCAGTTTTGGTTGCCCTTGACTGCAATATTACTGATTTTGGTTTATACCATTCAGATCTTGAGTGATATGGACAGTGTTGAGTAATGTGGGTATATAGTGAAAATGAACTAAAAATTGAGATCTTGATGAGTTCAGAATCTCACTAAAATGTGGCAACTTCCATATTTCCATACATTTCCATCTCATTAATAGCCTAACACCCCTCATTTTCATGAAGCTTCTTATTCTCCTCTCCTTCCCACATAGACTAGACAGTGATGATTTGATATGAAATTCAGAATGGGTACTGGTGGCAGCAACTTGTTTCTTCAGGCCTTCAAGCAAATCTGTCTTCACCACAACATCCAAGAATGTTCCATGGCCTCAGTTCTCCTCCACCCTTCAACCAAGCAATTCAGCATCAGCTAACCATGAGTCTCAATACATCATTACATCTGCTCTTGGGCTGCCTCTCATACCATTTCAGCCCTTTAATTTAGAGCTTAGGGACACAGACAATTTACACACTTCTGCTGGATCTATTTGTATGTGGGCACAAAAATAGCTACACAGAATGTATCTTATTACTCCTAGGTTTATTTCTTAGCTCTCACTGACGTTCACTTGAAGGCTGCCAGTCTCTGTGACTTAACTTTTTATAGCTTTTAGTGAGAGGTAAGCAGCTTTTCACAGTTCAGAGCGCTGTGCAGTTGAACATATTGCAGTACAGCACTATGTTACATCAATGTCAGAGCTACACCTTGTGCCAACAGTTCATGCAGCACACACACTTACTAAATGGCCATCTGTGTCCTTGTGGTGGTGGTGTTGTAGAGGGTAGTCAAGGAGGATTTTTTGATTCGCTCAGGAATATGGGCTTCTCTGGCTAGTTCAGCAAAAATTGTCCATTCCTAATTGCCCTACAGAAGGTGGTGGTGAGCTTTTTTTTGAACTGCTGTGATCCATTTGGTGTAGGTACACCCATAATGCCGTTAGAGAGGGAGTTCCAAGTTTTTCACACGGCGACACTGAAGGAACAGCAATATATTCCCAAGTCAGGATGATGAGTAGGTTGGAAAGGAATTTGCTGGGTGGTGGTGTACTCCTGTATCCAATGCCTTCCTACTTCTGGTTGTGGGTTTGGAAGATACTGCCTAAGGAGCCTTGGTAAATTTCTTAACAGTTCACAACGCTGCTCATGTGTGTCAGTGGTGGCGGGAGTGATTGTTGTTGGATGTGGTGCCACTCAAGTGGGCTGCTTTGCTCAGGATGGTGTTAAGCCTCTCGAGTGCTGTTAGAGCTGCACCCATTCAGGTAAGGGGGGGAGTATTCCACCTTGCCTTGTAGATGATGCACATTCTTTGGGGAGTCAAGGGAAAGTTAGTTACCGCAGGATTCCTAGTCTCTGGCCTGTTCTTGTTGTAAATTAAGTATTTACATAGCTAGTCCAGTTATGTTTTTGTTCAGTGGTAACCCCCAGCATGTTGACAGTGAGGCTCCAGTGGGAGAAATGCGATTGAATGTCAAGGGGTGATGTGTAGATTGCATTTCGTTGGAGATGGTCATTTCCTTATGGCGCAGTAGTACCGTGAGCCTGGAAGCTTGGTTTCATGCCCTTACTTGTTCTAGAGATATCTCAATGACATTTTTGAACTGGTTGGTTCAAAAATATCCATCCTGAAGAACTCTTGCAGAGATGACCTGGAGCTGAACAACCACATCTTTCTTCCTTTGTACTATCTATGACATATACCACCTGAAATTTTTCCCCGATTTCCATTAACTCTGGCTTTACTAGGGCTCCTGAATGCCACTCTCAGTCAAATGCAGCCTCATTGCAACGGCAGTCACTCTTAGCTCACATCTGGAATTCAGCTCTTTTGTCCATCTTTGAAGGAAGACAGTATGTGATCAGGAGCTGAGTGGCCCTGATTGGAGCCCAAATTGAGCATCAGTGGGTAGATTATTGCTAAGCAACTGCTGTCTGATATTACTGTTGATAACCCCTCTCATCACTTAAAAGATCATTAGGAATAGACTGATGGGCACTAATTGGATCAGTTAGATTTATCCTGCTTTTATTTTTGTACAGGATATAACCAGGAAATTTTCTATGTTGTCAGGTAGATGTCAGTGTTGTAACTGTACTGGATCATTTTGGCTAGGGTTATAGTAAGGTCTGGATCGTAAGTCTTCAGTTCTATTGCTGGAATGTTGTCAGGGCCCATATGCTTTGCTGTATCCAGTGCCTCCAACTGTTTCTTTGTATCACTTGTGGTGAATTGAATTGGCTGAAGAGTGGCATCTGTAATGCTGGGGGCTTGAGAGGAGGCTGAGAAGGATCTTCTACTCGGCACTTTTGGCTGAAGATTATTGCAAGTGCTTGAGCCTCAACTTTTGCACTGACGTCCTCAGCTCCCCGATCATTTGGAATGGGTATTTGTGGAGCCACCTCCTCCTCCAGTGGCTGGTTTAATTGTCCGCCACCATTCATGCCTGGTATGACAGAACTGCAGAGCTTAGACCTGATCCATTGGGTGTGGAATTGATAGCTGTATCCATCACTTACTTCTTATACTGGCTGACATTCAAATGGACAAATGGAAGAGCAGTAATGCGGAACAATGAACCGCTGGAGGAACTGAGTAAGTGTCAGTCTTCACGGTGGAAGACATGAGTAATATCCCAAAAATTCAAGAGAGTTGTGGGGCAGAGATGAGCATGTTGGCCATCGCCAAGGAGCAGGTCCTAGAAAAGCTGAAAAGTCTGACAGTGAATAAGTCACCAGGACAAGATGGACTACACCTTGTAATTCTGAAGGAGATAGCTAAAGAGATAGTGGAGGCATTGGAGGTGATTTTTCAGGAATCACTGGAGTCAGGGAAGGTCTCAGAGGACTGGGAAATGGCTAATGTAACCCCCCGCCCCGTTTGAGAAGGGAGTAAGGCAAAAGACGGGAAATTACAGGCTGATTAGCCTGTCTTTGTTTGTTGGGGATCAAAGGTCACAGGGAGAAAGCAGGAGAATGGGATTGAGAAATTTATCAGCCATGACTGAATGGCAGAGCAGACTCAGTGGGCCAAATGGCATGAAGTCCACTCTATGTCTTATTGTCTTAGGTAGCTTTGTAGCTTTCCCAAGTTCACATCTAATTTTTAGGTATGTCTAGTGCTGCTCCTGATATGTTCTTCTGTATTCTTCACTGAAATAGGATTGATCCACTGGCTTAATGGTATTGGCAGAGTTTGGAATATGCCGGGCCATGAGTTGTGGATTATGTTTCAGAATAGTTCAGCTGCTGATGACCCATAGCATCTCATGAATGCTCAGTTTTGACTCCTAGATCTGTTTGAAATCTATGTCATTTAGCATCATGATAATGCTGCACAACACAATCGAAGGTATCCTCAATGTGAAGAAGGGACTTTTATCTCCGCAAGGAGGCTGCGGTCATCGCTCTTACTGATACTGTCAAGGACAGACGTACCTGCAGCAAGCAGACTGTTGATGGCAAGATCAATTTTTTTTGTCCCTCTGGCGGTTCCCTCACTACCTGCTGCAGCCAGTAGCTATGTCCTTTTCGACTTGGCCAACTCAGTTAGAGGAGGTACTGGTGAGTGACTCATAGTAATGGACATTGAAGTTCTCAGAGCACAGCTAGTGCCATTGTCACCCTTACTACATCTTCTAAATGGGCATAACATCAAGAAGTACTCATTCATCAGTTGCGAATTATGGAACATGATAATCAGAAGAATGTTTCCTTGCCCATTTTTGACCTGATGCAATGAGATGTTATGGGATCCAAATTTAATGTTGTTAATTCTCAGGGCAACCCCCTTCTAGCTATATACCACCGGGCGACCACCTCTGTAGAGTGTATCCCACCATGGGTCAGGATAGACCGAGGGATAGAGGTGTTTCTGAGGGAGGGTCACTGGACTCAAAATTTTAACACTGATTTCTCTCCACAGATGCTGCCAGACTTGTGAGTTTTTCCAGAAATTTCTGTATTTGTTTATTTCAGATCTCCAGTATACACAGGTCTTTGTTTTATATTATTATGGTGATGGTGGTGCCTGGAATATGGTTTGGAAGGTATGAATCCATGAGTATGGTGTGTCACGCAGTTGCTTGACTAGGTTATGAGATAGTTTCTCCCTACATTTGCCCAGCGTCCGGATATTAGTGAGAAGGACTTTGCAGGATCTGAGTTTACCATTGTTGGTTCCAGTGCCTAGGTAGATTCCAAGTGATATTGGACAGTTGTTAGCGGTTTTAGTGCAGATGAATGACTAAACAGATAATAATTCAGCACATTGTCTGGAGTCACATCAAGACCAGATTGCGTAAGTACAGCAGGTTTTCCCTCCCTAAAGGATATTAAGTGAACCAGATCGGTATTTATAACAATTGACAATAGGTTCACTGTCATTTTTAGAGCTTTAGTTCCAGATTTTTGAAAAAAAATTCAAATTCTACCAACGGATATGGTGGCATTCAAAGCTAAGTCCCTAGAGCATGACTCGACTCTCTGAATTTCACAATGCCATTGCCTCCCCCAGTAAGTCAGGAGATACTGTACTGCCATAGTCAGTCAGGTGCTTGGTCCCACCAGAGTTCAGGATTCATATCTGTGCAGTCCTGGTTATGGCACACAATTAGTCCTGTAGGTAAAGAGCAACAGTTTGAGACATGGCCAGTATGACAACTGAGGTGCTGTGGGGTCATCCGGAGGATGGCCCAATTTCTCCCGCAAAAAGGGAGGGACTGATTATGATGAAAGAGCAGTTACTGGTCATATGTGACATGCCCCAGTGACTAAATAGGAAGCAAAGACAAGTATTTGGAGGACATAAGGTAGGCTAGAATGATGAGTGTACATGATGCAAGCAATTGTGAGAGCTTGGTCCATAAGCAATGGTGACGTGTGTATGCAGTGGCAGAGTTGAACTGACAGCTCTGAGAGCATGTGATAATAGCAAGAAGTTGGTAGCATGTACATTAGCAAAGCAGTTCAGCCAGGACACTGTACCGGCCTGGGCCATTATCTTAGTACAGGCTGGTCAAGTCTGGCGACATGGCCTCTTTTAGGAGAGAGCACAGCTTCCCTCTTCGCCAGTCTGTCCTGTAGTATCTCTAGGTACCTGTTACTGAACTGAGGAGCTAACATGCCTATCTTGGACATGTCCTTGGGGATAATGGAGCAGGAACACACTGTGAAAGTCAGTCATTGGCCTGCAGTTTATGAAGTGCTGTAGAGTTGGGGTTTACATATCATACAAGTGGCATGAAGGCTACAAAGACCCAGCAGTGGCAAATGTTTCTGCCTCGCTTGCTGCATGATTTCCCAAGATGCGTGCCATGGAAGCTGGTTTCAAGATTAATGAGACAAAAAGCAGAAGACTGAGAGAAAAGTTGACATGGGTCATGGTGAGTACTCAAAAAAAAATCAAGAGTTAGATTACTTTTGCAGTACTGAGGGAGTACTGAGCAGATTACGTTATCTTAAATTTCTTTGGTCTCCACCTTAATTTGGTTTAGTATGCTGCCACTTAAACATAGCAAGAATATTATGTTGGTTTTAGTCATAAACCATGACAAAATGTGTTCAAATTAGGTTTAAAATTATACGTCATTGAAAAGATGTTGGCACAAAGAATGTACAGAAATTTAAAATTAATTGCAATGGGCTGCTTCCTTCTTTCTCAAATACAAACAGAACTTTAAAATGTCACATTGGGCTTGAATCCTTAACTCTTCTCTCCACAGACGCTGCCAGTTTTCCTGAGTTTCACCAGAATTTTAAGTTTTTATTTCAGATCCCGAGCATCTTCTATGCTTTGTTTTTATTTTAGTCCTATTCCTCCTTTGGAGTTGATGCTTTCGCACGTAATCTTTGCCCATTTGTAAGAATACTCCATTTTGAGTGTGAGGTTTTGATAGTGCTTCAAGAATTTATTTAGCTAATACTTTCGGTTTTCAACATTAGGTATTTGCAATTAATTACCAAATGACTTAAAATAAGAGAAAATTTCTTTAGAAGAAAATTGTCTTATAAATTGGATCTTTTAATCACCAACAGTTGTTGAAGCAGAATAGGTTATTTTATAGATGACTTAAATAGGGAAGAATATTAACAAATAGAAAGCAAGAATGATAGTGGGATTAAAGTAGATGGCTAAGTAATGTGGCACATCCAAATATGTGGCATACCAAATTGATGTACAATGACACATTGCACTGGGTTACGGTTCGTTCAATACCAACGGCACTGATACTATTCTATGTCCTGAACATACGGAATGAGCTTGCAATGTGTAGGGTTGGATGAACTCAGCGGGCCAAGCAGCATCAAAGGAGCAGGAAAGCTGACATTTCAGGCCTAGACCCGTTTTCAGAAAATGGTATGAGCCTATTGTATTATAACCAAATCCCTATAAGGCACATCAGAGTTGAGCTTATTATACAATTTATTTGAGATTTATGTTTTTCACTGAGGCTATGTCGAATGAATTAATGATGAATTAATATACAACCATATAGTTCATGTGATGATGAGGCACGACCAGATCTTTTAAAGTCCAAAGACAAGTTAAGGCAGGTTAGGTGGATTTACCATGCTAAATCGCTCACTGTGTTCAGGGATGTGCAGGTTAGGTGGGATAGCCATGGGGAATGGTACAGGGGTAGTATAGGGGTGTGGGTCTGAGTGAGATGCTCTTCAGAGGGTCAGTGTGGACTCAACGGGCTGAATGGTCTGCATCCACACTGTAGGAATTCTATGATTCATCGTGGAATAATGGTTTACCATCACGAACCTTTGAGATCATGACGCAGTATTGAAATAATAGAGAGGGAGAGAGCTGAACAAAGATATCATGGAAGTGCAGTAAGAGACCCAGATTAGTGGCACAGCCCTGAACAGGTACAAGGATCCAAGCACGTCGATCACTTCCAGACATGTTTCCAACATTATCGGACTGCAGCATGAGGCAGGACAATCAGTGAAAATGCTTTGCCAGGGTTGCACAGAAGAGACCACTGCAATCAGGTCAGTTATGCAATCAGAACCATCACAGAAATTATGTTGACCAGACAAGTGATGGATGAGGTTTCAGCTTCTTATCACAAATCCCTGAAAGACTTTGATACATAATTCAGCATTTGAACGGCTTGACATAGCAAATGGAAGGAAAACCCCGGGATATCCATTGATTATTTCATTAACAACTTTTAAATGTTAACTTACAGTGTTTTAAGGGATGAATTAATATACAACCACATAGTTCATGTGATGCTGAGGCATGGTCAGATCTTTTAAAGTCCAAAGACAAGTTAACATTCATGGTGATGGTATAGTTGTTAAGGCAGTTTGACGTCTGGGAGCTGAACGGGGGAACTGTAACAGGTGAGGTCCTGGCACTTTTGAAGAAGAAACCAAACAGATCAGTAACATGGAGGCCTGAAATCAAAAAGTTAGGTAAAGCAAAAGCGCGCTAAAAGTACTAAAAGTGCACAAACTGCCATCTTCAGCTGCTTCAGATGCAACAGGAACGAAGCCGACGCGTTAGATGGTTGTCCAGCCAGAGGAGGCTGAATGACACAACCCTAGTTCAGAAGGTCTAAGAGAAACAGGTTTCAAGGTCGAAGCTCTGACCATGACAAGATTAAGATAAAAAGGCAGAGACAGAACACGCCATACCTTGAAGAATTAATAAACACAATTGGCAGGTCAGCATTCTCCAGGTTACGGTTAATCATGAGGTTACTCAAAGTTGGGAAAGAAATTGCAGCAAATCATAGAAATTCAAATTAGAGAGAAAGAATGTCTGGATTTCAGATTTGTCAGATCAGTCATGATCTCATTGAATGGTGGAAGAGACACAACAGGCTGGATGGCCTACTTCTGCTCCTACATCTTATGGCCTTGTGCCTGTACTAAATGTCACAGCAAGGCAGCAGTATCCCAATCTGAGGGGGCAAAGTGTAAAAAAGCAAGGTAAATCAATGCAAGGCAGAAATGCTGTGAGCATTCAAGCAGGTTCGGAGTGCGTGAGCACTAGGTTACCAGCAAGGAGCCCACAGTAGCAACCTGGTCTTGTCCATTTCCTGAGCACAAAAATGTCCTTATTGCAGCTTTACAATGACAGCTGCCAGTGCAGCATTGAAGTGCAGAACCATCCTGTAAGTGAATTGGAGATGAGCCAGGAGGGTTCTTAGTGGTTGGTACATGTCACATGCCAATGGGTGCAGAGTGCACATGGCCAATGCACATGGACCATACTCTGAGATGTTGGTGAACTGTTTTCAACATGGAGGTCAACCAGAGCAAGTAGCAGGTGCTTGCTCTGGTTTCCTTGCTAAGTTTTCCTGACATCTAGCTTGTTTGGCAAGCTTGATAAGATGGGAGGCTCAATGTTAATGGGGTGCTTTATACATCAACAAAGTGTTTAACAAGAGTTAATCTCGCCAATTGGTAACTTGAGCTGCATGGTGAGAATCTCACCATGCTGCTTGGGACAAGGCTGAAAGATGAAGCAAAGGGTTCTCGTGGATAGGAGTTTGTGTGCACCTATCTCTTGGGCAGAAGGTCTAGGTTCAAGTCCCATCTGTGTCAGAGGTGTGCCCTATCATGCCTGAACAGGTTCATTAAAGATATCTTAAAGATGGAAATGGATGATCTCGGTGTCAAGATGAGAATCACAACTTATTGTCCATTTCTGCCACATATCTCGCTACAGACCACTGACTTATTAACTAAATTTATTTTGCAAAACTGCAATTGTAGGATTTTAATTCAATTCCACAGAACACTTGGCTGTGACCCTGAACTACTAATCCAGTGATCCAAGGCTACCATAACTCAACCATGAGAAAATCCTTTGACAAAAATAACAGAGACTGGGATCTTGATTACTGAATCTTGGAGAAAATGTACCTTCTAAGATGACAAAAATAATGCTCTATAAATGCCGCCATGTAATGACAGCTATTCTGTTACTAAGTTCTCTGGTCTGCCTTCAATATGACATCAGGAAGCATATGCATAATTCAGGTAGAATTACAATTACTGCCATATCGGAAAAGGAAACACAATTGTCACACATTGCTGACATATACAAGCTCCTTTCATAATTCAATAAAGGTCCTAATACCTATTGGAGGATTCTTTTTACCCTGTGATATATTGGTCAGCAAATGTGTTCCTCTTGACACCACATTTAATGAAAGTGGCACACCTCTAAATCATTGCTTCTCTCCACTGTCCCTGTGACCTCTGATTTCTGTTTAAATCCTTCTGTCTCCTAGCCATAATTCTTCAATCCCTTTCCTCAGCCTCTTTTCCCTGAATCTCCACAAACCTGAGACTATCTGGTTTGAGCTGACAACTCTTTCATCTTCATTTTCCCATACCAGGTTGCCGCTGGCACCACATTGACTCAGTGTTCTGGACACCCAACACCTAATATCAGGGCTTCCTGACTTTCTACACTGAGGAGCAGAAATTTTATAAAGTGCTCCGCCAAACACGGACACTTTCTATCCCGCACATTTTAATGCCACTACTTTTAAAAATAAAAGTCTGCAAACAAAACAATATTTCAACAACTTTAAACTCAGCAATTCCAGTTGGAGATGTTGATTTAACTGAATGGAAGTAGGTAGTACTCACCAAGTAATGCTGCACGTTATCCAGTCTATGGATAAGTTCAGTAGCTTCACAATCGGCAGCAACTGGCTGACTTCCAGCAGTCTTCAGATTTCCCTGATTCTCATTTTGCTGTTTGCCCTTATCACCTTGTTTGAACAGTTTTTCAAAAAAGCTAACTTCTTTTTGCTTGGGTTCATTCACAGCGTGTTCTGGTGCATCTGATGATTCAGTTGCAGGCTGCTGCAGTTGCTTTTGTGGGGAGGATTCTTGAAGATTCACTTTATCAACTGATGTAGTGTTCACTGAGACACTGTCTTGATTGGTTTGGAGCTTTGCCGCTCCTGATATTGGCCCTGTAGAAGTGTCATCAGTACGCCCTGGTACAGAACGAGAAAAAGACATGGAAAACCTGGACTTGGAGACTGTCTTGGTAGACTTTTCCAGATCTTTTTCCTCTGCATTAGTATTAGCATTTTTCTCCATCGTTGCTTCTGATGTGAAAGTCCCGGTGTCCTGCTTAACAGCTGCTCCTGAGTCTACTGTAAATAAAAATATGAACAAAGATCCTGTTAACAATCTGTCGAATGTTATAGATATATCCGGGCTTGACACAGTGCAGGCCTTCTTCATTTGAATATATCTACATTTACTTGGCAAAAAGAAGCCTCATATTTAACCTTCTGCAGTCTGAATCTGCTTTGTCTTTTGTTGTGTGTCCCCACATTTTCTGTTTTCTCTTTCAGATATCCTGCATCCAAAATTAGTTGCTTTTTGTAGAATTGAGAATTACTCAAAAAAGGACAAAATACAAGGTTATGAAACAATGTGCAAAATTTTGATTTGAACACTGGAAGTGTGCTGAATATTAGCCTATTGCTTTAAACGCACATCAAAATGTTAGTGCTTATTGTTGACGGAGGGTGAGATAAAGCCCAGAAAGAATTAGAAAGTAGACATGTATTTGGAGCAGGTTCAATGTGAATCTGTAGCTGAATATTTAACAGTATAGTGGAGTATGATAACTATTCCTTTAAACCAGAGAGTGGCTAACATAGTTCCAGTCTTTTACATAGGAAACAGGGCAGGCCTGGCTGACTACAGGCCACATTAGCTTGACGTCAGTACTGGATTTGGCAGAACTTTCTAATGAGCATCATGACATCACATGGCCGGTAGTGAGAAAGGCACTACCTGTGAGGTCCTTCTTGTACGCCCGGACTCTCTGCACCACCGCACTTTGCCCTCAAAGTGGCTGCTGGAGAGAGATGTAGTGGTTTTTGTCCCGAGCAGCTCCATGACACACGCCTGTGCTTTATGGCCTGTTCCCCGGGATGCACATCGCAACAAACAGCGACAGTATCTGGAGGATAATCAATTTGGTGAAAGATGCTCTTTGCTCTGCCAGAAGCTTTCTGGTCTCTCAGAACAAGCAGCTAACCCTGACTGACTGTTGCAGACTGGCCCATTCCTAAATCCAGGACTACGTGCTGAGGGATGCATTAAAGCTTGGGCAGCTGCAACCAAGGCACAGTGGGGAATGACCATGGTCCATTCCGTTATCAGACTCTCCCATCACCTCAAATATATGTAAATAAGGTATTGTTCAAGTAAGAATTGCCTGTGGTTTTTTTGCTGGATAGAGTCAAGCTCCAATGTTTGTTTAGGCAGCACCAGAGGAACAGGAAAGCCAACGCTTCGGGTCCGGGCCCTTCTTCAGAAATTCTTATTCTCCATTTCTGAAGAAGGGTCCCGACCCAAAGTGTCAGATTTCCTGTTCCTCGGGTGCTGCCTGGCCTGCTGTGTTCCTCCAGCCCCACACTTTGTATCTGTGAGTCCAGCATCTGCAGTTCTTACTATCTCCAATGTTTGTTTGTTTCTTTGTATGCTACTGTACAGAACTGAACTGCTTTAGGGACTATTTATGCGTGTAAAGATATTTTTATGAAAACAGTTTATTTTTGAAATAAAAAGAAGTCAATGTTGGATAAGACGTTTGAGGGAATCATTATGGATGCATCATATAGCGACTTAGATAAAGAAGGCAAAGATTGCAATTTAATGCACCTCCCTCCACACAGATACGAATTTGGAGTGGGAGGCTATGGGCTTATAGGTGCTTGGCCAGTTGTAGGCAGGGGACATGCCATTCAAAAGGGATAGCAGGTTTACCTGGAGCTTACCGGGTGAGGGAGGGAGGAGAAAACAAAAAGTCAAATCATGATGGTAGAGGACAGCAGGTGAATATCCCTGTTTTACCATGTATTAAATTCAAACAGTAGTTTTGAATAAAAGCTGGAAAAATTTACTGTTTCAATAAATTAAAATTGAAAAACAAATTAATTCACAAAATTAAGACTGCTGAGTGAAAACTAAGAGCCTGAGCTAAGTAAATAGCTAAACAAAGACAGACACAATCAGGGCAGTTAGTGTTTTGTAACTGCATCTTCTGGACTATGTGGTGATCAGTGAAATGCTGAGCAGTAAAATTCATTGTAAACGCCTGAAAACCTTCAGCAGAATCGTCACCTCCTGAAATGTGGCAAAGTACAAAGAACAAAGAAAATTACAGTACAGGAATAGGCCGTTCAGCCCTCCAAGCCTGCACTGACATGCTGCTCGTCACAACTAAAACCTCCCACCCTTCCAGGGATCATATCCTTCCATACCCATCCTATTCGTGTATTTGGATTAGACCTTCCAAAATGCATTACCTCACATTTTTCTGGATTAAACTCCATCCGCCCTTTCTCTGGCCAAGTCACCAACCGATCTTTATCCCGCTGTATCCTCAGCGCTATCCACAATTTCACCGACCTTTGCGTCATTGGCAAACTTACTAATCAAACAAGTTACATTTTCCTCCAAATGATTTACAAATATTTCAAATATCAACGGTCCCAAAACTGATTCCTGAGGAATGCCACTAGTCACAGGTCTCCATTCAGAAACAGAACCTTCTGTCTTCTGTCACCAAGCCACTTTTTTTAATCCATCTTGCAAGCTCACCTTTGACCCCCTGTGACTTTACCTTCTATAAGGTCTGCAATGAGGGACCTTGTCAGAGGCCTTACTGAAGTCCACGTAGACACCATCCACTGCCCTACCCTCACCCATCATCTTCAAAAAACTCAATCAAGTTAGTGAGCCATGATCTCCCCTTCACAAAACCGTGTTGCCTCTCGGTAATACACCCACTTATTTCCAAGTGGGGATAAATCATGTCTCAAAGAATCGTCTCCAATAATTTTCCTACCACTGGGTAAGGCTCACCGACCTATAATTAGCTGGATTATCCTTGCTACCCTTCTTAAAGAAACAATATTGGCTATTCTCCAGTCCTCTGGGACCTCCCCTGTAGCCAGTGAGGATACAAAGGTTTTTGTCAAGGCTCCAGCAATTTCCTCCCTTGCCTCTCTCAGTATTCTGGGGTATATCCCATCAGGTCCTGGGGACCTGACTTCAAGACCCCCCACACCTCCTCCCTTTTGATCTCAACATAACCCAATCTATCTACACACCCTTCCCCAGACTCATCATCCACCAAGTCCATCTCTATGGTGAATTCTGATGCAAAGTAGATAATGGGAGGGGATGATCAGGCAGATTGGCACGAGAGAGATACCCACTATCACAGAATCTGGACAGGAAGGCCATTCTGCTGCACCACTTTTTGAGAGCCTTAAGTGGCCAATTACACTGAGATACTTAAATGTCAATTAATGACTACTTAAGGATCATAATTAATTCCATTCCCAATATATAAATACACCAGCACCTTTCCCAACCAGCACAATGCAGTTACCTGTCTTTTGCATGGTGGGGGTGGGTTGTGGGCCGAGGGCTATTCTGATCTAAGGATGATAGAGGAAATAGATAGGAGAGCCCAGGTCCTTTGTCCTGGCTTCAAATTTCCTCTCCCACCCCCTACCAACATTGCCTCCCAATCCACAAATCCCACTCATTCATTTCTGTGCCACCCCCACCCCAACCCTTCTGGAAGACTTACCATTTGTGCTTGCTGCTCCTGGAAATTCTAGACTAACAACTACAATCTCTGAAGGGGCTCCCGGTGACTGCCAGTCTCTGAGTGACCAAATGCTTCATCTGGTGCTGGGCCTGAGAAGTGATTCAGGCACCAGGCCCTCGGGTGACTAATTAAGTGCTTGAAAGGCACAAAAGACAGTGGGCTTTCCTGTTTATTGCTCCTGGCTGATGGGTGGTCCTAACCAGTATTACACCCACAACCACACTCTGATCAAAAACCGAAAGCTTCTGTTCCTTGTCGCTGAGTTGGAGTCCCAGTTGAAGCCTGGCATTTGTGAGGTGCAAATGTTACTTGCCAATGGTCAGCCCAAACCTGGATATTATCCAGATCTCGTTGCATTTGAATTTCCCATTTATTGACTGGGACTCCCTTCAGGCCAGGGACCTAGATGGGGAAAATTTGTTAGGTGCACTCAAGAGGATTTCTTGAAGCAACATGCAAATAGTTCAATTATGTAAGAGGTATTGGGGAATGAGCCGGGCTAGATGATCGAAGTTTCAGTGGGGGACAATTTCAGGAACAGTGACCATAATCCTATAAGTTTTAAATTAATCATGGATGAGGATAAGAGTCATCCTTGGGTGAAATTACTAAATTGGGGGAAGGCTAACTACCACAATATTAGGCAAGAACTGGGGAATGTAGACTGGGAGTGGCTATTTGAAGGTAAATCCACATCTGGCATGTGGAAATCTTTTAAAGGCTAGCTCAGTTGAGTTCACAGCCAGCATGTTCCTATATAAGTGAAGGGTAAGGATGGCAATATTTGGAAACCTTGGATGACAAATAAAATTGTGAGCTTAATCAGAAAGAAAAAGGAAACATACATAAGGTTTAGGAAAAATTAAGACACACAGAGGTCTTAAGGAATATAAAGAAAACATGAGAAAAGTTAAACAAGGCATTAGGAGGGCTAAAGGGGGCGTGAAATGACATTCGTAAACAGGATTAAGTCCCAAAGGCTTGAATTTATGTGGAGCTGAAGGATGTGGGCGAGGTCCTTAACAAATACTTTGCATTGGTATTCACACAGGACAAGGACATGGTGGACGGTGAGTCCAGAGAGGGTTATGTTGATATTCTAGGGCATGTTGATACAAAAAAAATGGGTTGGTGTTTTGAAAAACACTTAGGCAGACATATCCCGAGGACCTAATGTAAACTATGCCAGTATACTGAAGGAGGAGAAGGGGAAATTGCTGGGGCTTTTTGCAAAATCTTTTTTCCTCTTTAGTCAAAGGCAAGGTCCCACAGGATTAGGTAATAGTAGCCAATGTTGTTCATTTGTTTAAAAAGGGGAACAGGGATACTCTGGGAAATTTCAGGCCGGTAAGTCTTACATCAGTGGTAGGGAAATTAATGGAGTAGATTCTTAGGGATACGATTTGTTCACATTTGGAAAAATATAGACTGATTAGCAACACACAGAATGGCTTTGTTCGGAGAAGGTTGTGACTCTCGATTTTGATTGAGTTTATTGAGGAAGTGACAAAGATGATTGAGGGCAGTGGACGTTGCCTACATGAACTTGAGCAGGCCTTTAACAAAGTCCCTCGTGGCAAGCTGATGCAGAAGGTGAACTCACATGGGATCCACAGTGCGCTGGTAAGAGACTGACTTAGTGTAGAAGACAGAGAGGAGAGGTGGAAGTGCATTTTTCTGACTGGAAATCCCTGTCCAATGTTGTTTCACAGTTTGTTATACATATAAATGATTCAGAAAGGAATGTAAGTGGTCTGATTAATAAGTTTGCAGATAACACAAAATTGGGGAGCTGCAGATAATGAGCAGCATTGCCAGAGGATACAGCAGGATATGCTGGAGAGTTGGCAGAGAAATGGCAAAAGGAATTTAATCTGGACAAATGTGAGGTGGTACATTTTGACAGGTCTAATGCAGGAAGGAAGTATTCAGTAATTGGAGAACACATCAGTATTAACATGCAGAGGAATCAAAGTGGGAACATAATGGATATGGTGGTCAAGAATGCTAATGGCATGCTTGCCTTCATTGGTTGGGGTATAGAGTGCTAAAATTGGCAAATCATGTTGTAATTGTATAGAACTTTAGTAAGGCCACATTTGAAATATTGCATATAGTTCTGATCACCACACTACCAGAAGGATGTGGAGGCTTTGGAGAGGGTACAGGAATAGTTTACCAGAGTGTTGCCTGCTTTGGAGGATAATAGCTATGAGAAAGGATTGGACAGACTTCGTTTGTTTCTACATGAACATCAGAAACTGAAGGGGTGACCTCATTAAGGCTGGCAAAATTATGACAGTCATAGATAGAATGGAAAGCCAGAGTCTTTTGCTCGGAGTAGAAATGTTAATTATTAGGAGACATAGGTTTAATTTTAGGGGTGAAGTGAGAGGCAGGTCTTTGAGAAAGAGGGTGGTGTTTAGTCGTGCCAGATCAAGTGCCTGGAATGCACTGCCACAGGAGGCAGTAGAAGCAGATACAATAGCAATTTTTAAGAAGCATCTGACAGATACATGAATGGACAGGGAATAGAGAAATATGGACCATGTAGATGCAAAATATTTCTTGATTTCGAATGGTGTCACGTTTCAGAACAGGCTTGGTGGGCCGAAGGGCCTTTCTCTGCGCTGTACTGTTTTTTGTTTGTTGCTCTTCTTCAGTTGGGTGGTTGTTTTGGTCTGGCAGAGACTCGAAGGGACGAGTTGCTGTGGACCTCTATGACTCCACAATTCTCTTGTGGGGGACACCAAAGCTACAGGATTGCCACCAATAAATCAAAAAGTAAATTCAGGAGAAATTTCTTGGGACAGATGTTCCCAGCACCAATCAGGACGGAAATGGGGTGGGACTACAAAAAAGTGGTGCCACTGCTTGCTGACTGCACTGCTAGCTCTGCTCCCAACTCGACCAACTTCCCAGAGAACGAGGAAGGTAAACAGCAAGGGGAAAAATAGAGGGCAGGTGGGAAAGTGATTTCTGACGTTTTGAAATGTTCATGCATGGAGAAGTCGTGGGCAGCTCTCAAACTGACCAGCTGCAGCATAGTAGCAGCACTGAACAGGTTTATTGATGGAAAAAAATGAGAAATTTTAATATAAACCAGCCGAGCAGCAATGAAATTTTAATGCCTAATCTTGCCCTATCTTTCCACGTTGCACGGTTCTCTGTTTGCTCTGGTCATTTTGGATATCAGAATCCTCTTTTATTATTGAGACCACATAGTGACACCAGCCACCACAATGGTTGCCAATTTAAGTCAGCATAGAGTCCATGTCCCTGATGCCCTGTCTCCCAGCCATTAGTTGAACAGCAGTCCTGCTTGTGAACCAATGAAAATCCCTCTTCCCAACAGGCAGGCAATGGAGATAGGATCAATGAGGATTTATCCCACCTCTCAATTGCACATCCAATGGGAAATTATGGTCTCTTGGCTCAAGAGCAATCCATTGTCATAAGGAGTGATTGGGGAAAATACAATGAATGCAGTGTGTGTGTGTGTGTGTGTGAGCATACAGGCGCACACACAGGACAAGGATATGAGTGAAAAAAGAACAGAAGAATCCTGTTGAGCCACAATAGGAGAAGACTCTCCCAAACTGCTGCAATAATTTCAGCAGGAACTCTGAAGAACTGGCATAACTATCCACATTTACCCACTTATATATTACTTCCAATAGACTCAGAGAACTTCCATGCTATTCTGCATGATGTTCTGAAGATCTCGTGACATGGAAGTTTCTCAATTTTGTTTTATACAAAACGATGAACTCATCACTAACCTCCACTCCCAAGAAAGCTAGTCCAGTTGCTCATTAAGAACAGGCAGCGCATAAGTGAATTTCTTAGCAAATAACATGGTCTGACACCAGTATACTGGGACACCAGCAGCAGCTAGCCAATCAGCGGGAAGGTGGTGCTCAGTGAGGTGGTGTGTTGAAACCCTTAATTGACCATTAATTGATACTACTGAACCTTCTCACCCAGAACTCAGTTAGTGAGATGACAAAAAGAGGCAAAAGTATCTTTCCATGCCACCTACGATGGTAAAATCATAGTCTAATCATTTGACTTCATTCATAAATAGACCATAATGACTTTGCAGGATAATGCAATGGTACTTCAGAACAGCTTGTGATGCATGTTCTCATTAAACCAATACTATTTGGCTCCAAAAGTGCTTTGAGCATTACATTCTTTGGAGCTATTTAACCACTTTAAGTGTCAATATAATGAACGACAGAAAACACTGACTGCAAGGTCATTGGGGTCATTTAAGAGACTGCTGGACATGTATATGGTCACAGAAATTTGAGGGTGCATACATGAGGATCAATGGTCGGCACAACATTGTGGGCTGAAGGGCCTGTTCTGTGCTGTACTGTTCTATGTTCTATGTTCTAAGACCTTCTCCATGTTCAGAGTATGGTCTCGAGTGCTAGAACATCATTAAAACTGAATAATCACCTTGAAACATTTCTCACATCTCTATTCTTTGCAATATTGGAATGCTCCTCAGAAGCCTTCACCATATTTAACTAATCTTCTTTATCCAATACTGCAACCATAAAGCACATTTCTTAGCTACAACTCAACATTAAGTGTGAGATGTGAGATTTGGTATTATTTTCAAAGTCATGTCCTAAGTTAGTCAATCCTAAACAATTTAAAAACTGTATCTTGACCCGAGCTTATATAGTTCTTGTTTTTGTCCAAGAACCATCACAATTCCGAGTACACAAATAAATAGAACACTGTTACTTCATGAAATGGTAGTCACACATTAGTACCCTGTAATGTGATAATTAACTGCACTGAAAGGAAGTACAAATGGCAACTAACTGCAGTTGACACCATGTGGCTTATCGTGCGTGCCTCAGGAAAGGCCTGAAAGTGGACCCGTACAAGTGGTGAATCACACAATGCACAATGCAAGCTCTATGACACAAGCTTGCAGAGCTTGTGACTTATCAGCATTTTGTGATTACAATAAGCCTGTTGTATATTAGATGCAGAATACATTAGGTAAAATGGCATAAATTAATCAAGAAATGCATTGCTTAGACTATAATTCCTGAAAACCGTCATAAAGGAGAAAAAATTTGTTTGAAGTATTTTCAACTTGGATGATGGAATCATTCGTTTAAAACCTAAAGAGTGGATTTTATTACATTTTAATTAGATTTTGTTTAAAATAATACATCTTCAGAAAAAAACAATATTATCGAAAACACAACAAAGTAATTTGATGAACAACATGTAATGTTGGATCATAATTTTTTAATCTGTCATTGACAGACATTTTCCAGGTCCCTCTGAAGACAGGATAATCCGGAGGGGCTGGAGCATTGTAAATGTGACACCAAAGTTTAAGACAGGGACAAGGGGCAGGTCTACATGGGCATTTCTTAGATCAGAGAAAAGTTGAAAGTGGTGTTCCCCCGGAGTCAATGTTGGGACACTTGCTTTTTCTAACTTTTGAAAACAATTTGAGGATTGGTGTCAAGGGAAAAGTCTCTAAATTTGGCAATGGTACTAAGTTGGGGAGAAAAGTGAATTGTGGAGATAATGCTGAATGATTTTGGAAGGGCATTGACAAGTTGGCTAAATGTGCAGATGTCTTGCAAATTAATTTCAATTCAGAAAAAGGTGAGGTAATGCATTTTGGTTTAAGAAACATGGAGAGACAAAACAAGCTCAATGTTGTAACTTTGAGGAGACAGCAGCAGCAGAGAGACCTCAGGATTCGTGTGCATTATTCTCTGAAGGTTGCCAGGCAAGTTGAAGCAGTTGTTCAGAAGGCTTAAAGGACCCTTGGTTTGATAAATAAAGGCACATAGTACAAAAGAAAGGAAGTGATGCTTCACCTTTACAAACCATTGGTTAGATCACTTTTGGAGTATGGTGTTTAGTCAGGGATAACTCATTTAAGGAAGGAAGTTAAAGCCCTGGAGGGAGTTCAAAGCAGATTTAATGGAATAATACCAGGAATGAGGGATTTTAGATACAAGGGAAGATTAAAGAAAGTGGGCTTATTCTCCTTGAAGCAGTGAAGATTAAGAGGGGACCTTATTGACATGTTCAAAATTACAAACAATTTTGACAGGATAAAGAAGGACATTCTGTTTCCACTAGTTGGTATGTCAGGAACAAGGGTCACAATTTTATCACTGTCAGCAAGAGAGCTAGGAGTGAGGTGAAGAAAAACTTCTTTATGCAGAGAGTTGTTAGGATTTCAAACGTGCTGTGTGGGAGAGTGACGGACACAGTCTCCATAATGAGGTTTCAAAGAAGAGCTGGGTATATTTCTGAAAATGATTAATTTAGAGGGCTACAGAGATAGGGCTGAAGAATGTGGCTAGCTGGTTAGCTCTTTCAGCAGCCAGCACAAACATGATGGGTTGAAGGGCCTCGTTCTGTTTTGTAAAATTCTATGATTATATAGTTCTAGACAGTTGCCAACATGTTATGAGATGTATTACCTTTCAACGTTTCACTCCACATTTGGATCTTAAATCCTGTGTCGCGAGTTGTCCATGAATGACTAAAGATTTCAGCTAACAGGAAGTAATACCACCCATAATGTATTAAAAGTGATGAGTGGGTCATAATATTCCAATTCAAAATCTCACAATTATTCGACTGCAATGTAGGTGATGTTGAGAGGTCTTTTTTCGAGGGTCGTTACATTATAACATTTGTTGCTGAAGCTACATCTGTAAGAAGCTACATTCAAAGTTGATTATCTCAAGAAAATGTTGGAACTTGTGCACAGTTCCAGCCTTAAGCTAACAGTACTGGGTGGAAGGAGATGGGCAGAATTTTGATGCAGGATAAAACTGTAAATAAAAACTTTGTTTTTTTTTAAACCTCTGGCAAATTTTAACACCTCTCCTAGTTCGCTAATTCACTGCCAGCCTCTCCGATCATGATGGCAGGCAGGGCCAAGTAACACTGGGTAGCTTCCAATGCTGTACTTGATGCCTTTGCTGGTATATTACCTGGAATGGGGCTGAAATCGGCAGGTCATCTGCCATTAAACCCATTAAGTTGCTTAAATTGTCAATTATTTTTTATTTAAGGGCCTCCTCTTACTGAGGAATCCTAATACTACCAAGGGAACCTTGGTCGTGTATTCAGGCAGGCCTTGACTGAAGGGAGATTCTCCCCACACCCCTGCACTTATTATCACAGGTACCATTTGTACCCTGGGCTGGGTCTCCTGATCGCTGCCCATCAATGCTTCACCTGGGACTGTCTGACTGACCCCAGCAAAGCCAACCCAGCTATCTGGCAGCTCGGCCACTTGTCGTTAGGGACGGACTGCAGTCTCAGTAGTGGCCATACATTCTGATGTGGCACCAGATCAGCAAATGTGATACTGAACAGATCACCTTTTATTGTTAAAATAAATCCTGCGCTTGGTAAACTGACAAATATTGTCAGAACCTCATGGCCCTCTGCAAATACCAACATGTGAACCTTTGAGGGGAAGAACATGACTGCAGGATGATAGAGTATTGAAAAGGCAGCACCTCTGACACTGCAGCACCAACACAGATTTCTTGTTCAAGGTCAGCACTTTCAGCAGGTTTGGGGGTGGCATTTGACATGGACAGGCTAATAATTTGGTGCTGCTGGCCTACATATGCGTTTCCCAGCACTAATCCCGTGACCACTCTCCTGCCCAAGCCAACTGAGGGAAGGTCAAACTGAGTGTGGAATGGCTACCTGTAATCTTCCAAGAGGTCTGTGAGCTCCGGATGGTGTCCAGAGGACAACTGATTGCTGCAGGTTTAATTTCTAGCAGAAGGACAATGTGCAGTATTCCAGGATCAACGTGAAGTCTCCCCCACCAGTCTGGCCATAACTGTTGGTCACTGGTGGCATGGTCAGGCAGCTGTGGCTTTTTATCATTTCTGATATTTTAAAAGTGCTTGTGTAGCAAGCCCTCTCTGGGCCACAGATGCTGCCACATGAGCATGCAAGGTTTTGAGCTTTATTTGTCACCCTACATGACCTAGAATGCAGGAGCCTGATTTTCTAATTCAGTACTGACTGCTGATGGTGGCGGAAATGGAGTGGGAAGGGAGGGGGAGTCTTCTTTGAATGCAGGATGACCTAACATTGGTCCCTGTAATGCTAACCAGGCAGGTTTTGCTCCTGAATGCACAAGACCCTGACGGTCTGCTCCCTTTGAGTGACACTCGATGGTGATGTCAGTATGTGATTGTGATGGTCAAAGGAAACCCACATTCGAATAAACGAGAGTTAAAAGGGTAGGTAGAAGGCCAAAAGTAGAGCATGGACCATCTCAGCCACACCTGGAAGCATAGGGCCAATCTAAGTAAATTGCAGAATTTCAGACCCAATTGATATGCCAGCTCCATGCCTGAACCTTGTTAAGCAGACTTTAAATTGCTGCTATTGCTTAGCTGCTTCATTACACATGTTAACTGTGCAGCAATAATCTGTATATTTTGTTATATAAGGCCCATGATAGGCCATCTCAGTAACCATTGGTTGGACAACAATTTCACTTAGTGATCACCTGAATGTTGATGGTTTTCTCTTCTCATGATCCAGCAGCCACACTATCAGTTTTCTGTCTCACAGCAGGAGCTGCATACTGGAGTACTCTTTGTACGTACTCAAGACATATCTGCACACATGGCCCACCTCCACATCGATTTGCTCCCAGGGTTGGTGAATTTGACTCACTCCTGCACCTATCACCCTGAAGTGAGCAGCATATCATTCAAGAAGAGATAATGGGAACTGCAGATGCTGGAGAATTTGAGATAACAAAGTGTGAAGCTAGATGAACACAGCAGGCCAAGCAGCATCTTAGGAGCACAAAAGCTGACGTTTCACAAGGGTCTAGGCCCGAAACGTGAGCTCTTGTGCTCCTACGATGCTGCTTGGTCTGCTGTGTTCATCCTGCTTCACACTTTATTATATCATTCAAGAACCCTCCCATTGAGGCAGATACAGCCAGAGCAGAAAGTGAACAATTGAAGCTGCTTGACATGCCAGGGAAGCTCCAAGCTGAAATCTCTTATCACTGAAATAAGTATCATTTATTTATTAATAAAATATTTGATCTCTCTTTGTAATTTAGTAAATGGCTCTTTCTTAAGAAAAAGACATATTTGTATTGACCATTTTTTTGTATAAAACTCCTGAAATCCTACAGATGGTATTTTATCATCCCATCAAATTGTTTATCTGCAATGTTCATTTGGCAAGTATTAGTGTGTCTTAACAGTGTCCTAAATTAAGTTTAACAATCATGACAAACCAGACCCCTACACCCATATGGTAAACAAGTTTCATGCTATCCTTAGTCAGTGGTGTGTTTTTTGTTATTTGTTGAGTCTTGCTCCAATTTAGACTTGGATTGAAAAGTGTCACAAGTATTATAAATTGTTCAGGAGTGCTGGGTTTCCCATTCTTTGGTTATGCACTTAGTGTTTAATGGAAAAAAAAGATAGCCACCAAATAAGTTTACAAAATGCAAATGTAAAAGCTATCATGCTTCTGTTCTTTTCTACAGAAACGTACCAAACATTTTCCAATGAATCATAGCTAATATTTGAATTTAAGGTGGTTCTGTTGTATAATAGCCGGAAAATAAACAGTTTATACGGAAAATGTTTGCCTTTATGCTAACTGGTTGTAATGCTTGATTTCACACCATGGGAATGGATTTCAAATTCAAGGATAGCTAGAATTCAAGCATTTTTGTTGAAATTTTAGAGCAACATTTTTAACAGCAAGTGGGAGCCGCAAGGGGAAGTCTTGTAACCATTTTCTGTAGATCCAGGTTTTTCTGGTAGGAGAAAGGGGGTACAGCACGCTTCACAAGGATGGAAACATAAACTCAGCAGGCCATATGAGCCAAGAGCTGACTTCAACAAACCCCACTTTAGCTTTGCTTGGACCTTAACTCAAAGTATGAGAGTCAAATGTTCATTGAGTAGTTATAAATACTCTTGAAGGGTAGAATACTGATGTGGCCTGAAGTTTCTCAAATCCCCTGCTCTTTAAAGTTGAAAAGTAAAGCTATGACAAAGATTAAAACATAACCTCTACTGGAGTACTCTGAGATTAAAAAGAAAAGTGGCATCTGTTTGAACAATTTAAACCAATATCTTTGTTGACATTTCCCCAAGGACTAAGTATAATGCTACTGTCTATGGTTAGGCAATTTTCAAAAGCTACTATCTCAGCAGGACTACAGAGGTCACAGTTTGATTGATAGTTTAAAAGGTTATTAAAGGATTAGCTGTCTTTGATGTGGGATCTGGATTCAAGTTTGTTTTTAAGACGTTAATTACTTGAGAAAACACAGAAGCTTTGAATGGGTTCTGCGAAGAGCAGATCACTTCGCAATCAAGAGAGAATGATCGAAAGCTGTACTCAGTTGTTAGAGGATTTTTGTTTTTGCTTTTCAGCTCCACACAGCTTCTGAGTTCCATCTATGGTAGATTCTGGGAGAGTTGCCACAGAGGTGGCATGGACTGGGCGTTTGGTTGGTAGGGTGAGGTTTGAGGACCTAACAGTTTCTGAAATGACGGGGCCGAAGTTCCAGAAAACTGAAATAGGCCTTCTAAGCGGCCCAGCTCATTATTTGCCTGTCCCTGGTCAACTATCATCTGGTTCTGGAGTCAGCAGGCTGGATTCCCACTTGTTCAATATTCCAGGATAAAAAATGTATATTTCAAAATATTTTTAGTGGCTCAGATCTGGTAGTTTTCCAAATGAGCTAAAAATTTTTAATGTGAAATACTGAACACAAGATAATCTTCATAAGTGCATTGTTTTATTTAAACTCAGTGATAGAGCAGAGTATAAAGATGGAGAAGACAATGATTTTATTATTTCATGATGTCATGTGCCTCTCATCATTAACCCTGATTTGCACTGCACAGAACGTTTGGATCTGCAAATTATGTACTTCCTCTAAATGTAACAAAATGCTGTTTCCATTCCTCTTGTTTTTATCAGCTTAAACGACATCGTTGATCCAACCAAACTTCATCCTGCTACTTTCTTCCATCCTCTGAACTCTGACAGCATAATATTGCATCATATAGTTCATGAAGTATAGTTAGTGTGACACTGGATTAGAGACAAGTCAGTTTGATTACAGCAATAAGAAAGAAAAGGGAACAAAACCTAAACTCAGAATAGAGGTTTGATATGAATGAAACACAATGGATATAAAAGAACACCTACAGGCAAACAGCAAATTTTGTTTAAAATAAAGGAAGGAGAACAATGATTTAAAACACAATGAAGATTGGTGAAATTAAGACAGTAAAAAACTAGATGTGGCTAGTATAGTTAGGGAAGTGAAAATACAAGTCGTTCAGTCCATTGTGCGACATACCTTTGGCTTTTCCAGACTTTAAATGTAATTTCTTCATCAGGTAATTAATTCTGCGGATATCTTCAGATGGAACAAGTGAAGAATGCAGAGAGATAGAATGATGAAAAAAAAATACTAGAGAATAAAAAGAAATTGTTTTAAAGAGATGTATATGCAGTCTGTGTTATGGATGCAACATTCTCAACTCTCCCTCACTGCTGCTCAGGGAAAAGGAAGCACTTGGCCAGTCTACTACCCAATGGTGATCACAGTGCCATAGTTTTCGCTGCTTTTCTGCAACAATTTCATTCAAAAACTCATCACCAATGATTCCAAAATTGGCTGTTTTTATGAGATGCTGTGCATTGGTATTAAAAAATAAAACAGAAGAACAACACCTCAAACGAAATGTCAGCTTTCCTGCTCCTCTGATGCTGCTTGGCCTGCTGTGTTCATCCAGCTCTACACCTTGTTATCTTGGATTCTCTAGCATCTGTAGTTCCTACTCTCTCTGAATCCATTTACACCCTCAGTTTTAAAATGTTAATAAGATTGAATAAACTCTTCTTGCTTTTACTGAGAATATGAAGGAAAAACAGAACACATTGCAATGTTTTACTCTGGGTATTGTAACTCATCACTAGTTAATTATGATTAGTCACACTGTGAAATAGTTCTCATTGATTGTTAAATAAGTTGAAACATGTTTAGGTCTCACCATGAGTAGTGGCATTAAAAAAATTATATATTTTCCACCAATGGACAATTACTGGATTGTTTAGACAAGTTTAAATGTGATCATGAAACACAGCTCCAGTGCGTGACCGTTCTGATGCCTGCAAATCACAGTTAATTGATAGCACATGTGACTACAGCGTGCTGTCAGTTACTTGAACTGAATGAGACCCACTCAGATCAACAAAAAATTCAGACTTGATTCCAAACCCTGACCTCAAGATTGGACCTTGCTAGATGGAGACAAAATGTGCCAGTTTCACAGTGTTCTTTCTTGATAACTGTCTTTCAAGAACATGGGTCTTAAACAACTTCTTACAGTCACAATCACACACAAGTGAATGCCAAGTCACATTAGGATTGACCAGATGCTAGCACAGTGGTGGAGTTAGGAAAGGACATGGAAAGGAGAGGGATTTGGAGGCAGTGGAGTTGGGAAGAGAGTTCCAAGCTGCAGGGCTTAGAAGGCTGAGTAAATGTCTTCTAATAGAACAGTGAAGCAAAAGAGAATGTGTGCAGGAGGCTAAACTTACAAGTATTTCAGAGTGAGTTGTAAATTTTGTGGATATGACAGGGCAACATCAGGGAGGGATTGAAAAATAAGGATGATAATTTAAAATTCTGTACAACTTTCCCATTGACTGATGAAAACATTACTGGGATATAATCTATACTCATTTTGTTTTCTCTTTAAAATTATTAGAAAGAGATTTTGCAGATGTTGGGCTCTATCCTGGACACTTGAAAGGTTCAGCAGCACTGATCAGTAACATATGTTAAATAGAGTAACTAGGTTACCATGGCGTAAAATACATGCAGAAATCTTGCATTCAGAGTTAGTACTTTGATGTGCCTATTTTGAAACACAGGGCTAACAGTTATCAACTTTACATTAAAATTTCCAATTTAGGTTAATTTATGAATGTGTCTTTTTTTAACAGTGATTGATTATTTTTAATTATGAAATGTATTCCTACACATGAACAATGCCTGCAACACTAGTTTAAACCTCCTTTCACAGTCCACAAAATTATCTTAATATGCCTTCTTGAACTTTGGGTGTCAACACATGGCAAAATGCCAATTACTTCACAGAATAATCCTTAAGTAGCAATATCCTGGCAATTAACAAAAGCTGGGTGTATTTCTTCTTTGTTTGCCTAACTAATCCATAAGAAAACACAACCTGAAGTTATCAGAAACGCTTATTTGTTGTAAATTTGAAGACAGTAATACTGAGATAGCACTGTGGCATTCTTTAGGCCCAACCTCTATAAAGATTTATATTTATGTTTTGTTTTTACTCTATGTTCATGGTAGACTGAAAAACTTGTAGAAAAATCTGCTCTTTGATTTTATTGGTTATTAAAAAGTCAGTAATCCAATTAATGAGAATTAATTTTGCCTACTGAGATGATTCAACTGAAAGTAATTCTAATTATTTAATTATGTCCTTTCAACATAAGTCGAAAGGGCTATTGGCAATGCACACATGATCAGTTTACTGCATGATGGGTTCCTTTGTAAACAGTGTAAAACTGTTTACAAAGTGCACTAGAGCCATTTATTGGTAGACATGCAGTACTACAAGTCAGAACTAGATTCACTTCCTCCATTTAGACACGCTCTCAAAATGAAATCAATTTCCTGTTCATTAATAATATGCAAAGAATTAGGTTTTAATATTTTTATATAAATCAGCAACAATGTTTTTGCACAGGTTGACTCGTCTGTTTGAAAAGCAATTTCATGGTATTAAATTAACTTTTATTGCTTGTGTTTAATTACTTGTGCCCTGGTGTTATGCTTGAATTATGACAATGATCTCAGGCGTAGGTATCTCATGCCTCAGGAAGCTTAATAGCCAGTTCTTCTTTCTTATGTACACCATTAAACATTTCATGGAGAATAGTTACTTGCAAGATTGAAATTATTGTTATTTTGAGATGGTTGAAGCCTGCTTTCTTTGATTAACAAAACATATTCTTGAAAACATGAAAACTGGATGAACAAATATTTGTATGATTTGCTCATATGTAGGCACATATAATATACAAAGTCTTGATCAGAGGTGGGGATGTTTGCTGACAATTGCACAATGTTCAGTACCTTTGGCAGATCCTCAGATACTGAAGCAATCCTTCTTGACATGCAGCAAGACTTGAATTCAGACTTGAATTGATAAGTGGCTTGTTACATTCATGGCACACAAGGTGCAGGCAGCTCGCATGTGCAACAAGAGAGAATCTAACCATCATCCCTTGACTTTCAATGGTGTTACCATCAATGAATCCATCCCTTAACATTCAATGGTGTTACCATCAACGAATCTCCCACTATCAACCTCCTGGGAGTTACATTTCAATCAAAATTGAACTGGACTAGCAATGGTTACAAGAGCAGGTCAGAAGCTGAAATCTTGCAACAAGTAACTCACTTCCTAACTCCTCAAGGCCTGTCCACTAAATACAAGGCATAAGACAGGATTGTAATGGAATACTTTCTACTTGCAGAGATGAGTCAGCTGCTACAACATTCAAGAAGACAACACCATCCAGGGCAAAACTATTTATTTGGTATCATCTAATACCTTCAACATTCACTCTCTCCATCATTGATGTTCAGCAGCGGCAGTGTGCATCATCTACAAGGGGCACTGCAGAAATTCACAAACGTTCCTTAGACAGCACCTTCCAAAGTCTCAGTATCTGTCAACTAAAGGGTGAACAGTAATAAACACATGGAAACACCATCACTTGCAAGTTCTTTTCCAAACCACACACCATTCTATATGTCACAGAATCCCTACAGCGTGAAGCAGGCCATTCAGCCCACTGAGTCCACAATGACCCTCTGAAGACCATCCCACTCAGACTCACCCCCTTACCCTAGCCTAAGGGCGGCACGGTGGCTCAGTGGTTAGCACTGCAGCCTCACAGCTCCAGGGACCCGGGTTCAATTCCAGCCTCGGGCAACTGTCTGTGCGGAGTTTACACATTCTCCCCGTGTCTGCCTGGGTTTCGTCTGGGTGCTCCGGTTTCCTCCCACAGTCCAAAGATGTGCAGGCTAGGTGGATCGGCCATGCTAAATTGCCCATTATAGGGGGGTGGGTCTGGGTGGGATGCTCCAAGGGGCGATGTGGACTTGTTGGGCCGAAGGGCCTGTTTCTACACTGTTGGGGATCTAATCTAATCTAATCCGTGAAACCCTGTATTTCCCATGGGTAATCCACTTAGCCTGCGCATTCCTGGACACTATGAGCAACTTACCGTGGCCAATCCACTTATCCTGCACATCTTTGGGTTGTGGGATGAAACTGGAGCACTTGGAGGAAACCCATGCAGATACGGGGAGAATGTGCTAGCTCCAACAGAACAGCCATTAAACACCCATGCACGCAGGTAAAGATAAATGGAAACGACACTATATTTCATTCCGAGCATTACCAGCCAGTCGCCATTGAAAAAACCAGGACAAAAGAATTTAAATTAACCTGTAAAACCAAGAGTTGCCCGAGGCTGGAATTGAACCTCTGGTGGTGCGAGGCAGTAGTGTTAACCTCTGAGACATCATGCCGCTCATTCTGACTTCGAACTTTATTGTCACTGGGTCAAAAAACTGGAACTCCACACCCCCACAGCAGTGTGGTTGTGCCTATAAAACACTGACAACAGTTGTTAAAATCAGCGGTTCACTACCACCTTCTCAAGGGCAATCAGGGATCAATTACACTGAGTGTAGGTTTCCAGCACCCCAGAACAAATTATAGGGGAAGCCCAACTCCATACCAACCAACCCGACCTTCTGGTTGCCACCCATTTTAATTCCCCCTCCCACTCCCCTGGCAACATGTCCTTCCTTAGCCTCCTCCACTGTCAGAGTGAGGCTAAATGTAAACTGAAGGAACAGCACCTGACATTTTGCCTTGGGAGCTTGCAGCCTAAGGGCCTGAATATTGACCTCGTCAGCTTCAAAATCCCTCCACCCCCAGCCTTATCCCATGTCCCACTTCCCTGGCCCGACCTAGCCTGTCCATCTTCCGACTCACCTATCCGTTCCACCCTTCCCACTGACCAATTACAATAGCCCCTTATCTGCATCCACCTATCACCAACCCATCTACCCTTCCCCAGCCCCATCATCCTCCCTCTATTTATTTCTGGGCTCCCCTCCCCCGGCTAGTCCTGATGAAGGGTTTCGGCCCGAAATGTTGACTTTCCTGCTCCTCTGATGCTGCCTGGCCTCCTGTGTTTACCCAGCCCCATGTTTATTGACTCCACTTGGGCAGATGGCCATGGTTTAACATTCCGGATGACCCGCTTTAATGAGCATGATGCAAAACTGTTGTTAACCTCCAGCAGGAAGGCCTGCTTCATTGAATTCCGACCATTCAGGGGCCAGGAGCTCTACACTCAGGCAGTGTCAAGCGGCAGAAACGGCCAATACTGGTACGAGCAGGCATTCAGCAGTTGAGTGGGAATTGAAGCAAGTCCAAAGCAGTTGGGGCTAGGCTGACAGGTCCCAGAAAGTGCAAGACCTCTGGTATGGCTGGGGGTATGGAGGCATATTGAACAATGCCAGAATGTGGGAAGGGGGTCCAGAATGAAAGCATTGCAGCTTCACTGAACATCAGCCACAGGTTAAGCCAGCCAGACTAGAGGTAGGGCATAGGTCTTTATATCATAGAAGTGGCAAGGTGAGCTCCTTAGTTGGACATTAATAGCACATTTAAAGGCCTCAATTGAGCCATGGTGGATAATCCAAACAGGATTTCGTTGTCAGCCCACCCATAGAGGTGGGAATGGGAATATTGCTGATGGCATGGCAATATTCCACCTGTCTGTCCTCCCACTCATCAATGGTCCATTATATTGTACCTACATTATATTTTACATTGAAGTCATGAATCATTACTATCAGATCAGCATTGGAGAATGTGCGGCCACTGCTACCTACAATTTAAACTACCCATTTGTCATTTTATACTGAATACCTTTGCGCCTTCTGGTCTTATTCTGACAAAGATCCGGGGCAAATATAATCCCATTGAAGCCATGGCCCTTAAGCTCTGTCTTCAGGTGATTCACAAACTGTTTTTAAATGGGGCTACAACTCAATCAGAGATGTAGGAACTGCCGATGCTGGAGTCTAAGCTAACAAGGTGTAGAGCTGGATGAACACAGCAGGCAAGGCAGCATCAGAAGAGAAAGAAAGCTGATGTTTTGGGTCTGGACCCTTCTTCAGACTTTCTGATTTTTTTTCTGAAGGCTCCTCTGATGCTGCTTGGCCGGCTGCGTTCATCCAGCTCTACACCTTGTTATCTCATTTAAACGGAGCTGGTCAGCTCAGCACAGCATGGTCTGTTGGTCAGCAATGCTCAACACACAACCCCTTCATGCGCACCCCTCCCCCCATCCTCCCACAAAGTATGTAACAACATTGAACTAGACAGGAATATATGTGGGTACTAAAGCATTTAGTTACTCTAATATCATAATATTATCTCTGAAAGCACTTTACAAGCTGTAAAGTCCTTTTAAATTGTGTTGCTGTGATGTAGAAAATGTGGTTGCCCATTTACACACAGCAAACCCTCAAAAACATGACAATGATCAGGTAAACTGATTTTGTGCTGTTGACTGAGGAATACATTCCGTGAGGAAACTGGAGGTAACTCCCCTGTAAAATGGAATCTGTTATATTTACCTGAGAAAGAAGATCAGGCCTCAGTTAAACATCTTATCCAGAAGAAATATCGAAATGAATGGGTTCAGTTATGTGTTTTCTGGGTGGAGTAAATTTTAACGTCATCTGTCCAGCAGCGACTAGATAAAATCATCCAGCTAACACAACTAAATATTTCTAATTTCAATCAAGCAAGTTCAAGTTCAGTAAGAATTTTATTTTTAAAAGATGCCAGTTACACCACTGGCATCTGATTACAATTTAACTTGGTGTCTTGAGCTGGAAGCCATTGCAGCTTTCCCAAAAGCTAGAACCAAACATGTTTTACATGTTTTAAAATTAATTTTCAGTGGAGACAAGTGTCATGATTGCACTTATGGAAGTATTGAACATTTAATCACAATTCCTTTTTAGAAAAAAAAGGTACAGCTGAAAGGATGTAAATTCGGAACTGTCCAGACAGGAATTCTGGAATGTCATACCTGCACAGTCAGGGAAACTTCAAGTGGAAATGGTAAAGAGGAAAAGATAATGAGAGCCTGAAGGCTGACTACCCAAACCCCTCTAAACAGCAGAAAATCTCCTGCAGATATGCTTTTGTTTTACCTTTTAAAACCCAGCAAAAATAGAGTTAAAGTTGAGTTTCAACTCTCTTCTACATATGCCACTGTTACTGATGCCCTAGTTTGTGAACTAGTACAATATTAAGGCCTCGGTTTGGAACAGCCATTAAACACCCATGCACACAGGTAAAGATAAATGGAAACGACACTATTTCATTCTGAGCATTACCAGCCAGTCGCCATTGAAAAAACCTGACAAAAGAATTTAAATTAACCTGTAAAACCAAGAATCCCAGAATTCACTGTATAATTACAAATATCAATGTTAGCAGTACAACTGAATGGAATGTGTGTGATGTACAAATATCTGTTTGTCATTAATCACTCATATAGTGAGTTGTATATCACTTCTTAAACATTTTTATTGGGTCACCTTTCATTCCTAATCTGGATATAAGTAAATTACATTATTTTCTTGTCTTGCAATTATTCAGTATAACCTCATGTTTTTGTTATCTCAAGAATGTCTGGTTAACTTGGCTCCTTTTAAAATGTAAATTCCTTTATTCTGGGAGAAAGCTGTCCACAATAAAAGGCATCCTTTTTAAATTCACCTTGTTATGACCAAGCCAAGGGACTGGCAAATAAACAAGGACAACCAGCTCACCCCTCCATAACCAGGATCTTAACAATTTGGGGTATCTTGTTTGGAACTGTAACACTTTGGGGAATCTCATCCAAAGACATGTTGAAACATTGAAGAAAGGAAATGTGCTCCTCCAGACCCTATCAGGGAAACTTGATCCTCTTCCCGATGTGGACTCATTCCTTTTTTCTATTTTGAGGTCTTTACAAGTCAACCCTAACAACTGATGTAACATCTACTGCCTAAACCTAACCCTAACCCTACCTGCTGTGACAGCCAGCTTATGTGATTTTCAACTGCTTCCCACTTGAAATGGTTTGGCCAGCAACATTTGACTGAACATAGACATAAGAATCATGTCTGGAGCAAAAGGTGATTTTTGTTTAAATGCACATCACTATTTAGGCATTTAAAAAACTGACCATATTAGCCAACTAACCTGTGGATTAATAGCTTCTTCCATATCTCAGTGGACATACGCCAGAATTGAAACTATATATTACTGGGATGGATTGAGGTGTAAGCATGATGTTACAAGTCTCATAATATTAGGTTTTGGATTTTAAGCCAAATGAACTCTCTGATAAGAATATCTGTTTTGCAACTGTAAATATATGTGAAACTTGGTTAAATGTTAATTCAGTATTAGTGGCCTAAAATAAATTCTATGTAATCCACTTCAATGCAAAAACTTGAAATGTGAAGACTAACGGTATAAAGGATGTTTTTCAGTTTAATTCAAAATTTATCCCCTGAATAGTTAATACATACCAGTATCACTCTTGTTCTCCACTGGGTTTGGTTTTCGAAGAGTCGGACCATTTTGAACAATCTCAGTATGAGTTTCAGTCTGAAAAGTGAAAATATATGTGATAACCAAAAGGTAAATTACATATCATACATTAGCTGATTAAATGCTAGGCAAGTTACATTATCTCATAATGAAATGAACAAACAGACAATTTAAGAACAATATCTATAATAAAAAATGCGGATTGAAGAATGCATGTGTTAATAATTGAATGGAGAAATTCTTACAAGTTAAAACTGACAAATTCACATGCGAACTTTTAACGTTTTCTTCACCAATGTAACAAATTCTGTAATCACTAACTCCCCACTGAGAGTATTACATCTACAACACACTGATCATATATTCCTTCTGATTAAAAAAAATTCTTGTGGCCTCCAAGTCTATTGGGAACTGCATGCTCTTCAGTTCATGTTTCTTCTCTCTAAAAGGCAAGTGACTCATCCTGAAAATCTTTTACCAAGAATAAAGAAATTATCTCATTAATACAATTTGGCATATGCTGCGGTGGTGCAGTAGGTCTCACTTTGAAATGCTATAGAATCAAGATTATAAAGTATAAATTGTTAATTTCAATGTGCCAAGGACGAAGCTAAGGACTATGTGATATCACAAAACAAAAGCTCAATGTCTGTCTTTTTGGTGGGATTTGGAAAAGAACAATAACTCACAAGGGAAGCCAAAGAAAATCAGTTACATTGTGATCTGTGCTTATATTTTAGACATACAACAATACAAACACTCAGATCAACTTTCAATTTATTGTAGCAGAAAGTGCGGGAAATAATCAGCAATTCAAGCAGCATTTTTGCGGAGAGAAACAAAGTTAAATGTTTCAGGCTGATGACCTGAAAGATGAAAGATAATTGACCTGAACCATTAGTATTTGTGAAGAGAAAAAGAGTTGAGCATTTTCAGTATTTTACACTTTTGTTTAAGATATCCTACATCTACAGAGTTTTGGTTGTGCTTCAGTTCCTGTCCAACTCATGACTGCTACAGCTAATGGGAACACTAAAAAAAATCACTATCCTCAACTCCCAAACCACAGCAGTTGAAATAAATAAATTTAAAAGTGTTTAGCATTTTGAAATGAGCCCATTGAATCCGGTAACATTCACTTCTCATAACAACAAGGCTCTGAACAAGACTCTGTCACAGAGCTCCCAACAATGTGATCAGAGATCCCGCACTGCAGATGCTGGAGTCAGAGATAATACAGTGTGGAGATGGAGGAACACAGTAGGCCAGACCCTTCTGAAGAAGGGTCCTGACCTGAAATGTCAGTTTTCCTGCTCCTCTGATGTTGCCTGGCCTGCTGTGTTCCTCCAGCTCCACACTGAGTTATCCCAAAAATGTGATGGTGTTTGGCTTTGTATGCTCATTCTGACGTGAACATTTTGATTATATTCTGGAGCAACAAAAAGCACTTGATCTCAAATCACAATATTCTCTGCCAGGGTTGTCTGTTAAACTCTGTCACGACTCTTGGCAATGCAACGATGAAGGATTAATCTTTGAATATTTTGGCCCTTAATAAAAAGTAGGATAACATGAAAAATATGTACAGATAGAGAGAACGTTTTTGGTTACTCTAGCCCTCAGGTCAATAAATGGGCTGCAGTCCAGAAAATCCCCTGAGCCATTGATTACTTATGAGATTCTAAATGTTTTTTCAGCACATGTTATAGTTGAATGACACGACACATCTGTTCTGAAGAAGGGTCACTGGATCCAAAATATTAACTCAGCTTTCTCGCCACAGGTACTGCCAGACCTGCTGAGATTTTCCAGCAATTTTTGTTTTTGTTCCCTTTTCTGCTTTGCAGGTCAATGCCTGATGAGCAAAGCTGTCACCAGAGCACATACAATGGTACAGCATCTGTTACAGGAGCAGCAACATTCCTGCAAAGAAATTCAGTGACCCTGAGGTTTGCCAGGGCAGAACACATCTCTTTCTTGGAATAATGCTGTAAAAAGTTGTGAATCTCAAGTCCCACCCATGACTCATTTCTTATTTTCATGGGGCAAGATTTGATTTGGGATGTAGTTCATACAAGTGCGACATGCAAAAACAGCTGACCTCTTAAGTAACCATTGAAATAGAATCTTGGAGCCTCGGGTATCTGGAAGCTGCAGTGTAGTGATTTTGGAGGGGGGCAGTATTTTCTCATGGTGGGAGACCAGGGATCCTTTGGGAAAGTGGTGCGAGACATGGCTCAGATGTCCTTTGGGACTGCTAGCTGTTGTATAAAGAACAGTGCTTTCTAGGTTGAGTGCACTCTGCAATTACGAAATTTATTTAATTGAACTATATTATTTCAACTCTGTTCATGGGTACATGTAGATTTTTTTTTGTTCATTCATAGGATAGTGGATGTCACTGACTGGACCAGTGTTAATTGCACATCTTTATTGTCATTGAGAAGCTGTTGGTTAGCTGCCTTGTACTGCTGCATGGATGTAAAGATATCCTGAGTGCTACAAGGGAGGGAGTTCCAGGATTTTGATCCAGCAAAGACAAGGCATAATGATACAGTTTCAAGTGGGTGGTGTGGGTGGATGTGTGGGGGGGTGGGTATCTTGAAGGAACTTCCAGTTGGTGGTATTCTCACGTACCTAATGCCATTCTCCCTCTAAATGATAGAGGTCACTGGTTTGGAAGGTGCTGCTTATGCAATCATGGTGAATTGTTGCAGTATGTCCTGAAGATGGCCCACACTACTGCAATTGCAGGAGGAGTGAATGTTCAAGGTGCTAGCTGGGGTACCAATCAAGCAGGGCTGCTTTATCATGTGCGGTCGCAAGCCTTTTGAGTGTTGGTGGAGCTGCACTCATCCAGGAAACACAATGAATTGATATGATAGGTTAAAGGGAAAAAGATGATGGGGGCGGAGCAGGCACAAAGTTGGGGATTTGAGGGAACTTAGGGACGGGCAAAGAATGTTGGATTGCATGGGTTGCTGTAAGTGGGGCATGGAGACTACATAGGGTGAAGCGATGAGAGATGTGAGGGCTGTAGGAACACTACATTTCTCTCCTTTTGGAGAGGTCAGCTCCCCATACAGATCAGGTCCTAGGAATACATTTGGCAGAAATAATGTGCCCTGCGCGTTGTCAAAATACAAGCTTGGGCATAAAAAGAACAGAAACTCAATGGGAGATAGTAGGAACTACCAATGCTGGAGTCTGAGATAACAAGGTGTAGAGCTGGATGAACACAGCAGGTCAGGCAGCATCAGAAGAGCAGGAAAGCTGACGTTTCAGGTCAGGACCCTTCTTTAGAAAGACCCTTTTCTGAAGAAGGGTCCAGACCCAAATATCAGCTTTTCTGCTCCTCTGATGCTGCCTGACCTGCTGTGTTCATCCAGCTCTACATCTTGTTATCACAAACTCTGTGGACTCGCAACAAAAACTATCAAAAGAAATATGAAGCTAAGAAAGAATTGCAAAGCTTTTAACTGTGGCTGGTCATTGAAAACTATGACAGCACTTACTGTACATGATGGATTCCATTAAATATAACAGTCACAATGGGATGTCTATTGAAGCTCAGTTCAAACCATTTATTGAATTCAAATGGTTTTGACATAATGTATTAAGAACTTGAATGAGGTATTTGTTCTTTTGAAGAGTTAGTTTAGGCAAAGTCCACGTATTGTGTGGGCTTTTCACCAATGGAAATGTTTTTTTTTCATTTTAATGGTGACAAAATCAATAGGCCAATAATGTTATTTCCTGTTAGGATCCTCCTGATACGTGCCCATGTAAGATAATCAGTGAACCGGCATCAGTTGAAAGGAAAAGGCAGAGGGTGATCAGTGGGTAATATGAGTTGACACTAAGTTGTGTTAGCAGCTATATATGCTACATAGGCTAGGCTGGAAGTAGACGGTGTATAAGGGCCCATGGAGCATGGAGTGTTTTACACAGGAGTGTGAGGGCCATTGGGACGGGCATAAATGCATAAGTTGGCATGGATGGGGCATACAGATTGAAGGGGTGAGAGTAGAAGAGATGTTTTCTGTTTTAATCTTTATCTTTAACCCTTGAATATAGTACTGGATTTCGCAGGTGAGCTTTCTGCCCAGTCTGCACTAGGAACTGGCAACTTCTTAGTCTCTTCCTGGGTCGTATGGCCTGACTTCCAATCCAGTTCACCCACCCCCAACATCAAATTTGAAACATCTGTGTATTTTTAATGGTCAGACTTGTAGAGTCAGGATTTCTCCCAGGTGTGTGCCCCAGACCTGGGAATGTAATTGGGCCAGCTACTCCTTGCAAATTTCATCCAAAATTAAACTGGTGTATAGCTTGGGTCCTCATTTGGGGCCATCACCCCAGTTGCCCAGGTTTTCTGTCACTTTCCAATGCACCATCCTGGGAAACAGCAAAAACTAGAGTAGGCAAATAGGAAATTGCATAACCACCTTCCTGTACGTTTTGACACAAGATCAAAGTTTAAACAGGAAAGGGTAAATGAAAGACTCTACAAGTCCAATTTCCCACAGTTTCTTTAGGGAACTGCACAGCTCTTGATAAATGGTTTTTGCCTGATTAATGAAGTAAACTCCTTCATGTTCTCATCATTCATGAATTGTGTAAACAAATTAACTCCATGATTACATTTAGTTTACAATTATCAGATGCTTATAATGATTCCTGTCATCTTTTCTGTTCTGTCAATGCATTTACCTTTTTATTTTGCATATCTATATTTCAATTTATTTTACAAGCATAAATTTCTTAAGATAGTCATTCAAAAGACATTTCTTCTATGCAGTGTTCCTAACAAAGTAATGGAAATTAGGTGCTGGTTAGCTCAGTTGGTTGTATGGCTAGCTTTATGCTCAGAATAATATAACAATATGCATTTGATTCCCATACTGGTTGAGTTGGAATTGGGTCTGACACCATTGGAGCAGTGAGCAGTAATAAACCAATTTTGATAAAATTTGCCAAGAAAATGGTCACCCTGCTACAGGAAGGATATTATTAAATTTGGGAGGGTTCAGAAAAGATTTACCAATATGTTGCCAGGGCTGGAGTGGTAAAACAAAGTGGATAGGCTGGGACTTTTCACACTGGAACATAGGAGGTTGGGGAGTGATCTTATAGAGGAGAAAAAAATTCATGAGAGGCATAGATAAGGTGAATAGCAAAGGTCTTTTCCCTATAGTAGGTGATTTCAAAACTGCGAATATATTTTTAAGGTGAGAGGAGAAAGATTTAAACGAGACTTTGGGGCAACGTTTTGATACAGAGAGTGGTTTGTATGTGCAATGAATTGCTAGATGAAGAAGTAGATGCAAACACAGTTATAACATTTAAAATACGTTTGGACAAGTACCTGAATATGAAAAGTTTAGAGGGATATGGACCAAATGCACGCAGACGGGACCAGTTTAGTTTGGGGAAACTTGGTTGGCATGGACAAGTTGGACCAAAGGATCTGTTTCTGTGCCATATGAGTTTACGATTCTATGAAATAGATCAGTCTGAAGTATCAGCAAACAATGAGCCAAGATCCTGCCAATGGGTAGAATACACGTGAAAATATATATGACCTCACATTCACTTCTTAATTACTGCACTGCATATAATTCAGGCTCAAAATAAGTTCAAATAAAAGGCAAAATGCAAATATTTATAATTTGAAACTACTATTATTGCCTCATTCATGGAATTACATTGATCCTTAGACCAGTTTTGCTTTGGGTATAAAACTCACTTTTACATGCTTTGTAAATTTGTCACGAAAGAACAAAAGGAACCAAACTGAAAGCATTGTGTGTTTTTCAAGCAGTTCAAGCATTAACCACACATTCTCATTTTAAAAACTAGTTTCTCTTTCAAATGAATCAACGTATATAGAGTTTAGAAACACATGAGAAAATATTTTCAGTGCTCCAAGGGAAACAATTATTTAACTTCAATTGTGCATTAGTATTCTACCATAACAAAATACTCGTGTGAGAAGCTGAAAAAGATGAATGTCTGTCTAACATAAATTAACTGACCATTTCTTGTTCATTTTATTTCCTCATTCTAAATAACAGGGGCAACTGAATTAATCCTAACTAATCTATCAGCAGCCACCTAATCTGCTCTGACAAGATTTATACTCCAAATCTTTTTCTTAAAGTATTTCCATACACCAAATAAAATCAATCCATGTATTGATTACCCCTTTGCATGAAGAAAAGTTGTAAATTTGAAATTCACGAGTTTGCACTTACCATAGACAATTTAGCATTTGTCTCAAATGTATTATGCATCATTGTAATATTGTTTAACCTTCTCAAACACCTCAGAAAGTCACTTCAACACTGAAAAGCTCAAGACTGCATAGTGATTCCTCCACCTTCTGATACTGAGGTCAAATCATATGTTTTCTCTCTGGTTTGCATCCTGCTAAGGTCTCCTTATCTCTTGCTGACCTGAATTTGACAGGGTTAGTAGGAGATTAGCTGCTCTCATTGTACATCCATAACAGGAAAATCAGACAGTGTGTAAATAAGAGAGCCTATCCATTGTCATCCACTGTAAGCTCCATCCAATGCTTGACTAATGACGTAACTGAAGGAGAACATTCTCCAATTGTTGTATGATTTTGATTACAGTACTTTTTTAACTGTATAATTCAGCATCACATTAGCTTTATTGTTCCACTCTGCAATGACTGGATCTATTAAATCATGAGTTTACCATTGGCTCTGGATCTCTTTCAATTTCAACCAATACTATTTCAGTTGCATTCCCATAGCACCCATCTTTCATACTTTCTAATGTTTTTTGGAGGTCAGCATTAATGATTTAAGACACTTACTGTAGACATGCACATCAAACGTTGAACGCAGCCCTGCCAAACTAGAAGAGACGCTCAGAAAATTATAAATCGAAGAAAATTAATATTAGCATTACCGTAGTTTGTTCCAAAGCTGGGAGTTCTGCCCCAGATTCATCCAGAGGTTCATGTGATGTTGTATTACCCATGGTGAATATACTGCTTAAGTACAAAATCAGAACAAAGATTCATCAGTTTCAAGTCACACACAATTTAATTTTGATCTGCAAATAAGGCTGAGGAACAGCAGTGACAATAAAATTCAAAAAGCAAAAATCTGCACATTATTAAAAATAATATATTTAAAATAATAAAGATTGTTTGAATCTATTTTTATTCTAAGAATAAGCGATACACATCTTATGAGTTCTTCTTGGCAGAGAAGAAGGCAAAAAATTCAGGTTAATGTAGGAGATTAAACAGTGAAACTTCTTTCTCGCCCTTCCTAACATAACCCAGCAAAGCTTTAGAATACAAGGTCAATATTAGCACATGCATATTTACCTTTGATCACTTATTTTCCAAAGTGACCCACCCAAAACTTTAACCATTGGTTCCACTGAGTGTGCATTATTGCACAGCATGTTTGGGACTGTGCAAACTCTTCAAGTCAACTGCTGATTTTTGCAGGCTGCTTTTAATTACTTTAGGCTCCTGGCATTTTAATATTGTTAGGGAGTTACAGTACACGCAAATCTAATTTACTTCACCCCAAATACTGTAAAGTGCATATCTTTCAAGGCAAATTTGCACATGCTCTGCTTACATGAAATGATACAAAATGCAGCTTAACAGGGTGTATAGTCCTGTGTGTGTGTAATTTTACTACGCTGTACAGTTGCATGTCAACAATGTACAGAATATTATTTAACAACAGTGTATAGGTATGTAACAAAAGTAGTAAGTACGGGAAAAGCTCAGCAGGTCAGTAATCATCTATAAAATGATCTTGCATGACCAATAACATAAAATATCCATTATTATTGATATAAGATTGACTATATTTCAATTTAATCCAATCAAGACTTCAATTAGTCATCTTAGATACCCTCAAACTGCCCAAAAAGCAATGGTTTCAATATTAGAACTCAACCACTGTAATCTCCTCATATCAAACCATAATGTGTCATTTTTCGATTATTATTAGTCACTTTGCACAAAAAGGCGGTAATTTGTGAAATTCTATATTAATCTCCATCTTGTCTACAACCAGCTAAAAACTGGCAAGGGCATGTAAAAGGACAGGCGCAGGTAGGAGGTGTAGCTTATGATGGAGTGGCCTTAATTTTGCTGATGGGAGATGGTGGAGGACTAGCTCCTGCCGAGAGGCCAATTTAAGGTCTTATCCTGCTCCTGCTGACATTTTACCAGCAATGGGTGGGCCCTCTGCTCTATGAGAGGCCATCTGGTAAATCTTGTTTGCTACCCTGCATGATTAGGCGAGGGCATAGACTTAAGGTGAGAAGAGAAAGATTTAAAACGGACCTAGGGGTCAACTTTTTCATATCGGGGGTGGTGTGTGTTTAGAATGAAGTGCTGGAGGCTGGTACAATTACAACATTTAAAAGGCATCTAGATGGATACTGAATAAGAGGGGTTTAGAGAGAAATGGGCCAAATACTGATAAATGGCTGGATTAATTTAGGATATCTGGTCTGTTTCTGTGCTGTACAACCCTATGGCTCTATGGCTCAATCAACCCAGAGCCGACTGTGGGGCCCATCAGCAGCAATGACCACAGAGTAACAAACCCAGGCCTCACCAATCCCCACCCTTATTGGTTCCCTCCTGTCAGGAAAGGGTGGAGTAACTGTCGTCTTCCCACTACTCTATTTCCTTGTTGCATGGGTGGTCTCCTCAGTAGCACTGCTGAAGCTGCTATTGAGCAGCCATTTCTCAGAATGGCTAGTTATTCTTGGACACGGGCACCTGTCATTCAACAGAAACTAATTGACTGCTGAACTGCGAGAATTTGTGACCATGCATGTTCCACAAACAGCTGAGGCAGGGCTAACTCTGACCTTTTGGGACTGTTATCAAGGGCCCCACAAAGCCGACACAATCTCAGCCTAAGGGGCTCCCCAATCAAAATCCCAAAGAGTGACTGCTTTTCCCACAGGGTATGTCAGGACCTAGACAGCTCCCAGTCCTTTCTCGATCCTCAAAATGACGTCTGTGGTAACTGGACTGTCATAAATATTTTCCGTTAATATAAACTGATTGTTGTTGCTTCCAAAGCTTGTGTTTTAATAATAACTAATAGTTAGACAATACCAGGTTATAGTCTAACAGGTTTGTTTGAAATTACAAGCTTTCAAAGTATTGCCCCATCATCAGGTGAAGTGAGAGGGAAGCACACAAGCACAGAATTTATAGGCAGAAAGATTAATGGGCACAGATCAAAAGATTGTACAAATAGATATCACCAAACCCTGGTGTGGCCACATCTGGACTACTGTGTCCATTTCTGGTTGCCTCATTACTGAAAGATGTGGCAGTATTGGAAAAGTTGCAGAGGAGATTAACCAAGATGTTGCCTAGAATGGTGGGAATGTCTTACGAGGAAAGGTTGAGACAGCTGGGGCTTTTCTCTTGAGAATGATGAAGGATGAAGGAGGTGTACAAAATGATCAAGAGATATGGATACGGTGAACTGCCAGAGATTTTTTCCTAGGGTGGAGGTAGCTATTACGAGGGGGCATGGCTTTAAAGTGAATGGAGGTAGACATAGGGGAGACGTCAGAGGTAAGTTCTTTACTCAGAGAGTGGTAGGGACATGGAATGCATTGCTTGAGAGGATAATAGAGTTGGCCTCAATGGGGCATTTAAGCAACTATTAGATAGGCAGATGGATGATAGCATAAGGTAGGGTAGAGATTAGATAGGCCTTAGGTTTAGGGTAAAAGTTCGGCACAATATCGTGGGCCAAAGGGCATGTACTGTGCTGAACTGTTCTATGTTCTATGTAGAATGTCAACAATCCAAATATTGGTCTCTATAGGTGATCATGGGTGTGAGTAAAGTGTCAACAGCTAAATAACAAAGGGATACGAAGAATCCAATTAAATGAGCCAGCAAGATAATTACAAAAAAAAATTAAACATAAGGTGGTGCTGGAGACAAACCAAATGAATGGAATATCACAATTACATACTGAGGGTCTAACCAAAATAATAAATAATCCTTATTACCACTGACTTTGTCCACCCCAGTCCAACACTGGCACCTCCACATCATGATAACTAATACTGTTTTCTCTAAAACTGAGTTTTATCTGGAAGAAAAGGATACAGGGATCATAAAAGCAAATTAAAAATGGGGGTATGAGAGAAAGGGGGAAAGATGAGTCAGCCATTGAAAAAAAGGAATGAAAGTATGCAATCAAGAAAGGAAGAATGACAGAGTGAAAGGGAAATGAAAGTGGCAGGGGCAGAGAGAGTGAGAGAAAGGAAAAGCAAGTGAAAAGAAAATGAAACGGGGAAGTAGAAGGAGTGAGGGTAAGCTTCAATGAATAGGTGCAATCCAGGCTATTAGGAAATAGAGGCAAATAGAATCAGACAGGCAAAGTTTCAGAATTTATTCTAAGGTACATCAGCGTACTGTGATACAGACATGCAGCTTTAAGCACAGAAAGGCTAAAGCCACAGCTGTAAAATACCGACTTCTAAATAAAATTCATGTTTGACATATTATTGATTGAAATCAGGCAAATATACTAACAGCATTAAGCATTCCCATGTGAGATGCAGATCGATAAGGTGTCCTCATTCATTTCTACATTGTACACATTAATCCCGCTCCATAAAATGCTCCTGTTACAGTAAGAGAATGTCTCCCTCATATTCACCCCCAAGTGAAAAGAGTGAAGAAGTGGAAAGATTCAGACTGACTAACATTCTGACAGGACATGGCGTGAACATTTATTCTGCCTGTATACCAGATCATGCCCCTCCCTTGCCTCCACCTAACTGAGAGGAGAGCAGGGTTTTCTTGTGGGCTTTGGGAGTCCAAAATCAGACTCAATAATGAATCTTGAACCTCTCTGTGCACCAGATTTGCAGGAGCTCAATTCCTGGAGATAACCTTTTAATTGAGCATCTCCATGCTGGCACCTTGAGAGCTTTAGAAGTCCAACTGGTAGCCAGTGCTGCAACTGCAGGACATCCCAAGATGGGCAGATTTTAACCTGGAGTTACAAATAGGTCCAGGATTTAGTTATTGCTTTGCTTTTCCAGGATAGGCTGTCCAGTAATATCAACCAATAAAATAAAGTCATTATAGTCCCAGAGGACTGTAGGGCTGCTCTCTCATTAGAAAGAGACACAACTGGTCATGTTTTAACCTGTCAGTCATCATGCCTCAGGCAGGAGGCAAGGTTGATAAGGTGGGACATTCATGGTGACCTCAGCCATTGTGGGAATTGAACTCACACTGTTGGCTTCAGTCTGCATCAAAAACCAGACATCCGGCTAACTGAGCTGTTCAATGTCCTACAAACCCATTGACTCACACAGTTAACTTGACTACACTTCCTTTCATTTGGCTTTATGTAGATTTTCTATTCTATTTTCCCAGTTTCTGAATTTCCATTGCATTGTTCCACAGCTTCCAATATATATTTATTTCTCCTCAAGGATTCCCTGTCACCATAGCTAACAGAATGTCTCAGCTATGTCTGACCCAATTCCCGCACTTCTGTTCTCACGACTTCCCCTCCTTCCCAGAACAAAGCTTGAATCCCCTTTGTGATAATGAGAAGGGCAGATGCTGGAGAATCCAAGATAACAAAGTGTGAAGCTGGATGAACACAGCAGGGCAAGCAGCATCTCAGGAGCACAAAAGCTGACATTTCGGGCCTAGACCCTCTCTGATGAAGGGTCCAGGCCTGAACTGTCAGCTTTTGTGCTCCTGAGATGCTGCTTGGCCTGCTGTGTTCATCCAGCTTCACACTTTGTTAGCCTGAATTCCCTTTGTCCTCACTTTTCACCTCAAAAGGCTCGGCATTTAAAGGATCGTTTTCTGCCTTTCAGCCACCATCAGCAGGAATGCACCTTTCCCTCCCTTTCCTTTCCAGAATTCCAAATGGACTATTCTATTTGTAACACCCTGTCCTGTCCTGTCTTTCTTAACACTTCCTCAACACCCTCCATAGCACCTTCCAATGCAATCGCAGAAAGTATAACACAAGCCTTTTTATGTCCTCTCTATCAAAGGCTCAAACACACCATCAGGTAAAGCAGTAGTTTACTTGACACTACTTGCTGCTCATAATGTAGCCTTCTCTACAGTTACAACACCAAATGCAGATTAGACAACCGTTTTGCAGAACACCTTCGCTCATCCGTTATAATGATTCCAAACTTTTCAGTTGCTTTCTTTTACAATAAACTATCTTGTTCTCAAGCTAATATTTCCGTCCTTGGACTGCTGCAGTGCTTTCGCAAAGTTCTAAGCAAGCGGAAGAAACAATAACTCATTTTCTACTTAGTCACCTTAACATTCTTCAAAACTCAATGTTAAGTTCAACAACTTCAAACACTGAACACTTTCCTCCATTTTGATGACCCCCATTCCCATGTCCTATTTGCATGGATTCACTCTAAATGGGCCTGACCTATATCCACTCACCATTAAAACCTACTCATCATCCAGATTTCTCCTCTCGTACCATTAGCACTCCCTTTTGCATTCGCTCTGGGCAACTTCATCATCTGTTCCACTTTCTTCTCTTCCTCGCTTGTCAACAGCATCAACATTATCACTTTCCTGCCTACTTCATTTCTAAAGAAGAGTTTTTGGACTTGCAAAAATTAATTCAATTTCTCTCTGTATCAATGCTGCCAGACCTGTTGTATTTCTTGAGCACTTTCTGTTTCTATATTGGAAGATCAGAATTCTGCTTGTGGATTGAATAGAGATATTCCACAAAACAGTCACCAATCAGCAATTAGTCTCTCTGATGGCTTCATGATCGCAAACTCAAAACAAACAATATTAAATTAAACTGAACACCGAATTGAACAAAGTTAATGTCTCCAGAGGTTTTGGATTTGCACTACCAACAAGCTATTACTGCTTGATACATCATGAAAGCTTTCATATATTGCTTGTACACTTGTTAAATTACATAAAAATTAGGAGCGGGAATAGGCCATTTGAGCGTCAAGTTTGCTCCTTCATTTAAGAAGATCATGGGCTGATCTGATTGTGGCCTCAAATTAATTTATTACTTATGCCAGTACTCTTCAGCTCCCTTGTTTATCAAGAAACTACCTATCATCTTAAAAATATTCAATGACTGTGCTTTTAGGCAAGGCTTAACAACAGAATCACCAATTCAAGAGGTAATATATTAATTGTTATGTTAAAATCTTTTTGAAAATAATATTTGTAAGCGTCATTCATTTTGAACTATATGTGCTTGGCTACCATGTGAAATGTTTTTTCTTCTTATTTCTATTGTTGGTTATAACATATTATACAAATTCTCTTATTTGCCTAATGTTGCTGGAAAAAGAGACTTTTTTCAATGATTTTTGTCTCGTATGTAGCAGAACAATTCTCCAGAGTACCAAATTAAGGGAAAGCCTTTGTGTATACTGAACAAGAGGACAGTACTTGTCAACCAACATCACTTTCCTCTCATAGTTCTCCCTTTAAACTGATATTCTCGCAAATTGTCCTGATAGATGGAAGACAGAAAGCTTCAATAAATGTATTTTTGAGCAATACTTGAGAATTGTACTACTGAACTAATATTAAATTATTTAGTTCCTGAAACCTGTTTCTTTCACAGACTTGCAATTTGAAATTTGTTACTGGACTGTAAAATCAATCCCTTAACTATGTTATAACTGTCTTATTGCTAACTTATGTTTTAGTTACTGTAAGTAATGCTACTACCTTTCGTTTAATCTTCTTTCTATCCCAGGTACTTGTGTCTAAGATTGCGCAATTAAAGGCTGCCATTGTAAATACTTTTCACTGTACTCCTGTACTTCTGTGCTGGAATACACGTGACAATAAAGGATATTCTATTCTATACATACTTGATTTCTTATAGACCTTATCATAGAAAAACAAGCCTAGATGAATAACAATCAAAAGAAATTTACACAAATGATTAGACACAAGTTCTGCTTGATGTTTAATAGTAAAACTCCAGGAATCCGATGATAGTACCTCTGCATAGTCAGTAAAGAATTTTGCTAGATAACAAAGTGTGGAGCTGGATGAACACAGCAGGCCAAGCAGCATCTCAGGAGCACAAAAGCTAACGTTTCGGGCCTAGACCCTTCATCAGAAAGGATGAAGGGTCTAGGCCCGAAACATCAGCTTTTGTGCTCCTGAGATGCTGCTTGGCCTGCTGTGTTCATCAAGCTCCACACTTTGTTATCTTGGATTCTCCAGCATCTGCAGTTCCCATTATCAAAGAATTTTTGCTTTCCATCAACCAGCACCACAACAACTATTGTGTTCTATGATATAGCTAAGCACCTGTTCTTATCCCAATGACTTTGAGTCAAATCTTAACCACATGTTTGTCTTCTTTTTGTTTCCTTTTTCTTTAAAGGTACTGTAACTGAGCTGGCTTGGTCCAGAATAGCCTTAAAGTTTCTATATCAAAAATGTAACGAGAATTGCAAACAAGATTCAAACACGATGCCCATTTTCGTGGAATGATCTGACATGATAGGAGAATAGGAATTTTGTTTGACAAGAAATGAAAAAAATCTACATTTGATTGGTAGTTAGCAGGCATGGCAAAACACAAGGGAAGAAAAAAAAAGCAGATAATTTTTATTCAAATCACTCACTTTATTACAGACAAATAATAAACTTCCCAAAACTACGTTTTCCTGGATGAGAAGAAACAACTCTTCATAATTACCATCAAGCAGATGCACTTACACTCAGATTGAATTCATGGTCCCTGTTGCTTGATTGAAACTTCTCCAACACATTCTTTGTTGGTATTATCACAGAGAGGGAGATCAAATATTCTAGTGTTCCACCAGCCAAGAAAAAAATTTCCTTTATTTGAAACTCCACTCAGGACATTACTCTTCTTCATTAAGAGGGTTTTTTTTAAAAAAGTCCTCCATTTCCATTCCCTGTTAAAGAATGCCACCTTTAATTCTGATTATGGAAGCAAAGTTTTGCTTGATACAGACTCCACACCCTCACTGTTATGATATGTTGCAGGCAAGTAAATGTGAATTCTAAACTCTTAAATGCCCAGCTGGTTACATGGGAGAATGCACCACCCAAACAACTGAACATCTGTTGCAGGAGATTTACAAGCAACATATGAAAGATATGGAGGCAGAATTTTCCCAGCCCAGTGGTGATGAGTTCAGGACTAACTTGGAAAGTCATAGAAATTTGGATCCCAACACAATGTCATGCTGCCCACATCAAGATCCCGCCAATAGTAACGAGTTAAATGAATATAATCTATTCTCATGTACCAATTGATTAATTATGAGGACACCATTGTCATGTGGGTTTCACAATTCATAAGTGATTTAATAGCCATGTGATTATTATGTAGAGACTGCACAAGTGAACAATACTCATGCTCCTTCAGAGTTTGCTGATGTGACTTTGAAGATTTGACCTGATTTTTCACATTTCCATGAAGTGGCTCCAAGCATCTCAAGATGCTGCTGGGAAGATGAACTGCATCTACAAGGCCCTACATATAAAATCCTACAGAATGTTTTAGCAAAAGGAGCCAATTTATTCCATCTTCTTTGCTTCTTTGAAAAAAAACTATCCATGAATATATAATAAGGAAAGCACAAAGCTAACAAAAACAACAGCTGCTGCAAGAGCTCAGCAGGTCTGGCAGCATCTGTGAAGAAAAGATCAGAGTGAACGTTTCAGGTCCGATGACCCTTCCTTAGAACACTAAGCTAACAAGCACCATATGTAAATAGAATAGTGACTGTGACCAGATATTGGAAGCTGCATGCAATACACAGATCACATTGTCGTCATAGCACTGGTCAAACGTGTGTGCAAATCTCAAAGCAATGTTCAATGAGGAGAAATTAATCATGATTGCTATCAAATACAATCACACAATATATTTTAGTCTCCAAAATGTGTTAGCACCTGCACACAGTCTACTGTACGATTAGGTCACGTCATTCATAACTTGTAAATGATTAAGAATGCACCATTAATTTGGAACAACAGAAGACAAGTGACCAAAGTCCAGTGAATCCAAATAACGATCCATAATTTCCCAACAAGTATTAAAGAACTCGATCCATACACCTTCATCATTATTTTGCACAGTTATATTATTTATTTCTGAATAGGTGAATATTTTTATACAAACCACAGCGCTGACAGGTAGGATAAATGCCAGATACACCAAACTGTGCTGAAGCAAATGAGTGCACGTTATAAGACCACAATCTTCGACTACCTGAAGCAAAAGAAAAGTCAGGGTTTGTTGGCTACTGGTGGCACAACTGCACTGACATCAAGCCCAGCGCAGCTGTCAATAAAACAAAACTCTCGGATGTTGCAATGACATTTCAGAAACTGCCTGGAACCGATCATTACCAGTAGACTATCTACAGAGCAGCCATAAATCCTACAAATTACAACAACTCCATGTAGGTTTGGGCTGGAGTAGCATTCAGGCCAAATGCTCATATCAGTACCTACAATAAGAGTCATCTCACTTGTGTACTTTATAAAACTATTTCCATAACCAGTTAAAAATATCTTTACATATCACTGCACTCTTATCACAGCAAACTATTTCCACACATGGCCTCTAAACTTCAAAAGTAGACCAGACAGGGAAACACAATGATACATAAATTTGAATGGGTAAAACAAGGCACAAAAGCAACAGAGTAAATTTTGCTATCTTCAAAGATAGGTGTTCCTTATCCTCCTTATGTCCAACTTTCTACATTTTGTCAGAACCACAATACCTGAAAGTGATCAGAAGTGGCCTTAAAAGCTACGCTTCTTTGATTTTTTTTTAAAATGGATTTTACTAGTCTACACTTTGGCTGTCACCAATCATATAATGCAAGTGGACGACAATTCTGGAAATTCCCAACCAGGTCAGAGCTTAGATCATCCTCCTGAAATCTCCTGAAAGCTTTGTGCTTTCCTTATTATATATTCATGGATAGTTTTTTTTCAAAGAAGCAAAGAAGATGGAATAAATTGGCTCCTTTTGTTGAAACATTCTGTAGGATTTTATATGTAGGGCCTTGTCGATGCAGTTCATCTTACCAGCAGCATCTTGAGATGTTGGAGCCACTTCATGGAAATGTGAACCTTATATTGTTTGGATGTTATCATTAACCCAACATAAAGGCAGAGCAGATAGTTCCTCTCCACAACATGGTCCAGGAATGAACATTCAAGCCCAAATTCTGTACCAAGGGTGGAGCCAACAGTGCAGCATCTATCACAAACAATGCACAATGGATTGACTACGGGCTTTGAAACCTTATGTCATTGAACATACGCCATTGTTAATAGTTCAAATTACCTTCTAAGGTAAACACTGGACACTGGACAGAGGGGTAGAAAACAATTGTTCAATTGAAAATGACTCCTTGGCGTGCCTGACACGTGACTAAAACTCTTCCAGCTTTGAGTGATAATGGGAACCTCAGATGCTGGAGAATCCAAGATAATAAAATGTGAGGCTGGATGAACACAGCAGGCCCAGCAGCATCTCAGGAGCACAAAAGCTGACGTTTCAGGCCTAGACCCTTCATCAGAGAGCTCTCTGATGAAGGGTCTAGGCTCGAAACGTCAGCTTTTGTGCTCCTGAGGTGCTGCTGGGCCTGCTGTGTTCATCCAGCCTCACATTTTATTATCTTCCAGCTTTGAAGTAGCTTTAATTATGCATTTCCAACTCTTTTTCTATATCTGGAAAAAAAAATCCATTCCTCTGTTACTATTACAGCTTCTAGAATTTAATTCTCAACATTATAAGGGTGGCACTGGGGCTCAATGGTTAGTATCAGTGTCTCACAGTGCCAGGGACCTGGGTTGAATTCCAACTTCGGGCAACTGTCCATGTGGAGTTTGCACATTCTCTCTGTGTCTGCATAGGTTTCCTTCCACAGTCCAAAATTGTGCAGATTAGGTGGATTGTCCAGGGATGTGCAGACTAGGTAAATTAGCCATGGGAAATGCAGGGTTATACAGATGGGGGGTGCTACGTGGGATGCTCTTTGGAGGGTGAGTGTGGACTGAATGGGTCGATTGACCTGCTTCCACAATGTAGGGGTTCTACGATTCTATAAGCAGACGCCAGACTTTGCTTGACCTGCCTCTATTCTAAATCTAGTTCCAGGTGAAACCTTGTATTCGAAGGGTATTGCCTCATCATATTACAAAGTGCTAATGAGTGATGCTCAAAGTGTAACAACTGCATGAAACCAAAGGCAGAAAATTATGCTGGGCTGGATGGCTTGGCTTCAGAAGAAAAGTCAGTGATGAGCCAACAGACTCAAAATAAATGCCCGCAGCTATAATGTGCTGTGAGTGGAAAGTCTCAGCATTGCTAATGTTCTAATGTGGGCACTGTCAGGATTGCAGGCTGCCCACACAAGTGGTTAATGCATTATGGAATGAATTAAGTCAAAGGCTTTGGGCTGGGGATATTGACATCTCAGGGAGGGAATCAAGGAGGGTATAGGTTTAGTAATACAGGTGGGAGACAGGAAGTGGGTTATCATCTTGACTTGGGAGGTTTCCCCTGATGGGCAAGGGCACCTCACTACCATCACTTTTTCCTGCTGTTTTAAACTCTTTAAATAAAATGGAATGCCCAGTCCTACCTGCCTGTCCACACAAACTGCTTTATGGGACAGGCAGGTAATACAGGGTCAATTCAGATTTTAACAAATTCAATTGCTCCTTCATTATTTATTTACATATGGTGGGTGGGCTGCTGACTATGATGCCCACCCACCTTCTGTATTCTGACGTGAGCAGGACAGAGGTGGGCTAGCCATCCTTTATGTCACATGCACTCCAACCCCACTGAAAACACCCTCCTTAGGGATCAGGCAATAACCAGGCATGCATATTAGAGTTAAAAATAAGAGGCATTGAGGGAATGGGTATTGCTGAGTGGGAGTTGAGAGAGATGTAGGAATATTAGTTGACTTGATAAAAACCAAAAGAACTGCAGATGCTGTAAAGCAGGAACAAAAGCAAAGATGCTGGAAAAGCTCAGCAGGTCTGCCAGCATCTGTGAAGGAAAAAAAAAGTTAATGTTTTGGGTCCAGTGACCCTTCCTCAGAACTGCTGGCAGCTGGAAAATCATCAATTTATATGCAAAAAATAGGGAGGGTGGGTGGGGTAGGGAGTAAACGATAGGATAGAGCCCAAAGAGAAAGAAAGACAAAGGAGTTACTAATGATCAGGCTGGGAGGATGAGTAATTGTTAATGGGGACTGTTAGTGACTAACAACAGGGAGGGTGTGTTACCACATAGCCTGCCATTGTACACACACCCTACCTTTCTCTCTCTCTCTTTGGGTTCTATCCTATCGTTTACTCCCTATCCCACCCACCTCCCTATTTTTTGCATATAAACTGATGTTTTTCCAGTCACCATCAGTTCTGAGGAAGGGTCACTGGGCCCAAAACGTTAACTCTGTTTTCTCCTTCACAGATGCTGACATACCTGCTGAGTTTTTCCAGCAAATTTGCTTTTGTTCATGTTAGTTGACTTGTACAGTTACGCTTAAATTCCTAAAAGTCAAGCTGAAAATGATATTGTGTGCTGATCAGAAAACAGTGAAAGTATTACAATTCTGAAACACATATCAGATCACAGTCCAGGTTCTCACGCATTGAAGAAGAGAACATTGAGACTGATCCCACAAACAGATGGAGGAGCTGTGAGAATTGATTAACTAGCTACAGTCCTTCAGACTCATGAAGAGATATTTCAGAGGGAATCCTAAAAAAAAATTATTCTCAATGAAGTGTGAAAAGTAAACCAAATGAATGTTTTCAAATTTGGGTTGTCAGCCAAGAAAGTCGACACTAATAGGTAGATTTAGGTCAGAAGTCAACAAGTATGTCCTTAAATTGATCTTGCTTAGTAACTGAAACAGAGTGCTTGGCCAGATGATGCCGGAGCATGTGATATATTTATGAAGCCTTTAGGTGCTGTAATTTGCAGATATTAAAAATAGCACACATCTGCTGAAGAGGCTGCAAGGTTTTTTTCATATCTTGCATGCTACACATTGCTTAGGGATTAAATTCTCTGAAGATAGTCATGATTTCAAGACCAATACCAAAAACATGAGTACATAATTAAGCCTGAGACTTCAATGTAGGATAAACCTTTTAAATGAGATGTAAAACTAAGACCTTGACTGCCCTCTTGGACCAGTTTTCCTGATGCTTTGACCAACACTTATCCCTCAATGCCACCGGAAATGGTTCTCCGGTCATTGATCTCTTCACTGCTTGACACAAATTCACTGCTGCAGTTCTGTAATGACTAGAAAAGTGCTGAATTTACTTTGAGGTGATTTGAGGTGCCTCAGCATCAAGAAAGGTATAATGCAACTGCAAGTTCTTCCACCCTTAGCTGCTCCAGTATTATAACTTATGGGTTTTTGATAGATGGTATTTATTCAGCCCATTTTTTTCAGGAGCTTAAATAAATAATCAATAAATAGTAATGTCTTTACATAACACTACGAATGTAAAATAAAACACCGACGAGTTCTCCAGAGACTAACTGACAATGGACACTGAGTCAATGGAGAAGATACTAGGAGGTGAACAAATACTTGGTCTAAAATGGTAAGTTTTAAATACAATCTTAAAGAGGGGATAGGAGTGAAGAGTAGTAGAGAATATTGCACAGAATAGTCTGAAGTTGCTAATGGTAGGTTAATGGAGTATGGACTAGGCCATATCCAACAAGTGATGGTTGTGACAGAAATAAAGTAAGGAGAGGCTGTGATGGAATTCATAATTCTGAATATTTTACAATTGTTAGGTCAGGAGCTAATGTTGATCAGTGAGAATATGAACAAACAAGAACAAAGTCAGAAATTGCTGGAAAATCTCAGCTGGCAGTATCTGTGGACAGAAAACAGAGTTAACATTTTGGGTCCAGTAATACTTCAGAACTGATTGTAGTTGGGAAAAAGTTGTTTTTTCATGCAAAGTAAAGGGGTTTAGGTAAGGACATGGGAGAAGATGCTCAAGCCCTAAATTTGTTGAACCACCACAGACCAGGCTTTGTCATGAGATGGGCTATTACAACAAACAACCTATTGTCAGCTGCGAATGGCTCCCCCATTTGGAGCTAGTCATTCTCCCAGGCTGATCATTACCCATTCCTTTTTCTGTCCAATTGTTTTTCTCTCTTTCTGGGCTCCATCTCCATCCACGGTTTGCTCCTCACCCCTATCCCCTAACCTTTCCCTCGCTATAATCAGTTCTGAAAAAGGATCACCGGACCACACTGTTACCTCTGCTTTCTCTCCACAAGAGCTGCCAGACCTGTCTGCTGAGTTTTTCCAGCAATTTCCATTTCTGATTTCCAGCATTTGCAGTTCCTTATTGTTTGTTATGAATGAGCAGGACATGAGTGTGATGATACACAGGCAGCAATGGTTTGGATTAGCTGAAGTTTAGGTGAAAGGTAAAATGTCCAGTTTGGCAGCAGAAGAACTAAACCCGGAGAGGGAAAAGGACAAGGATGAGAGTTTCTGCAGAAAATGACATGAGATAGAACCGGGGGAGGTGATTTTGCAAAGTCAGAATACAGGCGATGTGATGACAGAACCTGAGCTCATTACAGCTTAAAGTACTTTATAGTACAAACATCCTGGCTCAGTCTGAGCTAAATGGATGGGGTCAGAATCAAAACAGTTTGAGAATGAAGAGCTACCTCAGTACTTAACACTCTGGTCTCGTTATAGACAACATTGGAATTTATAATCTGCTGTGTCAAGTATGCAAACACATCATGAAACTCTGGAGGGAGACATCAGCATTACCAAGTAATCAACAAGATTTTTCTCCAAGTTTTGATGACTTCAGTAAAGTGGGAATTGTGGAGAAGGCATGGATTATGGATCTGGCTTGGGAAGCAGACATACAAAATAAGATATAAAATCTCAGCTACTTGCATCATACCATATGTATAGAAATGAATGATAGTTGGACCTGTCAGCTACCCATGACATTGAAGCTGAGATATGTTACTACCTTGGCAACTGCAAGGAGACAATTGCCAGTCAAATTTAATGCCCTTAGTCTCAGTAAATGACAGAGATCAGTAGACATCTTCCTGGAGAAACTAAGCTGTGGCCAGCCAAAAGGTCTAGTCTTCATTTGGGTGTAGATTGTGTAAGTACTCTGCAGCTCCTTCAATAAATCATGACAAGTATTGCAGTTTTAGATATTTTCTAATACATCTCTGGAACACGTTGGACTTGAACCCAGGTCTCCTAGTCCAAAGGAACCACTACACTACACTACAACAGCCCCTAATATTTTAGCTAGATATTTCTAATCAACATGTTCAGAGATGTCTTTACACACATTAGGAGCAGGTGGAGCTTGCCTACTATCATAGTGATAAATTGAGTATTTTTAATTAACTTGTTCAGAGATGTTATGATGCATCTCTGGAACAGGTAGCACTTGAACCTGGGCATCATACCTGAATAGTTACCACTACAAATAACAACCCACCATTATAGTAGCTAATGTGCTTCTCAATGAAGCAATAACATTAACTCAAGTTTAGAACATATGGGGTAGTGAAGGTCCTGTACTGGACTCTACAGAAGACACTGCCGATTGGTGCTGTGTTAATGTCGAGTCCTTTACTGGCATTAATTGATGCAATTTAGCAATGAGAATGTTAGTATGAGTCACAACAGCTTGATTTTTTTTTCCTTCCATGCTAACTCAATTGGTGCTAATAGTCCATTAATAAGTAAGAGAGTTTTGAAGACACTCCTAATTTAAGGTTCTTGCGAAGATCTGTAGCTTGGATTGTGGATGAGGTTGTTGGTTTGCTTGCTGAGCTGGCTGGTTATGGTACAGACATTTCGTCACCATGCTAGGTGCAGCCTCCAATGAAGTGAGTTATTCTACTCAGCTTGGTATTTACTCGATCTGGTCTATTAAGTTGGGTTGTGTCATTTCTGGTTCTGATCTGCATGGGTCTGTATGTGGGATCTAACTCCATGTGTTTGTTGATTGCATTACAGGTTGAACACCAGGCCTCTCGGATTCCTGGGCGTGTCTGTGGTTTGCTTGAGTAAGGCCAAGTTTTCAACCAGTAATCCAATCAACAAACAAGTGGAATTAGACCCCAGATACAAACCCTTGCAAACCCATACAGATCAGAACCGGAAATGACACAACCCAACTTAACAGACTGGATCATTTGGCACGGTGGCTCAGTGGTTAGCACTGCAGCCTCACAGCACCAGGGACCCAGGTTCAATTCCAGCCTTGGGCGACTGTCTGTGTGGAGTTTGCACATTCTCCCCGTGTCTGCATGGGTTTCCTCTGGGTGCTCCGGTTTCCTCCCACAGTCCAAAGATGTGCGGCCTAGGTGGATTGGCCATGCTAAATTGCCCGTAGTGTTCAGGGGTGTGTGGGTTATAGGAGGATGGGTCTGGGTGGGATGCTTCAAGGGGCTGTGTGGACTTGCTGGGTTGAAGGGCCTGTTTCCACACTGTAGGGAATCTATCAAGCTGAGTAGAACAACGTCGCTTCATCGGAGGCTGCACTGATTATGTTACCTGGCATAGTGATGAAACGTCTGCACCATAACCAGCCAGCACGGCGAGCAAACCAACAACCACACTCCCGACACCCTATTTTCTACGTTTCACTCAGGATGCCTGTGCAGCCCTATTGTCATTCTTAAAAGAGGGGATCTGGGCCCGAAACGTGAGCCTTCGGGCTCCTCTGATGCTGCTTGGCCGGCTGTGTTCATCCAGCTCTACAGCTTGTTACCACATGCTTTCGTTGTCATTCCGACCGCAACCATTATCAAGTACCACTGACGAGCTGAAAACTGCTTTAAAATCTCAATTACTAACACAGCAAGGTTAAGCTGTGGAACAACATAGTTCTCCTGTCATTTAAACGATCGAAAGTGATTCGTGCAGTATATGCAAAATAAGTATGCAACTTGCATATTTATGAATGTGAACTGTTCACGCTTCTTAAACTTGTTGGACGCTCAAAAAGTCTTCTGAATGACAGTACTGTTCCCAATAAAGATAGAATCATTTTTGAAAACGAAAGCAATTTTTCCTCGGTTTTGCTTTAAAGTAGCATATATTAAAAGCAATCTGTCCTCTTAATTATGAACTAGATTTTTTTTGAAAATTCCATGACTTCCAGAACGTTCTCACTTTCTGTTGGTTTTATAAAATAAAAATGCCGCAATAGCGTCCTTAGTTCTGCAAGTCGGGGCGTCTTTCTCCAGATGAACAATGTATGGTTTAGTCTGCAGTAAAAGGAGGTAAAACTTGCCTGTTAAGTAGTTCGGCGTCTTCACAGCATAGATCCAACTGCAGTCAGACCCAGCAAGAATAGGTAACTCAAGCGTCAAACTGCTAATATTTCCACTGGCCAGATTTCTTGTCAGCAGTGGCCAGTTTTCACTGAACCTACTGTACACATTTAACACAATTAAAGGGTGGAGCTGTCATTCCAACCGCAACCCATGACAGCGTTAGCACTTAAAAAAACGCAAACAATTTCTCAACAGAAATTTAGCAACAATGAAAAACAGCCACCCAACCCACATAAGGTCAAGTCATGGCAACCCAAGTGGACGTTCAGAAGTACTGGAGCTGCTAATATAAATAGCTCTGGTTTTTGTTTTCAAATGGAAATTACTGCGAGGGATCCACTATACGAAATAATGAATCCACAATAAAACATTTGTAACTTTTAAAGTGGATTTCCCCCAGTCTGTTGTAAACCTTCGTTAATATGCGATAACATTTCTCATTAACTGAACAATTGTTTAGCTTTTCACTATTTCTAGAACAATAATTAAAAAAAACAGAAAGCGGGAAAAAGTTAGGACAAAAATCTATGCTAAAGGTATGAAGCATGCATAAGCTACTTAGCAGCGCCAGCGTCGAAACTCAAGAAAGATACATTGTATATCTTTCAAATTTTGAAGTAACTTTTTTTGTCAGTGATGAACTGAAGTGATACTGTGCTGACTGTATCATGAAAATATGACACAAAAGGTTGGAGCATGAATTCTTCGTAGGAGCGTGAGAGTTTTTCAGATAATACGTTTAAAGACATACAATACAACCTTTGTTTTTTTTTGCAATCTGAATGCAACACGAACTTAAAATTGTGTTTCAGTTGAATGACCTTCGATTAAACTTTTGCCATACATTATTTGCAACAAATAAGTCTTTGGCATGTGAATGCCTTGAAAGCAGAGTTCAGAAGAGCTAGAAAACAAACAAAAATTGCAACATAATTTTACATTGATACACTTAGTAAGTTTGTACTGAATAATTGATGCTTAAGATGAATGTGAGTGAATGATATTGGAATGATTATTATTTAGCATGTGATACGCACAAGCCCAGACGCTGTAAAGGACCACATATACTTCTGGATTTCTGTTTTGTTTAAATGAATTATTTATTCCATACATTTATGCAAATGTTTTTTGAAAATATCTCAGTACATCAGCATAGTAATTATAGCGTTGGATTTTAAGTTATAAAAATTGATTATGATGTTCCAGAGCCAGTGCCAAAGAAAGACCATAGCAGAGAAAGAGAATTGATAACTTTTTAAAAAATTCTGAATTAACAACCAATCTCATTTATAGTATACATTTATTGCACAGGGAGGCCATGGCCTAGTGGTTTTATTGCGGGACTGTTAATCCAGAGACTCAGATAACATTCTGGGGACCCACATTCAAATCCTGCCGCAGCAGATGGTAGAATTTGAATTCAATAAAATATCTGGAATTAAGAATCTAAAGATGACCATGAATTCATCGTCGATTGTCGGGGAAAACCCCATCTGATTCACTAATGTCCTTTAGGGAAGGAACCTGCCATCGTTACCTAGATAACAAAGTGTGGGGCTGGTTGAACACAGCAGGCCAAGCAGCATATTAGGAGCACAAAAGCTGACATTAAAGGCCTAGGCCCGAAACATCAGCTTTTGTGCTCCTAAGATGCTGCTTGGCCTGCTGTGGTCATCCTGCCCCACACTTTGTTATCTTGGATTCTCCAGCATCTGCAGTTCCCATTATCTCTGCCATCATTACCTGGTCTGGCCTACATGTGACTCCAGACCCACAACAATGTGGTTGACTCTCAACTGCCTCTGGGCAATTAGGAATGGGCAATAAATGCTGCCTGACTAGCGACGCCTTCATCCCATGAAAGAATAAAAAAAAGTAATTTGTCCCAAGGCACAGGAATGTTAACAAGTAAAATTTGACACCCGCCATTAAAATGAAGTAATAGACTGTTGAAAAGGTGAGGATTGAGCAGCATTTGTAAAGGATAAAATGGAGAGGGTTACAGAGAGAACACCAGCATCTAGGGCCCAGATTGTTGAAAGCATAGACGCCAGTGACTAACATTGAGGATGTGCAAGTTGTCTAAATTGGAGCAGCCCAGATCGTTGAGGTGTATGGTTGGAGGAGTTCAGAACCAGGAACAAGCAAGACTGGATGGATTTGAAAACAAGTATGAGCATTTTGAAATTGCAATATTGCTGGATCAGAGCCAATGTTTCTCAAAGAGCCAAAGGATAATGGAATAATTGAAATTTATTTAAGTTAGGATATTTGCAACACAGTTTTGGTGAATTTCCAGTTTATGGAGGGTTCAAGGGTAGAGAGACTTAATCTGTTGATCCATTTCTTATTTTCTACCAGCCACCAGAACCTGGCCTTGGCTAGGGGTGAGGAGGAGGGTAGTTGTATCCAGGCTCAATAATTGGGGTGGAGATTTGAAGAGACCTGCTGTGCTCGGGCAGGGTTTAGAGGCAAGATGAATGTGATTGTTTCAGGGGCCTGAGCCGGGAGCAATACAGACACCTATGATTTCTGTCCTTATGCCTACACTAGAATTGTGTGCTCATCAGAAGAAGAAAAGTTACGGGCAGTAACCGTTCAGCACAATCTATGATGATAAAAGACAAAAGTAGTAAGTGAGCTGTTCAGAATGAGATGTGCCTTCAGTATTTGCTACTACACTGATGGTAGGATCACAGTTGATTTATATGGCAGCTATAATTTCCTTGTCACAATTCTCTTGTGCAGTGTAATGTGCTGTGCCTGGAAGGAAAAATAGACAACACATGCCCATTAAATGACATTGAAAAAGTTAACCATCAAAGGCAAAATGATCTATGAAGCCAAGTAATGCAAGTTACTGCCAAGCTATGTTCCATAAGACCATAATATGTAGGAGTAGAAGTAGGTCATTCAGCCCATCATCTCCTCTGCTGCTCAATGGGATTGTGGGCTGATCTGGTACTCCTCAATTCCAATTTCCTTCCTTACCCTATAACCCTATATTCCTCTACCACTTTAACATCTGTCTATTTCACTTTGAATATACTAATGACCCAACCTCAACTGCTGTCTGTGGTGAGGAGTTCCACAGATTCACAATCATCTTCATCTCATCTAAAATGTGCAATGCTTTATTCTAAGTTTATGCTCTCTGGTCCTACACTCTTCCAAAGGGAAATCAACATTTCTGCATCTATGCTTACACATTTCAATGAGATCTCCTTTCATTCATAAGAAAATCCCTCTATACTGAAATCAAACAAATGAACTTTTTCTTGACTTCCTCCAATGTCAGTATGTCCTTCCTCATACAAGGAGATCAAAACTGTTCACAGTATTACCAGTACAGTTTGTTGCTTTGTTTAGTTTTGGCACAACAACTCTATTTTTACACTTCATTCCATTTGAAATAAATGTTAACATTCCATTTGCTTTCCCTACTACCAACTGATCTTCAATCTAGCTTTCTGTGATTTGTGCACTAAGGTCCTGAAATCTCTCTGTACTGAAGCTTTCAGGAGTTTTCCCCATTTTAATCATTTTCACTCGTCTATCTCACCTGCCAAAATGCATAGTTGCATGTATTTCCATATTGTATTTTATCTGCCAAGCTTTCACCAATTCTCTTAACCTGTTGATACCCCTCTGTAGACTCATTGTGTCATCCTCACCGATTGTCTTCCACCTATTTTTGTGTCATCTGCAAATTTGGTGATAGTACATTCACTTCCCTCATTAATTTATTGTAAATAATTGTGAACTCAGCATTGATCCCTGTGACACTCCAGTAGCTACTGCTTGTCATCCAGGAAAAGCCATTTTTATTCTGGTTCTCTGTCTCCTACTATTTAGCCAAGCCTCTATACATGGTAATATCCTACTCCCAACACCATGGACTCATCTTATTAAATGGCCTCCTGTGCGGTACCTTATTCAATATTCTTTGTAAATCCAAATATATTACACCTTTTGGTTCCTCTTTATCCATGTTGCTTTTTACCTTTCCAAAGAATTCTAACAAATTCGTAAGGCATGATTTCCCCTTTTTGAAGCCTGTTGCTGACTCTGCTTGATTACATTATGCCTTCCCAACAATTTTTGTGTCATGCAGAAATTTAGCAATAGTACATTCATTTAAGCTGCCGTTTGTAAACTTTTCTTAAATTTTCAGTCAATATTACTCACGAAAGCTGGAACATAGAAATTGATGTAATGAAGTGGAATTTAGCACAACAATCTGCACTTCTGTAAAGCAGCAAATTCTTACTTTATAATTCATCTTGCAAGCTTTGAAAATTAAAGTTTCAAGCAATTTAATCACCAGTCACAGAGTATTTTAAGGCCTTGCAAACTCTGAAAGCTTTTTAATTTTAATGCAACATAATGGCCTTAAAATGCACTCAAAACAATAAAAATTACAGCACAAGTTGTATTAGGGATGCAATAAAAGAATGTTCAAAAATCACAATAAAACAGAAGCCAAAATGAATTGTTCCTGCTGTGCCTAAAATTCTGAGAAACATTTTATGTTCATTCTAAACCAACAATTTTTTGTTGTTAATTTCAAGTGATTTTCTTTATTACCTGCTGATATGGCATTTATATAGTATGAGGTAACTTGCTTTTTTATTGCAAGTGCTTTGACATATTGTTATTTTAGTGTTTAAAAGTTTGCCCTGTTGTTCATTGTATACATTTGTAAATTAGTAAATAAAATATGACAGCATTGTAGGATTTCTTTATAGTTTCACAAAACTCTACAAGCAAAGTAGGAGTATTTAATGCATATTTCAGCATGAATCGTGATTTTGATAATGTGTCAGGAATTCCGTAATGATTGGGTCATTCATTGCTTGTTGTCTGACAATCCTTAATGGCTTCATTCAACTCACATACTTGGAATATCATGATAATACTCAACAATGTGTTTCTTTCACTTCATGTAGGTCAGTTCAAGGGTTTAAAAGTGGTTTTTCATTCTTTTAAAGATATTTAATTATATTTTTTCCCTGTCCCTTTGGACTTTCCCAGACTTCTTAGCATTCCGAACCAAAAAAGAGAAGCTGCGACCTAGTCAAAACCCTTTATCCTCCTGCCCTGAGATGTTAGGAGCTCTAGCAAAACATAGTAAACCACGTACTTTTCACAATATTTCAAAAACAAATTAAACTAGTTCTTTTTCCCTAAAACTAACCACATTTTGCAGAATTTTATGTAAAGCTGATCACCAAAAACCTGAATGAATATAAGTGAGAATTGAATTAATTACTGTTTGATTTCTGCCAATGATTCACTTGCTATTTTTTAAACCATTATTTTGTATCCATGATGACTGGGAAGGGCTGCTCTACCATTTTGTCACAATCCTGCAATTACTTCATGATGATACATATGATTGATGAGATCCAACACCGGATCAACTGTACAAGCTCAGCCCTTTGTAATAAACAATGACAGCAAATGCTTGATAATATAGAATCGTAAAGCTAACAAAAGTTTTTGTGTGTCCTGAGTATTTGTCATCACCATTCATAGACAAGAAATTCTTGACCTTTTAAAATGCTTAAAGTTTTCACCACCTGAAAACCTAATCAACTAATAAAATCAGAAAATACTGGAAAAACATTTATAATGACGAGGACCTGGAGGTTGCTGTATTTATGTTAGTACAGTCACTTAATTACTGTAATTCATGTCTAGAATAGAATCCCTACAGTGTGGAAACAGGCCCTTTGGCCCAACAAATCCACACTAACCCTTGCAGCATCCTACTCAGACCCATTCCCCCTATAACCCACACAACCCTGAACACTATGGGCAATTTAGCATGGCTAATGCACCTAGCCTACACATCTTTCGACAGTGGGAGGAAACTCATGCAGACATGGGGAGAATGTGTGAACTCCACACAGACAGTTGCCTGAGGCTGGAATCAAACCCAGGTCCCTCGGGCTGTGAGGCTGCGGTGTTAACCACTGTGCCGCCCCCTATGTGCAGATGCAACCTCAACACAAACTCTACAGATCCACTAAGATTAGTACAGTTAAAACCCCCTTTCATAAGTGATCCTTAATCCCTTTATCTTTCTATTGGGACTTCTTTTAGTCATGGAAAACTCACTTTGGGATAAGGAGGCAATGGGCTAGTGGTATTACCAGGTAATATTCTGCGGACCCAGGTTGAAACCCCACCATGGCAGATGGCATTTGAATAAAAGTCTGGAATTAAGGGTCTAACCATGACCATGAATCCATTGTAAATTGTTGGAAAAATCCTTCTATTTCATTAATGTCCTTTAGGGAAGGAAACTGCCATCCTTACCTCGTCTGGCCAACATGTGACTCACTGCAATGTGGTTGACCCTTATCTGCCATCTGAGCAATGAGGAATGGGCAATAAATGCTAGCCTGGTCAGTGATGCCCTCATCACCTGAATGAATAAGAAAAAGCGGGTCCAAATCTCTCATTTGTTTTAAAATAAAAGATGCTGGATAAAAAGCAACATGATAATGTGTTGGGTATGACTTTCATCAAAATTTGTGCATGTCCAGCATTCTTCTGTTTATTTTGGACTTTTGCAAGAGGCAAAATTAGAAAGCCCTGGAAACCAGTTAAGGATTCTCCTTGTGATTACAACTGTTTATATTATCTAGCTTCAGTAATATAACAAGGCGCTTCACAGACTGTTCAGAATATGCAGACTGCCACCTCTCTTTCTATTTTCCCTCTTCTGCTTCCTCTTTAACACGCTGCTCATGAAATATGTTGTGACAAGGCTAGTGCCCTCACATTGGCCAAGTTAGGGAAGATGTAACAGTCAAGTCCAAATCATGCCCATTCCAGTGAATGCTGCAATGTTCCTCCTGGGAGTGCTGCTTGAGGACATTCTTCATAGTAGCATGGTCGTGATTTTATGACTGCTGTCCACATGTGGTGTAATTGCAGAGGGAAGTCATCAACCAGGGACAGAGTAGATCATTTTGGTCGGCAAGCAGCCATCTTGTGGAATAATGCAGTGGCTGCAAGGTTTCTGGCACAGATGAATGAATCATGATTCCCATCCAGATAATGGACTTTTAACAAGATGATGAGTTGGATGTGGTTGCACACAAGCTCAGTGTTAAATGAGTGTCTTTGGTACATTTCAGTATTGAGTTGCTGCACCTACAAAGCCATGTGTGTGCAGTTCATGATGTTGTGCATCATAGGAATACCTGTTGTCCTGGCACAACCATATGCATGTTCCCACTTCTCTCAGTTCTCAGAGAAGACAATAAAGTCTCTTCCTCTGCAACCCCTCAAACGCTGAGATGGAAATGATAGACAAGACATTTGATAAGTTTCCCATTCCAGCCTGGAAGAACCCAATTGTAAAAACATTCAGAGTCGTAGTCATCATAACTGCCACTGAGAGTCTAAAATAAAAACAGAAAGAACTGCAGATACTGTAAATCAAAAACAAAAACAGAAATTGCTGGAAAAGCTCAACAGGTCTGGCAGTATCTGTAAAGAGAGAAATCAGAGTTAATGTTCTGAGTTGAATGACCCTTCCTCAGAACTGATGGTAGTTAGGAAAATGGTATCAGAGATAATGGGAACTGCAGATGCTGGAGAATCCAAGATAATGAAATGTGAGGCTGGATGAACACAGCAGGCTCAGCAGCATCTCAGGAGCACAAAAGCTGACGTTTCGGGCCTAGACCCTTCATCAGAGAGGGGGATGGGGAGAGGGAACTGGAATAAATAGGGAGAGAGGGAGAGGCGGACCGAAGATGGAGAGAAAAGAAGATAGGTGGAGAGGAGAGTATAGGTGGGGAAGTAGGGAGGGGATAGGTCAGTCCAGGGAAGACGGACAGGTCAAGGAGGTGGGATGAGGTTAGTAGGTAGGAGATGGAGGTGCGGCTTGGGGTGGGAGGAAGGGATGGGTGAGAGGAAGAACAGGTTAGGGAGGCAGACACAGGTTGGACTGGTTTTGGGATGCAGTGGGTGGAGGGGAAGAGCTGGGCTGGTTGTGTGGTGCAGTGAGGGGAGGGGACGAACTGGGCTGGTTAAGGGATGAGGTGGGGGAAGGGGAGATTTTGAAACTGGTGAAGTCCACATTGATACCATTGGGCTGCAGGGTTCCCAGGCGGAATATAAGTTGCTGTTCCTGCAACCTTCAGGTGGCATCATTGTGGCACTGCAGGAGGCCCATGATGGACATGTCATCTAAAGAATGGGAGGGGGAGTGGAAATGGTTTGCGACTGGGAGGTGCAGTTGTTTGTTGCGGACTGAGCGGAAGTGTGCTGCAAAGCGGTCCCCAAGCCTCCGCTTGGTTTCCCCAATGTAGAGGAAGCCACACCGGGTACAGTGGATGCAGTATACCACATTGGCAGATGTGCAGGTGAACCTCTGCTTAATGTGGAATGTCATCTTGGGGCCTGGGATAGGGGTGAGGGAGGAGGTGTGGGGGCAAGTGTAGCATTTCCTGCGGTTGCAGGGGAAGGTGCCGGGTGTGGTGGGGTTGGAGGGCAGTGTGGAGCGAACAAGGGAGTCACGGAGAGAGTGGTCTCTCCAGAAAGCAGACAGGGGTGGGGATGGAAAAATGTCTTGGGTGGTGGGGTCGGATTGTAGATGGCGGAAGTGTCGGAGGATGATGCGTTGTATCCGGAGGTTGGTGGGGTGGTGTGTGAGAACGAGGGGGATCCTCTTTTGGCGGTTGTGGCGGGGGCGGGGTGTGAGGGATGTGTTGCGGGAAATACGGGAGACGCGGTCAAGGGCGTTCTCGATCACTATGGGGGGAATGTTGCGGTCCTTGAAGAACTTGGACATCTGGGATGTGCGGGAGTGGAATGCCTCATCCTGGGAGCAGATGCGGCGGAGGCGGAGGACTTGGGAATAGGGGATGGAATTTTTGCAGGAGGGTGGGTGGGAGCAGGTGTATTCTAGGTAGCTGTGGGAGTCGGTGGGCTTGAAATGGACATCAGTTACAAGCCGGTTGCCTGAGATGGAGATGGAGAGGTCCAGGAAGGTGAGGGATGTGCTGGAGATGGCCCAGGTGAACTGAAGGTTGGGGTGGAAGGTGTTGGTGAAGTGGATGAACTGTTCAAGCTCCTCTGGGGAGCAAGAGGCGGCGCCAATACAGTCATCAATGTACCGGAGGAAGAGGTGGGGTTTGGGGCCTGTGTAGGTGCGGAAGAGGGACTGTTCCACGTAACCTACAAAGAGGCAGGCATAGCTGGGGCCCATGCAGGTGCCCATGGCCACCCCCTTAGTCTGTAGGAAGTTTCTATCTCCTTCCCAAAATCCACAAACCTGCCTGCCCTGGTCGACCCATCGTCTCAGCCTGCTCCTGCCCCACCGAACTCATCTCCACCTATCTGGACTCCATTTTCTCCCCTTTGGTCCAGGAACTCCCTACCTACGTCCGTGACACCACCCATGCCCTCTACCTCCTCCAGGACGTCCAATTCCCTGGCCCCCAACAGCTCATCTTCACCATGGACTTCCAGTCCCTATACACCTGCATTCCGCATGCAGATGGCCTCAAGGCCCTCCGCTTCTTCCTGTCCCGCAGGCCCGACCAGTCCCCCTCCACCGACACCCTCATCCGCCTAGCCGAACTCGTCCTCACCCTCAACAACTTCTCTTTTGACTCCTCCCACTTCCTACAGACTAAGGGGGTGGCCATGGGCACCCGCATGGGCCCCAGCTATACCTGCCTCTTTGTAGGTTACGTGGAACAGTCCCTCTTCCGCACCTACACAGGCCCCAAACCCCACCTCTTCCTCCGGTACATTGATGACTGTATCGGCGCCGCCTCTTGCTCCCCAGAGGAGCACGAACAATTCATCCACTTCACCAACACCTTCCACCCCAACCTTCAGTTCACCTGGGCCATCTCCAGCACATCCCTCGCCTTCCTGGACCTCTCCGTCTCCATCTCAGGCAACCAGCTTGTAACTGATGTCCATTTCAAGCCCACTGACTCCCACAGCTACCTAGAATACACCTTCTCCCACCCACCCTCCTGCAAAAATTCCATCCCCTATTCCCAATTCCTCCGCCTCCGCCGCATCTGCTCCCACGATAAGACATTCCACTCCCGCACATCCCAGATGTCCAAGTTCTTCAAGGACTGCAACTTTCCCCCCATAGTGATCGAGAACGCCCTTGACCGCGTCTCCCGTATTTCCCGCAACACATCCCTCACACCCCGCCCCCGCCACAACCGCCAAAAGAGGATCCCCCTCGTTCTCACACACCACCCCACCAACCTCCGGATACAACGCATCATCCTCCGACACTTCCGCCATCTACAATCCGACCCCACCACCCAAGACATTTTTCCATCCCCACCCCTGTCTGCTTTCTGGAGAGACCACTCTCTCTGTGACTCCCTTGTTCGCTCCACACTGCCCTCCATCCCCACCACACCCGGCACCTTCCCCTGCAACCGCAGGAAATGCTACACTTGCCCCCACACCTCCTCCCTCACCCCTATCCCAGGCCCCAAGATGACATTCCACATTAAGCAGAGGTTCACCTGCACATCTGCCAATGTGGTATACTGCATCCACTGTACCCGGTGTGGCTTCCTCTACATTGGGGAAACCAAGCGGAGGCTTGGGGACCGCTTTGCAGAACACCTCCGCTCAGTCCGCAACAAACAACTGCACCTCCCAGTCGCAAACCATTTCCACTCCCCCTCCCATTCTTTAGATGACATGTCCATCATGGGCCTCCTGCAGTGCCACAATGATGCCACCTGAAGGTTGCAGGAACAGCAACTCATATTCCGCTTGGGAACCCTGCAGCCTAATGGTATCAATGTGGACTTCACCAGTTTCAAAATCTCCCCTTCCCCCACCGCATCCCTAAACCAGCCCAGTTCGTCCCCTCCCCTCACTGCACCACACAACCAGCCCAGCTCTTCCCCTCCACCCACTGCATCCCAAAACCAGTCCAACCTGTCTCTGCCTCCCTAACCTGTTCCTCCTCTCACCCATCCCTTCCTCCGACCCCAAGCCGCACCTCCATCTCCTACCTACTGACCTCATCCCACCTCCTTGACCTGTCCGTCTTCCCTGGACTGACCTATCCCCTCCCTACCTCCCCACCTATACTCTCCTCTCCACCTATCTTCTTTTCTCTCCATCTTCGGTCCGCCTCCCCCTCTCTCCCTATTTATTCCAGAACCCTCACCCCATCCCCCTCTCTGATGAAGGGTCTAGGCCCGAAACATCAGCTTTTGTGCTCCTGAAATGCTGCTTGGCCTGCTGTGTTCATCCAACCTCACATTTTATTATCGCAGTTAGGAAAATGTTGCTTTATATGCACAAGATAGGGTGGGGGAAGTGGCTAAGGAGTAAATGAAAGGTAGGGATAGAGACTAAAACGAAAGAAGAATAGTTGGACAAACAAAGGAGTGTGTAACAATCTGGCTAGGTGAATGAATAGCTATGAATAGGGACTGTTAGTAGCCAACAATTAATTGTGTGTAATAGGAGACTATGTGATAACAAAGCCTGCTGTGAGGCGATTGGGGTAAGGATGTGGGAGAGCTCAAGCCCTAAGGTTGCAGAACCTCACTCTTGAGTTGGGAAGGCTGCAGGGTGCCCAAATTGAAAATGAGGTGTTGCTCTTTCCGCTTGCGCTGAGGTGATGTCTGAGGATTGTTGGTGAATTTCTGCAGTGCATTTTGTAGGTAGTATGCACTGCTGCTACTACTAACTGTTGGTGGTGGAGGGAGTGAATGCTTGGGAATGTAGTGCTTTGTACCAAATTGTGTCAAGCTTCTTGAGTGTGTTGGCAAGGTAGGAATGATCTTCAGGGAGTGCTGTTTCTACAGGAGGCATACCTCAACACCTCCAACAGAAGATGGCACCTCCCCATTTCTTCACTCCTTTCTTCCTGTTCTGAAGAACCTGTTCTTATCCCTTGGCTTTCCAAACCCTCCCCGAGCCAATACCCTGCACTTTCCTTATCCTTGGATCCATGCTGTCTTCATTGGCCTGCCTGTAGTACCAACAATGTCCACTAGTAGTCAAAACCCCACTCCCCATAATATTCAACTGCATTGTTTTCAAATCGCCAAACTGTCCATAAACCCCTGTTGGATTCCTTGAGTTTGGAAAGAAAATTTTGCACTGTAATGTAAAGCATTCAAAAAAGGTGTGGCTCCTGAAGCTGTACAGGTTTTTCTACTTGGAGAACTGCTGTGAATATCTATTAAAAACAGACATGGTGGTGCATTAAAATTTGTTATCAAGCTTGATTCGGAAATCTCTAATTATAAATGCAAGGTAAACTATCATTTTGTTATCCAGCTTTCATTTTGAGAAAACAAGAAAAATAATAGTGATTAATTCACACATCTTTCAATTGAATACAGAAGCATAGATATGAAAACATAATGTAACTTAATTTGCTGGAAGTATGGTACATCCTCTCAGGCTACATAGATTTTTGCAAAATATGAAAGCAAAGTAGTTTGCACGATAGAAATCTGAAACAAAAACACAAAAGCTGGAAATACTCAGCTGGCAGCCTTTATGCAGAAAGAATCAAAGTTCAACTTTCAGGTCGCAACATTCATCAGAACTGGGAAACATTAGAAATGTAATAGATTTTATATGGATAAAATGGGGGAGGGTGAAAAAAGAACAAAAGGGAAGAACTGTGAAATAATAGAAGTTGATGGCGCTGAACCACGGGGTGTAGTTAAGTGAATCTCAGAATAATAAACAGCTGCTGTGAAAAGGAAAAACGAGAACAACAAGATTACAGTCATCACATACTGATGAACAGCACCTAATTCCTCATTCAGGCACTTTATTGCTTTCTGGGCTCAACAACTTCAGGCTGTAATTCTCTGCTTCCCCAGTCTATTTCCTTTTCTTTGGATGTGTCAACCTCAATTTTGCTTTTTCTGTTTTTTGTTATTGGACATCAGTTGTTCATTCACACCTCTTCTGGAAGAATCTTTTGCCTCTTTATTTAAATTCATTAACAGGATTAGAGCATCACTGGCTAGGCAGCATTTTTTGCCCATGCCTAATTGCCCAGAGGGCAGTTGACGGTCACCCACATTGCTTTGGGTCTGGAGTTACATGTAGGCCAGACCAGGTAAGGATGGCAGTTTTCTTCCCGTAAGAACATTAGTGACCTAGACATGTTTTTTCTGACAATTGACAATGGATTTAATAATCATCATTAGATTCCTAAGTCCAGATATTTTATTGAATTCAAATTCCACCATCTGCCTTGGCAGGCTTCAAACCAAGGTCCCCAGAACGTTATCTGAGTGTCTGGATTAACTGTCTAGCGATAATGCCACTAGGCCATCGTTTTGCCTACATCTTTACTTATCCCATTGTGACATCCCTTGGCTCTGCCCCTTTGTTGTATTGTCTTTCATTCTATCACAAACCATCTCTTTCATGTGATAATGGGAACTGCAGATGTTGGAGAATCCAAGATAATAAAATGTGAGGCTGGATGAACACAGCAGGCCCAGCAGCATCTCAGGAGCGCAAAAGCTGACGTTTCGGGCCTAGACCCTTCATCAGATGAAGGGTCTGATGAAGGGTGTAGGCCCGAAACGTCAGCTTTTGTGCTCCTGAGATGCTGCTGGGCCTGCTGTGTTCATCCAGCCTCACATTTTATTATCTTTCATTATACCTGCTTGAAATCTTTCCCAATTCTAATATGTCCCAATTCTGATGAAATATCATGATCTGAAACGTTAACAGTTTCTCTCTCCACAAATGCTGCCAGACCTGTTAATTACTTTCTGTTTTTATTGTGCATTTGGTGTACACAGTGCAACATTTTTGCAAGATTTACTAAATGTAATGACCACACCCACTCACCAAGAGTAGTGTCTGTATTGTCTAGATAAATAATAGTTGTGACTTGGCACTTACCCAAACAAACTGCCAGGTGCTGCCAGTTTTGAGGATTGGATTGCAGGACCACAGATCATTTTTATCCTTGTAATTTTGTAATCTTGTAATCTTCAAGCACAAAGTTTGGAATTTTATAAAAGTAGTGCAAGTGTTTTTCTAAGTTGATGTTTTACTCTTACCTATATTGAATTCCATTTGTTAATTGTCGGGCTACGAATAGAATTCAATACAGATAAGAAAATCATCGATTTAGAAAAACAAAATGACAAGATTAATTGCCAAAAAGGGAATCAAAAACGAGATCTGAGAGTCTTACTAGATCAGTCTCCTAAGAAATCAAACCAGTGGGATGTGTTTCAGCAAAATGGAGGTGCAATATTATGTTATGCAAATAGAAATGTGATCAAAGGAATGGCTTTTTTCCTTTGTATAGAATATTAGTCAGACCACATTTGGAATATAACACATAGTCTGGATCCTTCTTTCAGGATTGCTTGCAGTTGAACATCAGGGAAGAATGACTAGAATGATCAAACTAAGAAACAATATTTGAGAACAGCATCACAAAAATGCAATTAATGGATTTGATACCAGTTAGTGTTATTTCCTGAGTGTATATTCTACATGCCCCCTCCCCGCTCAGAACAATGGGTGTGTTGCCTCGATAAATGACTATTACGATATGGCACTGAGCCAAACTTCTTATTTCAGTCTTTATTTCGGAAAGAAAGACTGAGTTAGAAATGATGGAAGAAATCAAATTAGTAAAACTAAGAGGTTGGAAGCCCAGCCAGGAATTTGTGATTTTGTACAGAACAGTATAAAGAGAAGGTGTGAGTAAACTCAAAGATGGAAGATTCAAATGAGATCCAAGAAAATATTAGTTAACTTGAAATGTTAGTCAGTTCTGGCATATATCTTTTACTATGGAAGTTATATGGGTAAATGCTCAAGGCACAACAAAACAGGTACTTTAAGAAAAACACGTACTTTTACCATTTCAAGTGCAGAAAGAAAGGAGGTTAGAAAGGCCTCATGAGTAGGCTGGGGCTATTTTCCCTGGAGCTTAGGACGCTGAGGGTGATCTTATGGAGGTCTGTAGAATCATGAGGGACATGGATAGGGCGAATAGCCAAAGTCTTTTTTCCCAGGTTATGGGAAGTCCAAAACTAGAGGGCATAAGTTGGTGGTGGGAGGGGAAAGATTTAAAAGGGACCGAAGGGACAACATTTTCATGCAGAGGTTAGTGTGTTATATGGAATGAGCTGCCAGAAGAATTGATGGAGACATACAACATTTAAAAGGCGTCTAGACAGATACGTATATCGGAAGGATTTAGAGGGAAATGAGCCAAATGCTGCAAATGGGACTAGATTAATTTAAGATATCTGGTTGCATGGAGGAGTCGGACCAAAGGATCTGTTTCTGTGTAATATATCGCTACGGCTCTACTGAGGAATGAAAATGTAAACAAACAGTGCTAGCTGGTAGCCGTTATAGAGACATGATTTTACGGTGACGTGGATTGTGTCCTGAATCTCAAAAGGTATAGAACATTTAAGAAAGAGAGGAACCTAGGAAAAGGTGGAGGGGTGGCTGTGCTAGTTAATAATGATATTAGCACAATGAGGAGGAAAACTTAACTTCAGGAAACTAAGATGTTTGAACAGCTTTTCTAGAGATGAAAAATGATATAGGAAAGAACTCATTTGTCAGAGTGATGTAAAAGGTCTCCTTCTAACCATGTATTCAGGAAGAAATAATGACAGCTTTTCAGTTTGGCGTGGCAGTAACCATAGGAAAGCTATTTATTGACTGAAGAAAGTCAGATGGACGACAATAGCCTAGATGAGGACTTCATAGAATGTTTTGAAATGGTTTCTTAGAACAGTATGTTCTGGAGCTGACCAATGAGCTGACTATCTTCAACCTGGTACTGTGCAACAAAATATAATTAATGAATGATCTCATTGTGAAGATGCTTCTAGACAGCAGCAACTATAATATAATTGAATTTTATATTCAGATTGAGGGTAAGAGAAGCAAGTCCAAGAATACTTTTATAATTAAAATAAGGGGGATTGTGAGGACAATTCCTGAACCTAGAACACTGCTATTTCATGCTGCCTGAAAACACCTATTGTGCTGTGCTCTTTCTCAGGCACTACTTTGACACTCTTCTCAGTTGAGAACACTGATTTTTTTATTCTTTTTATATCCAGAAGTGCTTTTAAACACAACAAATGTCTTTTTTTCCCCATTGCCAATTTTTTTTCATCTATTAACCACAACCAATAAATCATCCATGTTTTCAAGTCTCAGGATACTTTTCTGATATTTTCCTGAATTCAGGTCACCTTTTGTCTTGTTTGAGCCGCAGTTCCATGAAAGTCTTCATTCAGAAAGTTCTAGTACCTAGAGACATAGAAAATCGGTGCAGGAGTAGGCCATTCGGCCCTTCAAACCTGCACCATCATTCAGTACAATCATGGCTGATCAAGCTATTTCAGTATCCCATTCCCACTTTCTCTCCATATCCCTTGATTCCTTCAGCCACAAGGTCCACATCCAGCTTCCTCATGAATATATCTAATAAAGTGGGCCCACAAGTTTTCTGTGGGAGAGAATTCCATAGGTTTACAACTCTCTGAGTGAAGAAATTTTTCCTCATCTCAGCCCTGAATGGTTTACCCCTTATTCTTACTCGGTGACCCATAGCTCTGGACGACCCCTGCATTGGGCAGATTCTTCTCTCATCAAGCCTGTCCAGTCCCATCAGGATTTACATGTTTCTACAAGATCTCCTCTCATTCTTGAAAATTCCAGTGATAACAAGCTCAGTTGATCCAAGTTTTCTTCATATGTTCAATCTTGCTATCCTGAGAATCAGTCTGGTGAACCTTCACTGGGCTTCCACAATAGGAAGCATGTTCTTCCTCAGACTAGGAGACCAAAATTGCACAGAATACTCAAGGTGTGACCTTATCAAGGCTTTCCAGCTGAGAATAGCTCCATCCTGTCCCACAGTTTATAGGTTGATTTGTAAAACTTAAATCTTAAGGCTCTGAACTGAAATGGTCCATAGTTCAATTTGTCTTAGTGCTGTGTGGCTCCAAATTTGACTGTGCCGCCTTGAGGCTTCTTCCAAAGGTGAGGGGGCTAGGAAGACTAGGAAGTCTAAGGACCAATTTAATTTTTAAATTATGAAAGTGACCTCAAGATTTTTGTTTAAATTCTGATTCATCATAACTGTTTTTTTAAGCAGAAAAAAAAATCCTATTTTGAAGTTTCTTTCCCCAGTAATTGGCGACAAGGTCCTGAAAATTCACAGGGTTTCCACACAATTTCCAGCTGTAACAGATCCCTGGACCAACAGCCTCATTAAGTCATAAACTCTTTGTTTTTAATCCAATCTGTTATAGACAGCGCGGCTGTACTATGAAATGAATCTTTGCTTCTTGAATAATAGCATGCAGCACTTACGATTACTTTCGAGTCACAAAAACTTTAGGTGCACACTGGTAAGAAATAAGGACAACAACAATACAGTTCCTTTAAGGTAATTACACATTCCAAGCAGATCACTGAAATAATTACTGCCTCATTTGTATGCATCTAGTGGTCTTGAAAAGGTCATTAAAACCCTCTACAACCTTTTCTGTTAATTCAACAAGTTAAGCATTAATAATATTCTTTAATTTTTTTGCTGTTCTATTTCAATCATTTGCTTTTCATCAATTTTTTTAATAGCACACCTCCAGGATAGGAGTGGTAAACTCATTTCCAATATTCAAAATTAATGTTTCAATTGTGTTGTAAATGCATTTCTCACTTGCCTTTAAGAGATGAACATTTTAATCTAAATGATTTATTCTGAAGTACTATACATTAAAAACATTCACTGAATTATCTCAATTCAGTTACCATGTACTACCTACAAGATGCACGGCGAAAATCCACCAAAGATCATGAAATAGCACCTTCTAAACCCACGACCTCTTCCATCTAGAAGAACAAGGGCAGAAGATACATTGGAACACCATCACCTGCAAGTTCCCTTTCAAGCTGCTCACCATCCTGACTTGAAAACAGGGATGAGCATCAAATGCTAGCCAGCGAGCAATGCTGATGTCCCACATGTGATGTTGAAAAATAGTTGCACTGAGTACTATCGCCATCTATGGATATATTTAATTACTACCAGTCTTATTCCGCAACAATTTTCCACCATCAGATGGCACCCTCTAGTAAATAGTTTACTGCAGTAATGTGTATGATATGAAATTCTTATTTTAGCGTAAGTAAAAGACATACTGATTCTTGCAACGCATTCAAATATCCTACATTTCTAGTTCAAACAGTAGTAAGCGTGAAGCTGTTAGATTTTTGAGTATTAAATAGTGATTTTGGCATATAAATTTTCAAACATTTCAGTAAAATATAGAAATTGATATAAACTTTTAGCAGTGAAATGGTATGCAGTGGTGTTGCAAAACAAAGACAAGTAAGTAAATTGTATTGACATTGTTGATTTAAGAATAAAAATTGGCAAAGCAAAGGGATAGACAAAAGAGCATCAACTGCCCAGCACTGCTACATCTCAGCCATCTGACATATAAATATTGAAATTAACCTTTTAATCTAATTACAGTTGAAAACTATAGTAAGTTTGTTCATTGAATGATGTGGCACAGCTACGTTCTACCAATTCAGTTACTGCAATGTCTTCTCTTCTCATCCCAATACATCCTGATTGCAGTTCACTCAACCCGGACCCTCCCGCACCCCTTGTTTTTCCCCCTATCGTGTGCACGTTTCCTTTCTGATAACATGCAGCTTTCATCTACTAGCATCAGTAGCCATATGCTTGTCTAACAGGAAATTGAAGTTTTATAAAATTACATCAGTAAGAATATTTAGTGTTATTTCTTGCCAAAGCTCAACATTTTAGACCTCGATTCCATCCTGTGCCTTTGTTCATGCAGGTTGAATTTCTCATATGTTGTCACCATTTTCTATTGTTCCAAAATATCACATACCTTGTGTCACTCCAGTTGAAATCCTTCTCAACTGCAAGTTTATCTCTTCCAGTACACTTATCTTTCTGATTTCCATCTTCCATGAACAACAGCTTTGGCATATAATGTCATCAACTACAAATATCAACTACTGAGTCAGTTCCAATTATCTCTGATACAATTTTAACCTCACTGCGAAGCCTCTTCTAGGGATGCCTAACCTGAAGAAGTTACCTCCCTCCCTCTGGATCTCTCTCCAACTGCATAACCTCTCCACCCCTCTCACCCACTCCAACCTGTCCCCCACAAAACGTGCAGCCCTCCGCTCCAATCCCAACCTCACCGTTGGACCCACGGACAAAGGAGGGGCAGTTGGAGTATGGTGCACTGACCACTACATTGCTGAGGCCAGACACCAACTCTCTGACAACATCTCCTACTGTCCCATGGATCATGACCCCACCCCCGAGCACCAAACCATCATCTCCCAAACCATCCACAACTTTATCACCTCAGGTGACGTCCCACCCACAGCCTCCAACCTTCTTATTCCCCAACCTCACACCGCTCACTTCTATCTCCTTCCCAAAATCCACAAACCCGCCTAGCCTGGTTGACCCATTGTCTCAGCCTGTTCCTGCCCCACCTAACTCATCTCCACCTATCTGGACTCCATTTTCTCCCCCTTGGTCCAGGAACTCCCTACCTACGTCCGTGACACCACCCACGCCCTCTACCTCCTCCAGAACTTCCAATTCCCCAGTCCCCAACATTTCATTTTAACTATGGATGTCCAGTCCCTATACACCTGCATTCCCCATGCAGATGGCCTAAAGGCCCTCTGCTTCTTGCTGTCCCACAGGCCCGACCAGTCCCTCTCCACTGACACCCTCATCCGCCTAGCCGAACTCGTCCTCACCCTCAACAACTTCTCTTTTAATTCCTCCTACTTTCTACAGTTGAAGCGGGTGGCCATGGGTACTCACATGGGCCCAAGCTACGCCTGCCTCTTTGTAGGTTACGTGGAGCAATCCCTCTTCCGTACCTACACTTGCCCTAAACCCCACCTCTTCCTCCGTTACATTGATGACTGTATCGATGCCGCCTCATGCTCCCACGAGGAGCTCGAACAGTTCATCCACTTCACCCACACCTTCCACCCCAACCACAAGTTCACCTGGACCATGTCCAACACATCCCTCACCTTCCTGGACAGCTCTGCCGCCATCTCAGGCAACCACTTAAAAACCGATATCCATTTCAAGCCCACCGATTCCCACAGCTACCTAGAATACACCTCCTCTCACCCACCTTACTGCAAAAATGCCATCCCCTATTCCCAATTCCTTTCCCTCCACCTCATCTGCTCCCAGGATGAGGCATTCCTCTCCCGTACATCTCAGATGTCCTCGTTTTTCAAGGACCGCAACTTTCCCCCCTCAGTGGTCAAGAACGCCCTCGACCGTGTCTCCCGCATTTCCCGCAATTCAACCCTCATGCCCATCCCCACAATAACCACCAAAAGAGAACCCCCTCGTCCTCACATACCACTCCACCAACCTCCAGATCCAACGCATCATCTTCCGAGATAATGGGAACTGCAGATGCTGGAGAATCCGAGATAACAAAGTGTGAAGCTGGATGAACACAGCAGGCCAAGCAGCATCTTAGGAGCACAAAAGCTTTTGTGGCCTGGACGCAGTTTCAGGCCTAGACCCTTCATCAGAAAAGGGGGATGACGAGAGGGTTCTGAAATAAATAGGGAGAGGGGGGAGGTGGACCGAAGATGGATAGAGGAGAAGATAGGTGGAGAGGTGAGTATAGGTGGGGAGGCAGGGAGGGGCTAGGTCAGTCCGGGGAGGACAGACAGGTCAAGGAGACGGGATGAGGTTAGTAGGTAGGAAATGGAGGTGTGGCTTGAGGTGGGAGGAGGGGATAGGTGAGAGGAAGAACAGGTTGGGGAGGCGGGGATGGGCTGGGCTGGTTTTGGGATGCAGTGGGGGAAGGGGAGATTTTGAAGCTTGTGAAGTCCACATTGATACCATTGGGCTGCAGTGTTCCTAAGCGGAATATGAGTTGCTGTTCCTGCAACCTTCAGGTGGCATCATTGTGGCACTGCAGGAGGCCCAGGATGGACATGTCGTCTGAGGAATGGGAGGCGGAGTTAAAATGGTTCGTGACTGGGACATGCAGTTGTTTACAGCGAACTGAGCAGAGGTGTTCTGCAAAGCGGTCCCAAAGCCGCCTCTTGGTTTCCCCAATGTAGACGAAGCCACAACAGGTACAGTGGATACAGTATACCACATTGGCAGATGTGCAGGTGAACATCTGCTTGATATGAAAAGGCATCTTGGGGCCTGGGGTGGGGGTGTGGGAGAAGGTGTGGGGACAAATGTAGCACTTCCTGCGGTTGCAGGGAAAGTGCCGGGTGTGGTGGGGTTGGAGGGGAGTGTGGAGTGGACAAGGGACTCCCGGAGAGAATGGTCTCTCCGGAAGGCAGACAAGAGTTGGGATGGAAAAATGTCTTGGGTGGTGGGGTCAGATTGTAGATGGCGGAAGTGTTGGAGGATGATGCGTTGTATCCAGAGGTTGGTGGGGTGGTATGTAAAGACGAGGGGGATTCTCTTTGGGTAGTTACTGCAGGGGCAGGGTGTGAGGAATGAGGTGCGGGAAATGCGGGAGACGCGGTCAAGGGCGTTCTTGACCACTGCGGGGGGAAACTTGAAGAACTTGGACATCTGGGATGTGTGGGAGTGGAATGCCTCATCCTGGGAGCAGACGTGGCGGAGGCGAAGGAATTGGGAATAGGGGATGAAACAACGTATCATCCTCCAACACTTCCACCATCCACAATTGTCTCTGATGAAGGATCTAGGTCCGAAATGTCATCTTTTGTGCTCCTAAGATGCTGCTTGGCCTGCTGTGTTCATCCAGCTTCACAGTTTGTAATCTCGCATCATCTTCCAACACTTCCACCATCTGCAATCCGACCCCAGCACCAAAGATAATTTTCCATCCCCACCCTTGTCTGCTTTCCGGAGGGACCACTCTCTCCGTGAATCCCTTGTCCGCTCTACACTCCCCTCCAACCCCACCACACCCGGCACTTTCCCTGCAACCGCAGGAAGTGCTACACCTGCCCCCACACCTCCTCCCTCACCCCCATCCCAGGGCCCAAGATGCCTTTCCACATCAAGCAGATGTTCACCTACACATCTGTCAATGTGATATACTGCATCCACTGTACCCGGTGTGGCTTCCTCTACATTGGGGAAACCAAGCAGAGGCTTGGGGACCTCTTTGCAGAACACCTCCGCTCAGTTCGCAATAAACAACTGCACCTCCCAGTCGCGAACCATTTTAACTCCCCCTCCCATTCCTTAGACGACATGCCCATCCTGGGCCTCCTGCAGTGGCACAATTATGCCACCCGAAGGTTGCAGGAACAGCAACTTATATTCCGCTTGGGAACCTTGTAGCCCAATGGTATCAATGTGGATTTCACAAGCTTCAAATTGCAGTCCCCCCACTGCATCCCAAAACCAGCCCAGCTCATCCCCGCCTCCCTAACCTGTTCTTCCTATCAGCCATCCCCTCCTCCCACCTCAAACCACACCTCCATTTCCTTCCTACTAACCTCATCCTGCCCCCTTGACCTGTCCATCCTCCCTGGACTGACCAATCCCCTCCCTACCTCACCACCTACACTCACCTCTACTGGCTCCATCCCTGCCTCTTTTAACTTGTCTGTCTCCTCTCCACGTCTTTTCTCCCCTATCCATCTTTGAACCGCCTCCCCCTCTCTCCCTATTTATTTCAGAACCCTCTCCCCTCCCCCATTTCTGATGAAGGGTCTCGGCCCGAAACGTCAGCTTTTGTGCTCCTAAGATGCTGCTTGGCCTACTGTGTTCATCCAGCTCCACACTTTGTTATCTCAAATATCAACTACAAACGTTTCAAAGAAAGAGTTGCAATGCGCTCATTTTTACTGTCATCATACTTTCTACAAATGGTGACAATAACTTTAGAGAAGACCAAAAGTATAGTTAAACTCAACCGTTGAAAAGTTCTTATCTGAGCTGCACTGCTGCAACACTAGTTTTCAGAAAATAGCTGCCTGACTCATTTTCTGAAGAAGGGTTTAGGCCCAAAACATCAACTTTCCTGCTCCTCTGACGCTGCTTGTCCTGCTGTATTCATCCAACTCTACACCTTGTTATCTCAGATTCTCCAGCATCTGCAGTTCCTACTATCTGACTCATACTTGAAATGCTTTGAATGTTCTAAAAACTCTTACTGTTAAGACATTTTAGTACTAATTGTCATTTTAACAATATGATAAGTGTTGATGACTAAGAATCAACTTACTTAGTACCAAAATAAAATACGAATGTGGGGTCGCGCACATGCAAGTTTTAGTTCTTGTTGTAAACCATAAAAATAAAAAGTTTATTTTAGAACATTTCTTCCTTCTGTCTCCTTTTGCTTTTTAAATCCAGCCCTGTTTTCCATTCCTTTAATTCTCCTTTTCTACCCGTTCAACATTGAATGCACTAACTCCAATTGACATTGTATTCTTAGTTCTTGCTCTACTATTTTCAAAATCCTTCAATTTAATAAGGAGCTGCGTAATAGGTTCCAACATTCATTTAGGCCCCAGATGTCAGGCTTTCTTTGTTTAAATATTGAGTAAAAGAAAAATTGTCCAAGGAATCCAGAAATGGAAGATACCATTAAATGCCGTCCTACAACACAGCTTGGCCTTAGAATTTACAGCACAGAATCAGACCATTTGGCCCAATTAGTTTATGTTTGTATTTGTACAAAGGAAAGTTTGTGGTCAGCAATTCAGTGATTAATTACTGAAGCACGAGCAATTGATTACATTAGTTTATTCAAGACATAATTTAAATGAAAGCTACTCACTGCCTTTGTCTGCAGTGATGCAAGAATAAATTTTCAACTGTCAATTATCCATATATAAAATAGCATTCTTCATTGAAAGCTATTTGCTTTGCTTCAAATTGACAGAAGGATGTCAAACAGCTGCCTTGTGAAACCACCCAACTGTTAAAACAAAAACATTTTTGTTATTTTCACGGAGACAAGGAAATAAAACCAACACAAATGATAAAATAATCCAAACATTTGATGTGTGTAGTTACATTAAGTGTATTTGTATAGGTCTCTTACCAAAAACCTCCTTCAATTTTCTTCAGTCACCATAACCTCCCAACTGTACTATTACAGAAGCTGTGATTTTTGTTAATTGGACAGTCATTGGACACTCAAAGGGACCAAACATTATCTATTATTAGAATACTTCTATGCAGTTTTCTTTAAGCAGTTATTTAATCATACATTTCCTCAAGTAGAAATTGGCCCCTATCTAAATATTTATTTAGTTTTTTAAGAATTTCAGTACGTTATTTAATAACTCAGTTAAATTGAAGATGATAAGTGAATCTCATGAAAAATAATCAAATGTTTCTCCCACTCCTGTTATTATTAACAAAAGTTCCAAACAAAATTGTTAATTTTTATTCCATTGCTGTTCTTTCAGAAATTGACACAGTACAAAAGAAAATCTATACAGACCTGCTAAGCATCCTCTCAACAAAAATGAAACAACAGCCGATGAGTCAATGATCTTTTCTATGTGTCTGCGCTTGCTTATGTCTGTTGTGTGGAATGCACTGATTACTCCAGCCTTTGTCATTAGTATCATTTTTTGTGAATACTGCAGAGACCATTCAGTTGTCCACCCCTATTGGTGGGATGGAATCCTATTTTATTTTGGCCTGAATGCATCAGGTCTTTAGACATGTTGCACAGATGTTCAAACATTGGTTAGTACAAAGTGTCTTTCAAGCAAACAAACAAATATTAACTTATGGGAACATTTTAAAATTACAAGCAAAAAGCAAGTTACAAAATGTGCAAGGCTCAATGTCAACATAATTTCAAATGATTGATAAATCTCCTCAATTACTCTGAATTAAGTCCGAACTAAGTAGTAATTATCAAGTTTAGACAATTATATAGTCAACACTGTGTGGAGCTGGAGGAGCGCAGCAGGTCAGGCAGCATCGGAGGAACAGGAAAGTTAGTATTTCGGGTCAGAGCCCTTCATCAGAACTGACATATAAATTTGCTATTTATTTTTGATAAACATAACATCTATCACAAATTGGCAACAGACAAAAAGGACTCTGTTGGGTATTAGAGGTAACAAAGTATGGAGCTGGAGGAACACAGCAGGCCAGGCAGCGTTAGAGGAACAGGAAAGCTGATGATTCAGTTCAAGACTCTTCTTCAGAATCTCTGTTATCTCTGACTCCAGCATCGACAGTTCTTGTTATCTCTGTTGGGTGTTATCTTGGTTATACAATCAATGTACAGAATTGATTTTAAAGTATGCAATTACCCGAAATAAAATTCAAACTGTTCTTGCCTCTATTCTGCTATGACAGATGTCCGTATGAGCCAACTTATGCTTCTCACTGAAGTAATTGAATTCAAAAGTAAAATCAAATTCATTGAAAAACAAATACTTTAATTTCGTAACCAATGCTGAGGATGTAGCACTAACAAAAGGCTGAGAAATCCAACTTAGCAACACCTGGACCTTGGGTGAAAAATGACCTTCTAATTTCACTATTTGAGAAACAAGTAAATGCATATTTTCAACAGAGTGCATCACCATCTATTTTAATAAAATTCCAAATCTGGAGAGCTGTAGCAGGACACATTTTTGCTGTGACTATCAGCAAATGGAAAGCATAAGGATAAAATCAACTCCAAAGAGTAAACAAAGTATTAGAATACACATCTAAGTCAATATGAGGAGGCAAGAACCCTAGTATCATGTGGAAACCAATGGACAACTAAAAGGTGTATCTTGATCAATACACTAATCATGACTCATAGTTCCTCCCATTTGTCTAGCTGTCCATGACATTGTGATCACTAATATGACAAATGAGAAACTATCACACTCAAGCAAGAAGCATGCCCTTTTTGAGCATGTCACATTCTTGATCCACTATGGAGGGACCTTTATTCAATGTTCAACTGTGACAAAATGACTTATAGCCAAACTACTTCCAGCTCTCAGCGATAATGTTAGATATGTTTATAAGCATAACATGCACACGCGAAAGGAAAGCAAACACGAAAGTGGGTCATTCCTCAACTAGTAATATTGTCAGTAGAAATATATTTCTACTAAACAGTTAATTATTGTCAGATGTGATACTGTGATAGCCTTTGAATTTGACGGGAAGCTAGTTAACATCTTAGTGTACTACTAAGAGAGTGCCATCTTTCAATAGTCATTAAACAGTGAGCCCGTCTGCCCTCTCAGATAGATGTAAAGGATCTTATGACACTATTTACTTGCAGAACAATAGGCAATTATCCAAGGTTTTCAGGCCAGTATGTGCCCCCCTGTCGTGAAAGTGATTAATTGTGGATGATCAATTTTTGACTTTCATCAGCCGATTTAAATACCTGGGATTTTCAAAGACTGAAATGGTTTCAAAAATGAAAAGAAATAGAGTTAAAAATGGCCACAGGAATCATCTGACCATAGTTAAGTCAAGCTTCATGAAACCGTTAATAAATAAGAACTAGTCATAACTAAAATGATCAATTTTATCAAAAAGGACTGAAACTAATCAGGCTCAAAGAAACCTATTTCTCCTGTTTGATTTACACGTTTATGATGAGTTTCACGGATTGGAGATGTAAATTTTCCTGCAGTTATGCAGATTGAGGGTAATGAACCCACACATGGGAATAGAGGGTGGCACAGTGGTTAGCACTGTTGCCTCACAGTACCAGGGACCCAGGTTCAATTCCATTCTCCCTGTGTCTGCGTGGGTTTCCTTCAGGTGCTCTGGTTTCCTCCCGCAGTCCAAAGATGTGCAGGTTAGGTGGATTGGCCATGCTAAATTGCTTGTAGTGTTCAGAGGTGTGAGGATTATTGGGCATGGGTCTGGGTGGGATGCTCCAAGGGGTGGTGTGGACTTGTTGGGCTGAAGGGCCTGTTTCCGCACTGTAGGGATTCTAATTCTAAAAAAAAGTGCTATATTTTCAGGAACTGGTTAATCAGAAGGAGTATAATCTTAAACATTCCTCAATGCAACAACGTCAGCCACAACAGCTCCAAAGAACTTCTTCAGCAAAAATTTCAATGGTGCTGAGTTGGGTGAAGTCTCAATTTCTAACAGTAAATGTATTGATACTGCGGAGGCAAGCAGCCCTTGTTTATACCCACAATAAATGCAACTTATCAATTTGTTGTTTCTTTACTTTTATTAAACAACAGGAAAAGCAAACATTGCAAACTGATGGAATGCTTCACAAGATCTGACCATAGAATCATAGAATCCCTATTCTACACCGAACCTCAGAGCATCCCACCCAGACCCACCCCCTGTAACCCACCTAATCCACACATCCCTAAACACTATGGGAAAACTTAGCATGGTCAATCCACCTAACCTGCACAGCTTTGGGCTGTGGGAGGAAACCGGAGAACCCATAGGAAACCCACGCAGACATGGGGAGAATGTGCAAACTCCGCACAGATAGTCACCCGAGGCTGGAATCAAACCCAGGTCCCTGGCTCTGTGAGGCTCCCTCATTCAAACATGACAATATTTATGCTAGTATGTGTGCTGGGAAAAGAATAACAATTCTTTGGTGCAAGTTCTAACATTATGTGGCATTAAGGATGAGAATCCTCTCTAGCTTCATTCCTGTAACTATCACTAAAACTGTTGTTAATGCAGATGATGAAGTAAAGTGAACACATTTTTACAAATATAAGATTTACAATGAATGGCCACCATATCATCTATGTGCCTCGTAAGGTTTTCTTTTTGCTATTCCCTCCCACTATGTGAAGATTCAGTCCTGGGGTCTACATCTGGAGCAAAGGGAGCTTTCCCTCTTATGGAGTTTGGCGATGTTGGAGATTTGAGTGGATGACTTGGGGCATTTGTGTTTCGAAGGCCCAGATTTTCTGAGAGTATCCTCGCCACATACAAGATCATCCTTTTGGCTTGAAAACTCACAGGATTGAGGGTTGGTGGCAGAATGAAGGTTGAGAGGCTGGGTACATCTGGTGTATCCTCAGAGGAGATTCCGTAGATGTCTGGATGTGGTTCATCCTCTATCTGGGTACCTACTGGCACCTGAAAAGAAGGGGCACCTGGAATAGGCAAAGATCACTTATCTCCTTGTTCCCATGTCATAAGTGCTGGTAACAAATGGCTACAGTGATGCAGTGCATTCCCTCATGCAACGCCAAGAGCCAGTGAACAGCCTGCTGGACCTGGGCCCCTTTCACAGCAGCCAAACTCCCCATGGAGAAGCCAGATGCTTGCACACCAAGGTCAGCAAGGGTTAGATAGCATTGCTGACCTTCTCCAACATTCAACTGAGTTTCACAAGTGTCTCCAAAAGAAACTGTCTGCTTCTCCTGTGCCTCAGTCAGAAGTCACATGACACCAGGTTGTAGTCCAAGAGATTTATTTGAAATCACAATCTTTCAGAGCACTGCTCCTTCATCAGGTGCCTGTGCCAGTTCCTAAAGTTATTCATGACTGACACCGTGTGGACCTCCCCTGTGCGGAACTGAGCACGACATGATGACTGACAATCCTCTGAGCGGCAGCGACCTGAGACTTTGCTTCCTTGGCCACTTATGGAGACATGGCAGTGATGTTCTTGCCAGAATATGCTGCTGACTTTAATGTTGCTAAAGTACCAATGAGTTGTCAGTGTCTGAGCTGTGTGGAGAATGCAGGAGAATGCCTTACTGGGTGCATCCGCTGAGTGGCCAGTGGCCTTTTTCTCAGAGCAGAGGAAGAGGTGGCAGGAGAGCTGTTATTTGCAGGTTGAAGGGTGTGTGGATGTTGCTCATGACTGCAGGGTACGAGAGAGAATGAGTTGCACAACAGGGGTAGAAGCTTGAGCGTGTTAAGAATACATTCACAGTGCTGGTGCTGGAAGAATTGTGCTCCACTGGAAAATGAATCTTACTTGGTTACCAGGATGTGGAGGCCTCAAGGTCTTGGCATCACCATATAAGCAGATATGGTCCTCTGCCGTTAAGATAAACAGTCTCTCCTCATAGCAGGTGAGCAGATGAATTTTGGGCACCCACCACCCATCTTTGGCTTTCCTGCCCTATTATGGGTCGCTATTTCATGGAATGAGACAAGGGTAGGGATTGAGCAAGGTGAAAGTGGCAGGCACAAGTGTTGGTGTTGACACAGGTAGAAGAAAGTAGCCGAGATACCACAAGTGAGTAAGTAGGATGCACAGAGGGCATATAGGGGGAATAAACCAGGAGGGCTGAGGCGGGTGTGAATGAGTGGGCCAAGATGCTGCAAGCAATGATGGGAGTGGTAGGCCGCGAACCTCAGTAGCTGGGGTGAGGCATAATAGGGTTAGAGTGACTGTGAGGTAACAGGGTGAAGATGGTGGCACTCACTCTTACAGAGCACAGGAGGCCATTAACCTTCTTTCTAAACTGTTGAGTGTCCTTCCAGGCTGTGGGCACTGTACAATTCTGCGTGGTAAATTTGGACTGGCTGACAGAGCCTGGTGCTGTGATTCTCCTCTAATCTCAGGCAAAAAGGATAACCCTCCTGTCCAACACCCCATTGACCAGCACCCCCGGTTCGCTGTTAACAAAGCAGGGGGCTCATTGCCCTCTTGTCCGTGCTTTGCACATTTTGACCAGTTTATATATCTTAACCTCAGTTCCTCAAAAAAATGCCACGACTTCTGTAATATTCCCTTGAGTGTGCAGATAGGCTTTAGTTTGTTGCTTCTTTTGAAGGACAACCACTTCTGACAATGCGGTCTTCTCTGAATACTACTCAATCAATTTTGATTTATATGTTTAGGTCATGAATGGTACTTGAACTCTTTGTCTTCAAACTGAAAGGCAGGCATGCTGCCAAGTGAGTGACATCTGACATGCCATTTTAGTATAGCATATATATCAGCTCTATGCTTTTGAGCAACTGCAAAAGCAGCAAGCCGTGAGAACTGTAGGTCATATAGATACAGGATTCAATGTTCTGTGTGTGCATTCACAAGGTTCAGATGAAAACATCCAATTTGATATGTCTTGTAATTCCTATTGGCAGGGATGTGCTATATTTCATTGGCAATTTGAATGTAATGTTTATTCCTGAAACTTGTATGTGGCCACTTGATGACTCCTGTGCAACTGGATGCTTGAAGCCCTTCCATATGTAACTATCTGGTACCCAATTATAACACTCGACCATCAAACCGTCAATTGCCTCCAATCTTTCAGAATTTCCTAAATGAAATTATGAAAGAGACACAGCTCCAAATGAACATTCAGGATCTAACAGCATAATTTTTGTAGCTGCTACATCCTTTGTTAACTTTCCACTGACTCTATTGCTTTTTCTTTCCCAGTTACAAATGTCAGATTGAGCTAAACCATGCTGAATCATGATATTCCAGGATACTCTATATCCTGTCCAATTCTGAAGAACGGTCTAGGTCCGAAACATCAGCTTTCCTGCTCCTCTGATGCTGCTTGACCTGCTGTGTTCATCCAGCTCTACACCTTGTTATCTCAGATCCTCCAGCATCTGCAGTTCCTATTATCTTACCAATGCTGTTAGCTTCCACCTCCACAGATTTGCTAAACTGCACTACTAAGCCATGACTGAAATCCTTAGCTGTATTTTTTAAGCTGTTGAATACCCTTCTCATTATTTGCCTATTGTCCATAAATTCTAACTGATCCAAATCACAAATGCCCATGTCCTATATGACACAAATTCCTCCCAACTCATTGGCTCTAACCTTGAATGTTGACTGTCATGCAGTCTACTAACAAATCAATTAAAAATTCTCATTCTGCTACTATAAGTTACTTATCTCCTCACCAAAAGCTACTTCTGCAAACTTCTCCAGCTACTTATCTTCACTCATGCCTTTCAGTACTCAAATTATGCATTTCTGTGCATTCCCCTCTTTTTTTCTGCCACCATTAGCCACTCTCCTTTTCAATTACTTACAGTGCCAGTCAGAATATTGTGAAAATATGATGTTTCAAACATAGCTTACATAGCACTGAAGAGGAAAACAGCTTCTAAATGTCCGAAAACTAATTTCAGATAGAAAGTAAATGAACAGTTATGTGCATAACACAGATTTCATACATATAAGAATTATTAATGAATTGAGTTGTTCAGAAATTAGTATAGCATCTTTTATTAGGGTACATAATAATGAGCAACTTTGCATGATAATTTGACTTCAATGTATTTAAATTTTTTTTCTGAGTCAAACACATAAAATACAATGCACTTGGGGCTAGAATACTATAACTATACCTTGGAAGAGGTAGAGGCTGCCCTTATTATTCCTCCAATTCTGAAATACAGTGTGGTGGGTGGGGAAGGAATCTGTTTTTGTGAGTTGACTGTTGGTGCTATATAAAAAGAGGATAGACCTCAAACGAAGAAGCCACACTGCAAAATAAGTTTCTGACTTTCTTTGCGGAACATCCCTCAAATGCCTGATGGAAAGGGTGCTAAGCATGCTAATCTGCTATTCCTGTGTAGTACACACACTCATTTTTATCCATCATTGAACTTGAACTTTGCTAACAAGGTCAGTATTTATTGCCCACCCTGAATTACCCTTAAGGGGGTGAGCAAACACGAGCTGCAGCAGTCCTAGTGGTGTAGGTACACTCAATATGCTATTACAAAGAGACTTCCTAATTCACAAAGGGGTTAGTCCCATAACAACTTAAGATATCTCAGGAGGCTGCCTGTAGACACCACAGCTGGTCTGATAGTGCATGTTACCCTACTGGGAAACCCAGGTATTAAAAGAAATTCTTAAGCATCTCTGGCCATAATGCAAGGAGGCTTTAGTCAGTGGACTTCAATAGTATTTGCAGCGAACTTTGTATATCTGGCCTCATACTCATATATATACTGTACTACCAATTTTCCAGCACCAGCTTGAGAATTCAAGGCTTATTCCAAGCCCAAGCACAATTTCCAAATATGTTCAAAACTATCACGATGTTTTCCTCAGAAAGAATCACATTTCACATTGTTAGTTATCCTGGGGAAATATAACATAATAATTTTCTTTACAGTTTTGTTATACTGTTAATTGATTACCCGCAAAAACATCAGAGGAAACACAATTAAAATTAAACATTATCATTTCATGAAAATGTAAGGAAATTAGAATTAGTGCTGCCTTACCCTTATCCTCAAAACATCAATAAATCAATTATTTGGCAACCAAATCAGCACAATTGAGACAATCTGTGTTTTTAAAAATATAATGTAAAATCTTAACTATTGATCAGCTGCTTAACTGGACATAGAGTCATGATGGAACTGAAATCACAGCAGGCTTGCTGGACAGCAATCTAGTCAGTCCCATTTTCCTGCTATATTTCATAGATCAGCAAGTTTACTTCCTTCAGGTGTGAATCCAATTTCTTTTTGTGATGTTGGTGATTCTACTTTCATCACCCTGTAAGGGAGTGAGTTATTGGCCTTGACTGTCAATGTAATTGGACAGGAAACCCATCTCCATCTCAATGAAATGCTTTTCAGAGCTGTGAAATTTGTGTCTTCCGTCAGGTCCTGACCTGAAAATTTAACAGCTGTTTCCTGCTTTAATAGCAAAAGTTATGTCCATTTAAACGTCCTGTATTTGCTATTGATTTAGTAAGCGAAAATAAATGTAGCCAACTTGATTAAATAAAACATTTAAATGGTACAATTTGACCTAGCCTCCTTATCTGTGTACAGAAATGAAACTCCGGAGTACTGAGCGTTCAATACTGACTTTACAAATAGTCTGCTAGTGTGCTGTCATAACATCAAAAGAACAGCAAAACCCGTGTCTGCAACATTGTGCATTTATGAACTACTTCCCGAAACACCAATTGTAATACATTGTTTTCTGTTTCTGTAATTTATAGCACATGTGTGCGCGCACTCACGAACACACACACACACACACACACACGCACACACACACACGTAGAGGCTCGGTAAAGGACAATTGTTTTGAATGTACAAATACTTTAAATTTGGATTAATATATCTCATGTTAGTCAATATAGTATAATAATTAGCTTCTCACTGACATTTTTGTATCAAATTATATCAAAGCGGGATATTTTGGAAACTCATTTATGTGCCAGATGGAAGGCCTCAGTGCAGCTGTGTAAGTACTTCCTTGAGTAACATGGCATCGTACAACTCTTAAAAAAATCCTCTGATTCTCTGAAAAAAAAGTGCTGTGCAAATTGCTGAAGGAATTGGTTACTTTAAATGATCACGTTACTTCAAGGCTTTAAACTAAATGCATTTCATTTTATTATATGGTGCCATGATTATTTGTTCTACATTGTATTTTACAATCTTGTTAAACTTGTTAAACTGATATTCTTGAGCCACATACAGAGATTGCACTGCATTATGCATTTTGACCTTAACTGAGTTTCTTATAAGTTACGTGTCATCATAGCTGCACAATACAGGAATGTCAGTCAATGTTACTCTTTCAAGTAGTTTAACAGTTGTTTTAAGCATATCAAAGCTAACAGTTTAAAAGAACAACTAACTGCAATGATAATTTTTCAAAACTGAAATGTTGAAGAATCCAGTGAGAGTTCCAAACCCTACCAGAAGTCCAAACCGGCTAAATCCATCTCAGACCAAGTTGTGATCAGAGCCTGATAAATTCTGGGGATTAAATTGATAACCAGCTCCATCACATTTCCCACACAAAATAGATGCCATTTTCTACAACACTATGCAGACTGCCACATTCAACCTCAGTCTGAGACAGAGGTTTTCCATATTTACTCGATCTATTCTCTTATGTCAACAACAGCATTCGGTGTGTTTGATGAGTACTGATATTTAATGAAAGTTTTACAAGTAAAACAATGAAAACATCATGAAAATGTGCATTCACATTAAAGGGGTGATAATGATTATAGTACTCGTCAAAATCCAACTGAGGAGGAAGTTAAATCTCACAATGGCAACATTGTGAACAGAAATCAAGTAAAATCTGGTTATCAAAAATTATTGGAAACCTGCCTGATTATTTAAAAAATGCAACTGCTTCAATATTGTCCAACAGGAAAGGGAACTTGACACCCTCATTGGTCTGATCTGCAAAAATCCCCAGCCCCATGCTGCATTATTGATTTGTAACGTATCCTCTGAGTGAGGTAGCATGCCACTCAGTTGTTAGATTTATTATGATCTTGAAGGAGACTGATAAATTTTCATGATCCAGGACCAGATCATTAACTGATATGATCTACTTTGGGATCAATGCCCTCTACTTTTAAAGCAGATAAAAGGTGATTTCAAAAGCAGAAATTGCTGGAAAGACTCAGCAGGCCTGGCAGCATCTGTGGACAGAAATCAGAGATGACATTTCAGAACCAGTAACTCTTCTTCAGAAAAGGTGATTTCAACTGGCTGACAGAGAATAAAGATGCAAGGTTCCATGGCTTTGAACAAACAAGAAGTCTTTACAATATAAGTTAGAACAGAGTCCACAATAGTTCTACAACTTATTTCTAATACCCAGCGTTAATATGTGGTAAACATAATTAATATGCCATGCTGAATACTCTGGAGTGCACATTAAGGAAGCAAATATGACCAAGACATATGATGAGGAATTGTCTCAGCTATTCTCCCCAGATAGCAATGACATTGTGGGTCATCAAATGTCAGATTCAGAAAAATTACAATGCATCATTTTCACCAATCTGGCCTTCAAACTCATTCTCAAGAACAGAAATGTCATGGGCTGCTTCAATGACTGCTGCTGACCTAGTCAATCACCCTACCACAGTCCAGTACTTAATAACAGACACAAATCCAGCTTTTTGCCAAGAGTTACCTCCACCAACTCTGTCTCTGAGTCTTCCCCAATCTCTATTCTTGCTGAATTGTGTGAAGCAAAAATGGCTTGTGGTTTTGCAACTGCTCCTTCACAGTGCTGACTTATTAGTGGTACTTGACTTCTTGCAACCCATTACAATTTCCAGGATGGCTCTAAGCCTTGACTGTAACATGTAACTGCCTACTAATCCTTAGAACTTGCCCTGAGTTCTAACAGCACAGAGAATCCAACTGCTCTAGGCAGTTAACCCAGTGTCTCCCTACACAGAACCTATGTTGTTCACTTGTCTGCTCTGCAACACAGGTACAAAACATCATTTTTAATATGGAGTCTACTCCCTGTATCCTTCATACACAACCGAACTTTTACTTCGAGAGATAGCAAGAATTGCAGATGCTGGAGTCAGAGACAACACAGTTTGAAGGGTCCCAACTCAAAGCATCAGCTTTCCTGCTCCTCTGCTGCTGCCTGACCTGCTGCGTTCCTCCAGCTCCACACTGTGGTGGTCTTTTATATTGCTTGTTTCCTTTGAACTGTACTTCAGTGACTGCTGAGCGGCCCTGAATGACCTATTGATAAGCTTGCAATAAGCCCCTGTCCTCTTGCTGGGCAGAATCAAATGTTGCTGACCTATGGAACTGCTTTGAATTGTAGACAGCTGGCTTGTGCAACTAAAGGATTATTATCATTGAATGAACAGTTTCTATGAAGAATATGCACCTCCATTTCTCAGGGAAATTTGGGATGTGGAATAAATGGACATTGCCAGTGCTATCCTTATTGTGAGATTTAAAAAAAAACATCTTAAATTGCAATATTGCAGTTCCATCATGATCTAGATGCTACCTTTGCTTACTTTTTTTAAAATCAACTATGGGTAAGTCAACTTCTTTCATAATTAAATTTGGAAGGTCAAACATAAAAATACAAACGCAAATGGTCTGACTTACGAATCTATTCTATGACTATAGGGAAGAAGTTTTACTCAAGCAATGAATTAATACCTTTTCTGTTAATGGGTATAATAATATAAACTGTTCCGTGATAAAGTTGGAGAAGGGGAGTGGTATCGTCTAGTATCCTGGTCAAAAGTAAGTAACAAAATATTGTATGTATGTGGTGCTTCTGCATCCAATTAGATAGTTCTTGAAGTATAGTCACTGTTGTGATGTAAGAAATGTAGTTGAAAATTTGCAGTGTTCACAAAGAAAAATGTGATAATTACCGGATAATCTGTGAGGATTGTGAGGATTGTGAGGATGATGCTGAATGGCATCAGAAAGACATTGACAATTTGGCTAAATGGGCAGACACCTGGCAGATGAATTTCAATGCTGAGAAGGGTGTAGTAATGTATTTTGGTAGAAGAAACATGGAGAGATAACATAGGCTGAACAGGACAATTTTCAGGAGGGTACAAGAGCAGAGGGACCTCAGGGTTCACGTGCATGATTCTCTGAAGGTAGCCAACAAAGTTGAGTCAGTTGTTAGGAAGACGTGTTTCTGGTTTATAAATAGAGGCAGAGTATAAATGAATGGAGGTGATGCTACAACTCGAAAGTCATTTGTACATTTTTGGAATGTTGTGTTCAGTTCTGGATACCTTATTTAAGGAAGGATGTTAAAGCCCTGGAGAGAGTACAAAGCAGATTTACTAGAATTATACCAGCAATGAGGGATTAAAGATACAAGGAAAAGTTAAAGAAATTGGGATATTCTCTTTGGAGCAGAGAAGATGAAGAGGTGACCTTATTGAGGTGCTCAAAATTATGAACAATATTGACAGAGTAGGGAGGATATTCTGTTTCCACTAGTTGGTATGTCAATAACAAGGGGTCATAATTTCCAGATTGTTAGCATAAGAGGTAGAAGTGAGATAACAAATTGTTAGGATTTGGTATGTGCTGCCTGGGAGAGCAGTGGAGGCAGATTCCATAGGAGGTTTCAAAAGAGACATGGGTGGATAGATATTTGATAGTGATGAATTGAGACAGCTGGGGAATGGGACTATCTGGATAGGTCTTTTGGGAGTCAGTACAGACACGATGGGTCAAATGGCATCCTTCAGTGCTGTAAAGTTCTGTGATTCTATAACCTCCTGCTCAGCCTATCCTCTCACTTCTGTTGCATCTACAGCCACCTAGGGCTGAATCATAGCTGGATAGATATTAGGAACTTCCAAATTCCACACCCTTCTGGATTAGATGTCCCCGAGTATCAATTCAGCATTTAACCCAACAGCCTCACGCCAGCAAAGTCTAAGTACCAAGTGTCACACACAGCTGTAACCTGGTTTGATCAGAATACCATTTTAATTAAACGGTCTTCACACTTTAGTTGAAAACAAAAATCATAGAATCCCTGCAGTGTGGAAAGAGGCCATTCAGCCCATCGAGCCTGCACAGATCCTCTGAAGGGCATCCCACCTAAACTGAGCCCCTACTTTATCTCTGTAATCCCTCAGTGCTCATGGCTAATCCATCTAATCTGCAGATTCCTCTACATAATAGGGCTATTTAGCACAGTCATTCCACCAAACCTGCTCATCTTTAGAAAATGTGAGGTAACTGGAGCACCTGGAGGAACCTACACAGAATTGGGAAGAATGTCCAAATTGAACGTGGGTGGCTGGTACTGTGTAGCAGCATTACTAGCCACTGAGCCTAAGGTTGGATTTTAATTCTAGTATTGTCCTCCATTAATCTGAAATCATATGAACAGTTGCCATAGCAAAAGGCACTCAGGAATGATATTTTTGTGAAAAACAGATGGAATAGAATTGAAAACAATGCAAATTTTTTAATATTCACAAAGATCAGTAAAGTGTAATCTGGTTCCAATTTTAACTCACTCAAAACCTACTTCCAGAGTTGAAATAAAGTCCTGATAGTCATTCAAGCTTATAGTTCGAGGGGGTTCGATCAGGTGGCCACTGGTTCTAAATTATTCATGAGACTTGGATGAATATTTGATAACCAGGACCATCTGGGATCTTGTTCGTGGTGAAATATTTTTGATAATTCAATGAAATATAATGTATTTGTGCAAATCTCTTTAGGCATCACTTACCTGTAGATGTTTTTATGTATGGATATTGCTAACAAACAGTTTTGTGAATGCAAGGAATAAGACAAACTGTTGTGTCAACTTAGCCTTAAAAACAAAGTTAGATTTGGTGCATATTTGACAGATTAATTAGTGTGCATCTATTTCACCTTTGGGCCAGGAAGTCAAAAATAAAACAAGTAATTTAATTTTACAGGTGCTAAGTTCATGGATGTGGTGCTGCTTAGTTTATTTTCAATTTGCTGATGCTTTGATTTCTTTCTATTTGATCCAGATTTTACAGGAAAGTAAATTGGTTGAGTT